>NC_090937.1:745911725-746565929 GCF_040938575.1 Ambystoma mexicanum
GTGTTCTTGCCTTCAGGTGGGGAATGGGGTTCAGTATCCTGCCCATTTCTTAGGGTTACTTCAACAAAACTACTTGCCATGCCCAACCACAAAATCAAAGGTCAAACAGAACCTTAATGTACCAGGTTTGACCGTCTATACTCCTGGGATATTTTCAAACTTCTATTCAGCTTTTCTGCAAGCAATCTGTGTACAGGAAATCAATCTTGGATATCTTTGTCAATTTCGATCTACTGGTTATTAGAAGTCATGTCATTACAGGGAAAACAGTTAACCCCGAGCCTCATTTGTCGTACAGCAAGTCTTCTGTTAAAGACCTTGAGCGAAGGACGTTGCTGTGGTGTAACTGATGGTGATGCTTTCCTGAAGTGAAAATGAATGTGGGAATAATGGTACGGTGCAGCTTTAATTTTTTTGGGCTGTGCATATCTAGCCTTGGCATTAGACTGGGTACAGCGGAGGCCGATCAAGTAGGAGATTAACACCTTAGTGACCCAACATTATTTTTGGGCTGCCTTGGATTGTAGTTCAGCTGTTTGTCTTGAATAGCAACCTTGGGCTCTGTCAGTTGCTAGTGCTGTCCGAGTCTGCATCTGTGTGTTTGAACTGCACAGGGACTGGGTAGAAATGCTTTTCTGAATGCACCAGACACCTATGTGCACTGCAGGTTCCTGGTAGTCGGTATCAATCCACTGCCCATAGACACTGAACAGACCTTCCTGTGAGAGCAGTTATTGTAAAAAGTGCAGGAACCAGCAAAGCTTCCTCAATATTCCTCTTTTGGTCAGCATTTTCAGGACCTCTCCCTAGGTTTGATAAGATAGGGATAGAGCACCTTTGGTTCAAAAGGGAATTTGTGGCTGAACGTGTAACTATGTTCCCAATCACAGGATTGCATTATCTTTTGCCAGTCATCCGATCACTGAATATCTTCAACATTACACTTTGGTATGATGCAGTCCGGTCTCGGTCTTCATTAAAGAGGGGCGTGGAAGTGCATTGAACTTGGAAAGTTGACCTATTAAAGTATCCATTGTCAGCATGCAGAGACTACCAGACACTACTCCATATTAAAACAACTTGACAGAAAGCTTGCCAGTGCTCTCATGGGACCAACCTGAAACACAAATGGCAGAATTTATAATTGGGAAAATGGGATGATCAGATAATCCCACTGCCCGATTCAAACCTGCCGAGCCTCAACGAATGCAGAAAATGCCAGAGAAAGTGGGTTGCCCAAACAAGCAGCTGCAACGAACCATGCGCTGCTGTAACCCCAAAAAAACAGTAGGTCCAGTCCAATAAACGAGATGCAGATTACCCACTTCAGCATGAAGCTGGACAGATGCTTGACTTTCACCCAGCTTTAAAATAACTTGAGGGTCTTTTGAAGCCTCAGGAGCAACACACAGAGAACACATGCAGGTAGTTTGCATCCGAAAGGGTTCCTAAAAGGAAATGTCTTGTCTCTACCCAATCACACATGAAAGCAACAAAATACAGTTGCCTGGATTTTGGATTTCACAATATCCAAGACTGCATTTTGGATCCCCGGATTAAGAAAATGATCTCCGAGCTTACTCGTCACTATATTAGTGAATAATCCCACCAAACAGAACTAGTACTTACTCTGGGTTAGGATACAGGGTGGCCAAGGGACACCTTGGCAGGAGCATCCAACATTAGGGGCCATGAGGGAGAACAAACAGAACATTCCATCCTCACTGAGCACTGGGTCAAACTCACTGGGAATAAATGGTCAGGGCATCACAAAGGACATTCAACAAGTGGATGGGACTCACTAAAGTGAGCAAAATAGGTCTTATTTCCTTACTAACCGATATCCTGCTTTACCAATCGCAAGCTAGTTAGTCGCTCCCACTGATTTCTATGAAAGAAAAATTCTGAGTTACATGGATACAGGTCTCCAACTGCTCCTGGGTACTTGAAGCCAAACCTGGCACCAAAGGGCATCTTTGACTTTGGTGTTTGCTTGTGGCCTTAAGGCGTCATAACCTTGAACTTTGAAAAGGCTTGTTCTAAACAAGCGTACTTACACCTGTAGCCTGGATATCATTTTATTTACCTTCAATGAAGATAAAGAATCAATTTATTAACACCCTTGTGTGAGCATTCTTTTGTTAATATCATAAGCATTATACTGGGGGGCATGGCCGGCAGCCATGTGAGGAGGAAGCGCTCTCTTGGAGCTCCTGCAGATCTGACGAAGAGAAGCTCAGTTTGCCACTTGAAATAAGCCTGAATCAGCTTAAAACAAAAGTGTGGCGGAATGAAACACCAGCGCAGCAAAGGACGAGGAGAGAAGCGTTGTGACACCACCTGCAGCAAGTTTTCGCCAAGAGACTGGAGTGCGGAGGTATAGGTGGAGGAAAATAAAATGGCGACGGCAAACTGAGGGGAGCGGAGAAAGAAGGGTGCCGAAGAGAAGCTGTTGGATCGACTGAGTGTGAGCTGCAGCTGTCTGGAGGACCGGACTGGGTCGTGAATTGGGCCACAGCAGATAAGGGTCCACGAGACCAGTTGCAGTGCGTAAGCAGGAAGAGGGACACGCAAGGCACCGGGATGAGAACAAAGGAACCTGCATCCGAACACACAAAGCCGCCAAGACCGCGGCAACACCAACACAGAGTACGCGGAACTGGCAGGAGACGGACAAAGAAGTGCGCCCGATATAGCCCGACTGAAGGTTCCTAAAGGTTGGCAGGTGAGACGGAAGAACTAGTTACTCTTACCTTGTAACGTTCTTTCGATGGGATGTTCCTCCGACGTATTCCTTATCTTAGATAGAAATCCTTCAGCTTTGCTGGCCTCGGAAAATTTTTTCGCCAGAGGGCGCTGCGCGTCGATGATCGCCGAGTCGATGACCCTCGACGGCCTCCGTGCCGACGTCGACGTCATCCTGCCTATAAAGGCCGCGCGCAGCGTCCGTTGCTCAGTTCCGTTTTGTAGTCCCCAGTAATGTTTTTGGATTAGACTAATCACCTTGAAGGAGCATAGGCTGCAAACCCACAGGAAGTCATACTGCGGGGATGGATGGGAGGGTCGATAAGGAATACGTCGGAGGAACATCCCATCGAAAGAACGTTACAAGGTAAGAGTAACTAGTTCTTCGAAGGGATTGTGTCCTCCGACGTATTCCTTATCTTAGATAGACTCCCATAGCAGTGGTATTGTGACTGGAGGCGGGAGTAATAAAAGTTATGTTACCCTTCCAGAATGGACAGAGTGTAACACAGCCTTGCCGAATCTAGTTTCTTGACTAGAGGAGGAATCCAGGCTATAGAATTTGGTAAATGTATGTGCGGACGACCATGTGGCAGCCGCACATATATCTCGAATTGGCACCCCTCTTTGAAGGGCTGAGGATGTTGCGATACCCCTGGTAGAATGAGCCCTTAGATTTTGAGGAGGCTCCTTTCCTGCCAATTTGTAGCACTCCAGAATGGCTAAAATAATCCATCTGGAGATGGTTTGTTTTGTTATTGGAAGGCCCAACTTATGTCCTGCATAACCTACAAAGAGTTGGTCTGCTTGTCTGATCTTAGCCAATCTGCTGATATAGAAGCTCAAGGCTCGCTTAGGGTCCAGCCTGTGCAGTCTCTCTTCCTCCTTCCCCGGATGAGGAGGAGGGTAGAAAGAAGGTAATATAATCTTCTGAGTGATGTGAAACTCCGAGACTACCTTCGGGAGGAAGTTAGGCTTCACCTGAAGAACAACTTTGTCCTTGTAAAAGATTGTATGTGGAGGTTTACACGATAAGGCTTGCAACTCGCTAACCCTTCTAGCAGATGTCAATGCTATTAGCAAAACAGTTTTGAGGGTGAGAAGCTTCAATGAACAAGAGTGTAGTGGTTCAAAAGGGGCACCCTTTAGGAAGTTTAAAATTAGGTTTAAATCCCATAAGGGAACTTGAAAAGGTTTCGGGGGATAAACATTAGTTAATCCTTTTAGGTATTGTATTACCAATGGAATTTTGAAGTATGAAGGCTCCTCTGCAGTGCGCTTAAAGATTGATAGCGCTGCGAGATAGCCCTTAATTGTGCCAACCTGTAGGCCTGAATTAGCCAGGTAAAGTAAGAATGACAACACCATAGGTGTACCACAAGAAAAGGGTTCAATATTCTTTTCTCTGCACCAGCTGCAAAATTTGTTCCAACGGCAGCGGTATAGAGTTTTAGTTGCCGGCCTTCTGGCCGAAAGCAACACCTCCATAACATCATCCGGAAGGTCCCAATCCTTGTACCTCAACCTTTCAGACACCAAGCGTGAAGGTTGAGGGTCTTGATGGCTGGATGGAGAACCTGACCTTCCTTCTGCGAGAGAAGATCCTCTCTGTATGGCAGTCGAATTGGAGGGCAGATGGACATGTCTAGAAGGTCCGGGTACCACGTTCTCCTGGCCCAATCCGGGGCAATTAGGATCATGGTCTTCCGAAACCTTCTCAACCTCCTGATCATTTGAGGAATGACAGGGACCGGAGGGAACGCGTACAGAAGTGGGAACTCCCAGTCCACTACGAACGCATCTCCTAGAGCTCCTCTCGGGGGAAATTCCCTTGAGCAAAATCTGTCGCACTTCCTGTTGATACTGGTGGCGAACAGATCCACTTGAGGGGTTCCCCAAAGGGCGAAGATCTCTTGAAGGACTTCCTGAGCTATCTCCCACTCGTGAGAGACTGTGCTCTGCCTGCTCAGAGCGTCCGCTGTCAAGTTCTTCTCTCCGGCTAGGTGAATTGCCGATAGAGAGATTCCTTCCTGAATTGCCCAAAACCAGAGCTGCATCGCCTCTCTGCACAGTGGTAGTGAGCCTACGCCTCCTCTTTTGTTGAGGTAGTGCATGGCCACTGTATTGTCCGTCATTATTAGGACGTTTCTTCCCCGTACAGACGGCAGAAAAGCCTTCAGCGCTAGTCTGATGGCTCTCAGCTCCAACAGGTTGATATGTAGTCTGGACTCCGATGGAGACCAACGACCGCTGATGGTCAAGTCGTTGGCGTGAGCTCCCCACCCCGTGAGTGAGGCATCCGTGACTACTGTTATCTCCGGCCATGGTTGCCAAAACATTTCTCCTTTCAGGATGTTCTCCCGACAGGCCCACCACTGAAGGTCTCGGGCTACTTTGACCGGGATCCGAAGGAGATCTGTCATCCTTCCTGAGAACTGTGACCACTGAGTTCTCAGTGCCCACTGGAGGGATCTCATTCTCAGGCGAGCCTCCGGCACGAGGAATATGCAGGATGCCATGAGGCCTAGCAACCTCAGAAAGTCGTAGGCTGGGAGATATTGGGCATTCTGAAATCTGATGACCATCTGCAGAATATCTCGAGCCCTCACCTCTGGTGGCAAGGCTTTTCCCAGGGAAGTGTCCAGGACTGCTCCAATGAATTGGAGTCTCTGTGATGGTATCATCTGTGACTTCTTTAAATTGAGGGAGAAGCCCAGCTTGTGAAGGAAGTGGCAAACATAATCTAGTTGTCTCTGAGCCTGTTCCGAAGATACAGCTCTGATCAACCAATCGTCTAGGTAAGGGTAGACATGAATCCCTTCCCTCCTTAGACTTGCAGCCACAACCGACATTAGCTTGGTAAAGACCCTCGGGGCGGAGGTTAGCCCAAATGGCAGAACTCGAAATTGATAATGAGAGCTGCCAATTGCGAACCTCAGGTATCTCCTGTGCCTGGGATGGATCGGCACATGGAAATAAGCGTCCTGGAGGTCTAGAGATACCAACCAGTCCTGAAGCTGGAGGGCCTGAAGGATCTGAGAGAGAGTCACCATCTTGAACTTGTCCTTTCGGAGGAATTTGTTCAATTCCCGTAAGTCTAAGATGGGTCTCAGTCCTCCGTCCTTCTTCGGTATTATGAAGTAGGGGGAGTACCAACCCTTGTTCCTTTCCGCTACAGGTACCAGTTCTATGGCACCTTTCTCTAGCAGGTCTAAAACCTCCTGCAAGAGGAGCGGATCTGGAAGCTTCAAAGGGTTGTTCCCCGGTGGATGACTCTGAGGGATATGTAGGAAGGGCAGGCAGTAACCTTGGGCTACTGTCTCCAGAGCCCAAGCATCTGACGTAATAGCCTGCCATTCCGTCAGATGGTGAGTTAACCTGCCCCCTACTGGTGTTCTGTGAGGGGAGACCTCAGAGTGGTTTTGAAGCGGCTGATGCAGTTGCCGAAGGTAAAGTGGCTCCTGCTCCTGCGGGTGCGGCTTTCTTTCCCCTACCCCGTCCACCACGGGTAAATCTTCCTTGGCCTCTTTGAGCCGGTCGTCCCCTGCCCCTTCCATATGAGGAATAGTAACGAAAGGACCGTCCTCTCCACGATGATCCCGAAGGACGAAAGGTATTCTGACGGATAGCAGCTCCCAATGACTTGGCTGCTGCCTTGGACGTTTGCAGTTTCTCCAAACTGTCATCCGCCTTCTTTCCAAAGAGGGTAGAACCGTCAAAGGGCATATTCAAAAGCCTGGTCTGCACGTCAGAGGCAAAACCAGACTTCCTCAACCACGCATGCCTGCGGATTGTGGTACTTGCCGCCATGGCCCTGCTGATACTGTCAGCAGAATCTAGGCCAGTTTGTAGGGTCTCGCACATCGCATCTTTACCATCCCTGATGATGTTTAAAAATGCGTCCCTTTCCTCTCCTTCTTGGAGGCAGTCAGCCGCTGATGAAGCGCACTCCCAAAGGGTGTGGCTGAACCTAGCGAGCGTACAGGTCGCGTTAATAGACTTTAACGCCATGCTACAGGCAGAAAAAACCTTCTTAGCCATGGCATCATATTTTTTGTCATCCCTATCCTGCGGAGCAGTGGGGTATGCAGATGTGCTGCCTGATGAGGTTGCAGCCTGTACAACCAAGCTCTCAGGAGTAGGGTGTTTTGACAAATATTCAGGGTCAGAACTAGCCACCCTGTATTTTGTTGACAGTTTTTTATTTACTGCCGGGATAATTTCTGGCGTTTCCCAGTTTGTCAAAATCCTTCTCTGTAGAGCAGAGTGAAATGGAACCACAGGATCCTCCTGTGGGCCCTTGTCCAGTATGTCAGTGAGGTCATCCTGCTGAAAGGCAGGAGAAGGTGCAGACCAACCCATAAATTCTATGATTCTAGACATCAGAGCTCTATATGGAGTCTCCGCATGTTCTCCTGGGTCTGGTTTGATAAATTCTGCTTCAGGAGAAGTGTCCAAGCCACTAGCTTCCTGAAGTGCATCCTGAAGATTTTTTAATCTTCCTTCCTCAGAGGCGAAAGTCTCTGGCTCTGGTGATGTGGTCCTCTGTAAATCAATATCTTGGTCTGAATCCTCCCTTTCCTCAAAAATCGAGGTTAAAGGGGGATACATTGGTTTTTGGAATGGTATAAACCCCATTTCCAATGCAGAAGGAGCCATCATCACAGGCCTTGAAAACGTCGATGTCGTCGACACCGACGTGAAAGTACTCGAAGGCGCCGTGAAAAGCGTCGAGAAATGTGTACTAGGCCTCGAAGAACTCGAAAGGATCGGAGTCTTGCTCGAGAACGACGTCGACGTTCTCGGCGTCGAGTCGGAGGTCTTTTGTCTAACCGTTGGCTGTGGAGTAGCCGTGGTTCTTTCCTTCACCGGCGTCGATATCGGCGTCGACGTCGGCGTCGACTCGATCGACTGATGCGCCGATGAATCCTTCGACAACGGCGTCGATGGCGCCGACCTCTGTTTCGAAGGAGTTTTCGACGATGGCGTCGATGATGCTTTATCTCCCGATGGCTCGAGGCGCTTTCGGGTTGACTTTTCCGCCGGGTACTGCGACTCGCGGCGTTTAGATTTTTTGGGTTTTTTACCCGGGGTATCACCCTCAGCTGTCTTCGAGGGGGACGAGGCCGCTTTCTCGAAGACGCTTAGCATCTTTTTCCTGAATTCCTCCCACTCAGCTTGCGAGCTGCGTTTTGTGGGGCAATGAACTCTCTCAGGAGAACTCGACGAAGATGACGAAGGGGATCTCCTACGTCTCTTCTTCGAGTGTCTCGATGTCGACGAGTGGTGGGAGCCACTTCGTGATCTAGATCGAGAGTGTTTTTTATGGTGAGGAGACGAACGTCTCGACTCTACCGAAGAAGCTTTCGAGGAAGTTAAAGTTGACCTACCTCTCTCGAGCTTCCCCCTACGCTCCTTCAAGGCTTTCGCCGTCATGGAAAGGCATTCCTCACACTCCGAACTCTGGTGCGTGATTCCCAGACACCACAAACAGACCCTGTGAGGGTCCGTCAACGACATTTTCTTCCCGCAGTCTCGGCACTTTTTGAAACCGGACCGAGGGGTCGTCGGGTCGGAGGAGGATGCCATCGATTATCGAGGTAAATAGTAGTTATTATATACGTTATCTTGACGAGAACTGAGCAACGGTGTTCCGAGGCACAACGAAGCGCGGAAAAACGGAACTGAGCAACGGACGCTGCGCGCGGCCTTTATAGGCAGGATGACGTCGACGTCGGCACGGAGGCCGTCGAGGGTCATCGACTCGGCGATCATCGACGCGCAGCGCCCTCTGGCGAAAAAATTTTCCGAGGCCAGCAAAGCTGAAGGATTTCTATCTAAGATAAGGAATACGTCGGAGGACACAATCCCTTCGAATGAACAGTTTACCGTGGCCTGCAGAGGGAAGGCTCAAGCTGCAGTGTGTGAGAGAAGATGGATTCCCCTGGCAGTGATAAAAGGCGACATCCGAGCCGAGCCCACAGAGGAGACCTGAGCACGCCGGAGCAAACGGTAAGCAGTGGAGGGAGGGGGGCCCAGTGCAAGAGTTGTGATCATAACTACATTGGAACAGTGCACCCCCCCACTCTTAAAACATAAGAAGGACCCAACGCTCGAAGATAAATGGTGCCATAAATCGGATAACCCTGCAAGGAGGGCAGTTGGAATCGCCCCCTTGGACAACAGCGAGGCAGGCTAGAAAGCGAGTAGTCTCTGGGTACGGAGTGAAAAGTGCAGTAAACGGGGTGAGATACACCCTCCAAGCAGACCCTAGGGGGCGTCTATAAGCCGCAGCACGGCGGGGAGTGTGCTCTGGCATCAGCTCCAGATGGGGCAATACCCTCCGGGGCAGGGTAAGCCTCGCCATTGAATGGAGAACACAGCTAAGAAGGTGGAAATCAGCCCGCAGACTTAGGCTCACACACCATTGAGCTTGAGCCGCCGCAAGGACAACGGAGCAACTAGGCAAATGTGAAGGCGCACAAGACACAGATCTCCACAAGAAACTGTAAAGGAAGAGACGGCGCAGTGCAGGACCATACCCAGACTCGCAGATCCCAAATAGAGGACAGCAACCACCCGATTACACAGAGGTGGAGTAAAACTGGAAGCCAGTGTGCAGTCCATGCTGAGGATCAGATCAAGGCAGCAAAAGTCCAAATTACCACGTCAGGAGGTCCCCGTGCATGAGTCATCGGCAAGCAATTTGAAGGATAAAGTGGCGAGACACTAGAGTACGCCTCCACAGGACAGGGCGACGTCCATGCTACAATAGCCATACGTTCTGATACCTTCCTGCACAAGGAGCTGCAAAACAGGAAGGGGGACCACATACAGGGTCCTCTTTAGTATGCAAGGTACTCTAGTTATAAAGGCGAACGTGTGCCATGAGGCAGACTAGGGGAGGACCCCATGCTGAAGTGGCCCTGACTGATACGACACACGAAGCGAGCAGACGGCGAAGGGCAGAGGCCACTTGGCGAACCACTATTTAGATCCTGGGGCATTACAATAGACGGCGCACGAGCGGCTGTGGAAGCAGAGCGTCCTTCTGGGAGCAGTACATGCAGGAGACTCTGCAAGCCAGGTCAAACACAATGGCGGCCAAGAACAATAAATCAAAGCAGAAGCAATCCACACTAGAAACCTTTGCAAAATGGCCATCTCCCTCCTGCCCATCCGGGTGCCAGGAGGGAGACAGCGGAGTCAAAGCGAAAGAGCAGATAACCTCACCAGCTGACATAGCAGAGGTGGGCAATCATCAACTCCTGGAAGCCATTGTGGCGCTACAAACCACACTCGAAAGCAAGATAGACGCGGTCATCATTGATGTGGGACTACTGTGGCAAGATGTACGTGCCATAGCAGAGCTCACAGGGAAGCTGGAGGAGCAGGTCAAGGAAAATACAGAAAAGGCGAGAACGACCAACGATGTAGACATCCTCCTGCAGAGGGTAAAGCTAATCGAAGACAGGGCGGAGGAAGCAGGGGCACAGAAATAACCTTCAAATCGTGGGCCTGCCGGAATGAGCAGAAGGGTCGGATACCACCACCTATATTGAAGACATGTTGATACAAGAAATAGGGGCTGGGGAACTTGCGCAAGGATTTAACCCTTTAAGTGCCATGGGTATTTCTCCCCAGTGCCAGAGCCTTTTTTGGTGATTTTGGTATGTGGCCATTCAATGGCTTGTCTCTTTTATGTTACATGAGATATCTCGGCCAAATTTGGCTCCTTTTTTTCCCACATGTAGGCGGTCGTAACGCCACCCAGGAATCCCAGGTTGGTGTAGGGGGGTGAGAGAAAATAAGGAAAATGTGCGAAAATCTTGTGTTTTTTCAAAAAATGCCAATAAAATGATGTACAAAGAAGCCTGTGGTTTTTTCCTTGTAAGAGCTAGGAACAAATGGTTTGCTGTGCTGAGTTCCCCAATGTGTTGGCTTTCAGGAACAGGTTGAGTGGAAATGGAAAACAAATATTTTGATGGGGTTATCAACCGTTTTGTGAGAGGTAGGCGACTTTTGCCATTTTTGCCAATTGGACATGCATGGACGGAATGGAAGAAAAGGGCAGGAAAGCCAAATTGGGGGACAGAAAGGCATATATTTCTGAAAAGTAGACAAAATTCCAAGTTTTGGTCAGGCAACAACTAGGTAGGGGAAACTGCCATCGAATGGGGGAAAAGCGGGAAAATGACTGGAAAAAAAAAGGTATGTGTTGGACATGGTTGGCTTGGTACGGCAATGGCTTCTATGAATTTTGAGAAAAGCAATGCTCCGCTACATTCCCCCGACTCTTGCAGTTAGGAGAGCATACTATTTTTGTAGTGTTTGTACAAAACAAGCAATACCACAAGCCAAACACTGAGCCATGGTACACAGGAGTTTTACGCTCACGGCCTGACCAGACGCACTTAGCATGTGTAAATTGGGAAAACCAATGTGGTGAGGAACGGCAGCCATACATTTTTTGAAAGAGCACAGGCAGAACTTTTCAAGGGTAGGTGACTTGTGCAGGTTACAAAAGTGTATGGTGGCTAAAGCAGCGACTAAATGTAAGTCACATTTGGGAAAAGAAATGGTTGTGAGACAAAGGGCTCCAGCAAATGGGTCAAAACGTTATGAAAACCACAAAAACACAACACATGGCCTACCGTCCCGCGTTCCCACAGGTGTCCCGATGAAAACGGTACCCCACGTGTGGGTGCACCTACCTGGCCGGCAAGGGGAAAGCCTAAAACACAAGTAACCCCAAGTCTGTTTTCAGAGGGAAATCTCAGACATTCTGCCGACCGGCTGTGATGCTGGAAATGCATCAGAGGGACAGGGCCTCTGAATCCTTGTCCTTTACTGCTTTTTATCGTGTGTTCTGTCGTGTTTTCTGCCCAGGAGTCCATGTGGGACTCCTGGCAGTGCAGCTCTCTTTTGGTTTGGTGAACGGACCCATGGGATACCCTTATGGCACCCATGGGTAGGGGTACAACCCTGTACCCCTAGTGTATGTTTTTGGGCACCTGTGGGTGGCCCACAGAGCAGGGTATGGGCTGGTGGCAGCTCCATGCTGAATTTGACAGGTGCTCTGGGTGTCCTCCATTTTGGAATACCCAAGCCCTGCCATTGGGATCAGTTGATTCCTGATAGGAAACAAGATGGCCCCTGTGGCCTCTTGCTTTCTATTGCCCGTTACCTTGTTTTCCCAAAGTCCTGGGAAGCCCTGACTCTGTCCCTTCCCCCTGACTGGCTGTTGGGTGGAAGTTCCATATATGGCGTTGTTGTGAAGGCCCAGCTAGACTGACTGGAGCCTTCCCAGTGACTGTATGTTGTGGGTACACCCTGTGGGTGGGACCTGGGTGAATGGAGTGTGTGACCAATATACACTCCTTGTTGTGGTTGTCTGGTTTCTGGCATGAGAGACAAAGACTGAGACAGCCCTGCCCGAAACTGGCCTGAATGCAGTGTGTAGTGTTGAATGGCTGGGTACTTGTCCCAATCCACATTCCTTGTTGTGAGTGTCTGAAAGGGAGGAGTGTGGCCTGAATGCACTGTGTGCCTGATTGGCTGACGATGCATGAATGCCCTTCTGTATGATTGGCTGCTGAGTGTGTGCCAGCAGTGTGGATGAGAGACAGAATAGTATATCTGGGGACCTCTCACCACTGGTAATTGTTCAGAAGCGTTCTGGAGCTGAGTCTCCACTCTAAGAGTAACTGGAACTGCTGATCCTCGACGTCCAGCTGGAAGAAGACGACTTGCTGTTGCATTTGCTTTGACCGATCCGAAGGCTGCCGAAATCGTCGAAGACTGACCCGAGAGAGGACCTGGTAAGGCGCCCTCTTCCCGTGCTCCGAGGGACCATCGAGCACCGCTGAATCTTCGCCGAAGCGCCCTGGAAGACAGACCCTCGAAAGGCTGCCGACCCGAGACGGGACCGCCGAGGAGATCGAAGTGAAGCACCCGGACATCGCCGCCGTCGAAGTCCATTGCCGTCGACCAGGGTTCGCAGGTTTGTGTAACCGCTGGAGGCCCGTCGAAGTTGTGTTGCCCAGCCGTGGGAGCCACTTGACGCCTTGCCGCCAACGACCGGAGCCGCCCGCTCCTTTGCCTAAGAACACTCGAATCGAAGGACTCCCTCGTCCGCACCGTTGACCGCTTTTATCCTGCCGGAGAAAGTCGAGGACGACCAACGCGTCGAGGAGAAACCTGCCGGTGGGTTTCCCGCCCCCCGAAGACCACAAAGACTCGAACGACTCGACGCCCTTGGTGGGCCTCCGTCTCCACAAATCTTTGCGGTCCAGAACAATGGTCATCGAGGTGCCCCGCACGCCTCTGCCTTGCAGGACGCCGACGCTCCGTCGTCTAGCACCGCTTGGATCGAAGCTGCCGCCTCCTCGACGCGTTCTACCCTGTTTGTTGTCGGACGTTCGACGCCCCGTGTCTCCCGCTTGAGAGGGAAGGCATTCAAGAAGGGCCGTCGATTCCCCGCCGCCGACCGCCGAGTTCCTCGACGCTTCTCGATGCCTCTCGACGATCCGTGACTCCCGCTTGAAAGGGGGGTCGCTCAAGAAGGATCTGTCGACGCCTCTTCGATTGGGGGGGTAAAAACATTATAGGAGGGAATAAGACTTGCAGAACAATATATGGACTGGGCTTGTGCTATACCTTTATTTTACAGGTTGCCCAGGTGGGGGGGATCTCCACACAGAACTGTGTCTAGTGGTAGGGGCCAGTATTCTGCCTATTGCCCAACCATCTTATTTTCTCTCCTCTCTCTATTGCTGGTTTCACTTATTGATCTGTGCGACATTGTTACAGTGTTGTTGATGCACTTTAATGAGATCTAATACAAAGGGTGGTACCACTTTAGAATTGTATATATTTGCCATTGCTGATTTTCCTAAGTACCAAGTGAGTTATGATAAGTGTACATAACCTTGAATATTGATTATATAAAGACTGTGTTCTAACAAATACAGTGTGTGGACATTCCTTTGTGGGGGCTTGGGGACTACACTGTACTTAAGAACCAGCCTGCGTCACCTCCTGAGAAGCTAGGCCTTGATTGCTCGTCCATTGCTACCGTAATAGAGAATCTTGGCTGGGGTCTTCTCTGCCTCTCTTCTACCATATAGAGAGCAGAAGTACAGACACCCCCTACCAGTCTTTACAGCCTCCGAAGAAAACGGGGAACCCCATGCATTTCTGAAAAGAGGACATCCGTGGGAATCCGCAGAGGTATGATTTGCGCACATCGCCCCAGATTTTCTTACCCAGACACCCCTGCAAAGTCCAAAATGTGGGGGAAAAACGCTTTTTCCGCACATTTCGCTCGACGCACCCATTGAAACACGCCCCCAACAACACATGGCCTACCGTCACGCGTTCCCACAGGTGTCCCGATGAAAACGGTACCTCATGTGTGTGGGTGCACCTACCTGGCCGCCAAGGGGAAAGCCTAAAACACAAGTAACCCCAAGTCTGTTTTCACACCGGAAATGTCACACTCTCACATCATACAGATATGGGCCTCGGGTGTCCAAGCCTCCAAGGAAAACAGGGAACCCCATGCATTTCCGAAAAGAGGACACCCGTGGGAATCCGCAGAGGTGTGATTTGCGCACATCGCCCCAGAATTTATTACCCAGACATCCCCGCAAAGTCCGGGGCACATTTCGGACTTTGCAGGGGTATCTGGGTAAAAAAATCTGGGGCGATGTGCGCAAAGCACACCTCTGCGGATTCCAACGGGTGTCCTCTTTTCGGAAATGCATGGGGCTCCCTGTTTTCCTCGGTGGCTTGGACACCCGAGGCCCATAGCTGTACGTTGTGCCGGTCGGCAGAATGGCTGAGATTCCCCTCTGCAGGTTGCCCACATGAACAAATTGTGCTGTGGCGAAAGGCTTGGGGTTACCAGCGGGTTACCCTTTTCCTTTTGCGCCCCGGTAGGTGCACCCACACATGAAAAGTACCTTTTTCGTTGGGACACCTGTGGGAACACAAGAGGTCTGACTTACGCAAATCGCCCCACAATGTAATACCCAGAACCACCAGCAAAGACCCACATGGGAGAAGGGTGCCCAAGGCCAGGGATATTACCGCCGACTTTGCTGGAGCCCTGGCTGCCCTGCGTTACAGCTTCTCCCCACCAAGGAGTCTCGGCAGTGTGCCAATACCTCCCCGAAGGGAAAAGCTGTAATGGAGCCCAGCCGCAACTCCAGGACAGTTGGAGGTGATCTGCCCAAACGGGCCATTCCCACCCACACCACCAACAATCCAGCCCCAGTCTCACCCACCCCACTGACAGTGGGCCCTAACCATAGAATAATAAAAAACAGTACTCACATAACGTTGCAGCTGCTCGGGTAGAAAAAGCTGTAAACAAAACAAAGAACATGTGTTACCTACGGTCACACCGGCAAAATGTAGCCCTCCCCGGGGGCAGATAGGGGGGGGGGTTGTCCTGCACTCCTCCCTGGGCTCAGGCGTCCGTTCCTAGGAGCAGATATCTGGTCCCAGGAAGGGCTGCATGACTTGGCACCCACTGCATTGCGGGTGGGGGGGAGGTGATCAACGCCCCATCCCATTAGAAAATTCCCTGACCCTTTGGGGTGCCCCACCGCCTCCCCTAAAAAGCGTTCCACCATTTTCATTTTTTTCCTTTGGTAACCCAACTCCCCTTGGTGCAGAGGGTCACATTGGTGTGCCAATCTGGTGCCGGGGTGCCCAAACCTTACTGCCCCACCCACTGGGGGGGCCTGTCCCACCATTTTTGGGGGCCCTCTCCCCCCTCACCCCAAATGGCTGGGGGACACCTCATGCAGGCCTCCCTGGGCCGCCTCCAAACGGCTGTGTGAAGTACACCCCACCTCCATTTGGTGTGAGGGGGGAGAGGGCCACCCCAAAAGGTGGGGCAGGACCCCCAATAGATGGGGCAGTAGGGTTTGGGCACCCTGGGGGCAGATAGCCACACTAATGTGGCCATCTGCACCAAGCAAAGTTGGGTAAACAAAAAACAAAATGCAAATTCACACGCTGCTTTTTAGGGGGGGCTGAGGGCCACCCTAAATTGGCTGCGCATGATGTACCGCAACGGGGGGTGGCCCTCAACCCCCCCCACCCCAAATGGAGGGCCCCACCTCATGCAAACCTCCCTGGGGGCAGATATCTGCTCCTAGGAAGGGGCATCTGACCCCAGGGAGGGATGCATGAGGTGAGGCCCCCCCCTATCTGCCCCCAGGGAGGGTTGCATGAGGTGGGGCCCTCCATTTGGGGTGGGGGGGGTTGAGAGCAGCCCCCTCCTCCCCCTGCGTCACAAACGGATCTGTATTGATCCGGTGGCATTGCTGCCCACGGATCGCGCAGCCTGCGCTCGATCCGCGGGCAGCAATGCCACACAATGGGTATCGTTGGAAAGGGGAGAATCTCCGCTTTCCAACGATACCCGCCTCGATATCCGGCTTGAAATACACCCGGAGATCGAGGCGGACAAAGAAGGTCTCTTACCTTCTCTCTTCCCCGCAGCAGCCGAAAATGGCTGCTGCGGGGAATTTACTTTCAGTTTCACGCCGACGTGCGTTACGCACGCCGACGTGAAACTGAAGGTAATCCAGCCCCCTGGCAGTGAGGGGGGGACCTCCCCCTCATATAGCCCGGGGGTTGGATTACAGTTTTGAGCGATCCCTGCTTTGCAGGGATCGCTCAAAACAAGGTGCCGAAAAGGACGAGCTATCTCGTCCTTGGCACTGCGTGTGCACTTCCAAGGACGAGATACCTCGTCCTTGGCACTTAAAGGACGAAAAATGAAAGAGCACATTGTGCCCTTGTCAGACGGCCACTGCCAGGTGCTCCACCAAAACCTGTGATAGCTAAGGTACTAAACTACAGAGACCGGGAGAGGATCCTGGTCTTCTCCAGGGTGGGTGGAATGATACAAAGGGCATCAGAAAACATTTCAATATACCCAGATTACACCTTTCAAGTTCAGAGGAGGAGAGCCCAATACATTGTGATGAAAGCCAGACTCAAGAAGGCTGGCCTAAAATATATGCTACTGTATCTGGCAAAACTAATGGTGATACACAAAGGCAAAGCCCTCTTCAAGACCCCAGCAGCAGCACAGGAATGGATGGACGTGGTTCAGATGCCAGAGGAGACAGACCAGAGCCAAAATGACTAGGCGAGGAGGGGAGCTTCAAGAGTGGTCCACTCGAGGAACAGACTATGAACACATGTATATAATGGATAGATATGGGGTCAAGATATAAAATACTATGAGCAGAGAGTAAATAGGAAGCTACATGATGTTACTAAGTTGCAAGAGCGTAACGCAGAGCAGCGGAAACCCGGTAGAGGGAATGCCGAAGCAGACCCAATGTCCCCCCACACCACAAGAAGTCATTTTTTGGGCTGCTTTAGGGCCCGCGCGTAGGGCACCAGGAGACTAGTCTATCGACCAGGTCGAACGGAGCGGAAACGGGAAAGTCCTAGCATGCCTAGCAATGCTGGACAAGTTTGGTTTGTGTGGAGTGGGGATGGGGGGAGGGATTAGGGTTAGTAGAGAAGAGCCTAGCATGTATGTTCACACTTTGCAACAAACTCTTATTGAGGTTGGCAACCGGATGGAGGCCTCATTGATACCCCAGAAATAGCATGAATATGGCCGGTATGGTTAGAATCATGACATGGAATGTGAGAGGGCTTAATGATTAAGTGAAGCAAAGAAGAGTGTACATGTACATCAAAAGGAATAAGGTAGGGATAGCACTGTTAGAGGAAAGGCACTTAGATGTGCAAAAACAGAAGAACCTGGCGGGTGAGTGGGGAGGTGTACTGGTTGGGCTCTATGTACTCTATGTATGCAAGAAGGGTCCTCATTTGGGTGGACCCCGCTGTACCCTTTAAAGTGTTGACAACAATATCAGACAATGAGGGTAGGATGATAAGGTTACATGGGGTAATAAAAAACTCGGAGGCTTGTATAGTAAATACCTATGCCCCAAATCATGATGCAACAGTGTTTTTTTAGACCACTGTATACGAGATTGGGACCCTACATGGATGGCACATTGATCTGGGGTGGAGACTTTAATTGTACACTAGACCCAACCATAGACAGATCAGATGCAAAACACAAGCAGCCTTCTCCCCCGGCCAAGGTATTAAACTCACTATTGAAGCATTTCCAACTTATAGATCTATGGAGAGTAAAAAAACGGAGAAGACAGGAAATACTCTCACTACTCGACCCCGCATAAAGTATACACTAGAATAGATTACTTGTACACCGGAGAGGAACATGAAATGGACTTTACAGAACTGGAGTACCTAGCCAGGATCCTGTCGGATCACTCCCCACTTGTGGCGAGGTGGAGGATAGAAGCTCCGAGACCACCCATTCCCACATGGAGGCTGCGGAGCGAATCACTGTTCGATAAAACCTTCGCTGAGCATATTCGGAAGAGCACTATCGAATATGTAGCTGTAAATGAGGAGAGTGTGCAGAAGGTGGGCACAGTCTGGGAGGCGTACAAAGTGGTCATTCGGGGGTAAGGATAGCGGAATCAGGAGGTGTACAGAAGGTCATAGTCAGAGACCTGGAGAAAACAGAAGAGAAGCTGAGGGTGTTGGAAGGGGAAGCGTAAGTAAACAAAGCACACATAGATAAAGTAAATGAACTGAAACAAGCATGTCTGACACAGTGGGACAGGTTGGGGAAGTTTAGTTATGCTAAGCACCTGGAAAGGAGCCATGCTCAAGGGGATAAGCCTGGGAGAATGTTAGCCTGGCTGTACAAAATGAGTGATACTAGACCCCCATATTCTCCATACGGAATAGTGAGCTGAGGAGATGAATACACAAACAGGCATAAACAAGGTGTTCCCTATATTACAGAGCACTCTACACAGAACCCCTAGGAAGCGAAGTGGAAGACATACAGGAGGTCTTGGAACTTGTAACCCTGCCCCAGCTGGATGCACTCCAAGCGGAGACGGTGGAGGCGCCAATAACCCCAGAGGAGGTTGCAGCCACTATTAGGACACTGCCAACTGGGAAAGCGCTGGGTACGGACAGGCTCCCTAGTGAATTCTACAAAGCCTACGTTGATACACTAGCGTTGTTGATGGCAGAGGTGTACCACAAGGCACACACAGACAACATACTACCAGAGAGCAAGAGGGAGCCCTTAATAGTCCCCCTACTTAAACCAGATAATACAAGCTCTGACTATGGACCTTATGGAATCAGCCGAAATGGCCGAATCCAATTTACCTACCCCCACCAAAAGACCTAAAATACATACCAACAAAAATGTGAACTACAAAAAGTTCAAACTGCTGAATCAAGACAGCTAAATCCTCACAGCCATCCTGGCTAATCGGCTCCGCAGGGTTATACACATGCTGACCCATCCAGATAAGACCTGGTACGTACGAGGGAGAAACATCTCAGAGAACCTTAGAAGGTTGCACCACATGATTTATAGTACAGAGGATCATGTCACAGAGAGTGCAGTGGCCTCCCTAGATGCGACAAAGGCATTTGATTCTGTACGCTGGGATTGGTTATACGCCACAATGACAAAGATCGGGATTGGAACACAATACATGAGATGGGTTTGGCTGATATACACTAAGACAATGGCCAGAGTCCGAACTGGGAATAAATGCTCATAGGCATGGCTTCTGTACAGGGGCACAAGTCAGGGATGGCCGCTGTCCGCACGGTTATATATCATAGCGGCCGAGCCGATGGTGGCGTATTCGCGGCAAGAGTATGGCGATGTGGAACTAAACATAGGCGGGGTGAGGCATGTGGTGTCCTTGTATGCGGATGAAGTGCTGCTATCTCTGAACGATCCGGCAACAAATCTGCCATACATACTGGAGGTACTAGATAACTCTAGTAGACTGACAGGAGTCAAAATAAACAAGAGAAAGTCGTGCTTGTTCGCACTCGCTGGGTTGGCTATGGTAGCAGGGGAGGACTTGCCAGTTTTACCATTACCTTGGAGTAAACACTCCTTTAGATATCTGGGAGTTAACATTTACTAGGGAATATGAATGTAACACGGTACGAGCCAGACGGGCTGGTGAAGTCCCTGGAATTTTGGAACAAGCTGCCCCCATCAGTGATGGGTAGAGCAGCGCTACTAAAGATGGTGGCGCTGCAGAGACTTATGCATTGCTTCGGGAAATGAATGTCCCGTATAATATACCGGGGAAGTTCTTCCGGGAATTGAAAGGGATGTGCAGGGGGTTCCTATGGCAGGCAGGGAGGGAGGGATAGAGTTGCCCTGGGAACGCTGCAATGACCATACGAACTAGGAGGTCTAAAGGTACCAAATTTCGAGTTTATTTCCTGGCGTGCCTGCTTCAATATGTAGTACAATGGATAGCAGACGATCCCACGGCAGAAACACTCCTACTGAAGCCGGTTATAAAGAGTAGATACCCGAGAGACCTCTTCTGGATCCCAGCCAAGGTACAAACAAGGCATCCATATTTGGTAGAACTGGGCATACAAATATGGAAGAGGGCCTGTAGAGTAATGGGGCAAGGGGACCAACTGTCGCCCCAAATCCTGATATCGGCAATATTAAATGGGACACCAGACAGCAGTGAGAGCAATATGGGAAGAGTGTGGGGTAGCCACGGTGGGGGATCTGCGGAATGAAAGGGGGCTGATGTCGTTTGCTGAATTGCAAGAAGCCACAGGCATACACACAGGGCAGTTCTTGTTGCATAACAAGGTGGTTAAAGTGTTGCTGGGCAGATGGCTGAACAGTGGGGAGGAGACTATAGGCAACGATGAAATGGAAACGCTGCTTAGTGTAGCGGAAGGAGGGCATGCCATTTCTAGGATTTATGAAATATTGATAGGTCAAACCTCGTGAACAGAACTGAAATGCAGGGAGAAATGGGAGGTGGAATTGGGGAAAACATTTGAGGATGGAGAAGGGGGGAAAAGTAGCGAGGTACCATAAGAAGGTTTCCAGGAATGCTAGACTACAACTCAAACAATTGTTACGCTAAGAGCATACCCCATACCTGCAGTCATTGCGACGTTTAAAGGTGCAAACAGACAGGAATGTCCCAAATGCAGGGAGGCGGAGGCTGGCCTGATACATATGTTTGGGAATGCCCGAAGGTACAGAGGTTTTGGAGCGAAGTGGCACACAAAGCTAACCAGGGTGGGATAGATTTAGATATCCAGACACCAGAGGCTTCCATGCTAGGCCGATACAAGAGGAATGTGAAAGACAAACCGTTGACTAGAATCAAGGATTTAATGTACATACTGGCTAAACGTAGCATAGCCATGAGATGGAAAGACGCTAAGGAGCCGTGCAAGCCAGATGGTGGAGGGAGTTGGAAAAATTGGCCATGGTTGAGACAGGAGCATGGGAGAGGGCACTAAGGGAACAAAGGGCTGAGGTGGGAATAGACATTCAATGTTGGATAGCGTTAACTGTCACGTTGTTTACGGATAGAAACGGAGAGGAGGCTGTAGCGGTCACACAGAGACGTGGATGCACTGCGATTGTGAATAAAGGTATAGGTCACATAGGCTAGGCTGGGGTGGGGGATTAGTAGTGAAGGAGGGGGTTGAAGTGCAGATTCGACAATATTGCGTTTGCTGATATCACTTTTTGTTTTTATAAAAATGCAATAAAAATTATCTAAAAAAGGAAATAATTATACTGCATCCTGAAATCTCCTTACTCCCCTCCTAAAAGTTGATCAAGTGTGCTAAGCCATCTTTTTCGCTAAGTTTGCCCGCGAAAGCTTATGGGAAACCAAGCTTTCTAGAGGTCGGACAGTGCCCTCACCCACTGAAAGCAGGGCTGTGAGAAACCATCCTCCTAACACAGAAGCAAACAAAGTTAATAAAGGACAAAGACCACAGTAATAACATGTAAGAGGATACATGTGCAAGGGTTTGAAACCAAATCACTGAGCCAAGTCACTCTCAAAAATATGCATGAGTTGATTTAAAAGTCTCATAAGCAACTCCTTTGTACACACAAATCCTTAGACACCCTTACCTTCTCAAGACTGTATCCTATCACCAGGAAACCTTTTGAAGCTAGCATTTGCTCTTGCATAGCAATAGAGTTCTTCAACAACTCCATAATGAAAGACAGCAAAGTTGAACTGAAAGAAGGAAGGATATTGAAACATTTACAAATAATTTCATTGCAGAGGCGAAACTGGAGCTGTTCACATTTTTTAAATTATTCTGGACATCATTTGAACGTCCATATGAAGATTGTGTATTTGCACTGATCTGTACAATTCCAGGAAAAACAAACATTTGGAAATGAGTAATCTCTCCAATAATCTCTCCAGTGCTTTTAAATCATGTTCTCCATGCTGAAAAGCATCACAGGTATTTTGTCCAAGCCTAAACACAAAGGGGAAACTGGAGATTTATACAATCTCAATATGAACTTATTTGTGATCATAGTTCCTTACCTTTAACTCCTGTTCTCCAGCATGGGTCTTGCATGTATTCACATGCTCATGAATATTCCCTGTCGTCTGGCTGGGAATCCTCGGTGAAACAAAAGCAGCTTAGCTTTAAGCTGAAACTGCTTGTCTCCTCTATAGTCTATCAGTGTCCTTTGGGTCATGCTGCCCCCCAGCCAATGGCACTTGTCCTCATAAGCTCCACCCCTGGTGGCCATCTTTAGATTTGGTGGCACAAGTAAAGTGGCAGTATGAATCAAGAAGAGCCAGAGAGGGGAGGGAGGTTTGCATGTGAACCCATGCAAGACATGCTGGAGAACAGGAGTTACAGGTAAGTAACTTGTTCCTTTTCCAGCATTGGGTGTTGCGTGGATTTACATGCTCATGGATAAGATTACACAGCAGTACAAAAACACAACCACGGGATGTGGCAAGACTCAAAGAAGCAATACACCTACCCCTGGAACAGACTCACCTCAACAAACAGGATGTGTAGTACCGGTTGGCGGACATGGGACTCCTCCCTGGAATCCCTGTCAATACAGTAGAATTATGTGAAGGGTAGGTCGACTTCCACGTAGTGTCATGACTCCTACCTGAAACACTGGGCAATCTTCTCCCCAAGGAGCTGACTCTTTCCACGTTTTCCGGTTTTCTGTTTCTGCCAGGACTCTTCACTTTGTAGAGATGGGGCCTTTCGCAGTAGGAGGCCAGTCTGGGGCTTGATGGATACCAGACTCCCAACGGGCCTACCTGGAAGGCAGTCCAAAAGGAAGGGGGTAACCCTTTCTGGGAAGAAAACCCCAGAAGTGACTTGCCTCTCTTAGTACAGATTATTAGTACAAAGTTCAGTAATACTTCCACAGGTAAAGAGGAAATATGCAGTTGGGAATCTAGCAGCAGAGTAAGGCTAGACAGAGGACTGAAGTACAACTGCAAGGCATATTGTAAGAGAGAAACTGGAGTTGTGGAAAAAGGTGCATGGGGCGTGGAAAAAGTAAGATGCAGGAATACAAGTAAGGAAATCCAGGAATTCCACAGAGCACCAGAAGCAGCTACGCATTCGGGAATGGATACAGGAGGAAAGAATAAGAGCGCAAGGGCAAGGGTAATAGAGCACTCGGTAGTCAAGGCAAAGGCAAGAATTTCAAGACGGAAAAGGAGAGAGGCTAGCATACCTGCAAACAAAGGGACGTTGCTTCGTGAGCAGCAGCAGCAGTCTGACATGAAGATGAGCTTTGGGGAAAAAGGGAAGCGTGATGAGGCAGCACGCTTCCTTGGGAGACAAGGAGGGCGGAACTAGAATGCCAACACAAGCTCTCCTTTGAAAGGCATAACATGAACCCATGGGTCCTCAGTAACGGAAAACCCCAACATGTAGCAGCCCTGCAGATGTCGAGCAGGGGAACACCAGAGAGAAACGCCGTCATCGCTGCGATGGCTCTGGTGGAGTGGACACTCAACTGACCTGGAACCGGTCTGCTGGCCAGATGATGGAAATGCATGATACAACCGGAAAGCCACCTGGCGATGGGAGCCTTAGACAGAGACTTCCCATGTCCCACAGGTACAAAACTGCCAAAAAGCAGAGACGTCTTCCTAAAGTCTTTCGTGCGTGACAACTAGAATTCTGGCGCACGAGCAACATCCAGCGAATGCAACGCCCTTTCAGCAGGCGAAGATGGGTTTGTGAAAAAAAACTGGCAGAGCCAAAAGCTCGCCGAGATCAAAGTCTGACGGAACCTTGGGCATGCAGGTAGGATGAGTTTGCAGAACCGCTTCAGTGGCGTGGAAGGACAAATACAGCTCCCTACAAGATGATGCTTGCCTCTCCCCGACCCGCCTGGCCAAGGCGATAAACACCAGGAAGGCAGTCTTCCACAACAAAAACATTAGAGGGGCACAATGTATTGGTTCAAACGGAAGCCTCATGAGTTTAGACAGGACCGCATTCAGTTCCAGAACCAGGGTGGGAGCCTTCCCTGGCGGGAAAGTCCTGAGGAAACGTCTGAGGAATTCCTTAACAAGCCTGTGGGACCACAGAGAGAGTTAGTTTGGAGACCGTGCGTACCGGGATATGGCAGCCAGGTGGACCTTGATAGATGCATGGGCAAGACCAGCATTGGCCAGCGAGAGCAGGTACGGGAAGAGCCGTTGAGCAGTCATGCGCAGCAGCACATGTTTCTGTGCCTGGCACCACACCGTGAAGCACTTCCACTTGTAGCTGTAGCAAGTCAACATAGAGGGAGCCATGGCCTTCGCTAGGACCTTCTTGCATTCCAACCGCAGCAAATAATGTGCAAATTCTAAGGTTGTAAGAGCCAGGCTGTAAGGCCCAGTGACAGTGGGTTGTGGTGAAGGATTGATCCCCTTCTCTGGAGAGGAGGTCAGGAAGAGGAGCCAGTTGGATGGCCGGAACCACTGACCGATGGAGGAGTACCAGATCTGCCTCGGCCACGCCAGAATGATGATGATCATCCTGCAGTGACAACGTTGGAGTGTGTTGAGCAAACATTGAGGAATGGAACTGGCGGGAATGTGCACAGGAAGAGCCCCTCCCAGGGGAACGAGAAGGCATCCCCCAGACTCCTCGGCTGAGGATATCTGCTGGCAAACTTCTGACACTTGGAGTTGGTAGCTGTAGCGAAGAGGTCAATCTGAGGAAGGTACACTCACTGAAGAGGCGCAGCACTTTGGCTTGCCGAAGCTCCCATTCCTGGCAGGACCTCAACTCCCTGCTGAGAGAGTCCGCAATGGTGTTGACACCCGCTAAGTGAAACGGAACGAGAAACACGTGATGACGTATGGGCCAGCGCCATAGAGACTGGGTTTGCAGGGAAAGGGACAGAGAGCACATCCCGCTCTGTTTCTGTATGTAAAACATTGCGATGGTGTGGTCTGTGAGGATCCGCACCACCTTTCCCTGCAGCTGAGGATGAAACGACCTGAGAGCCCAGAAGACTGCCCACAGTGCAACTCCTTTTCCTCCGGGAGCCAGAGTGCTCTGGAATGAGAATGTCCTGTGTGGGTTCCCCAACCCTTGTGAAGGCATCATGAAGAAAGACCCAGCCAACAGATTCAATTTATTAAATACATTGTTTATTTTTCTTAAATGTCAGGATGGAGTAAGGCCTAACTTGCCTCATGCTGAGGTGGTATTTCCCTATCTAAAGAAAACTAAGGATAGTTTGTGTCAGTAAATTCAACTCAAAGTATGTCTGTGTCCAAAAGCTATACTCCCTGACAAATAAATCTATACAATGTGTAGGGATGTCAGCAGCAACAGAAATAGTGTTCATAATAATGTTCTGAGCTTCTTCCAGCTCTTGGCATCATTTCAGCATCCTCTTCGCCAAGTTCAAAACAGTTCCAAAAGGCCTCAGGGTTCCCTTCCCCAAGAAGTCAGCTCTTCCAGCTTCGAAACTACAATCAATTCAAATCTCCTGGTTTTCAAACAGTTCCAATTCAACTTCTTCATTATCCAGGCTTTTCAATAGTTCACAGATTGCTCTCTTTCTCATTTCTCATTCACTTGAGCAACCGTTATAAAATACTGCTTCTTTAGATTTGCTTTCCCTGGCACTTTCCAAGCAGAGGTAACTTGGTCTAGGAGCAATTGCCAGACCACACGGTCCACCACTACAGGTCACGCAACCGATAATGCTTGGCACTTTGTTATGCTTCTGTACTCTTCAGGCTGCTTGTCAACACAGGGTGTGTCTCTCTGAACCTGTGTCATTGGTCAACATTAATTTCTGATTCTCCTTGGCAGTCTCTTGGCTGTCTCTTGGCTTTGCCACAACTTGTGTCTCTTACACCTTTGTATAGTTGGCCCACACTTATTTCAGATTCTTATTCTCCATGCCAGTCTTTTGGGCTTTGCCACAACTAGCATCTCACACAACCAGACTCTCATTGGCAATTGTTTGGCTTGGCCATAACGGGTATATCATCCAACCAGATTCTCATAGTCTTCAAGCTTTGGCACAACGTGTATCTCACACATCTCATTCCATGGTGTTCACCACCTCGCTTTCACATTATTCATAAGTGCTCATCACTTGCTGTTATATTGTGCTGTATTTCAATATGCTCATCACATCTTTTCTTTAGTTCGGTATTCACGAATGCTTGTTACACTCGCAAAAGTACTTCTACCACTTTGCAACTTGTTCAGCATTCAAAAACGCTTTATTTCGTCTTCCATAATAAATGTAATAGTTTTTAGCTTGTTCAGCATTCAAATATACCTGCTTCCACCCCATGGAGCAGGATTGTTCCCTTCTTTATACTCAACGGTATGCTGCTGCTACTCAGGGTGTCCGATTGCTCCTTGCCGGCTTCCTTCCGCTCCGCTTGTTCCTCACGGGAGCCCCAGAGAGCAGCGCTCACCGTCCTCGAGACTTGCTGCACGTAGCTCTGCTCTTCCACAGCAGAAGCAGCCTGCAGTGATCTGGAGACTTCGGTGTCCCACAGCTCCTGCTATGGACATGGGGCTAAGAGGAACTGTAGGCTTCTTGACCCTTTCACGGCCAGCCTTGGCCCAAGCGTCTCCTGCACACTCTTGCTCAGCATGGCTTCCCTTCCAGCCGGTTCCTTCTCCAGCCCGCTCCACTTCTGCAAGTCGTATCCATCTCTCGAGGCCATTTCTCCCTCTCTGCTGGGCGGTCCTTCCTTTTATATACCTGTAACTTGTTAAATGGTTGCAGGTCCAAGTCCTTCACTTCAGTTGTCTGACCATAGTTAAGCTTTTAGCTGGACAGGTCTGGCTATTACAATGGTACTCCTCCACAGTCCTATTCCTCGTCTCAGTACCAAAGTGGTGTGGATGCATGGAAGTGTGCCTAACTTCCAGTGGTTTCTTCCCTGTTGTGATATTGATCTGATATTTCTCTGTATTAACAAGAGGACACACTGCCCAAATGAGGAGGTGCCCTCTTAGTGGACCTCTTCCTCGCCCCAGTACAACCATGACATTTCTGAGGGTCACTTTGAAAGGAGGAAAAGGGGAAGTATTGACAATAACCTACAAATGCTGTTTGAACCAAAGGTTCATTGTGAAAAGAGAATGGGGATTCTCCCCAAAGGACGTCCTCTCCCCCTCACTGCGTCTCCTCCACCCAGGTGATCCTGCCGGTATTAATTACCCCAAAATCACAAAGAAAAAAAAAGTATGTTAGATTTGATTTCGTACAGCCAAAAAATCAGATCAAATTCCCCATACGTTACCATTGTAGTGAACAAGGGCAGTGGGGGTTCGGGGCCCTGCACTCTTGTTTGCTACAATTGTATGGAGGGCTGCGTGGGTGTCCCCCGGTTCGTGTACATAAAGTTATACACACAAAAGAAAAGGACCCCTGCAGTGCCAGTACCCGATCAAGTAAGTTAAGGGAACCGGTGGCACACAACGAGGTGTGCCGCCAACAGGTAAGTAGGGGGCTGTCTTTTCATTCTAAATTATGCGATGCCGTGAAATCACGTAGATCCATCCTCCCACGCATATCCACTCTTAGGGTCACGATCCAAGATCGATGGCGCTTCCCTGGCCACCTGAGTAGAGTGCGCCGGGGGGAAGTGAGGACACCCTCAGGTTCCTCACACCCTCCAAAGAGGCGTTGGTTGTGACTGTAGCCTGGTGCGGAGGGATCTCGAAGAGAGCTCTGTGCATGAGGTGTGGCCGAACTGACCACCACTGAAGAGCTTGACAGAATGCCTGAGGGCAATCTTGTCTGTCCATGTGCCAGTGACCAGCTGCCATTTGTCATCTAGAAATTCGTAGCTGGGTTGTATCTGGAGCCTGCAAAAGGGAACCAGATAGATGCAGGAAGACATCATCCCCAGAAGGGAGTTGATGGACCGTATTGTTGCAACGGACACGGTCGACAGCCGCTGGAACTTTCCCAGGATGGCCTTCACCCGCTCTTCTGAGGGGGGGTGGAGGGGGGGGCACAGTCAAACATGATACTGCATTGGGCTGGGCACTCAAACAGTGCGTTCTGAGATGGCACTATGCAGGACTTTGGATAGTTGATCGAGAATCCTACCAAAGTCAGAAGTTGGATGGTCTCTGCTGGGTTGCCAGTGCGTGGGAGCTGGACCGGATGAGCCAATCGTCCCGGTAAGGGTGGAGGTAGATTCCCTTGCGGTGCAAATGCACTGCTGCCGGGGCCAATCATTTGGTGAATACACTCGGAGCTGATTTGAGGCCGACGGGAAGGGCCTTGAATTGGTAATGCCGCCCCTGGACGACAAAATGCAGGAACTTCCAGTGTTTGCGATGAATGGGGATGTGGACACGCGTGTCCTCCGGGACGAGATTTGTCAGAAAATCCCCTTCCTCCAGCTGTTCAAGCACATGCTGCAAGATGACCATCCTGAACTGGAGCCATCGTAAGTCTAGGATTGGTAGTCACATGCCTGATTTTATTTCTCTCTAGAAAGTACACTTCGGAGCCCCGGAGGTTCTGAGGGACTGGTTCTATTGCCCCTTTGGCCAGAACCTCCTGCAGCAGTGGACGATGCATACTTCTCGTCGTAAGACAGGAGGAATGCGGGTCACCGGTCTTGAAATTCTAAAGCGTGCCCCTACTGAAGTGGCCATTTGTGAAGATATTTCACCACTGATCAACAAAGTCTGACAGTCGGTCTCCCACTGGGGTGCAGGTCGTGGGCCTGTTCAGCCCTGCTGGGGCGTCTGTGTCCTGGATGGGGGCAGGGGAGTGACGACGATGATGGGTGCCACTGCTGTATGCCTGGGAGCGACCTCTAAGTCTCCTGGGTGGTGGCGTAGGATGGCCGACTATACAGGGTGGTTGTGTACCCCTTGGACGATCTGGAGATACTCTCCTTTGGGGAACGAATGGACTGTTGCAGGGTTCCCCGAGAGCATGCCGTCTCCGTGTCAGTCTTGATGGCCTAGAGGGTGTCATCTTCTGCCTTCCAAACAGGTTGTCCCCATAGAATGGCACGTTGATTACTTTGGTCTGCATGTCTGTGTGGAAATTAGTGGCCTTTAGCCAACCTGGGTGTTGGAGGGCCACACCATTCCCCATCTGGAGGAAACCTGAGTTTGCTTTGTCAAGTGCCACAGTAATGGTGTGGTCCGTAGCTACCTCTCTTTCCTGGAATAGGGCCAAGGCTTTGTCCTTTTTGTCATCAGGGAGGAAGTCAAGGATGGACTCCAGCTTGTACCACAGCTCCCGGTAGTTCCTTGACAGTATGACGAGGATGTTGGTGGTCTGGATAGTGTAGAGGCTGCTGTGGTAATTATGTGCTTGCCTTCAGCATCAAGCTTCTTGCCTTCCTGGTGTGGAGTCGCCATGGACGATGAAGAGGGTTAGATTACCTCTTCCTTGCGACAGCTAACACCACAGAGTCTGGCAAAGACTGAGACCCGAGGCACCTGGGAGCAAATCTGAAACCCAGTATTTCTTCTCCAGCAGCTCACGCTCGGGAGGTGTGGTATTTGGAGCATTCATGACTGCCAAGCCATCCTTGCATATGACATCCAACAAGGGGACCAGATACAATGGTTTTCTTAGCGGATTCCTGATGCTGAAAAAGAAATCGCTCCTTTTCTGGCACCAGGTTTAAGAGTTTGGCAGCCTATTTCGTCTGGTGGGAGGCCCTGGCAGGCTTAAAATCCGGGGGTTCCCCATCAGTGGTAATGTCACACTCATCAATGTGAGTGCTGGCGGTTGCAGTGCCTGTGCCAGAGACAGCATGCAATGGCTCTTCTGTCAGAGGGGGCAGGTTCCCCTCCCCCCCCCCCATCACTGGTCGAAGGGGTAGCAGGTGCATTATGAAGGAGTTTCGGTTAATGCTGGGGAGACCTTGAAGGACACTTGGCTGGACCAGGCACAGGGGCAGCCACTGCTGTATCTCTGCCGCTGTAAAGACCGGAGGGGGGTGGGGAGGTATCTGTATTTCTACGCCCTATACAGTTGGGGTAGAGGCAAGACAATCCCAGCCAAGGTTCTCTATGTGGTAAAATGGACGAGCAACCAAAGGCTGCGACTCAAGGGAGGTGATGCAGGCTGGTTCTTAAGTACATTGAATCCCCGAGCAGCCACAAAGGAATGTCCACACACTTTGTTATGTGCTGCCTCAGATGTTTTATATAAAAAAATAAGGTTAAAGTAAATATATTACACTGCCTGTGGTAGCGGGCGCGTAGTTATGGTTAAGTTGCTAAACTCATAGGAAGAGCACTTTTTCAGCGGCTTATAATTTCGCTCCCCCTGGACGAATCCTCACCAAACTTTGCAGAAAAAGTATATGACGGCTCTGAATTTTTCCGCCAAGTTGGGCGATGTTTTGTGCGCAGGGTGGGTGATGGGGTTCCCAAAAAAAAATGTTTTTCCCCATAGACTGAATGGGGAAAAACTTTGCGCACGGCTACAGTTCGAACGGCTGGATGGATTTTCACCAAATTTGTGCCAGGAGCGGGGGCTTGGGCCAGAAAGTGTGTTTGGTGGATATCAGACCAGTAAATTTGTTACAAAACACTGACTTGTACGTGCCAAACAATTAGTGATATCTGGGTCCGCTGCTGCTGACCCATTTCCCTGTTCGCTCCGTGGAAAGAAGTGTCAATGGATCACGGTACGGCGTGGTGTCTGAGAAGTTTGGACGTGGCCGGTGGTTAGCTGGAGGGAAGCTTGCTGTGCATCAACAATTTTGGGGAAAGCCGCCATGCTGCATCGGAGGACAGTGCGGTGGCGGAAGGGTTTGAAAAATGTACCGTACGCATTTAGTTTGCGGCCATAAAGGAAGGAATGGCTGGGGAGTGAGAAGTGGTCTATATCTGACATATGTAGGCTAGTATTTTCTGTGGTGATTGGAGGCAGCTGTCGTAAAGGTCCCTTAGCTTCTGCCGCAACCCGTTTGCGGCAAACTCATTCCATGGTGAGTGGTAGCAGGTCATTTGCAGATGGGGAGTGAATTGCACATGACAGAGGTTGGGTGGGGGTGTGCTGCGGTTGGAATGTGGTAGTTGGGAACATGGAGGCATGCATGGGTGAATGAAGGTGCGGTGGGTCTGTGGAAGAATTACACTATTGGGTGCATGGCCGAAGCCCATAGGCTGTAGGGCATGCACTGAGGAGCGTAGGGCTGCAACATACACACCGCAGAAAGGCATGTTTCAGTCTGCATCCGGTACATGGTGGTCCTTGCATAGTGCGGTGTGTGCCGATTGGTTGCAGTAGCGTTAGTGCAGCAAACTGAATGTGGGTATGTTGGCAGTGACACAGTACTTTGTGAATCGGAGTGTGTATGCCTATGGAATAAGTGTATAGGGGTGCAGGAGAGCATGTTTTCTTTCTACATTGTGTTACCTGTTGCAATTTGTTGCTGCATAGCTACATGGTGGTGCACAGGTTGGGTAGGACTGCTGTTGGTAGTGGTGTGCATGTCGATGGTCGTAGTTGGTGAAATGCATGGTGGCATTACGTTGCCGTGAGTGTGTTCAAGGCCTAGTCTATTGGATGCATGGCCATAGGCCAGGCATTCAAGAGCCTGGGCCTTGAGGACACGCACGCCAGTAATGCATTTTTCAATGTGCATGAGTTAGAGGGTGGTGACATGTAAGGAATGGGTGTGCAGCCCATTTAAGCCGTTATAGGCCACTGTTGCACACAGATTGTGGGTATGTTGGCAGTCGCACAATACTTTGTGAATGGTAGTGGGTACGCCCTTAGTATGTGATTGAAAATGCACAGGGATGCAGGAGTGAGTGTCTTGTTTGTACATTATGGTAACTGTTGCAATGTGTTACTGCATACCTCCATGGCAGTGCTCTGTGGTTGGAGATGCTGCAGTGAAAGGTCACGCTGTGTGGGCACTGGGTACAATGCTTGTATACCGTCAGTATGTTACAGGGTATGGTTGAAGAGTAGCTTATATGTGCTTGGATAGTGTGCACAATGCTTGCAGTATGGGCAATGTTCTAAACATGTTGTGTTTACGTTGCCATTGAAACAATCCTTTCGGAGTGGAGGTGGGTAAGAGAATAGTATGTGAATGAAAGGGCGTAGGGGTGCCGGAGACAGTGTAATGTTTATACATTATGGTAAAAGTTGTACGTAATGATGTGTAGGTCCATTGCGGTGTTGAGGTTGATTAGGAGTACTGGCGCCAGTGGTGCATATGTACATAGTGGTAGTTGAGGTATGCAGACATGTATTGTTCAATTACGGTGGGGGGAATGTGTGCAATGAGCAGACCCACTAGAGCAATGCAGGTTTGGCAGTGTATGGGGCACAGGGTGGTGATCTTTGGAGAATGCGGGTGGAGCACATCGTTGACTTGCTACAGCAGCAAAAGTGAGTTGCAAGGCGTGTACTGTGCATTTTATGGTTGTGGTGATAGTTGGAACTTGCTACAGTCTTTGGTGTGCAGCAGGAGATGGTGCAGTGAGAAGTTGGGTAGTGTGGCCACAGGGTGCACTGCGTACGTAATGCGAGTACGGAAGTGGGTATGGGTGAAGGGCAGTTTATATGTGGTTGGTTACTCTGCTGTGTGCAGATTTATTGAAGTAGGCCCAATGTTGTGAAGGTGATGTTCAAAGGTTGGCAGTGACAATTGCTTGTGAATGGTAGTGCGTAGGGGTGGTGCAGCCTGTGCTATGTTTGTGGCTTCTGCCAAGTGTGACACATTTTCGTGAATGGGTGTTTTATGGTTTGGGGGAGATGGGTATAACTGTCGCTACGTATGTAACATTTGCACATAATGTTAGGTGCCAACATAGTCGCTTGCTTGGATGTGTAGCGGTGGGTGTGGAAAGGGATGCAATGTTGTGTGCATACCTAAAAGGTGTGCTGGGGGTGTGTTAGGATGCTTGTGGATGCTGCAATAGTGCCTTCTTTTGCAGAAATGTCTGGTGGAGGGGCTTTGCAATGAAACGGAACGTGTACTGAGAGTGTTTAACAGTAAATAAGGAGTGGTGTGTAGAAATGACAGTGTGCAATGCAGAGGTTTCATATGTGATTGGTGCATGCATGTTTTGAAATGTGACCGCACCTATTTGGGGAGTGCTGCAAAAAGTGACCGTGCAAAGGGAAGAAGTATTGTCAGAGCTTCACTGGGCCATGGCCCTCACTGTAGATGGTAAAGGGCATGTGCACATCCTCCCAGTAGGAGCAGGGTGGAAATGGAATTATGAGGAATAGACAATTAGGAATTTATGGCGTGGTTCATAGGAAGGGGCGTTACCATTTCGTCACAATAGTGTGTAGTGAGGGTGGTGGACATGGAGAGACGCACAGTGCTCATCGTCGGCAATACCTATGTGCACCATCTGCAAAGGTGTGGGTGCAAAGAGGCGTTGCAGGTAATTTCGGGTTGGAAGGAGTGGACGCTTTCTGGGCCTGTTAGAGTGACTGCAGTTTCGGCGAGATGGTTCCCCTTTGCAGATATGTGGCGTCCATTACAAATGTGGATTGTGTTGTGGTGCACTGTGGAAGTGCACATTTGGGTTACATGTCGTGTGAATGATTAATCGGTCTACTGATGGAGGTTGCTGACCACAGTGATGCATATTTTTTCTACTGCCAAGGTGGTTTTCTCATGCATAACACCAAGAGTAGCGTGGGGCCATGACGATGTAATTTGTCCCCAGCCAGCGGTCGGACGGTGCGTTATAAACAGAATTATACATCAGTTTATGCAGACTGCTGGCATGTTCTCCGACCACTATGAGATCATAAGGTCGCAAAATATGCAGCGGTTCCGTAGAAATGCCATTTATTTGCGTGCCATTGGCAATGCAGTTTTCTTTCACACTGTGCAAGAAGCATTGACCAGAATGTTGTAGAAATGTGGGGACAGGCAAACAGAAATGCATATGAAGAGAATACAAAAGAAATTGCTTGCACGCACCTAAAAAAAAAAAAAAAATTAAAAACACTTTATAGATATACGCTGGAAAACTGAATCCCCTGCCTAGTTTCATATTGTTTACCACCCACATCGCCCACCCCCCCCAACCTTCACTATCACGAAAAGGTAGTGGATTACACAGTACTTTCGGGATGGCACGTGCCACATCCTGGGTGGCTATGCGGATGGAGAAATCGTGCATACTTTCATTGAACTTTGTAGTGGACGTGCTTTGGAATGGCATGACATTTGTACTGTAAATGTGTAACGGCACATTTCAAGTGTTGTACAGCAGTGATAGTGTTCGATGATGGCGGCTTTAATGCGATTGGTTGATGCGTGTGTGCCTATTTACCAGTAACCTAATGAAGTACAGCTGCAGAGAAGATAGTGCAAAGGGAAGAAGGACTGTTCCAGTTTTACAGGGGTGCGGACCACGCACTGCTTTGGGAGGCACACGTGGCAAAATCTGCCCTTTCCACCACCATGCCTAATTGCCATGGCAGTGTGGAAATTAGACAATCAGGTAGCGTGGGTGTGGTTAACAGAAAGGGGAGGTGAACCAGTTTCACATTATTGCATACGGAGAGTGACTGACATGGCGAAACTTATTGTGTTGCCTGTAGGTGATCCCTTTGTAATAGATGTGCACAACTATGCTCTGCAAAGAAACTTTGACGGCAATTTTGTTTTGGAAGGAGTGGACGCATTGTGAAACGCTGTGCATGAGTGCCATTTCGTCGATATGCATGCACTTTGCAAAGACCTCACCATGTTTCCAGTAGCAGATGTCATCGTAATTCGCTACGGCGGCATCCATATGGGTTACCTGCCTTGCTTACATTTGTCCCGTAGACTGACCAGGTTGCTGGATGTCGCAAGGATGCTTTTTCCCACCGCCAAGGTGCTTTTCTCATCTATAATACCGCAAAGGATGTTGTTCCGAGCCAGACGAAGGAAGGTGTCTCATCAACAGAAGCATGTACACTTTTGTCCGATCGTGGAATGTTCTACTGCAACAATTACATTATTACTTGTGGACATGCGGAGTGTTTCCAAAAAATGGCATTTTGTTGTCATCCATTGGCAAAGCAGTTTTGTTGGCTCGTCTACAGGATGCAGTTAAGAGTTTACTGAACTAATGTGTGTAGATGAAAACAAAAAAGTTACTGAAAACAGACAAAAACATTGTTTTTGCAGAAGGATGTACACACAAAAAAAACACTCTTAAGAGAAGCCCCTTACTACGAACTCCCCCTACCCTGGTGGCACGTTATTCCCCCACGCCCGCCCGTAGCACGAAAGCCACATGCAGGGATTTTGCGGGTGGCGGCCACGAAAATGGAACTGTGGGGATTGTCCAATGAGTTTCTTAGGATGTGCGGCAATAGGAAGAGGGACTCCTGCTGCACTGGGGACCGGCCTTCAACGTACTTGGAGACCCGCACGTGCCACATTCGACGCTCCTCACCATGCTGGCCTATGGAAATGGGACTGTAGCGATTGTCCTATCATGTGCTGCTCAGGGTGTGCGTCAGAGGAAAGCGTGCCAATAGGAAGAAGGACTCCTCTGGCTTTACTGGGGCGCATCCCTTGCAGTGATTGGAGAAAGGAACGTGCCACATTTTGCCCTTCTCACCATGTTGGCCAGTGCGGCTGGCAAACATGGCAAGATGCAGTTTCCGTTGTGGGTGATTACTTTGTGGAAGATCTGTGTGTGTGTATGCCCTCCAAGAAGACGTGTCTAGCAATTTAGGTTTGGAAGGAGTGGACGTTTTGTGGAGTGGTCTAGAATCGTGCTGTTTCTAGAATGTCGACGCGTGGCCTCTTCGGCAACTGTCCATGTTGTGATTGTGCACTTTGGAGGCTTCTTTTTGGGTTCCATGCCTTGTTCCTGTGTGTTCAGTCAACTCAAGATTTTGATGAAAGCTGTGCAGTGCATTTTTCCTACTGCCAAGGTGTTTTTCTCATGTATACTGCCAAGAATAGCGTGTCATTATTCCAATGCTTCCTGTCGCCAGCACAGGTCGGAATGGGTCTCATCAACAGAAGCGTGTGTGACTTCTTGAGTGCTGCTGGGATGTTCTCCTATGAGAATGAGAACATTGGTTCCCGATACATACACCTTTTCAATCTACAGACTGCACTGAAGACCCCACTGTAAGAATGCGATGAGCTGAAGTTGAAAACACACATTCATGCATGAAAACCGCAAAGAAAGTGTTTCTAGGGAAGCACCTTTAAAAAAAAAAGAAAAAAGAAAAAAAAAAGTTCTTTTAAGAGCCACCACAACCAACGACTTGCGCTCCAATGGTACAAAGTTATTCCCCCACTCCCGCGCACGTGCAGCATGAAAAGTTGAAGTCAGCGAATATTGCGCTAGTTGCAGGGTAGCACGTGGTACATATGCCCCTTTTGCAGATAACGCTCATAGAAATGGGCCTGCAGAGGCTACAGGATTGGGCAATAAAGTTTGTGGGTGTGGTGTGTATGGACCGACGGTGCTACACTGTATTTGTTCACAGAAATGCAGAGGGTGCTGTTGTGGGAGTGTGTTTTACAAGGCACAGCATGCAGATTTCAGGGTATGCTGACATACATTCAGTGAATGCAAAACACTTTTCACTTGCTACTCATTTACCAATCTATGATGTACATGTGTAGTGCTATGGATTTTGGTTTGTGTGTGTGATACGCAATAAAGACAACATTATTGCTGTTCCTTGTGCAGGGAACATTGCACAGCATGTTACACGAGTTTCAGTGCAGTTTGCGATGAAGGAGGCACTTGCCCAGTTAATGCGTTTTTTCCGATCTCTTGCATAACTTTCTATCGCAGTATCCAGCTACCTCTGTGGCAGCGTCACTTTCTATTTGGTCCGTCAATGGAGACAGCACAGTACATTGCAAAGAAGTCTATTTGTGCATTTCTTTGTCATGTGCCAATGGCATACTTCGCCCATGGCATTATGACGTTTCACAGCAGGAATATTTTTTCCTATGTGCCAGCGATCTCGATTTCTGCACACCCCATGTAAATTGGCTTGGCGCCTTTCTTGCAAGTAGTGATATTTTCTTGAAGTGTTGCGCTGTGACTCTTGAAAATGCTCTGCAACATGTAAAGAAAACGCTTTGAACAGCACACTCCTTTCTAACCGACTGAACTACAGTGTTCTCCACACTGCCACGCCTCGCGCCCTGCATGTGTGCATTGCCAATTCCGTTAATCTGTGAAAGGTGCTTTCTTTTTTTTTTACCTTTTTTCTTTCCCCAGTGCATCTTTATTTATAATCGTGTTCTCGCACACACCACAGAAGGAAAGCCGGGAAAGGTCAGTTACAGAAGGGGCAGCACCTGCCTAGATACTAAAGGGAACATGCCGGGAGACCGAATTATTGGGTGGCTCTCACCTAGGTGGCACTCACTGTAATGCTCCTATAATGACTGTTCCAATGCACTTCCAAGTACCTTCCCTTTGTACAGTAGCGCATTGCACTACATGTATAATACAATGCCCTTTGCCGGGTAAGGGTCTGTAGCACAGCCCATGCTTTGGAAAGGTTGTTTGTTTTACAGCTCCGCTGTCCTACAGGAGTGCCCCTCTTTGTTGCCCGCAGCAGATGTGGCAAATGCTGTACATGAAAGTACCCAACGTCATACTTTGAAAGGCGGTAGCCAGCCCACTGCTCCTTTGTCCTTTAATTGGAGTTGTCCTCACATGCAGTACAAACACTTTATGATACGGCATTACTGTTAGCGGCACCATTCACGGATATACATACATTGTGGAATACAAGAATGTTTACAACAACGCCAACCACAGTTTCTTTACGTATGCCACTAAGCCATTTATTCTGTGCAACCCATGCACATACAGCGCTTTTCTAACCACCAGTAAGATTGTTTGCGCTATGCATATTCTGCTGTTTTCTTACTTGCCTTTACATGCATTAGTATGTGCGTGCAGAAGGTGCACCAGCTTTGCAATTTTGCAGACTTACTACAAACTGTCCGACTTGCTGTTACATGTTTTCTTCAACTGTATAACCGGCACGCGACATGTTCAAACTTTCCGTCACACTGCTGAGTGCACACACAATGTATCAGTTTCACAGGTCATGGAAAGGGAAGCAGCAGATAAATCAAAGTAATGCCACATTTAAACACACCTACGTCACAGTGCAGGTTGCTTTTCTTTGTGTACCAGTGGCCGTTATACAGTTAGGAGTACTTTAGCCACACATTGCTAAGTTTGCAGAGCCTCCCATGAAGTGGACAGCAATACTTTAAATACGGTAACATACTGCATGAATACATAGGGCTGGCGGTGTTATCATACAGTGCATGACCTATGCATGGGTCTAGGTGTGGAACATAAACACATGCGCTTCCATAACTACTTAAAAGTGCATTTGAAGATGTGGACATGCAGACACTAATGGAGTCCTACGAAAACTTGTTGTGTAATTGCACATACGCCAACCAGGTGAATATATATATATATATATATATATATATATATATATATATATATATATATATATATATATATATATATATATATATATATATAAAAAACTAAAAACCTTTTCCTTTTACTGACAAAACTACCCTAAAGCAACGTTATGCTTAAAGTGCCCTACTAAAAACCTATGAAATTCACTAACAAAAAACATTGTTAAAGGGACGTTATGGTTAAGTTGCTCCACTACAAAACTTAAGAAATTCAATGGAAAAACGTTCCTACAGGGAATTTATGGTTACAGGTAAAACCTAAAAAAAAAACGAAATTCGACAGTTATGGTAAGCTAAGTAACCATAACTCGCGCCACACCAGTGTGCACTGCAAGGACTAACACCCATTACATCAAAGATACCATCACAAATCTCATTCATGGCATCACTGATGACATCACATGTGTGGCTCCCTCTATTTTGTTCACTACCATAAGTATGCCAGGTGCTTTTCTTCGTTAACAGTAAGGAACACACTATTCAAAAGGTTCTACATTTGTGCACGGCACCCTTCTCATATGTTCTTACACAACTTTCCTTACGGTTTACTAACATCATAAGATACATACACTTATAGGGGAAAAGGAAAGCGTAAAACAGCACTGGTTTCTGTGCATGAAGATAATCAGTTATGTTATGAACAATTTCTGGTACTACTGATCCTTTTAGCTTACTTTAATTCCCATGTACGTGATCATGTTTGTAGGCATTGTGGTGTCTTTATGGTTTCTGTGCAGTAGTACAATTATTTAGTTGTAAAGGCAATGGTAGATACTTCTTACATGTTTCACAGTACCCGAGACTCTAAAAAGAATGCATTCATGATTTCACTATGTAACATGGAAATATTTTGAAGGTTACACTTCCATGAGGCATGGTAAAGACAATGGCTATGTTTGCACACAAGTTCCTTCATGTACCGTGAAGAAGTGTGTAATACAATGGTGTGTGTATAGCAATGCATTCCTCCATTATCTACATATGTCATGATAGTTCTTCCAATAATCCTTCATAGTTTTCTGCCACCATTACAATAACAATCCCTTGTGGAGGCTTCCTATTAAAATTAGATGCACATGTGATTTCATCAGTGATGTCATGAATGAGATTTGTGATGGCATCTTTGATGTCATGGGTGTTAGTCCTTGCAGTGCACACTGGTGGCATGAGTTATGGTTGTTAAGCTTACCATAACTGTCAAATTACGTTATCTTTTTAGGTTTCTCCTGTAACCATAACGTCCCTGTAGCAACGTTTTTCCATTGAATTTCATAGGTTTTTTAGTAGTGCAACTTAACTATAACGTCCCATTAACAAGGTTTTTTGTTAGTGATACTTATATAAATAACACTTTGTACTCGGGCAACACTATCCTAATAGTAAATATCTACACATCTATTTGGTACCACAATATACTTTAGATTCAATTAAGAATGCACCAACTGCTGACCGTTATTAAAAAGCATGGGAATCATAAAGTATTGGATAACGGCATAGACATTACAGTAGAAAGGCGGTTTAGATTAGGAACACTGGCAGAATGCCTTCTTTAAAGTAGATAAACACTGCGAGAGGATCCTCCGACCTGGGCAACCTGTAAGGGAAAAGAAGAGATTTACTCAACACCACTTTAATTATAGCCCAGTTCAAATATGTTCAATAATGACCTTCTTTTTCTACAGGACCCACTATCTCAAAGTACCTGGGAAGCCACAGAAGGACAGATTACAAGACGGATCTAGGACCCCTGGATGATTCCTGAGGATAGAAGATGCTCTTCCTCGTCGCAGTACCTGGGATGCCTTTTGGTGGCGACGGGTGCAGTGGCCGAAATGGGTGCCAGGTTTCGGGATTTAGCAGTTTACCGCCTTTTGGATTTTTGGTGCTGCAACATGGACCTCAGGATGGCTTCTGGCAACCTGGACACAACCACTGGACTGCAGACCCTCACCAAGTCTGGAAACTCGGGACATCATTTTCAGATTTTGGTGGTGGGGAAACACACCGGCAGACCTCAATTTCAGGCAGCAACTCTGGACCTTCTCCAGCGTGGAGAAGTGAATAGATGCCGTGGCAGGGGTGGCCCTTGAAGGATTGTTGAATGCTTTGGAACATTTGCAGCTCCGGGTGTCAAGCAGCACTATGCCAGGGTACCCTCTCTTCTAGGCGATACTGAGCAACTTGGCTTCCAGCAGTCACAAACACTCCTCCGGACCCTGGGTGTAACGCTCACCTGATTCCCGTAGAGGCGCCGGTCTTGACTGGGCGTATACCGTATCTTCAAAGGTGATGTGTAACACACGGCTGGCTCTTTGGGCTGGACCTCTGTGCACTGTATGTCTGCCTCGAAGGGTAAGATGTCTTAGGTAAGTGAACGCCGTGCTCTCCATCTGCCTCGGGGCAGGGTGCTGTAACCAGTTTCTTCACTGGATAAGGGGAGCAGGCCTCTTGACTTCAGAGGACTGCTGTCCGCCGTTTACTGCACGAACGGTAAGTTTCGAGTAATTCAAATGTCTTTAAAGTCTTTAGTAATGATGTCTCTGGTTTTGCAGGGTTCCGGCGATGGCGAATGACGGGCTGAAGTGAGTTGAAGATGGAGCCCGTGTGATGAATAGAAGCGCCTGGAAGCATGTAAGTAAGCGCTTGTTGCCTGCTTCACGATGCGCTCTAACTGTCTTTTTATTTTGAAGGTACAAGTTCTGAGCAGCTGCAGGCTGCAGGGTGCCGGAATACCCACTGGGTTAGATGTGGAAAGGAGTAATGGCACGTGAGTATTAAAGTTCCCCAATGTCTTTAAACGCACCTTGTTTTGTCTTTCAGATGCGGGATGCAGCGCCGAAGGCCTCCGGAGCGTGCGAAGAGTTGGTAAGCTTTTGTCTTTCAGATGCCAGAATGCAGTGTGAAAACCTCCGGAGCGCACGAAGAGTAGGTAAGCCTTTGTCTTTCAGATGCCGGAATGCAGCGCGAGGCGTTGGTGACAGCCGATGGACCAGGTAAGTGAAGAGCTGTCACTGAAGACTGTAATGCTAACCTGTTCTTTCTTGTCTTTATAGGTGTTGCTGAAGACTGGATTCAGGATGGTAAGCCTTTTTCCTTAGGCCCAGGATCAGATGCAGAAGACACGATGAGCGTTCTGCTGCAGAGGATGCAGAATAACGCAAAGCAAGATTCATCCATCGGGTGTGGTTTAAATAGCCTCCTGTAGTGCTTAGGTGTCTCCTTCCACAGCCACGCCTAGGTAAGAAAAGAGTTCCTGCTTTCCAGAAGAGTTCCAGTGTTCTGAATCTAGGGAGTGGCTCCTGCCCCACCCAACAGGAAAAGTAGTTCCAAACAGAAGAGGATCAGAGGCTCAACTGGCAGGCAAGTAAGCAGCATGGTCTGCTGCAGGTAAGTCCACCCAAGCATTATGAGCCCGGCGCTTCCAGCGCTGGGACTGGGCATATTTATGAGCCTGGTGCCACTGGCGCCAGGACTGGGTCCAAAAGGTCCCAATTGGGAATGGTTGGCACTCGGAACCTGGGTTATGGATCTGCTTCCAAGGGAGTTGGGAAAACCCTGACCTTTTGGAAGCAGAGATCATGACACTGGGTGACACAGATTAACTTCTTGGCTTCAAGATGTTCAGGTACTCCTCTTCGGGACCCACAAAGAGCCCCTTCTTCGGATGGCAAGCACACAGGACTGGCTTCCAGGACACTTTGCGGGAAAAACAACAGTTGCACAATGTTCCCTGGTAGCTCGGGAAGAGGTTGCTTATCCAGGTCCTCTCTGGTTCAGTCCTCAAGACAGCATAGCAGCTTTCAGATTGATTGCAGATTTGCAGGAGCAGTCTTCTTCCTACAGCTGGACTCCAGGATGCAAGCTTAAGATGACTTCAGCTTCTGCTTTCTTGTTTCAGCTTCTGACAAGTAGATGAGTGTTAGGCCCCTTTTTATACAAAACACTCCTCATTCATTCAGGCGGAGGCAGCCAACTGCATACAAGTGCATCCACGCAGGCAGCACCAAAACAGGCTCACAGGCACTCACTCAGGGTATTCACCAGAATCCAGACACCCACAACACAGGATGTGGATTTGGGCTACTCCCAGCCTTTCAGTGCACCACAGTGCATTCCTTCCAGTTTCACTCAGGGCTGGCTCAGGCATTGTGTCACACAACCAAAACCAGACACTCAACACAGAATGCATATTAACGACTCACTCCATTCATGCAGACACCACCCCAAGGGTGTACCCACAGCAAGTGGCCCCTGGGAAGGCTCCAGCCAGTCTGGCAGGAGACATCCCCAGAGCCATATATGGTCCTACCACTCAACAACCATTCAGGGGAAGAGAACCTAGGCAGGTCTTCTCAGATCTTTGAGAAACAATGTGGTAAGGCCATCTTTCCTTTATGTAGGAATCCATTGAGTCCTATGGCAGGGCCTAGGTATCCCAAAAATGAAGGATATCTACAGCCACTGTCACATCAGCAAGTAGTTGCCACCAACACATGCCCTGCTCGGTGGGCAACATCTATGTGCCCAAAAACACACTAGGGGGTACACGGTTGCACCCCTACCCATGGGTGCCCTAAGGGTATCCCATGGGCACTGCTCCCCAAGAACATAATCAAGAGCTGCACTGCCAGGGGGTCCAAACCGGGCTCCTCTGCAGAACATTAGCAGAACACACAGAATAAGGAGGTGAAGAACAAGGAGGCCCTGTACGTCCAATGCACTTCCAGCATGACAGCCCACCAATGTATGCAGGGTGGTGAAGGAGCCCATGTAACCAGTGCAGGTGGAGTAGGATCCGGGCTTGAACCCCTTGGAGGGCTAAACGGCTGGGAAGACCTAGGGTTGGTGAACCCCACCCACCCCTCCTGGTGAGGCATAGGCAGAATGGGGTCAAGTTCCTCATGGTCCCCTTCCTCAAGTGAATAAATATCTTCTGGCTGGTCTTCCTCAGAGGTGGTGTAGATGGTTTGGGGCCTTCTAGGGGACCCCATAGGGGCCAGCATAAAGAGCGGCACAGCTTTGGTTGGCCGGGATAGGAGGTCCAGAGCTAGAGGCATGTCTCTCACCAGATCAAAGCCCTTTAGAAAAGAGGCTCCAAAGGGAGCCTGCAGATCCAGAATAGGAGCTGCCGACAGGATGGTTGTAACAGTTGACAGGGGTCTGGGAGGCAGAAATACCCTGGGTGTGGTGACCGTTGACAAGGTAAAGGTGAATGTCAATCACAAAGTTGTTGCTGAAGAAAGACTTGTTTTAGACTTCGTTGACGGGGGAACGGTACTGGTGGACAAAGTTGTCATCGACGGGCACGTGACGACAGAGTTGGTGACGGGTCCTTAAATGATCTGCTCTTCGGCAATCTGCGTTTGGACGGCATCAGATTTCCTCGTAGACGAAGGTAACCCACCAGCCGGTAGGCTAACCGTTGACAGAGCCAATGAGCGTCTCTTTCTAGAACCTGTTCCTGCAGCTGTGGAGACCATTGATGAGGATGCAGATGGAACATGGGATTTCACCTTTTGGATCTTCACAGAGGAAGCATCCACAAAGGACCTCGACCTCTCCTTACTAGAGGGAGTTTGCTCATGGGACTTGCCAGTCCTGGAAGAAGTAGGACTGCACCCGGAGGCCATGTCAGAGGCCTTCCCTTCCTCAATCCAAGCCAGTAACCTCTAGTTGCGATCCTTCTTGGTCTCCGACTAAAAGTATTGGCAGATGCATAGAGGTCAGGGTGAAAATAATAAAGGCACTTTGCCGGTCCTCGAAGATGTTTTTCAGGCCGCAGCTTTCACAGGCCCTGAAGAGGCTTTTCTTCATGACATCAGCCATGGCCGAGGTGTAGGCCCAGTCCCTGCTAAGAAGAGATGAAGATTTCTTCAAAAAACAGCAACAGGAAAAAATGAGGAATTATAAGGAGCAAAGCAAGAGGACTCCAACACTAGAAACATGCAGTAATATCTGAAGATGGCCACCAGGGATGGTGCTTAGGAGGACAAGTGTTATTGGCTGGGGGCAGTATTACCCAAAGGACACCGATTACACAAAGAATCCAGACCATTATTTTTACAAAATTAATGTAGAGAGATTCCAGGAGACTTCAGCGTTCATGTTCAGATTTCTCCTATAAGTCAGCTTGTGCAAGATTACCTGTGCTCTATGAGAAGACCATTGTATTATTAGGTCATATACAGAGAGACATATGCCATTGTTCGTGGCCTCTTTGTTGTTAGAGACCTACATACGATTGGTTAGGTCGGGAAGGAAAGTTGAATCATGCAGCTAGGAGGAAACAGGGTTGGGTATGAGGGTAAGATTTAGGGGTTTTGAAGATGCGGCTTCCAGTGTGACCCAGTCTTGGCGTACCCTAGAAAAGGTATGTTAGGTTTGAACTGTGAGATTTAGGGTGAGCCAGTTGAGCTTAATGCATGCATGTCGCATGCTTCAAAATTGTGATGTAGCCTGGACTGCACGAATACAAACATCTGCACTTACTGGACACAGTACCCCCCCCAAAGAAATGTGCACATCTATATATAGTGCAGCAATTTGTATGATGGATAGCATAACAAATATTTACATTAAATTGGTCTGCCGTGGTGCTTTGAAGGCAACGAGTGCTGTGAACAGTGTGGTGCAAAACAATGGGGAAACCCTATATATATATATAATCACTGTAATGGTATTTCTGATGCTTGCACCTGCTTAGATTCACATGCTGTGCATAGGCCGACATCTAGTGGAAGCTGCAGAGTATTACAGTTGTTTTCGAAGCTCGAAAAGGGACGTCGACAGGCCGTGCCAGTAATACTATCCCTAGTGTGATGTCGACTGTACCATTGATCCCTCACGCGTCAAGGTCCTTCAGATTGTTATTTTTCTGACATGAGGTATCATGAGGTGTAGCGCGAGTACAGTTGTATCCAAGCAGAATACGTATTAGACAAGCTAATAAGCATCCATGCGCCTTCTCTCCGAGTGGAGGAAGGGTGGGTTGCATGTGAATTTAAGCAGATACAAGCATCAGAAATACGATTACGGTGAGTAATGTATCCCTTCTGAGGCTTGTGGAATCTGCTTAGCTCACATGCTGTGCATAGATTTGCCAGCAGTGGAAGAAGAAGGAGGTGGGATGTAAGAAGGTTCATTAGCAAATAAATGTCTTAGAACCGCTTGTCCTACTTGTGTGTATCTGTCTTGGAATGAGTGTTAATGCAGTAGTGCTGAGTGAAAGTATGTACAGAGTTCCAAGTAGCTGCCTTGCCAATACTGTCTAAGGAGACATTTGCAATGAAAGCCAGTGGCTCCTGTACCTCTTGTGGAGTGAGCCCTGGGCGTAAAAGGCAGTGTTTTATTTGATAGGGAAGAGCACAGTTGGATACATCCGACTATCCACCTAGATATGGCATTCTTAGAAATGTGCTCACCTTATCTGCCTGGCACTATGGAGACAAACAATTGATCTGTTTTTCTTAGCGGTCTGGTCTTGTCTACATAGTAGAGGACCACTCTCCTCACATCTAGTGTGTGGAGTTTTACCACAGCTGAGCTGTTGGGTTCCTGGAAGAAAGCCGGTAGCTCAATTGACTGGTTTACATGAAATTTGTAGATGAATTCATGTGAGAACCTAGGAGGAGTATGTAAAACCAGCTCGTCCTTGTGTACAACAAAGAAAGGACCCTGCACTGAAAATGCTTGGATTTCACTAACCCTTCTTATGGAAGTGATAGCCACTAAGAATGCAGTTTTATAAGTTGGGTTTGGGCAATCTCGAGGCTGTCGTATTCTAAGGCTGCAGGACCAGATGGGCTTCCCCCTTGTCTCTATAAAGCGGATCCTGCCATGTGGGCAGAAATTATAAATACCAAATTCGAAACCATCTTCAACTCTGGGGAAATTCCACCATCTTGGTTAACTGCAAACATAGTCCCCATATATAAGAGGGGTGATCCTTCCTGTCCTGAAAATTATCGCCCGATTTCTCTAATCGATACCGAGGCTAAAATCTTTGAGATTCTACTTCTTCACGATTTGGAGAAAATTATTGAGTCCAAGGGTCTTTATTCTAAATTTCAAACGGGTTTCAGAAAGAATATGAGTACCACTCTAAATGCAATTATCCTTGCGCACGTTATTGCTGGAGCAAAAAATAAGAACTCTAATCCGGTATATATCGCAATGATTGACATGAGTGCGGCCTTTGATAATGTTGTCCGCAACTTATTGTGGATGAAAATGTTGGCTTTCGGAATTCCAAAAGATTTAATGTATTGGATTATGAATTTGCACACCAATACATCTTATAGAATAAAAATATCACAGGACGGGGGCACCACAGCTCCAATAGGAACAGCACTGGGCTTGAAACAGGGCTGCAACCTTGCAGCAACCCTGTTTAATCTATACATGGCGGATCTGGATAACAACTGGGAAAATATGAACCTGTTTTCTGTGAAGGTTGGGAGTATGTCTTTGCAATGGATCGCCTTTGCAGATGATATTATCTTGTTTGACCCTACTCCTGTAGGTTTACAAACGAAATTAACACTTTTTGAGGAATTTGCAAAGGACCATAATTTGACTCCCAACCCGGCAAAGACTGCCATTATGAAATTTGGAGTGAAGCAGAAAAAGGGCAATTTTAGATGGCATATTATGGATACGCAGATATCTTGTATTAACAATGCTATTTATTTGGGGTATCATCTCTCTGATCAGAATTCCATCAAGGCATGGACAGACATTATTAAATGCAAAACCAGGACACTCCTTTCACAAATGAAAAGGATTTATACCCGGTTCTGCAAATTTTCATTAACTCCGTTAATTGAATTTATGTCCTTGAAGACTGAGAGTATCATTCTTTATGCACTAGATATTTGTTTGTGTGATATGTCTAATATGTTGGATTGTTTACAAGGTTCACTTTTACAAGCAGCAATGTTCTTGCCTATGTCCATTCCAAATGCCATCATACGTCATGAATTGGGGTTGGTGGCACTATCGTCTAGATGGAAATGGAGACAGTTATCTCATTTTGCAAAAATGAATTATCCACCGACTAATTCACTATATGCGGATTTGAATAAGATGCTGGGTACCCACTGTCTTCCTTCCTTTTATAATTATCAACTGAAAATGCAACAACTTTTAAGTGAAGTGAATATTACAGTGAATGATGTCCATCTTCGCCCGTGCCATGCAAAAAAAAAACTTTTTGATTTAGACTGGTGTGTAACTATTGATCGGATTATGACATACAAATCGTATGAAGAATATGGTGCCTTTGTTAAACAGCGCATCCCTCGCTATGCACATATCACTTTATTCCCCTGTGAAACTACCAGGAAGGCATATATTCGATTTAGATTTAATCTTTACCATACTAGAGATAGAACAAAGAACTGGCGAACAAATGCCACCACATTTGCTGTGGGATGTCGATTCGATGAGTGCAATGAACCACACGAAACATTGAAGCATCTCATACTCTATTGTCCCCATTTTAACAAAATACGTACAGCAAGATTTATGAAATTTGTTGATATAGGGTTTGAGGATTGCCTCGAGTTTTTATGGTCTCGTATGATGCAAGGAGCTCACAACCGTTTAATTTATGAATTAGTAAGTTTTTGTAAGCATATAGAAAAAGAACTTATTTTGAGTCGAGAATGAAATGCCTAGTTGGTAAATTGATTGGTTTATTTTCTCTTGCACCTGTATTTTAAATTGTATTTTAAAGTATTGTGTGTTAATGTAAAATAATGTAATTTCAAATGTTTAAATTTTTCTTTCTTTTTACATGGATTTTAACTTGTTCTTTTGCAAAGGTTCTACTCGAAATTATTCTTGTAAATGAACTAAATGCAAATAAATAATAAAAAAAATAAAAAAGTTGGGTTTTTCAGACTAGACTTGTGCATAGGCTCGAAAGGGGGTCCCACAAGCTTAGCGAGTAGCACATTGAGGTCCCAACCTGGCGGCGGGTTAGAGGATGGAGTATGTCTCTTCACTTTTTCCATGAATGCCTTGATGACAGGTACTTTCCACCATGAAACCTTATTATGGAAAGTGGTGTATGCTGATAAAGCCGCCAGGTGGACATTTAGGAAGTTGAATACTAACTCTGCATCTAGCAAATGAAGCATATAAATTAGAATGTGGGAAGGAGTACATTCTATGGGGTTGATTTGTTTAGACTGGCACCACATTACAAATCTTCCATTTTTGCCTAGTGCTTGGTTTTCTCGATTTCTTCAAGATATCCATGCATCTCTGTGGCAGGTTGAGATGTCCGAACTCTATGACCTCAGGAGCCATGCTGCCAAGTTCAATGAGTGCGGCTGCGGGTGCACTGTTAGTCCCTCATGCTGGGCGAGTAGGTTGTATTGGCATGGGAGTTTGATTGGATTGCACTACGCCTGTTTGCGCAGATAAGGATACCATGGTTGTCTTGCCCACATAGGAGCAACTAGGATAAGAGTCATCGGTTCCTTGTGTATCTTGTTCACCACCTTCCTCATGAGAGGTGTTTGGGGGGCGGGGAGGAAGTGTAAGCAAATTTCCCTGACCAGTTCATCATAGGGAGTTCCCCTTGGAGCCTGGCTGGGGGAACCTGGACGTGAAGTCTGGGCATTGACGGTTTTCGCTTGTGGCGAATAAGTCTATAGTGAGGAAACCCCATTGAGAGAAGATGTCCTACGACTCCTTCATGTAGACGCCACTCGTGTTCCTCTGGTAGGGGATCTCTGCTCCATGAGTCTGCTAGAGTGTTGAGTTCCCCTGAACATGTTGCGATGATACGAACATCTCCATTTGAGTGCCCATTTCCAAAATTGCTGCGCAGGTCTGGACAGATTTGGTGAATGTGTACCTCCCCGTTTGTTGATATAAAACATCGCTGTAGTGCTGTTAGGATCTGCACATAGGTTTGTTAAATGGGGTTCGAATGCCTGGAGGGCTTTGAATACTGCCAGAAGTTCCAGCAGATTGATGTGGTTCTGAGCTACAGTGCGGGACCACAAACTCTGAGGTAGTGAGCCCCCCACCCTGCCAGTGAGGTATCCGTCGTGACAACCACCTGTACCTCTGGGTCGTAGAAGGGTTTTCCTTTTGTTAGATTTTCTCTTGTCCACCAGCCAAGATTTTGTACAAGTGTTGGCGAAACGAACACTAGATCATCCATTGACCACTTGCCTGAGAACACTGTTTCACCAACCACTCCTGCATGGGTCGCTTGCGCGCGTGAGGAACCAGGTAAATGCAAGATGCCATCATGCCTATTAAATGCATAGCTTTGCGCACCCTTACCTGGCGGCTGGCCTGATAATGTGGTATTTGCAGTAACACATTTTGTACTCTTTCCTCTTATGGAAAGACCAACCCCTCCTGTGTGTTTAAGACAGCTCCTAGGAACTGTTTTGAAGTGCTTGGCACTAGGCTTGATTTTTTCTCGTTGATGGAGAAGGCCAATTGAAAGAGGAGGTTGATTGTTCTCTGAATGTTTTGTCTGCAAATCAGGGGCGATTTCCCTGTAATGAGCCAGTCGTCCAGGTAAGGGTACATTGGGATTACCTCCCTGTGCAGGTGTACTGCCACCACCGCTAGTACCTTTGTGAATACCCTTGGAGCCGAGGCTATTCCGAAGGGCAGCACCTTGAATTGGTAATGCTGGTTCGCTGTCTTGAAACACAAGAATCTTCTGTGCACTGGGAATATTGAAATATGAAAATAGGCATCGTTCATATCCAGTATTGCCATGTAATCCCATTTTTTAGTAGAGGGATTACTTCTTGAAGCATAGTCATGCAGAACTTTTGTGGCTTCCCATACTTGTTTGCAGGGCGCAAATCTAATACTGGGCGCAGATCTTTCTTTGGCACAAGGAAGTAAGTTGAACAAATACCCCGTTTACCTGGTTGGCCAGGACGACTTTGATGGCGTCCTTTAAGAGAAGTGTGGCTATCTCTTCGAGAAGGATACGCTGGTGTTCTTCTGAGTGAGTGGATCTTCTGTCGTGGGGGGTGGTCGTGGGAGAAGTTCTATACAGTATCCGCCTGCTACTGTGGACAGCACCCATCTGTCTGAGGTGATTTCGGAAGAATCGGACTATTACAAATACTACCAGAAGTTTCTTCAATCACTTTTCTTTTAATTAAATATGATACAATGCAATTCAACACTTTTTCTCCCTCAGTCGAAATTTTATATTGCGGAATACGGGGCAATGTAATTCCTTCTTTCAGAACAATTTTTACTGGCTCTAATTTCAAACAACCAACATCATTGTCGTTCACTGCCCATATACAAGCCGGTACGTTACTCAATTCAGTCAGTAGTGGCATAGATACAAATTGTGATATAGGAGTCTTTTGTGCGAAATTGTCAAATACACTCCATCAGGAGAACAATAAATGACCGCATTCAATTTTTTCAACAAATTTAATCCCAACAAATTTTCGCCACCATTTTTTGTCAAAAGAAATGGGCAAGACTCTGTAAATGGACCTAGTGTTATAGGTACTGGTTGAGAAACTGGACTAATTACTGGCGTACCTGAGAACCCTACTGAGACATTTTTATGCCCTGGCAGTGGTATTTCTGGAACCCGCTGATGGTCAATTGAGCATTTTTGTGCACCTGTGTCCACCAAAAAAATGTGCTCCCTATTCCGAACCTTCATTTCTATGTAGGGCCCTTTCTGGTCAACGGGAATAGGTACTGGTTCCAACCCCTCTCTTGGGCTGTCCTAGTAGAACAGTACATCGTCAGATGTAAAGTCGACAGAGTAATATGCATTGGACTGATTGTCAAAACCATTTCCACCATTTGTATTGCTTCGTTGTTGATTCTAATTACCCTGATTTTCCTGAAATTGTGGCGCCTTTTCGTTTCTATTGTCCTTGTATTCCCGGACGACCTCTATTCTGTCTTCTCAGAAAAGTCCCATTTCTATTCTGTATATGCAGGCACTGTGCTTGCCAATGGCCTTCTTGTCTACAATAGGCACATTGATGAATCCCTATTGGACCCCCTTGAATATTGGACGTTAATGAAATTGGACTCTGGATGGTGCGTTCCCACCACCTCTATTATTGTTCGCTACTTGCTGTAACAATACTCTTGTTTTCAAATTCCCTTTGTCCCTTAGTTCCTTATCCTTTTCTGAATTTACTCTGTTCTCATAATATTGGGCCATATGTAATACTTCACTTTGTGTTTTTGGTCGCCATGCACTTTCAGGTGTCATTATTAAACTATGAATTTTCAGTAACAACCCTTGCACAAACTTATCAACAAACAATCTCTTCCCGGGTTCAGTACTTAGATCATGACCACTAAAATCTGCAAATACTTCTTCAAACATATTAAAATAATCTGTCGCTCCTTCCTCTTTGCCTTGTAAGCAAGCAGTCAATTTATCCCAAACTATTCTTTTTTTGGGCACTAAAGTTTTTAATTTCTCTACTATTCTCGATGGCAGGGCCAACATTTCTTGCAGTGGCTTCTCTCTAGCCTTCCTCTCACTATCAATTTTAATCAAATTCTCCCATGTATTGCCTAACATTGGCGTGTCATTTATATTTCTAACCTGTTTCCATATGTCTACAGGAAGAATCACGGGAAACAGTAAATCAATGCTACTCAATGTAAAACAGATGAATTCAAAACAGATTCAATTTCCATGTAGAATTCTGCCAGGTTTTTCCTAATATCAGGTATCGTCTGCTTTATAGTATCTACCGCTTACCTAGAACAAGGCACATGTACAAACTGTGCGATATAATGAGCTTCTATCGTTCGTGCTGGAGCTGCTCCATCGGCAGCAATCTCTACTTTCGGGACAAACGTGGGAGGCACCTCCCTCATGGGTAATTGCAAACTAGGCGATTCTACATTTGTTAGTCTTTTGAGCAACAAAGCTAAATCAAGTGAAAAAGCAGTCGTTCCAGTTTCAGGCGAGAATGCTCTTTTATAAATTGTCATTAGATCTGCGGGACAACATATCTTAGTCTTCATACATTCACCCTGTAGGTACTCCACCATAACCTGTAATACCTTTCTCTGCATTTCTGGTGTATACTGACTAAAGATATCATGCACTTCAATTGGGGAAATTGCGGCATCCGTAATCCATCTAAGCGCATCTCGCGTAAAAATTCGCATCTTTTCAATAACAGGTTTCAACGGTAGTAAAAACCGTTGCTGAACATATGAGCTATGCGGTTTATCTTTTTTCAATAATTCTTTATGCAATCGATCAAGTTATCGCTTAAACGCAAATATTCGGCCTACGTGTTCTTGTACTTTCGCCGCATTATCTCGCAAATTCGAGAACAACCAAATCACGCAACTCTTGCGGTACCACTGCATCGGTCAAATCACTCCATATTTTCACAAGATAATTCCCCATGCATTCTAATAATACCTGCTGTTCACCATGGCCTCTATTATCAGATATGGAACTTTGCACAGCCACTTCAATGTCATCATCAATATACGTTTCGGCCCATTCTTCCAGTTCTTCTTTCCTTCTTTTGCTAATCATACTACGAGTCTGTCTAATACTTCCTTGCGCAGGCCCCATCTCTGTAGAACTGCCTTCTAAAGCGGCTAACGTATGCTCTGGAGACAGTGGAGGAAATGTCGTCACAGGCACATGAGGAGAGGAACTGCTTATTGAAGGTGCAGATGGAATAACGGGAATGGGAGGTACATAAGGAGGAGGTGCAACTGGGTCAGTACTTTAATGTACATTTCTTCGCTCATTTAATATTTTGTTTATTAGTTCATCTGATGTATGCAATCTTGCGATGGATATTTTTTCTGTACATCTAATTAAAAAGCCCTGTCCATGTTCCTAAAGGCTTCTGTCTGCTGATGCTGATCATGCTCTAGGGCTTTCTCTACATTTGTTTTATGTCTGCGCGCGTGTTTCTCCCTACTTCTCAAATGGAGATTAGCTTCCTCCAGTCTCTTACAACGTCAAACGCTGTGGGTCGGGCCTTTTTGCATAGCAATACTGATTCTAGGTGTTCTATATGTGCTAACTCAAAGCTCCCATTGTTGGGCCACTGAAGGTCTGATACATTTCCGGTCTGCCTATGCCAAATTGCATTAAACACTATTGCCCCGATACCATACTTCATAGAGATGTCATGTGCCGGCGACCCTTCGGGTGGCGCGACCTGGCTAGTTTCAGAAGATTGTCTACCGCAATGAAAATAACTCACTAAATGGGAAGAAAATTTCGCAGGCATGGTTAATACTTACCGTTTTCTTTCCCTGGGCATTTGAACTTGCAAGTGCAACTCTCTACCAATATCAGGACGTTTAAGAATCGGGGCAGGACTCACCTGATCAACCAATTCATCACTCAGGACGCAATTCACCCATATACAGACACAACCAAGAATCGTTGTGACTGCGTGTCTAACTCAATCTGCCTCGTTCCAGGACCCTCGCCTTGATGCTCTCTGGGCGCTGCTAGTCGATCAGGGATCGGCTGTGTAAAGATCTGCCGAGGAGACTCATCACTTGTACAGGGGCACCCCGAACACCTTCCGATCCTGGTTCAACGGCTTCGTCCTCGAATAATTTTTGCCTTCCTTGAACGTATATGATGGCGCATTAGTGGAAGGGTCCCTATTCAGGTGCCATATTTGCTAGGACATAAAGACCACATCTGGACAGTAAGGCACAATAACCATATACCATAATGACATGTCAGACGCGAGGTTCGTTTTCCAAACAAGTCTGGTTTATTTAATAGATTTCTCAGTCGGCCTCACCACGTGTGTTCCCAAAAACTATAGGATGCGCGAGAGAGTGAACAGCCCTCAAGCAGCAATATATATACATTAGACATATCCTTTGCTTAGGCAATTCGACCCACCCTCATGCATGTCATACAGGCTAGGGTTCAGTGATTGAAAATTATGACACATTATGACAAGTCTTCATTCAGTCTAAACATAGTTATTCTGGCAAAGGCAGCAGAGACAGCTTTCTGTTATGGGGAACATGGAGCTCTGGCTCGGCAAGGATAACATGTTCTTGGCAGGTAAATATTCCTTACTACGTTATCTGTGTGTTTCAGCTCATGAGCTAAGGGTCAGATATTTCTGAAGCAGAAAATACCACTCTCTGCGAAGGCACACCGCTAGGAGAATATAATTCATGTCCAACTGCCTTTTACAACAGCGCTTACAAGACAAACCGGCACCTGGACTACCGATTAGATGCCGCTTCTGCTCGACTTCAAGGACTTCGTGAGAGTGAAAAAATGTTTTATTTCTGCAGTGTTTGACATTCCTGTCAGTGTTAGTATTTCAGCATTCAGGCCGTGGCCTCACACTGTGTGCGAGTTTGAAGCATAGAATATATTTGCAAAGCGTTTGACAGAAAAGAAAAAAGAAATGGCTGACATTTCACAAAATGGATGCCCTCTGGTTACATTGACGGTTCTTGGATTGCGATGTTTGTCACATGATGCGATTCGCTTCTGACCAACATATTATACATATCATTCGACTATGGGATTACTTTTCTGGTCTAACAAACCCTGCTTTTGACATCAAGCCAATAGCATCATCCATACATCGCATCTTCATCGGACCACGTGTTCAATTCCAAACTACCCATGTCGCTATAATCGTCATCAGAAATATTAATTGCCATAAATTCTTTAATTATTTCATTTTCGTGTTGTGCACCTTCACTTATCATGCGAGGAGGTTTCGTACTAACTGCATACACACTCATTTGTAATTTGGGAGCAGAGGACTGGCAGGCATTGTATGCAACAACAGCAGAATATGAGGAGTCCAAATATCATAACCAAGATTGCAATTAGTTTCCATCCCCATGATCGTAGCATTTCCCAAAACCACAAACTTATATTCAGATTCCAACCACCTATAGGAACATGAATTTCAGAACTTAGGACATGCAATTTCTTAATTGCCTCAAATATGGAGGGGAAGAGTCACTTACGAATACACAGCACGCTGACCCCACCAATTTGCATACTCCTCCACGATCAGCCAAAATTATATCAAGCACCATTCTATTTTGAAGTGCAATTAATCAGATTGCTTTTTGTTCTATGTCATATTATAGAGTATATCCGTTGTCCCATTTATCGTTTTTCTAACACACTGGATAGTTTTCTTATATTCCATGAGTTTATTGCTTGTCCGCAAAATGGTATAAATGATTTTGCTATATCCCCAGCAATCTGTCCTGCGGTATCATCTCGTTGTGGCCAAGATCTAGATAATTTTGCTATTTCAGAAGTTTTGGAAAGAAATACACCAGGTAGAAGTATTTCTAAATAACATGTCCCTTCCTAAATTCTAAGTGACCATGGATAGGCCTGATCTCCACATATAAAATAGACAGAACATCCTATATATAATGTTCTTGCTTCTTGTTGAAGTACAGCAATATTCATGCATCTAGTAAATGTTCCCACTGGGCAGGAACCCTTTTTCCTTAAGCAAAATGGGACAGAACGTGGGCTATGATTAATATTATAGGAGGGAGGCAAAGCATCGTTGTTTACTACCGGAGCCATTTTAAAAGTGATTATGGATGGGTAAGGATCTACTGGACTTTTTGTTACCGGTTTTATTTTGCTTCTGCTTGTAAATACAGAACAACCCCACGGTTCCAATACCAATCTTTCAAATTCATTTATGTTTGTTCCATCAAACTGACCAGTGACACTATCATTCCATTTTCCAAAAAATAGCGCTCTTAATGATGCATAACAGGTGGTATTAAGTGGCAAAGGATGTACATACCAACCCATTCCTCTTTACCCGTGCTGGGGTAAATGGAAACAAACCCAACAATTGGACCTATTCAAGATAGCATGGGTCATATTCATAATCAGCAATAATGTATTATCATACCCTTTTCTATGTTTCACTTCTAGTGAAGGAAGAGTATAAGAGAGCACATGTACTGGGCTGCTCATGGTAGGAGCACTGGTAGCAGTCAAGAGAGTTTAAGGGATGCACAGTCTCTAGATACCAAAATATTGGGATCAGTGTTATCAAAATGCAAAGCGGTATCATAATCATTAGCATATTATTCTTTCCGAACCAAGACTTTCTTGGAGTAGGCTTAATCTCTATCTCTATATCATCAACAGCATTGGTGCAGGAGGGAGCAGGAGCGAATATAGGCATTGTCTAATATTTATCTTCAGAAAAAGTTTGTGTCTGTCGGGAAAGTTCTCCACAGCAACACACGTTAACAGCAAACGTTCGGGCCAATTCAGGTTGGCCTGCTTAATAGATGACAGCAAGCTGATGTTAACCTGCACTTAGCTCCAAAAAAGGCAGGAGCAAGTATCAATTTTATAGTGTCGGTACCATTTGCCCCCGTTGTCCATGCCAGGTTGCAATGCCCTTCACTTTCAATGGTAGCACTGGGAAACCGCGTGTCAGTGCTTTCAACTGATTCAGCTCGTACGGTCCTTTTCCCTAGGCCTTCGTTCCCAGCTTCATCCATGAGCTAGGAACAAAGGCGAAATAAAGGCTGATCACTTCCGATTTTGTGAACGTAGAGTGTACCTTAGAGCTCCAGGTACAGTATGATCGATGAACAATGCACTCTCATTTCCAGACGCAGGATCAGTGCCAACTTGTGATGCAATGAGTGATGATGAGGCAGCAGTCAGACAAAGTCGAGGCAACTTCGGCCTTTCGATCTTCGTTGCAATCTCCCTAGGCCCTTTCTAGGGCTTAGGAAGTACTTCTGACAGGGAAATGGCGATGATATTTTTGTGATCAAGTACAGCTGTCTTTCTTTCGATGTCAGGATCATCAATCTCTTTCTCATGTGGCAAAGGAAACAGAACTCTTTTCGTGTGTGTTGCGTGGATCCAGCGCTTGCAGCCATTCACTCGGACTGCAGTCTGCGTGGCCAGTAGCACCTGGAAGGGTCCCATCCAGTGTGGTGCAAGCTAAGATTTTCTTTCAAAATTTTTCACCAGAGTCCAGTCGCCAGGCTGCAGACAATGTCCTGGCCCAGTATATCGGACAAGAAGAGCTTCCTGCACCTGCTGATGAATCAAACGCAAGTTTTGAGTCAACGGTTGGCAGTGATCTTAAGTAATGGCTATTCAATATCCCTCAACCATTTTGGTCGGGGCACGTTCCAGACATTCGCTTGTCTCCCCATCAAGATCTCATAGAGGGAGAGACCAGTCCTCGCCTGTACAGCTGTTCGCATGCAAAGTAAAGCTAGGGGTAGTGCATCGGGCCATTTCAAATTGCTCCCTGCGCAAATTTTGCTTAACTTGTTTTCCAAGATACCGTTTTGGCGTTCTAGCAAACCGGCACTCATCGGGTGTCTGGCCGAATGGATTTGGAGACCTGCGCAAATTTGCAATATCGTGGCCACAATAAAATGTGGCCCACTGTCTGACCATATGACACGGGGTAGCCCGAATCTGGGAAAAAATTCTTTTAGCATGGCTTTAGCTGTGGACATAGCTGTACAATCTTTCAGGGGATAGGCCTCTACCCATTTGCAGAATGCGCAGACCACCACAAGGACATACTTATAGTTTTAGCACCTCTCCATTTCTATGAAATCAAAATGACTTCAAATGGCATAGACGGTGGGCCAAAACGTCCTACTGGTGTCGCTGTTCCCTTTCCAATGTTATGTTGTAAACACGTCATGCAATTTTGAACCAATCTTTCAGCAGTTTTTCTAATGTGTGGATTCTGCCATACAGAATCCAGGTGTAGAATAATTTTTCTTGCATACATGTGTGTCGGACTGTGAGCCATAGTGACCATTGCCATCACATAGGCATTTGGCAATATCCATCAGTTATTTTGTTTGTCCACCCAACAACCCTCAGAATCTAATTCTGCTGGACCCTCAGACCAAATTTTTTATTTCATCTACAGTAGCTGGCCTTGGCTGTAGCTGGATCCTCGTTGAGCGTTTTGGCCTCCAAAATGGTAAAAATTGGCATTACCCCTCGGCCCGGAAGGCTTGTTGGGGAGTTGACCCAAAGATTTAAGTGTAGGGAGCAAATTCGGTTCAACAGGCATGTTTATTAGGGTGGCCCGCGTTTCAGGTCTAAAACCTGATTGGTGCAGCCATGCATGCCTTTTAATAACAATCCCCTGTGCAATAACTCTTCCGGCATGGGCCGCTGCATCAAAGTTGGTCTTAAGAAGACAGCTAGACACTGCCCTCCCATCTACAGCCACCTGTTCTAGCTGGGACTTCAGTGGCTATGGGGCAGACAAAAGTAAAGCCGACATTGCTTCCCCACTTGTGGCAGTTGTAACTGGCCAAAAGTGTTGAATTGTTCGCTATTCTGGTTTGATAAGCCGCAGAGGAGGCAACATTTATACCCATGGCGTAAATCTTTTTGCTCTCCTTATCGGGTGGAGCCTCAGAGGAAGCAAGGGGTGTGCCTGCTCTTTTTCTAGATGTAGTCACAACTAATGAATCGCTTCAGTTGCCCTCTAATATATAATGGGTCTGAAGGTGCAGGTCTAAATAATTTCTCTACACGTGGGTTTACAGCCCGTGTGAGGTTAGGGGCCTCTAAAGATGGTTGTATTCTGCGTTGCACTGACTTCAGTAGTGGGATAAACTGGGCCACTGTTTTCTTGTCCCCAAGGATTTGTTCTGCAAAGTCCTCATCCTCCTGTACCTCCTGGGTGTCAATCTGAAAGTGCTCAGCCGCCTTGGTTAGCACTTCATTGAGGAGGGGTTGATCATCAATAGGAGAATCGACAACCGGAGTGTCTTGGTTAAGGGGGTGGGGAGTCTATAGAGTACATATTGGCTTCCTGGTCAGCCTCTTGGTCCTCGTGATCCCCATAATAAGGGTCTGCTGTATCCTCGTCAAATTGAGGGTCAGCTGTCTCTATAAAAGAGATCTTTGTGGTCTGATTCTGGGTCATAGAGATCAGACTCTACTCTGTAATGCAACATTAGTACGAGACCTTTTAGAAGGGGGTTGAGTAGGTAGAGGGAGGCTTGTGGAACCAGAGGGAGCTGAGGTGGGGGGGGGGGGAGTAGAGTGGAAACTCTGAAAGTAATCAGGGTTTTTCTCATAAAAATTGGCCATCAAGGTCATTCTTCTCATCACTCTGTCTATGTCTTGAGAAGACCATTCTTTGGAGCTTGGGATAACTACAGGTTGAGGGGAAAGTCCTAGGTCCTCATCTGTGGGAGGTACTACCTTAGATTTTTCCTTATGAGATATAGACTTAGATTCTTTGTTTTTTTTATGGGCCTGGATTTGCTAGGTTTTTCCTTCTGAGGGGGTTTATCCCAAAGAGGACTCTTGTCTCTATGAAGTGTTTTAGAGGATTTCTTGTGAGTTTCCCCCTGCCCCCGGAGCCCACAGGTGCGTTTAACTGCCTTTTGGGGCCTACTACTTGATCTGATGCCAGTGTCGATTTTTGGACGCGGGTAGGGCCGAAGCTTTGTCCGCGATCGTCCTTCTGAGGGAGTTTTACGAGCAACACCCTTTCCGTCTTTCGACGAATGGGCCCTGTCGTGTGGCAATCTCGAGCGAGATTGCCCAGAGGACCGGGACTCAGCTGACCTTTCCCTGGGTGTCGAACGCTGACGATCACTCGACCCATGTGTCGAGTCTCGACCTGAGTTTATGTACTTAGTGGTGTGTGTCTTTGTAGCGCTTCCGGCACCGGATGTAGTCCCCACAACATGGCCGCCGGCCTGACCAACGGGGTCGGGGGCCTGCGCTTGGGTAGCTGGAGCTACCCAGTCGCCCTCGCAGTCCGAAAGGGCGGCGTCGCTGCCATCACTAAAGGAACCTTCTACTTCCATGCCCTCGAGCTGCCTGGCGTAATGGACCCAGCGTTTTGTGGAGCGGTCCTTTAACGTCTTTGGCTTGAAGAGCCTGCCCGCTCAACAAGACGTTTCGACGGGGTCTCTTGGGAGACAAGTTACAAACTAAATGTTTGTCTACCCACGGGAATTTACGATTACACTTGGGGCAGAATTTAAATGGGGTATTCTCCATAATTACACACTATGGCAGCTGGGCGAAAAAAGTGTAGGAAGGGGGTATATACATCCTAAAATGACTTCCCCCCCCCCCTCCGCTCTCCCTACTGTCTGGGCCGAGGCCCGGGGCGGCCTTCCAAGGCCAAACGGTCCTTCGTGGTAGTCTTCGACGGGCAGTTTTTCTTTCTTCACCAGCGTGATGTTTCAGAGGTCGGTAAAAGGATAGAAAGAAATACTATTGATAATTGAAACATCTGTAATACGCTGCAGCTTCCACTAGATGTCGGCCTATGCACAGAATGTGATCTAAGCAGATTCCACAAGCCTCAGAAATAGAGAGGGGAAAGAGGGAGAGGGAAAGAGAAAGAAAGAGGGAGAGGGAAAGAGAAAGAAAGAGGGGCAAAGAGGGGCAAAGAGGGGCAAAGAGGGGCAAAGAGGGGCAAAGAGGGGCAAAGAGGGGCAAAGAGGGGCAAAGAGGGGCAAAGAGGGGCAAAGAGGGGCAAAGAGGGGCAAAGAGGGGCAAAGAGGGGCAAAGAGGGGCAAAGAGGGGCAAAGAGGGGCAAAGAGGGGCAAAGAGGGGCAAAGAGGGGCAAAGAGGGGCAAAGAGGGGCAAAGAGGGGGAAGGGGTTAGAAGGTGAGAGAGAAGGTGAGAGAGAAGGTGAGAGAGAAGGTGAGAGAGAAGGTGAGAGAGAAGGTGAGAGAGAAGGTGAGAGAGAAGGTGAGAGAGAAGGTGAGAGAGAGAGCATTGCTTACCGTAAATTGTATTTCTGTTGCCTGTATCTGCTTAGATTTACGTTTTGCATAGGTCGCCCTCTAGTGGTAGCCACAAACTATTGCACATGTCTTCGAGGTTCCAAAAGGGACATCTGCCTGGCAGGTTTGTAATATTATCTCTAGTGTGAAGTCTACTGTACCCATGATCTTGCACATGCGGATGTCCCTCAGATTCATTTGTTTCTGACCAGAGGGAGTATGTAGTGTATGCATGGAGAATAGGCAAGTTGCAATGAGGTGTGAAACATCTATGATTTGCCCTAGAGCCTTCAACTCCAAGAGGGGAGGAAGGGTGGGAACATGTGAATTTAAGCATATACAAGTATCAGAAATACGATTATGGTAAGTAATCTAAGGATCTGCTTAGAATCACATGCTCGGCATACATTAGCGAGCAGTACTTGGAGAAGGTGGTGGGTTATTTGAAGGTAGAGTGGAAAAAGATGTTTTAACACCACCTGACCCACCTGTGTGTCACCGTTAGAATGTGTATCCACAAAGTAATGTTGTGAGAAGGTATGAACGGAACTCAAATGGTGTCTAAGGGCACATTCGCTATGAAAGCTAGAATAGCCCCTTCCCCCTTCCCCCCCCCCCCCTGAGTTGAGTATGCTCTGGGCTTGAGGGGTAATGTTCACTTGGCAAGAGAACAAAAAAGATGGATGCATCTGACAATCCACTTCGAGATAACCGATTTGGAGATAGGATGACCCTCTCTCCCTACAGCTAGAGATACAAAAAAAGGGTCTGTTTTTCTGATCGGTTTAATCTTTTGAAGGTAATGGATCACCGCCCTGCTAACATCTAGGGTATGTGGGCTTTTCCCTGCTTCATTCTTAGGGTCTTGGAAGAAAGCAGGAAGTACTCCGGATTGATTTACATGGAAACGTGAGATTAATTTTGGAGAAAAACCAGGGATGTATGCGTAGTACCACCTTGTCCTTGTGAATAATGACGAAAGGATCTTTAACTGAAAGGGCTTGTAATTCAATAACTCTTCTCATTGACGTGATAGCGACAAGGAACAGAATCTTATGTTTAAGAGTGGCCATTTGCATTGGCTCAAAGGGGGCCACCATGAGCCTTGTTAGAACAATATTGAAGTCCCAGCTGGGAGTTGGGTTAGAAACTGGTGGGTATACATTTTTAACACCCTACATGAATGCTTTCACCATAGGCACTTTCCACCACAAAATGTTACTTTGCGATGTGGTATAGGCTGAGAACCACTAGGTTCACTCGTAGGAAATTTAAGATCAAACCTGAGTTTCAGAAATATAGAAAATAGTGTACTATATGTGAGGGTGAACAGTCAATCGGGATGTCACATGATTTATACCATAAAACAAAGCATTTCCATTTGTCAAAATAGCAGTGTCCTGAATGAGGCTTGCGTGCTGCTTTTAAAAATTCCATACACCTTTGGTTTAAATGACCAAACTCTATGACCTCAGGAGCCAAGCTGCGAAGTTCAGCATCTGAGGGCATGGGCTCCGTGTTGTTCCTTGGTTCTGTGACAACATGTTGTATGGGCAGGGTAGTTTCATTGGAGGACAAAGACATCTTTTGTAGGTGCTATTAGGATTAAGGCTACTTGCTCCTGGAGTAGTTTGTGAACTATCCTGTTGAGAAGAGGTGTTCTAGGGTGTGAGGGTAGAATACACAAATTTCTCTGACCTGTTCATTAGCAGAGCGTTCCCTCTTGGATTTTAGCTTGGGAAACCTGGATGTGTCGTTTTGGCATTGTGTAGCAAAGATGTCAGAGTCCTGTTTATGTAGAACATGGCTGCAGCACTGTCTTAGTGTAGGCACTGTCTTTTGTGCTAGCTGTTTGAATGCTTGAAGAGCTGTGAAAGGTTGATATGCTTTTTGGTTAATGCTCGTGTCCACACCCCATGAGAAGTTTAATGGAGAAAATTAGCTCCCCACCCTGCAAGCGATGCGTCTGTAGTGAGAGTGGCCTCGATAGCTGGGGTGTTGAAGGCTTTGCCCTTTAAAAGGTTTTCCTTTGTCCACTACTGCAGAGATAGAACCAGAGGATGCAACACCACCACTAGATCGTTCCACAGACCGCTTGCTTGTGACTATTGTTTGTTTAGCCACTCTTGCATAGGACGCATGCACAAACGGTTGTGCGACACAAGGTAAATGCAGGAAGCCATCATTCCCAGAAGGCGCATGGCCTTTTCGCACGGTTACTGACAACCGAATTGTATTGAGGCATTTGAAAAAGCATGTTTTTCACCCTCTCGTTGGAGGGAAAAGACTAGGCCGTCTTCTGTTCGAATTAGTGCCCCCACAAATTGTTTTACTTGTCTGGGCACTAGACTGGAGTTTTTCTCGTTGATGGAGAAGCCTAATTTAAACAGAAGATTGACTGTTGACACAACTGGGGTATGTCTCCAGTTATTAGCCAGTCGTCTAGGTAAGGGTATACTGGAATTGACGGCCTCCATAGATGTGAGGCCACCACCACAAGGACCTTTGTAAACACTTGAGGTGCTGAGTAGATGACGAATGGTAGCACTTGGAATTGGTAGTGTTTGTTTCCCACTTTGAATCTTAGGTATTTTCTGTGCACTGTCAACACTGAAATATGAAAGTATGCATGTTTCATGTCCAAGGTCATGCAATCCCCCTGTTTTATCAGAGGAATTACCTCCTGCAGCATTGTCATCCTATTTTTCTCTGGCTTGATCTACGCGTTTGCAGAGTGCAGGTACAAGACTGGGTGCACAGTCAAATATTTCTTTTGAACAAGGAAGTACACTGAATAAATAACTTGGCTTTCTCCAGAAGTGGAACCAGCTCTATTACTCCCTTCTGTACTAGTGTTAAAATGTCTTCTTCTATAATCAAGTGATGTTCCAACGACATTCTTCTTGATCGAGGATGGTGGCAAGGTATTTCTAGGAATTCTATTGAATAGCCTTTTTCCACGGTAGTTAGCACCCAGCGATCCGATGCTATACCCTCCAATGTGTGGGTGAACAATGTTATGCAACAGTGTCCATACATTTGGTCGACTGAAAACTGGTCGAAAGACATTTGGTCGATGCAATTTGGTCGAAAACCAAATGGTCGAATTTTTTTATTTTATTTATATTTTCATTTTTCGGGTTTTCGTTTTTAAAAAAAGGGTTTTTTTTAGAAAAAAAAGGGGGTTGGGGGGACCCCCCCCAAAAAAACAAAAAAGGGGTGAAAATAAAAACAAACAAATTCGACCATTTGGTTTTCGACCAAATTGGTTCGACCATTTGTCCAGTCGACCAATTTTTTTCGACCAAATGTCTGGTAACCTTATGCGACCACCTACCGGGGAAGCATTGGAGAGTTCCTGAACTGGAGTGTCATTTTCGGCGCAAGCAGCGGAGCCTCTACAGGCTTCAATGCTGCCCTAACCTTTACCTTTTCAAAACCTTCTTTGCAGATTTGATTGAAAAGAGGATGCTTGACCTTGGGGATTGTAGTAAGAAGAGGAGGAGGAGGTTCCAAAGTCAAACTGAGGTCCTTGTGAAACCTTGGCTCTGAAAAGAACATGGTGTCTTAAAGGTGCCCCAATGGATAAAGGGCTTATCAGAAATTTGGTCTCAGGTTTTCATGCTCCTTTTTGTTAGTTTCTAGTTGGTCTTCAACTGCCTTCCCAAAGAGGACTGAATCTTCAATAGGCAAATGTATCAAAGTTGCAAGTCTCTGGTTTGAACCCTAAATCCCGGAGCTATGAACAGCATTTGAGCAAGGTGCCCTCAGCTATTACTCTACCAGAAGTGTCCGCTGAATCTGAAGTATTCAAGATATTTTGGGCTACTTGTTTGCCCTCTGTTGAGATCTTGAGTAGGTGGGACCTAATTAGTTCGGGGACAGAATCCAGTTGTTTTTGCATTTTGTCCCACTGCATATTATTATAGCTTGCAAGCAGAGTGGTGTTTGCAGTGCATGTCAAACAAGCCCCAGAGGTGGTTACTCTTTTGTCCAGGGTATACAATCTCTATATTGGTAGATGCTTCAGCACTAGACAGTGGAACACCCACCCTTTTGCTAGTGGCGGCGACCACTAGGGAATCGGGCTTTACATATCCTCCAATATAAAGAGGGTCAGGAGGTGATGGCTTAAAAACCTTTTCTACCCTGGGGTCGAATGCCAGAGTCAGTGAAGGTGTAGCTAGAGCTTGGGCAATTATTTTCTTTATTGACTGTAAAAATGGAATAGCCGGACGGATGGCTTTACTTTCATTTAAATTATCCTTTACAAGGGGGAGAGGAGGGTGCTGTGGTGCACAAGAGAAATGGCTGCCTGAATGACCCACTTAGCAACATCCTGATGTCCGACAAATCCTTAATGGTGCTGCGTTAAACCCAGTGACACATCGGAACTGGTGCCTGACAGCGTTGTGCCTAAACTGCCAATTCGCCGCCTCTCGCACTGGAGTAGAATCAGAGATATCTGCCTTTATTTGGCCACTGACTGCACACTGTGCCTCGGACCGCAGCGCACTTCCACCTGGCACAGGCTCCCATCGACTGGAGAGGCGCTGCTTCTGCGGCCCTGTTGGGGGAAGGGGCGTCTTCTCATCTGTGGTCCGGACTGTGTAACCTCCTCTGCGACACTCCGGACCTCGCTGCCAGACCGTTGCTTCTCAGAGCGGGGGGCTGCCTGGATGGCCCTGCAGCGATCCGTTCGGCACTGCTGTGGATCGCACGTGCCATTGTTCCGCCTGCTGCGCCGACCACTGGGTTAGCCCCACTGGCCTAATCAAACACAATCCTCCTGCCGCTGCATAGGGGACGCTTGGGCTCTGCGGCTTTTCCCACGGGGCCATCCTGATGGCCGGGGACCCTGGCAACACTGCATGGATAGCGAGCGTGCAGGTGGGAACGAGGACTGGACCTCCAATTCACCTCGCCAGCCCTACGAATTCCAAGAGGCAGCCACGGTACGCTCTCCCTCACACCACAGAGACAGATAGAGACAGAGGGGCCGGCCGCTCTTACCCCCGAACCGTGCTCCAGAGGAGCCCCTGCTTCCTGCTACGGTTGATCTGACCCCATTCCTGGCACTGATACCACACGCCGGATGACTGGGGGTCCACGTAGCACCATGACACCATATGTACACTTCTGCCTGTCTCTGGTCCTTTGCAGTGTCCATATCTTTTACACAGGCGATCACCCTCATTTGATAGGCCATGCTGGATTGCGAGCCGGCCACGCCCCCTCAGATCTGGCATGTGTGTCTGGGCTGGGTGGTGGTGGTCTTCACCTTACCTCCCCTCCAGGAATTGCTGCAGCCTCAGCACCTTGGCCCCCTAGGGCACTACAATTCGATCTGATACAGACCAACTGAGTCGACACCTTAATACCCTTAATTTGAGCTTGGTGGCCACAACTTCCACCGACTGGAAACCTAAGGCTCCTCAATACCCACACCTCCACCCACAATAAGCCAGGTCTTATGTGGGAGATCACAACCCATTCTAGCCTACTCAGTTGACGTCCCTCCAAACGACTTCACTGGCGCGGATAGGATTTTTGGAACTGATCCACAATAAAGATCCTGCTTCACCATCTTCATAATGCCATATTGACGCACTGCGCAGACACCACCAGCGCCCTTCAGGTACCAACTGCGCACAAATAGCCCACGAGACCCAGCCGGATTGTGCCCTGGTCCCTCCCTGCGTCAGCGCCAATTATCAAGGGTAAACACACTCGGCTCATCATACCTGCCTCCTGAAGCTTCTACGCTCTCGAGCTACCACCGCAGATGCTATGGCACCCTGTGCCCCCATCTCAAATTAGGTGCACCACAGAAGACCCTTCTCCGCCTGCTGGTGATTGGAGGGGTATGTCTCAGAACCCGCCTCCGAACCCTATTGCCAATTGCTGGGCCCAGTAGCGATCCTACGGTCGCCCTGATGCGATCACGACTCAAGGGGCCAACAATAAGCAGAGATCCATAAACATGTTCACGAAAACAGCCTCGAAATCAAACGGAGGCTCACCTGAGTCCGAGTCCCATCTGGCAGGACCCTCAGAGTTCACTAAACTTTAGAAAAAGATGGATTACATGTGGAAGGGGTTCCCAACCCTTCACTCGAAACTCGACGACATGAGCGGGACCATCAGCTCTATTAAGGCCCGGATGGAGAGCAAGAGGCAAAATGGTTGAAAAACTGCTTAACACGCAACTGCGGACTCAAGGCCTGCGTCACTTTCAGGACATCTACATCAGCATGCTACCTTTTCTAATCTGGATGGTAAACCTCGGAGCATGCTCCCACCTGGTCATGCCTACGCAATTACAAACTTACCGCCTTGATGGTGGATGAATGCATTGTTTGTATGAGCTGGAATATCAGAGAGCTAGGTTACCCAACCAAAATGTGTAAATGACAACTATATGTGGAACGTCATAAAGCAAAGATACTTTTCTTACAAGAAACCCACACACAGATTAAGGGGTGTGAGGGGTTCGCTAGGTCATGGGGTCCCCAGTGTTACTATACTACCTACTCTACCCAAAACCGTGGAGTTATGATCATGATCCACAAGTCTCTAAAATATTTACATAAAGTAACACATGCTGATCCCTTGGGGCACTTTAGCCAGGTTACTCACCGTAGTGACCACCTTACTCCTAGTCCATAAACCCTTTTCCGCCATACTTATGGGACATTCCTCCGTCCTGTGGGACGGGACCGGAGCACTTGGTAAAGCATAAAAAAAGTGTACAAACATTTTTTGTCCCTCCTCTCTTTCTACGCGGGGCACGGTACGCGGCCGTAACCCCACCCATCTCGGCTCTGCCCCGCCCCGCGCATCGCCCATCAGTCCTTTTCTATCGCCAGGTCAGAGACCCTTAAGCAAAAACAGAGGAACCGTATTAGAGGGGACGGCGGGCAGGCGTATGGAGAAAAGGGGACTATGTACTAGGAGTAAGGTGGTCACTACGGTGAGTAACGTGGTTATACTCCTACGTCCCGTCCCCTTTCCTCCATACTTATGGGAGATTCCCAAGCACTCCTCACAGGAACTACGGGTGGATGGAAAACCCCTTACTGAAAAAGATTCTTCAGCACAGCCTGGCCAAACTGAGTATCAGATTTGGAGCTCAGATCTAGACAATGTTTACAGAAAGCCGATGGGGAGGCCCAAGTAGCTGCCTTTGCGATGGTCTCCCAGGGGACATATTTCTGAAAGGCAACTGTGGCTGCCTTGCCCCGCACCAGATGTGCATGAATACCTTTAGGAGGCTGCAGTCCTTGGACGGTGAAAGACTCCGTAATACAGGCAGCAATCCACCTGGAGATAGTCACCTTAGAAGCCCGTTTACCTTGTGGATTACCAAAAGGTTACCAACAGTTGAGAAGAGCTCCTAAATTCGGATGTTCTGTCTAGATAGAACTTAAGAGCCCTTCTAACATCCAGGCAATGCAGAACCCTTTCCGCTTCTGAAGTTGGGTTTGGAAAAAATACCGGCAGGGAGATTGACTGGTTCAGATGGAAATCAGAGACCACCTTCGACAGGAAAGCAGGGTTTGTCCGTAGGACCACCTTATCCTTGTGAAAAACCAAGAAGGGATGCTGCACCGACAAAGCCTGGAGCTCACTCACACACACCTTGCTGAAGTAACAGCAACCAAAAAGGACACCTTGCACGACAGGTGCTTAATGTCCACCATGGCCATAGGTTCGAAGGGTTTATGGCACAATGCCATAAGGACCACATTCAAATCCCACGCCGGGTGCAGTTTACGAGCCGGGGGATAAAGGCACATCAAACCTGCAAAATGTCTCTTAACCACTGGATTGGACCGAGAGTAAGAGCGTTGGTCCGTAGATAGGTAGGTGGATAACGCCGAAAGATAAGTTCTGCATGACAGAACGTGAATGCCCGACTCTGCTAGGTGGGATACGAAGGACAGCAGAATGTCAATCGTAGCCGCCCTTGGGTCCAGCTGTTTGTCTAAGCATCAATGACAGAACCTAAGCCATTTGCATATTGAGACCTAGTTGAGCGTATCCCGGCTGCTTCAATAATGCACATGTTATCTATGAGGCTATGAGCAGAAGAGAATAGTTCACCGTGTTCTTCAGCTTGCAAAGCGTCCGATGAATGAGAGGCAGAGGCGGGAACGCATAGGCCCTCATCTTGTGCCAAGGAATCTCGAGCGCATTCCCCAGAGAGGAGGCTCCCAGACCATTTCTAGAGGCATAGATAGGAAGCTTCTTGTTTGCCGCTGTTGCGAAGAGGTCCACCTCCAGAGTGCCCCAACGCAGGAAAATCCATGAGAGGATCTCCACCTTCAGCTCCCATTTGTAGCTGAGCATTGTCCGAGAACAGAGCATCTGCCGTGGCGTTCAGCTGGCCCGGAATGTGCACTGCTACCAGCCAGACACCATGACGAACCGCCCACTCCCAAATCTGGATGGACAGGTCCACGAGAGGGGTAGACTTGGTGCCCCCTTGCTTGTTGATGTAATACATTGACACCACATTGTCCGTGTGGATACGGACCACTTTGTTGGCAATGATCGGTCTGAACGCCGTCAGCGCTATGAAGTTCGCCAGAAGCTCCAGATGATTTATGTGAAGGAGCTTGTCCTGAGGTGACCAAAGATCCGAGACCTGAAGAAGATCCAACGTCGCACCCCACCCTAGAAGGGAGGAGTCTGTCGTGACCATTACCATAGGAGCTGGGTCCTGAAACCCCGCCCACAAGACAGGTTGCTGCGAGACGACCACCACTCCAGGTCCGCTCTCTTCGAAGCTGGAATCAAGATCACAGCCGGACACCAAGAACTCCAAACAGCCATCTGAGTCCGCCTCATCTTGAGACGAGCGAGAGGTAGAGCCAAAACACACGAGGCCATGAGGCCCAGAAGCTTCTGGAACCACCAGGCTGACATGCTCTCCGACCGCGCAAACATCCGACACGTGGCCAACAGATCTGCCATTCTGTCCCTGGTCAGGTTAACTCTGCCGTCGATCGTATTCCAGCGAAAACCCAGGAAAATCAAGTCCTGAGAGACCGTCAAGGATGATTTTTGCCAGTTCACCGACAGCCCGAGATGGAACAGGAGTTGGAGGAGGGACTGAAGATTGCACGCGGCTTTCAACAGGCAAGGGCTGCGCAAGAGCCAGTCGTCCAAATACAGACACAGATGGATACCCTGCAGACGAAGATAGGCCGCTATCACCGACATCATCTTCGTAAAGACACGCTGCGCCGAGCTGAGCTCAAAAGGAAACACCTGAAACTGAAAGTGCTCCTCTCCCACAGATAAACAGAGATATCTCCTCTGTGGATTCCAGATCAGAATATGCATGTACGCATCCTGAAGGTCCACCACGCTGAGCCAATCGTCCATCTGCAAAGAACCTCATCTGGCCAGGCGTGATCATCTTGAATTTCTCTTGGGGTAGGAAAAAATTCAACTGGGAAAGGTCTAGGATGGTGCGCAGGCCAGCCTGGTTGGGTTTGGGCACCATAAACAGTCGGGAGTAGAAGCCCTCCCCTCGTTCCCCTAGGGGAACGGGTTCGACAGCTCTGAGGTCCAGCAACTTCTGAACCTCGGCCTCGAGGGAGGGCGACCCCCGACTGCTGGAAAGGAGGGTGGAAGGGTGGGGTAGGGGATAAGGGTAAGCAGATGCCCGCCCGAGCGACAGACAAGACCCACCAGTCCTCAGTGATGGTCTGCCACGCCTCCCAATGAGACGCAATGCGTCCTCCCACCGGGGTCTCGTGCGAGCGCGGAGAACCCGCATTTAGCAGGCTTTTCAGTGGTGTTACCACCTGAACCTGAGGAGGAGACTGAGGAGCGGGAGAAAAACCGAGTCCGATGCTGCCTCTGGCGGGAATTACCCGAAGGAGTATCCACTCTGCAGTTTTCCGATTTAGGAAACCTCTGAAACCCGAGGAGGGCCGGCTTTGCAACAACGGTCTCTGGGTTCTGAAAGGAGTTTTAACCAGCACCGACAAGGACTTAGCTGTCTGGGTGCTGTCCTTCGTTTGGTCAGCTCCACATCTGTTGTGGAATGGAAAAGCTCCTTACTGTCAAACGTCAACGGCAGGTCCAACACCTTATCCTGCACCTCCTTTGAGAACTTGGTGGCATGCAACCAAGCCTGTCGAGAGGTATCAACTCCCAGCATAAGGCCCCGAGCCGAAGTGTCGACGTGATAAGCCTCGGCCTCCAGGAGATCCTGGGCCAAGACCCTGGCATCGGACAATCCTGCCTTAAAGTCTTCTAGCTTCTCGACCAGAATGAACTACTCAAACTCCGATAGACCTTTCCACATCTTCATATTCGCCCCCGCTAACACAAGTTCCGCATTGGCCTGCCGGAGCTGCAGGACCAAGTTAGCAAAGATCTTCCTCCCAAGGGAGTTGAGGAGCTTGTCCTCTTTTCCCAGGACACGAATAGCCATCGTAGAAGAGGATGCTACAGGCCTGGACTGTAAAGTGGCTGCAGCCACCACCGTCGAGGAGGGGGGCGGATAAGATGCTAGGGCCACCTCTTCCGAAGAATGCAGCCTGTATCGCGCGTCAATTTTCTTATCGACGAAAAGTCCAGAGTGTGGTTTTTCCCAGACTCAACGGACCTCGGCCAAAAACGTCCTTCTGCAAGAACAGGCTGGTACGCTCCGAAGGAGACAAGGTGAACGCCCCCGAAAGCACTCCCTCCTGCGGAGCAGGTGCCTCAGGTACTGGAACATCCAATAGGCACATCATGTCCAGTAGCCGGTCGTGAAAAGCTCTAATAGAGCGGGGCTAGTCTACGCTGTCCTGATCACCCTGCGCATCATCTGATAGGTCAGGATCCTGCAGAACCGCGTCAGGCACCGCCTTGACCATGGGGGACAACGGAGGAAATGGTGGAAGGGTTGGGGGAGGTACCATAGGCAACGGCGGCGCCGGCGGAACCACCAGAGGTGCGGGTGGAGCCGGAGGCGCAGACGGGCATATCTCCCTAAAAAGACGCTTCAAATACTCCCTCATGGGGTCAGTACCATGAGCACCTGAAACTTGCCAAAAAAGGGTCCTCAGGAGTAGGCTTTGGAGCTGCCGGAGAAGGCCTCTCATGAGGGGGATAATTCCACGGACGCACAGGGGAGGGTTGCCAAGCCGGCCCATCCCCCGAGGTGTCCACATAAATCAAGGGTGCCGAACCCACAGGCAGCGAGATGTTATGCGGAAGGGGCAACCACGCGTTCCAGTCGTAAACTGGACGGAACGGGTGGGCAAAAGGAACCTTATGTTCACCTACAGAACCGCTCCCCACACCCGAGGCCGATGGCGTAGTTGTGGGAGAAGCACCCAAAATGGCCACCATTTTGCTGTCACCTGAGGGGAACTGCGGCACGTGTGGAAGTGAGGCAGGGGTCCCCGACGGTGGATCAGGGGTCTTCATTTTAGACTTTACACAAGGAACCTCGGCTGAGCCGGTACTATGTGGCCTGGAATGTTTCTGTGACATACCAATAGCCAAACTAGCCTTCACAGGAAGGACCTCGGCACTGCTGGTAAAGGAGGAACTCCTTGCCCCCTCAACAGTTCTGGCGTTGCCACAAGAGCGGGAACGGTGAGAAACAGCTTTCACCGATAAGGCCTTCTCAGGCCTCTCAGAAATGTTTGTTTCCTTAGCCTCTGTACGAGGGACCTCGGACCCAAGTCTGGTCACAGCCTTTCCACTGCGGGCCTCGAACATGCGTTCGGTAACACCAAGCCCAGCCGAGGCCTCGGGGCGCACCCTGATACTTTTGAGGGAAGCCGATAAAGAGGCCTCAGAGCGAGCTCCGGTACCCCACGACTCAATAGAACTAGGTCTACAAGCAGACCCCACAGGAGGGACCTCGGATTGTACTCCGGTATCCACAGGCCCCTTAGGGAGACGGGCCCCGAAGGCACCTCGGGGCAAGCCATGGTGATAGAGTGGTCGACGCTCCTCCCGGACCGGGAAGAACCCGCGAAGGTGTCTCCCGGCCGGGGTGCTCTGAAAAGTATAGTACTTACCGGGCGTTTCTTCTTTTCGTCAATGAAAGATTGAAAATGCGAAGGAGGAGTACGCTGGAATACCTCCTCCTACCGCTCTAACCGACGTTGAAGTGCCCGGGACTGAAAGGGAGTCAATAGAACAGGAGTCCCAACGGTGATCCGGACCCAAACACTCTAAACAAAGAGGATGGGGATCCGCCCTCGCGAAGCGCCGATGACACAATGAACAAACTGGAAAGTCTAGTTTGAACGACAGACTTTTACACGATCGCTAGCGAGAGCCAGAGAGGAGGAAAAAAGGAAGAAATTCATCCGCAGATACAAGTGCATCCAGTCCTGAACGACCGGAGAAAAGGACTGATGGGCGATGCGGGGCTGAGAAGGGCGGGGTTACGGCCGTGTGCCATGCCCCGCATAGAAAGAGAGGAGGGACAAAAAATGTTGTACATTTTCTTTGATGCTTTACAAAGTGTTCCGGTCCCGTCCCACAGGACGGAGGAATGTTGCATAAGTATGGAGGAAAGGGGACGGGACTTAGGAGTATGTATTAATATTCAGCTCACTCCTAGGTAGAGAAGTTTTTCTGCTAAACATTTACGGCCCCAATGTCGATGATCCAGAATTCTTTTCTTATCTCTCCTACTTGCTGGCTGGGTGCCCCCTCATTCCTACACTCTGGGGCGGAGACTTCAATACCATAGTAGATATTGACTTGGATCGATCTGGTGCCAAACCTCGCTAACTCACTAAAGCCGCCAAAACCATCATTGAAATACAATCACAGCTTGGAGTGGTAGATGCATGGGGGCTGATGCACCCTGATTCCCGTGTCTTTACCGTGTACTCAGTACACAACTCGCACTCACGTATAGACTGATGGCTAGTCTCCAACATCTCAATAAGTTGGGGCGAGGGCAGCGGACAAACCCATGGAGACTGAAACCACACGCTTTACTAGATACTGTATTTGAGTCTGAACTCTGGGCTAGTATTCACAACTTCTTCCTACTTAACACTGGGTATGTGAAATCCCAATCCACCCTTTGGGAGTCAGTCAAGGTCTACATCAAGGGCATTGCACTAGTAAAGAAGACGGGCATCCTTAAAGTGATTCGGAGGATCATCGGAGGACCATCGGGGAGAGCGAGACACTCAACTCAATACCCCACACTGCCAACTCCCACTATACTCGGCGAGATAGGCACTTCCTTGGATACCTTCCAGGACCAGAGCGAGCGTGAGTGAAAATTCCTTGACAACCCCCGGGTCGGTCGTAGATTTGGGAAGGGGGGTGGGGAACGCTGTGGCCGTCTTTTAGCCAGATCAGTCAAGAAAGGGGGACACTCCATATCCAAGCTATCGAGTGAGCAAACAGCATCCTTGCACTTTCGTCCCAAGATATTAATGACCAGTTCCGCTCTTTTTATGAAACACTACACTAATCCTGACACAGCCCCCACAACGGAGATCGAAACCTTTTTAGACATTCTGCCGCTCTCAACGCTGTCCGCAGAGACCAAGGGAACTCTGGACCAGCTGGTATCGACGGAGGAGTTATCTAGGGCCATAGACTCCCTATCATCAGGTAAGGAGCCTGGCATGGACGGGCTCAGTACCGAATTCTACAAATGCTACAAGGCTCACTTGGTCCCCTGGTTACTTGCTGTATGGGAGGAGGGTTGCGAGGTTGGTGAGATTCCCCCCCCCTTAGAGAGGCGATCATCTCAGTACTACTGAAACCTGGCAAGCCGGCAGAGCAGTGTGGTTCCTACCAACCACTCCCTCATCAATTGAGACGTAAAAATATTTGCCAAAGTACTGGCCCTCCGGCTTGCAGCATACATGTAATTTGTAGTCCACCCAGATCAATCAGGATTTATTCCTGGGCGCTCCACCTCTCTTAACTTACTCGGCTGTTTAACATTCTTGCCCAAACTGACCCTGGTACACAGGCTGTAGCGGCCACTCTAGACATGCAAAAAGCGTTTGAATCGGTCTTGTGGTGGTTCCTATGGCTGGTACTGGAAAAGTGCAATTTTGGCCCCCATTTTATAACTTGGGTGAAACTGCTTTATTCCTCTCCTGTGGCCAGGGTCCATACCGAAGACTGCTGATCTGCCCAATTTGAGATAGCTAGAGGTACCAGGCAGGGTTTTCCCTTCTCACCGTTAATATTTGTGTAGGATATCGAACCGCTGGTCGACTGGATACAGCAACGGCATGCTCAGAGGTATAAGACTGAGGCTCCTGAGATCATCTCTCTCTACGCGGACAATGACTTACTTTACGTCCGCTCTCCCAATATTAATCTGGCCCCTATACTAGACAGTTGTACTAAATCCATATTGTTCCCGCAGACTGATGCCACAGACGCCCACGCAAATCTCTAGGGGTTCACATGGTCCCAGACAGAAATCACCTATCTTGGGGTCACCGGACCCCTCTTTATGATCTCAATTTCGGTAACTACCTCACCTCTCTTACCCACAAAATGGCTGATTGGGCTAAACTGCTGATCACATTAGCCAGAAGGGTGGTCGTTCTCAAGATGATCATCTTACCACAACTCCTGTATAGATTTAAAAATATACCTCTCTGGCCAGGGCAGGAGTTCTTCAACTCACTGACCCGGACCGTTAACACCTTCCTGTGGCACTCCGAGGCTGTCTGCCTAAAATTCAAAACATTGGCTACTTCAAATGCACAGGGATACTGCATCGCTGTGCAAGCCCACTTCGCGGCATTCTAGTTTGATTCTGATGGATTACCCCCAACTTCCCCACGTCAGACTCGAGCGTTTGGTGGCTGGCGAGTTGGACATTCACTCTTTGGTTCTCCCTTCCCCAGGTCTCAAGCTAGACCCTATGGACCCTACTGGGTCCACGATGATGGCATGGAACAAACTCTGGAAAAAGATAGGCACCCCTCGCACATTTCACGGTAACTTTACCTTGTGGAACTACCTCCCCGATTCCCCACGTGTAGACGCCACCATGGTTCGCCACTGGGGGCTTTGCCACCTTACGTGATGCGTTCACCTTGGGGACCTTTACTGAATGGCCAGACCTCCCTGAATTGTTACATGAACTGCATTCCCGCTGGTTACAATATGCGGTGCTTCGCCGGTCCCTCAAGAGTAGATGGCCTGTATTCCCTTCTATTCCCCCTGACGATTCTCTGCTGGCCGAGATCATGATGGGCAGTGCCCCCAGGGGGAGAGTCTCCAGACTGTACTGCCTCCTTCAGGGCAAAATGGTCTATACGTGTGAGGGGCTTAGGGAGACTTGGAGTAGGGACGTAGGTGTCGAAATGACAGATCAACGTTGGGAGTCTGTGTGCCCGCACCAAAGAAGTCTCCTTCATCTATAGTTTTAAAGTGATCCAATTCAAGATACTCTGCAGATACCACTACACCCCAGTCAGGCTACACCGCATGTCAACGGATCATCCCTCCGACTGCCCCAGGTGCAGAGCAGCCAATGCAGATTACATACATATGCTTTGGTACAGCCCGAATCTGTCCCCTTTCTGGATAGAAGTAGGCTCAACCATATCTCAAATACTTGAGTGCACCATCACACCATCTCCATTGGCCTGCCTATTCCATGAGTTTCCCCGTTTGGGCCACGACCTCAAGAAACTGGCCGAATTGTGCATGTTGCTTGCTGCCGCTGTATTCTGCTGCTCTGGCTGCGTCCTAGAACTCCCACTCTCAACCAATGACTTTGGGCTGTTACCTTGGCTTCTGATACTGAGGAGCGCTGGGCGAACTTGCAGCTGGCGGTAAGCAGACCTAGGAACATCTAGCTCCCCCTTTCATTCATATTTACTTTCTTCTTCTATTGAAGACGAGGTTGATGATGAATATAACCCTACTTGAATTGTTTTTCGGCTCCTTAGTTGTAAACTCCACCTGTTGTAAGGCTCATAATTTCGCTTACATGGTCCTGCGAGGCCACAGTACTTGGCTATGTATTGTTTTGTGAAATGCTGATTGTGCACGTGCTGCTAGCTGTCCTCTGTTGTATTGTCAAGCAGTTAAATGGTGTTTTTAAAAAAAAAAGTATCCTCTACAAAATCAGTCTTCTCCACCGTTACAGTTTCACTACTAAAAGAATTGGCAGCCCTTTTTATTAAGTCATTGAACAAAAGTTGGTCATCAATGGGGGAAATGTGACTACTCTCAGGTGTAACATAAAGAGAATCTAGAATGGCCTGTCACTATGGATGCCAGGTTGCTGCTCTTGGGTGTCTGGGGAACTCACTCCTACGGTCGTTTTGACAAACTATGTATATCCACGGCTGCCAGGTTAGTCAACAGAAACATAGCTATGATGTGGTAAGGCCAGATATGCCTCAATATAGTAAATGGATTTCTGATCTGGATGTTTGAATGCCCTACGAAAGACTGATCTATAATGCACGGCGGTGCCCGACAAAGTTCCAGAAGATATGGCATAAGTAGGAGGAAGCCTCCTGAGGGGGCTCTCCAGTGAGACAGGTGGGTTATTTGTATTGCATCTGCCTCTCATTTGTTTTGTCCCTTGTACATCTGACCCCTTTAATTTTTGGGGGTATTTATGACAACCACAGTGCTGCTTTGGTTCTGTTGCTGCTTTATGTTTTAAATCACAATAAAATGTGTTCTATGGAAAATAGAAATCTAGAATGCTCCCGTCGGGGTCATCTTTATTAGTGTGGTCAGGATTATCCTGATCATCATACCACACATCCTGATCTGTTTCCCCTTACTCTTGGTAAGAGTCATGAGTGATGTCCACACTGGTATGTGTGGGAGAAGGTGGACGCCTTGGGGATTTAGTTAAAGGCTGTCCCATTTGTAAAGGTGGCCCCATTTCCAAGTCTGAAGGCTTCTGTCCGATTGGGTATTTTTCCATGAATGTTACAAAAGAGAGGACCTTGTTCATAGTTACCTCACAACTTCTCTAGACCAGGTTTCAGGTAAAGGGAACACAATAGCTTCTGGGTCTTCCCAAGGGTTTTTCTTCTGAAGAGACTGGGATAAAGGGGAAGTAGCCTCAGTATATTGTGTCACCTTCTAAGGGACAGTAGGTGTGTGTGATATGTGTTCATGGGCTTTTTAATTGAGTTTTTCCCCCACTAAAATGAGTGGTGTGTGTTTTCGGCGTGTGTTTTCTGCGCTTGAAAAACACCAGCTGAGGGACTTTCATGCACGCCCAGTGGCGTCTGTTTTACTTTATCACCTTGTGCTAGACGGGGAAGCACAGAATGGCTTTTGGCGCATATGGTCGGTAGTCCACAAGGTGCCTTCCGCCAGCGTTTGGCCTTCTTTCAACACATCCGTCGAAGAACAGCTCGGGGTTATGTGCGGTTTGTGTGTGTGCATATTTGTCATCTAGTGTTTTCCCCATAGCAGCACGCTGAGACTGCTTTTTCAGTGCTGGGGACCGACTGACACTTGGGAGTGGGAAGGTTCCCTTGAACATTCTTCGGCGTCCAAAACGGAGTCGGCGATGCCTTGGCTTTCTCCGACTCAAAGGTGTTGGTAGGAGTTTCAGATTCGGCCATCATATCTGCCGACCACATCCAAAGCTCGCCTCAGGCCCAGACTTGTATCACCTACGTTACATGATATGGCATTTATAACGCGCCTATACACAAGTGTTTCAAGGCACGACAAGGCAAGGGAGGGGAGGGGGAACAGAGGGAAGACAGACACAATGATCTTACTAGGCCAGGTGACATTGAGATCGCGCAAGTGCGGGGGGGGGGTGGAAGTGCAGGGATAAAAAAAAAAGGGAGATGGCAGTGCAGTACACAAGATAAGCAGTTAAATAGTAAAATAAATAAAAAAGTGCAACCAGCTGGTGGCAAGTGCAAGGGTAAGTGCAGACATCAGTTGCCAAGTGCTGGTAGTGGGCTGTAGGGATACAGAAACAGCTGCCCCCCCCCCACCCCCGAGTGCAAGGGCTGCCAGGGGGGCAGTGCAGGTGTGCAACTGGCGGGGAGGGGACAAGATCAGAGGGTAGCCAGGTAACCAGTGCAGTTTCAGTTTCTGCCAGGAGATCAGCAGGGGAGAAGAGGAGAGAAGGCAGATGCAAAGAGGAAAGTCTTGAGGTGCTTCCGGAACCAGAGCTGGTTCTCCTCCAGTTTCAGAGAGGCAGGGTGGCTGTTCCAGAGGGAGGCCCCAGCTGAAGAAAGATCTACCACTAACTCGCTGCTTGGAGAACCGACTGACCCTGGGGGAGTTGGAGGTGGATGAGCGAAGAGCTAGAGAAGGAAGATATTTAGGAAGAGAGAGTTTAAGGTATTGAGGCCCCAGAAGGCCTTGTGGACAATGCAGATGGTTTTGAACTTAATCCTTGCTGCCACTGGGAGCCAGTGCAGAGATTTCAGTCCTGGAGAAATACGATCCCTGAGCTTGAGGCCAAGGACAAGTGTCGCAGTCCTGTTTTGGATGAGTTGCAGAGGGTGGAGAATAGAGGCAGGCAGATTTAGAAAGAGGCTGTTGCAGTAGTCCAGCCTAGCGAGAACCAGAGCTCTGGAGACAGTGAGCTTCTGGGGGAAGGAGAGGAAAGTAAGAATACCTCTGAGGAAGTGCAGCTAGTAGTGTGTCTTCTTAGAGACGTCAGAGATGTGAGGAGAGAAGGAGAGTTGGAGTCGAAGATGACCCTGAGGTTTTAGCCTCACAGGTGGGAGCAGGAAGAGTGCAAGAGAGGCCGGCCAGAGAGTGACAGGAAAGGAGGGAGCAGGTGTGCCGATGAGGAGAATCTCGGTCTTACTGGCATTAAGGCAGAGGTCATTGGCGGCACACCACTCCTGGATAGCAGACAGTCAGATGGGAGAACCAGAAGAGGTGGCGGAAGGATGCCTGAAAATAAGTTGAGTGTCATCCGCATAGCACTGGAAGTTGGGGAAGAGAACAGCAATGTGGTGGGCAAGAAGTGCCAGGTATTGGTTGAACAGCCAGGGAAAGATAGAGAGGAAGGACCCAAGTCGGACCTCAGAGGGTCTATCGGTGAAGAAAGAAGTCAGCCAAGCCAGGGCCTGATCATCGATACCCAGGTTATCATGGAGACGGTTGACCGTGTCGAAGGCAGAAGATAGATCAAGTAAGATAAGGACACAGGGGCTGTTGGAATCAAGGTTGGAGAGCAGGTCTTCATGGATGTTCAGGAGAGCAGTTTCTGTGCTTCTAGCAGCTCTGAGGCCAGACAGAGGGTTATGGAGACACCCACCAGATTCAGTGTGAAGATAAAGATGGGAGATGGCCAGCTTTTCCAGGAGTTTGCCCAGGAAAGGAGTGATGGAGATTGGGCGATAGTGGGGCAGGACGGGTCGGCAGAGGGTTCCTTAAGAAGAGGCTGCACAAGGGAGTGCTTCATGGGGGAAGGGAAGACTCTTGTGGCAAAGGAGTGGTTGCAGAAGTCAGCCAGAGCAGGAGCCAGGGTGTCAAATGTGGTCCTTGATGGTTTTAGAGTAACAGGGGTGAACCTGTTTTGATGAGATTTTCATAGATCGGGCTTGTCTAGAAACCTCGTCTGGGGAGAACAGGGGAAAGGCAGAGAAAGAGGGACGAGAGGTGGCCAAAGAAGGGCCAGAGGAAGATCAGGATCAGGAAGTAGAGGGAGGAGGGGGAGAGGAAGAGAGAGAGGACAGGATGTCCTGAGTTTTAGAGATGAAATGAGAAGCCAGGACCGTGCAGAGGGCCTGGGAGGGATCAGGGGAGGTAGAGAGTGCAGCAGGATTGGCCAGCTCCTTGCAGATTTGAAAGAATTCTGCTGGGTTGTTAGATGCCGCAGAGACGCGGGCTTGGATGTGGGCTCTCTTCTTGATGCGGACAGAGAGCTGGTTATTGCCTTTGGAGCAAGTGGCAGGCCAGCTTGTCAGAGGATGTACCGGAAGCACGCTATTTCCTATCAGTCACCCTGCAGTCGCGTTTAAGGTTGACGAGGTCTGAGTCGTGCCACGAGTTGCACTTGGCTTTGGTCTTCAAGCAGATCCTCATGACAGGGGCAAGAACATCGAGAGTATCCGATATAGCAGAGTGGAGCATGGAAAGGGCTGTGTCAGTGTGTGAGTCATTCAAAGGGGGATGAGGGGTGAGAAAGTGGCAACGAAAGCCTCAACTGACACACGCTTCATGGGTTGGATAACCGAGAAGGTACGTGGCAGTGCTGGAGTTGGCTTGGCCTGAGGGGTAGAGAGGGTGAGCTGGGAGGAAAGGAGAAAGTGATCACTCCAGGAGAGAGGAGTGTTGAGAGAGATAGAAAGGGGAAGGTCTGAAGAGATCATAACATCCAGAGTGTGGCCTGCAGAGTGAGGAGAGAGTGAGAGACACTGCAGACAAGGCATTCGAAAGAAGAGTACGCCTGCGTAGGAATGACAGAGGCAGGAATCCACTCCGGGAAGATCAGGGCTACACCCCCTCCGGAACGGTTGGATTTAAGGGGGGGGGGGGGGGAGAGGATTTGTAGCCATCAAGCAAGAGAGTGTCAAAGCTTGTGACCGAGCTGACCGTGAACCATGTCTCGGTGAGACTGAGGACATCAAGGTCAAATTCCTCCAGGAGGGGGCAGATATCAGAAGAGTGTTTTACAGCTGAGCGAGAGTTGAGAGTGGCAATACGGAGAAGGTTGCCGTCCTTGAAAGACTTGCGGGCAGGGGTACAAATCAGAGGTACGCCCTGCGGAGGTGTAGATAAAGCCCAAGCGGGGCAGAAGAGGAAGGAGGAGAGGGCAAGATAGCCAAGAAGGAGACAGCAGGGGTGGCAAGGAAGTCGTGGTGGGAAGAGGGGACAGCAGGAGGGGAAAGGAAATTGATGAGGCGCGGGAAGCGTCCATCAAAGAGGAGAAAGTTGGCCTGAGGGCCTTGGACTAAGACGATACCATTCAGGTAAACATTAATGATGACCTTAGAGGAGTGTAAGGGGGCCAGGAGGGCCTCCCAACGAGTGCCACCATTAATAGGAGAGGAAGAGAAAGGAGAAAGCAAAGAGACCATATGAAGAATTCATAGGTCTGGCGAGTGAACGACAAAAAGGATGTCGTGAGGGTTTGCCTGGAGGAGGCACTGGTATAGGTGTCAGCGATAGTGAGGCCCGAGTTGGAGACCAGGATGTCCTTTTTAAACTTCTTCCTACCAGATTGAGTGAGGAGAGCAGGATAGTCGCTAGAGAAGCAGTTAGAAAAGATAGGAGAAACAGAGAGCACTGTAGAGTAGGTAGGGAGAGGAGAGAAGAATAAGAAAAGGGTTGGGAGTGGGAGGTGCAAGACACTAGGGAAGGACAAAGGGAGGCGTGCAAGCAGACGAGACAAAGAGGGACGAGCCAATAGTCAACAATTGAATAATATGTGGAGCAGTTTGCCAAATTAACGATTTGCTAGGAAGACAAAACCAACACAACAAGGACAATGTAGTTGGCGAATGAGAACCCAGAGGAAGGAAGAGTGCAACGGAACACACAGCAGTACAGCATATGACAAAGCAGTCAATGGGGCGAATACAAAATCAGAAAATTAACAGGAGAAATCGGCGAAAGCAGACCTAGATGAGGGAGGATCATAAGGAGAAATACAGGCAGTGTAAGCAAAACAGCAAAAGCAGACCTAGATGAAGGAAGAATAAAAGGAGAAATACAGGCAACGTATTCAAAACAGGAACAGTCAGTGAGGAAAACAACAGCAATGAAGAGAGATGACCTATGTAGGCAAGGATAGGCAGAAACAGGACAGTAGGAAAAGAAGGGATAAAGGCACTCCAGGCAGAGCACAGGGCGCGTAGGAGAATGAAGGGTTAGAGGGGGGCGCGAGGAAGTGCGCAGAGCACACGGTCAGGGAACGCGAGGAGTTGCAAGGACAGGCGATAGGGGAGTTTGCAAGGAACCGCGCAGTCAAGGATTGCGAGGGACCAAGCGGGCAGCGTGAGACAATGCACGGGCATGCGGTCAGGAATGTGAGAAAGTTGCAAGGAGCCACGCAATTGAGGATTGCGAGGGAACACGCGGGCAAGTGCGAGGCAGGGAAGCGCAAGGAAGTTGCAAGGACATGCGATAGGGGGGTTGCGAGGAACCACGCGATCGATTATTGCAAGGGAACACGCAGGCTGGGAGTGAGGCAATCGAGGATCACGCGGTCACAGAAACGTGAAGTGGTGATGTCGACACGCAATCAAGGAATTGAGAGGGGCCAGGCGGGCTATGGCACATGAGCGAAGGCAACGGGCGGTGCACAGGGAGAGAGCGAGAGGTTGTGCAGGTGTGGGGGGCAAGAACGTGTGCAAAGTGAGGGTGTGGGGCGCGGAAGGAGGACAAAGAAGTGCAGAGCAGCAAGAAAACTCCTAACTTCTTACCTTGGGTGCGCAGACAAGCAGGTGAAACGTCTGCACTCAGTCTACGTCGCAGACCCCCTTTGTCGCCAAACACCTGCGTCACTCAACACTGCAGCAATGTCCGTCCTGCGAGGGCTTTTGATGACTCGCTCCCACTGCTTATTGATAATCAACCCCATGTCTCACGCTATTGCCCGATTGTGTTGGTCTCTATAATGCTTAACTCCCGATGGTCATTGTTCCCCATCCTTTATGTTGTTTCCCCCCTACCTGTTACAATATGATTGAAATAGCCCCCTACACCATGAGATGAGGCCCTCCATATCGTGTACCCTACCCTATGTGCTCTTTCCTACCTGTAACTGCATGTTTGATGTAGCACCCCGTACCATGAGGTGAGGTTTTCCAAATTGTGCACCCAAACCTATGTCGCTATTTACCTACCTGTAACCAAAAAAATAAAAATAAAAAAAAAAAATAAAAAAAAATAAAAAATAGCATGTGCTGCTGCCCACAATTTGGTGAGTCGTTCTTTTAAGGTTTTGGGCCTAGATAATTTGCACAACGAGCAACGCCCCTCTGGGTGGTCTCAATGAAGGCAGTGGTTGCACACTCTATGGGTGTCCTTCCATGGGTATTTTCTGTTACAACTTGGACAGAATTTAAAAGTGTGCTCTCCATGACTAATCTGAATTGAAAAGGCAGCTAGATAAGGCCCTATATAAAGGTAGTTGAAGTATGCATCTCTGATGAACAGTCCCCCCCCCCCCACTATCCCTAGTGCAACGCCTAAGACTTGTGTAGACCAAAACCAGTCGCCAAATCGGAGGACTCGTCACAATCGGCAATCGTAAGGTCTTCTGAATGTTCATCTAAACATGTATCGAACTACGACCTTCAAAAGAAGTTAAAGTTAAATTCCTCTGAAAAGTAGCAGCTCTACAGGCTCCGCGTATCACGTCCGACCACAATGGTGGAAAAAAAATATCTGAGGGACCTCGACACTTCAGGGATCATAGGTACAGTAGACGTCACACTAAGGATAATATTAGTAACACACCCCGTTGACGTCCCTTTTCTAACTTCGAAAACATGTGCAATACTCTGCGCCGCCTACAACTAGATGTCAGCCTATGCAAAGTATGTGAATGTAAGCAGATCTACAAGCCTCAGAAATATATATATATATATATTTTTTCTTTTCTTTTTCTTTTTTTCATTAACAAAAACGTTGTTAAAGGGATGTTATGCTTAAGTTGCACTAGCAAAAACCTATGAAATTCAATGGAAAAACGTTGTTACAGGGACATTATGATTACAGGTAAAACCGAAAACCCCCCGAAATTCCACAGTTATGGTAAGCTAAGCAACCATAACTCGTGCCACCAGTGTGCACTGCAAGGACTAACACCCATGACATCAAAGATGTCATTACAAATCTCATTCATTACATCACTGATGACATCACATGTGCATGTAGTTTTAACAGGAAGCCTCCAAAAGGGTTTATTATTGTAATGGTGGCATAAAACTATGAAAGATTATTGGAAGAACTATCATGAGATAAAGCCCCTTTAACAATGTTTTTGTTAGTGAATTTCATAGGATTTTAGTAGAGCACTGTAAGCAGAACGTTGCTTTAGCATAGTGTATTTATAAATGATGCCATGTTTGTAGTACCACAGCTACACCACAACGTCCCTTTGGCAATATTTTTTGTGGCTGATTATGATATAAAGCTCCATGTAGAGTGTCACAATGTAAGTGGCAATGAAGGGAGGCAGTGGGACGCGCATCGTATACCCTCCACACAATTGTGTGCCAAATGGAAGGAACTGTGGTACTGTGGAAAACACTGCAGTGCAAACAGGTAGAAATGGGTGTCTGTTGAAACAGATGGTTGTGCGTGTTGCAGTGCGTTTTTAAGAGTGCAAGTGCGGAACAGCAAGCACAAACATTATTCATATACTTCCAAAAAGGGCAGCAAGGCAATATGCATAGAGTGTGCAGAATACAGAAATGCAGTAATAGCAACAAGAATGCTATTTGTGGGGGAAACTGCTCGTGCTGTGAAACAATAGATTCCCATTTCTACAGTACGACAATGGCACAAGTTGTAAAAAGACAAATACAGTTCTTCACAATGTGCCGCGCTTTCTCCATTTCCGGACCAAATAAAAAATAACGCGCCTACATGGTTGTCTGCATATTGGGATACTAAATTATGCAGGAGATCGGAAACAGGAGCATTACCTGGCCTACTACCTCCCTCAGCACAAACGGCACTGAAAATCGTGTTACATGGTGTGCATTTGTCCCTCCACAATCAACAATATCATCGTTGGGATTGAGCGTCACCAAAGTCTCACACACACAGACGAAAAGCAATCACTGGAGTGTAGGTGCTCCATACGTGTACAAACCCACATGATACACTCCACACAACTCCCACCGGACTCTGTCTTCCATTCACTGTCAAGTAATGTACATACAAATCATCCACAAAGCATACGCTGTGGTGCGTACAACACAGCCATAAACTCACCCTCTGCATGTAGGTCGACAAATATACCGTATACTACAGTCTGTGCGTGCACTCCACACCCAGAAACCTTATTGAGCAATCCCGTGTCCTCCGCAATCCCCAATATAAGATGGCCATATGCAAAATTGGCGAATGTTACACGTACAACACTCCAACTGTCGCGATGTCCGCTGACTTTTGCAGGTGTGCGCGCGGGAGTAGGGGAATACATGTCAACCAGGGGAGGGGATGTCTTTTGTAGTTGCGGCTCTTAAAAAAGCCGTTTTTTTATTTTTTAAAACAGCTTCCACAACTCTTTTTTCAGGCTTTTATAGTTGTTTTTATTTGTTGCACAGAGCCTCACATTCTAACAATAGCGTCTTCTGTGCAGCCTGCAGATTGGAAAACCAAATGTCATTGGCACTGGTCATTTTCATTGAGAAGGTGCACATTTGATAACAAGGTTGTCATTCTCATAGGAGTACATTCCAGCAGCACGCAAAAGGTTACACATGCTTCTGTTGATAAGACGTCTTCCCACCTCTGGCTGCCGACAACATTCATTGAAATAGTTATATTCTGGACTTGGTGGTATACATGAGAAAAGCACCTTCGCACTGGCAAAAATGCGCTGCACTTCTTTCATCATCTTTTTGAGTTGACGGTACACACTTGCACAAGCTATGGAACCCAAAAGCAATGCTCCATTGTGCACTTACACAACATGTACAGTACCAACAGTGGCCACTCGTCGACATTCTGCAAGCAAATGGTCGAAAGTATGGACAGGGACACTGCATCACAAAATGTTCACTTCGTCCAAATTCAAATTGCCATTAAGGCCTCTGTCCGCGGTATACTGGAGCAGATCTAGCACAAAACCGATCACCCACTATGAAAACTGTGCGTCTTGCCATCTCTGCCAGCCTCACTAAACACAGTAATGAAACCAAATATGGCCGCCCTTTCCTGTGACGCACACTCGAACCACCTGATTGGACAATTGCAACAATCGCATTTCCATTGGCCAGCATGTTCAAAAGCGCAGAATGAAGCACGTGCGCCTCGCAAAGTATCGCGAGAGCTGCGCACCAGTAAATCGTGAACAGTCCTTCCCTTTCCACTATCCTCTTCCCACCAGGCCCTTATAAGATATTGGTAAATACTCACACACCCATCAACCAATGCCCTCCAAGACTTTAACATCTTACAATGACAGTTCTTCAGAAGACTTCATATGTACGTTACAAAATCAGCCTGCATGTTTGCGGTTATTGGGAAGCACGTCCAGTGGACATTTCAGTGAAACATTCCAGGAGTTCTACATGCACATTCATCCACATAAGCACCCATCACCACAAAACAAAGGTATGACATTTTTTTTGGCTGTATGGTCAGAACTCTGTTATAAGTGCCGCTGCTCACAATATCGGACTCTAAGCGTCCACTACGTGATTAAAACGCATACTGATGTTCCTCCCATCTCCTACCATGAAGTGGCAATTTGTTGGTATGTACTTGCAAGGTTTTCATTTACCCATATCATGCACTATATTAGCGAAACAGGAACTCTGTTCTTTCCTTCCCACAACGGTGCGCAAATTGTTCCCCACTAACCCACCAACTACATAACTTGTAAAAAGAAGTCACTAAAGCCACCACTGAATGTATCTAAGCAACCTACAGTCACTTTCCAAAAGGTCAGTGTCTGCATGGGTGTGGTGCTTTGTACGCTGCAATGTTGCCACCGACTTTTTAAATCTGCCAGCTTCCACTCTGCGCACTCAGCAACTCATCCATAAGAGGAGTGCACAACTTGTCCTTCGCCTGAACGGCAAGGATCGTATCTCTGCTCGACTAAAATGGCTGCAAAAGCTCCCAGTGGCTGCGAACAATAAAATAAAAGCCCTGTGCATTATGCAGAAGGCCTTCTAGTCCATGGGACCTCAATACCTTGCACTCTCACTTCCTAAATATCTGCTTGCTCCAGCTCTTCCCTCATCCGCCTCCTACTCCCTCCGGGTCGGTTGCTTCTAAACGCAACCAGATGGTGGTAGATGTGTTTCTTCTGCTGGGGCCTCCCTGTGCAACACGCTCTCTGTCTACCTGGACCTTGAGGAGAAGCATTGTAGGCTCTAAAAGCATCTGAAAACCTTTCCATGTGCTTCTTCTTTTTCCCCCTGCTCTCCCCTGATCACTTCCTGGCTAAAATGTATTCTGCACTGGTTTCCCACCCACCCTATAATCTGTGCCCCAGGCCACCTGCCTCCCTACAGTTCCACCCCTGCACTGGCTTTCTGCCAACCGCCGCACTTGGGGACTGTTTTCTAGAACCCTAATAGTCCAGCCACCACTTGATGTCTACACGTAACCTTGCACTTGCCAGCGCCGGACGTATGTTGAATGTATTTTCTATTTTGTATTGTTCCCATGTACTGCACTTTGCCCTCCCCCTTCCCATTCACTTGTGCCCTCTCAATGTCAGCTGGCCTAGAGGAATCAATGTCTCTATGTGGACTCCGTTCCGCCTCCCTTTCCTCGGCACGCCTTCACACACTTGTATGGTGGCGCGATACATCTGGCACAAAATATCATACCACATCATATGATATGATATGATGCACACGCTGCACTCATAACATGATGCCTGCCACGTACCTTGTACACTTCACAATATGGTCTTCCCATTGTAATGCATGTACTACAAATGTCGGAAAAGGAATCCCACAAAAGCAGAAGGGAATGTATATTAGCAACGTTAAGCAAGTGCGTGCAGTGCATGCATACAAAAAGGATGCTTGCCTCTTACCTTGCACACTTTCACCATAGCCTCCTACATTTAGCTGTACAAACAGACCTTCTGTCACAGTGTTTGTGTACACACGACAACCAGCAACCACATTGCCCAATGGCTTAGCCTCCACAGTGCCAATGCTAAGGTGGCATCCTAAAAACAGCCGGATCTGCCAAGTCTAATCCTCAAAGTCCAGCGGAATCTGTGGCATTGCCGTGCTAGAAACTGGAGCGGGGGGGGGGGGGGCTTTAGGGAATTAGGGGGTGGAGTGAGGGGTGTCGGGGGGGGGGGAATGTAAGACAGGGGTGGGGATTGTGTCTTTAGGATTGTCTCTAAAAACACTTTTTTCGTACGTGCATTCATACATTTTTTCTTGTTTTTCTCTCTATTGCTCATTGTCTGTTTGATTCTGCTCCTGGCATTTTTCTCGCTGAGGTTGAACGGTTATATTACATTGCTACAGGATTCTCTGCAAAGCTTCGTGCAGAGTGGCAAACACAACAGCATTGCCAATAGAAGTACAAAAAATGCCATTTCCTTGGTTATTAATGCTTTCATTGTCGGTGCAGAACGTCCCAGCACTGCACATAAAGTCGCACATGCTTCTGTTTATCCAACATCTCCCAACCTCTGGCTGTGGACAAATTACACTGGCATGCTCTCAATGTCCTCTTGGTGTCATCGATGAGAAAATCACCTTTGCAGTTGGAAATATCTGTATCACTGCTGTCATCAACTTTTTTAAGTAAGCGAGCAAACGTGAGCACAACATGTGCCCCACATATAGTCATCCAAAATGCACGACCACCACATCTAAAGTACCAAAAGGGGCCACAAATTTGCAAAGGAGATCCATGCACCCGAAACCCCACTCAAACTGTGCACCAAAAAGCCTGCACTCCTTCCTACTGAAAGCCAGTATCGAAGCCTCTTTCCACGGCATACTTGTGCAGATCATGCACAAAGTTATCACCGACTATAAGTACTCGCCGTCTGTCCATCTCTGCCAAATTTACTGCATCGAACTTTGGGTAAATGTGACACCCCCCCTTCCGGTGAACCACACCCTCAAATCCTCATTGGAGAATCCCCACAGTTCCATTTGCGAAGGCTCCATGACCCATTGCATAAAACTGTACTAATGTATTTATATACTGATTCGCAAATGCGTACCCCAACTGTTACCACCTCTGTAACTAAGTTCTTGCAAGTAACAGCGCCTCTATGCCCGTGGGCTGCTTGTGAGCTATATAAATGTAATAAATAAAAAAATAAAGAAATTAAATGTGGCACATATAAAGAAATTAAATGTGGCACATGCGCTTTCCCAGCTACAGCTAGGGCCACGCCCCAGTAAAGCAGACAATACTTCTTCCCTTTGCACTCGAATTTTCCAACACTCCCTTACTGGCGGCTATTGGCGACTATGCAATTTTCAAAAACACCTGCACCAATCGCTTATTGAACCTTGCCATTTCACACTATCATTTCTGTACACAACTCCATATTTCCTGTAAAACACTCTGAGAACACGTTCCCTTTACTTCCAAAGCCCCTCCACCAGAAACATTTCCTACAGGATGCCCTATTTTAGCATCCACAATGATCCTGCAGCGCATCCAGCACACCGTTTGCCATACACACAACAGTTCACCCTTGCCCACACCCAGAACACTATGAATCCATGCATGCGACATTGTAGGCAGCTAACATTGTGCACAAACGTAATATATATAGCAGCACTTCAACCCAATGTCCTCACACCAGCAACCATTCACGAAAACAGGTCGCAATTAGCAGCATCCACAAACATACCACAGCCTCCATCACCCCTACCCACTGCGATTCACAAGTATTGTGTCACTACCAACCTACCCACAACCTTTCACAACATTGGCCCTACTTCAACAAATCAGCACAAAGCATAGTAACAAAGCACATTTAAGTTGCACTTCTACCATATCCTCTTCCATACTGACAGTATGCAAACCCTTGCACCCAGTGCCCACACTGCATGACTTTTCACCCCACCATCGCCAAGTACACATCAAAAACTTTACCATGTTGTAACAGTGTCCTCACCTGCAAAACCAAACATGCGCACATGGCACCTCACTTCTGCTCTATTGTGTCAAGGCACCACCCACTAACTGCTGCAGAATCCAAAATGCATTACTGCCGTGTGTGGCCTAAAGTCCTGGCCTCTTCAGTGTATGGCCTTTTGCATCTAACAGTCTAGGCCTTCTATACTCTCACTGCTAAATAATGGCACCATCCATTTCACCATGTCACCAACTACGATAATCCACATACTCAGCACTGCCACCAGCACTCCTACCCAACCTGCACACCGCCATACAGCTATACCGGAAAAATTGCTACACTTACCACAATGTACAAACACAACACTGCCTCCTGCACCCCTGTGCACTTTCATTCACATAGTACGTACGTACCCACTTCCATTCACAAAGTAATTTCACACTGTAAACCTACCCACATACTGTTCGCAACATTGCTCCTACTCCAACCAATCTGCACACAACACACTATGCAAGCACCCCCCTATACCGGATACAGAGTCACATGCATTGCTGCTGTGTGTGAGCTGAACCCCTAGGCTCTTGAGAGCATGGCCTTCGGCCATGCACCCATTAGTGTAATCCTTCTTCAAGCCCACCCCCAACTGCATGCACCCATGCATGCCACCATGTCCCCAACCACTGCTTCCATCTGCATAGCACAGGCACCTATGCGCCCACCCACCCCATGCCATAACCAATTGACTCTCCTTCTGAAATTCACCTGCCACCACTCACCACGGAAAGAGGTCGCCACGGACATGTCATCAATATAGAACCGAAACACTGTCTCCCGCACCCTGTGCACTTTCATTCACATACTACGGACGTACCCACTTCCACTCACAATGTATGGTATCACTACCAACCTACCCACATAGTGTTCGCTACATTAGCCCTACTCCAACCAATCTGCACACACCACACTTTGCAAGCACCCATTCTACCGGATACATAGTAACACATGCATAGTTGCGGTGGGTGAGTTGAAGCCCTAGGCTCTTCAGAGCACGGGCTCCGGCCTTCGGCCAGGCACCCAATAGTCTAATCCTTCAACAGACCCACCGCAACTACATGCGTACTGTAATCCATCCACAGAGTACAGGCACCTGCGCTCCCACCCACCCTATGCCATGTGCAATTCACTCCCCTTCTTAAAATCACCTGCCACCATTCACCACGGACAGAGGTCGCTGCAAACCGCTCTTGGCAGAAGCTATCGAGCCGTTACGACAGCTGCCTGAAATCACCACACAAAGTTGTTGGCTGTCTAGATACCCGGGAAATCGTGTTATACACACCAATACTGCAGCCACTCCTCCCTCTTCTTCCACCTACTTACTCCATCCCCCCCCAGTGCCGGGCCAACACATGGCGTACGGTACATTTTGCAGACCCTTCCGCCGGCGCACTGTCCTCCGAGACACCATGGCAGCATTTCGCAAACATTGTTGACGCACAGCACGCTTCCCTCCAGCCAAGTTCTTCGACAGCACGCCGTACCGCAGGCCAATGACACTTCGGTCCGCGGAGCGAACAGGGAAATGGGTCTGCAGAGCGGACCCAGATATCACACATTTTTAGAGCGTACATTTCAGTGGTTTCCAACAAAAGTACTGGTCGGATTCCCACCAAAGACAAAAGCACGCTTTCTGACTCAAAACCCTGCTCCTGCCACAAATTTGGTGAGAATCCATCCAGCCGTTCGGGCTGTAGCCGTGCGCAATGTTTTTCCCCATTCAGTCTATGGAGAAAAAAAAATTGGGCCCCCCCCTGTAACTTTGCCTCAAACCACACTCACAAAACCTCACCCCCACGAAACCTCCCCCTAACTTGGCGAAAAAAATCAGAGCCGACCATATTCGCAAAGTTTGGTGAGTATTCGTCCAGGGGGAGCGAAGTTATAAGCTGCCGAAAAAGTGCTCTTCCTATGACTTTAGCAACTTAACCATTAATAACTACACGGCCGTGATATATATATATATATATATATATATATATACACACACACACACATATATATATATACACACACAAAGATGCTGGACTGTTGGCCACCTCCCTCCTTCACTCACTGCATCCACCAGTCTCTTTACCGTCTGCTTTGATGTCAGGGCCTAAGTGCTAAACTATTGTTCAAGGACAGTGCTATGCTCCTCCCTGCTCCCTCCTCCCATTTCTAACACGTCCCCTGTGGCAGTCAGTCCTTTTGCATGGTCAGGACCTAGAATGCAGGCTTGGGGTTTAGCTACGAAGCTACGAACAACCCCTGAATCTACCCATCCCTTCGTCCTGCTAGGGCTTGACAGGGAACCAAAAGTGGCCCCGAAAATGTTTTTTAAAGTGGTCCTATAGTAACATATACTGTGCGCTTTGCAGCAAATTTACTTCACCCCACTGAAAATAGGCCCATGCTGCAGAGAACCACCAGTAAATCTCAAGAGTTCCTTGTAGGCCAGTCCACCGCTGCATACAGCTCTATCCCTTCCCAAAATCAGGATCAGCCTTTGGCCTTAGCGTCTAAAGTCTGCTTAACCTATTTTCTCCATCCTTCTCTATTCCTTTCCACACTATGTTCCTGAGCCAAGATTAGGAATGTGGCATTTGAATTCATCTTCAAATGTCCCATAAACTCTCCTACCTAAATCTAATGAACTACTATTTAAGTAGTAGTTTGACCACCATAAACTCCCCTTTCCAAATCAAGTACCTAATACCATATTTGTGAACGGGTTCAAAACCATGCACAAGTATTACAGTAGAATAAAGATTTAAATTCCAAATGGGATCTAGCTGGCAAACAGGCATGATTCTTTAAATTTGCATAACATAAATACGATGAAGATGGAACAAAGGTTGGGTTTCTTGCCATAGAATAAAACGTAGGTGAATTCTTATGGAAGAACACAGAACACTAAGTTTACTGCTAAGGCACGAGGATAAAGGAGAATTAAATCTCTGAAATAATGCATACTTCCATTTCCCCCAAAAAATATTCTTGCCAAAAAAAAAAATAGAACACTGGCCCCTGAAGTTTTTTCCGTGCACTTAAGAGGATGGCTAAGACGACACCAATTTAAGACCAAGACAGTACAGGATGTCATGAAGAATGTGTTCGCTCACTCTCAATGCAAGATAGAATGGGTGGGGCATTCTCCCCATAAGGATGAAGTGAAAGTGGTCCAAGTGATGGCTATTTTCGGTCTGCATTTTACCTAGAGGGGGCTTTGAGGAGTCAGGAATGATACTCGGACACAAGTTAGCCATGATTTTGGTTAAATAATTTTATAGAAAATAAAAGGGCTGGGAAAATGCCTCTCAGGCCCTGCTCTAAGAGGAATTTCCATACATAACCAAAACGAAGCATCAGGATGCCAAAATCAAAATGGTCCTGTGTTTAAAGTTCTATTCTGACCCTCACAATGAAAACTAAATTCTATGGTCAAGAAGGAAATGTCTATAACCTTGGGTGGTTTAGAAAACCGCTCAAAGGAAGTATAAATGGCTCCAACAAAAACGTCCCTCAAGGATAACAATCCTTGCTCCAGAGGGTGGTTCCATTCTCCTGGATTCCTCTTTACTCTGACATTTTACACACAACAGTTCCTTGTGTCTTCCTTGATAAATGATAATGTCGTCACAAAAAGCTGTCTGTAGTTTCGTCTCTCTCAGTACACCTGGTGTACTCTTCTGCCAGGATTTTGCTACTTTTCTTTTGGGTTAACAGTTCCTTTTTCTAGTCGGGAAATTATCTCTCAGGGCTTCTTTAAATCTGATTAACACAATCCTTGTGACCGCTTGCTATATTCTTCTGCCAGGGCTTCTTGTATTCACACACTTGTAATTGACTGGTATACTCTCCTGCCAGGGTTTCTTGTATTATATGGGTTCTCAACTCTCTCCCAGAATTACAAAAATACTTTGTTGGATAATGTGTTTGCTTGACATATTATCCTGTTCAGGTTTTCCCTGCACACCTTCACTTAATTGTAAGGGTTTTGTTCGTAATTCAATTCCCCCTTTCACAGTGAGCCTTTTCACGTCTTTGTTGCTTTTTACATTTATTTTTTATTTGGCATGACAGCTGATACGCCCCGGGTTCCCTGCTGTCTCTAGGTGGAATCACACTGGCTCTTGTTGGAGTTCCTGGATTCTCCCGCGGTCAGCCGGTGAAGGTTCTCCGTTCGTTTCCTTCTCACAACCACTTTCTTTGTTCTCCCATCTCTTGTGGCTTCCACTTTATAAGTCTGCTTCGTTCCAGGCCCCTGTAAGTGAATTGTGCATGTTGGATCCTGGCGTTCCCGCAGCTTGTCCTGCTCGCGTAGCAGCTTCTTTCTTCTACGATTCAACTCTTTAAATTTCCAGGGCACAGGTGTATGTGAGCCAAAACTAGATTGCTCACCGGGTTTATGGACTCCTTCACTCTACAATGCTCGATCCCTCTTCCCAGTTTTTTTTTAATTCTGGGAAAGGAAGTCCATTTTTGAGGATTGGTTTGGATAAGCATTTTCAATTGCTTTAGATGGATAATCAGTCCTGGGTGATTGATAGATGGAACTGGAGAAAAGATTTTCCCTATTCTTCACAGGAGGGGTAGATTTATGACAATTGGCCATGAGGGTATTCGATATGGGTGTTATTTTCAAGGGAAAATGGGGGATACCATGTCTCACCCAATGAAGCCATGACATCTCCCCGGAGGTTGTCTCCCTCCCATGTGATACTCGCTCATACATCTGCCCCCCAAGGTCAGGATCAGGTAGCGTCTGCTGTCCCCTGGCCAAATGGGAGGAGGTCACCGCTGGGAAATCAGTGATGACTCCATCAGATTCATCACAGTGTAAAAGAGACTAATGGCATTCCTGTGAATAAGAGGAACAGAAAGGGCTAGAATTTGGATTATTTCCTCACAAATTAAGAATCACCATTCAGATGAACAAGTTACTTCTTACCTTGTAACGTTCTTTCGATGGGATGTTCCTCCGACGTATTCCTTATCTTAGATATCTCTTTCCAGCTTTGCTGGCCTCGGAAATTTTTTCTCTCTAGAGGGCGCTGCGCGTCGACATCCGCCGAGTCGATATCCCTCGACAGCCGCCGTATTGACATCGACGTCATCCTGCCTATAAAGGTCGCGCGCAGCGTCCGTTGCTCAGTTCAGTTTTGTAGCCCACAATAATTCTTTCTGGACTCGACTAATCACCCTGAAGGAGCGTAAGCTGCAACAACAAGGGAAGTAGTACTGCGGGGATGGATGGGAGGGTCGATAAGAAATACATCGGAGGAACATTCCATCGAAAGAACGTTACAAGGTAAGAAGTAACTTGTTCTTCGAAGGGATTGTGTCCTCTGACGTATTCCTTATCTTAGATAGGCTCCCATAGCAGTATTCTGTTATTGGAGGTGGGAGTACCGGCTTCATGCTTCCTCTTATTGATGAATAGAGTGCAATACTGCCCTTCCAAACCTAGTTTCCTGACTGGAGGAGGAATCCAAGTTGTAAAACCGGGTAAAGGTATGGACGGACGACCATGTGGCAGCCGCACAAATGTCTCGAAACGGCACTCCTCTTTTGAGGGCCGATGAAGCTGCGATACCTCTGGTCGAATGAGCCCTAAGATTTTGAGGGGGCTCTTTTCCTGCCAGTTTATAACATTCCAAATGGCTAAAATAATCCATCTGGAAATGGTCTGCTTAGTTATCGGTAGCCCCAGCTTGTGACCTGCGTAGCCTACAAACAGCTGGTCTGCCTGTCTTATCCTAGCCAGTCTACTAATGTAAAAACTTAAAGCCCTTCTTGGGTCCAGCCTGTGTAACCTCTCTTCCTCTTTCCCCGGATGGGGAGGAGGATAGAAAGATGGAATGGTAATCTTCTGTGTGATATGAAATTCAGAAACCACCTTTGGGAGGAAGTTAGGCTTCACCAGCAGAACAAGTTTGTCTTTGTGAAAGATTGTATGAGGGGGTTTACAAGAAAGAGCTTGTAACTCGCTCACCCTTCTAGCAGATGTAAGTGCTACTAATAAAACAGTCTTAAGGGTAAGAAATCTTAACGAACAAGAGTGGAGTGGTTCGAAAGGTGTGCCCATCAGGAAAGTTAGGACTAAATTTAAATCCCATAGGGGAACCTAGAATGGTCTTGGGGGATAAACGTTAGTTAACCCCTTTAGAAACTGTATTACCAAGGGTAACTTGAAATAGGATGGTTCTTCCGCAGTGCGCTTAATGATGGATAGCGCTGCGAGATAGCCCTTGATGGTGCCAACTTGAAGGCCTGAATTCGCTAAATAAAGTAGGAAGGACAAAACCATTGGTGTACCACATGAAAAGGGATCGATATTCTTTTCCCTACACCAGCTGCAAAATCTGTTCCAACGGCAGCGGTATAAAGATTTTGTTGCTGGCCTTCTTGCCGAAAGCAACACCTCCATAACGTCATCAGGGAGGTCCCAATCCTTGTACCTCAGCCTTTCAGAAGCCAAGCGTGAAGTTTGAGGGTTTTGATGTCTGGATGGAGAACCTGACCTCCCTTCTGTAAGAGCAGATTCTCTCTGAGTGGAAGTCGAATTGGAGGGCAGATGGACAAGTCTAGAAGGTCCGGGTAACACGTTCTCCTGGCCCAATCCGGGGCAATTAGGATCATGGTTTTCCGGAATCTTCTCAACCTCCTGATCATTTGAGGAATGACAGGGACTTGTGGAAATGCGTACAGGAGTGGAAACTCCCAGTCCACTATGACCGCATCTCCCAGAGCTCCTCTCGGGGGAAATTCCCTTGAACAGAACAGATCGCACTTCCTGTTGACACTGGTGGCGAACAGATCCACCTGAGGGGTTCCCTAAAGGGCGAAGATCTCTTGAAGGACTTCCTGAGCTAGTTCCGACTCGTGGGAGACTGCTCTGCCTACTCAGAGCGTCCGCTGTCAAGTTCTTCTCTCCGGCTAGGTGAACTGCCGATAGAGATTCCTTCTTGGATTGCCCAAAACCAGAGCTGCATCGCCTCTCTGCACAGAGGTAGTGATCCTATGCCTCCTCTTTTGTTGAGGTAATGCATGGCCACTGTGTTGTCCGTCATTATCAGGACATTCTTTCCTTGTACAGATGGCAGAAAAGCCTTCAGCGCAAGTCTGATGGCCCTCAGCTCTAACAGGTTGATATGTAGTCTGGACTCCGATGGAGACCAACGACCGCTGATGGTCAAGTCGTTGGCGTGGGCTCCCCACCTCGTGAGTGAGGCATCCGTGACTACTGTTATCTCCGGCCAAGGTTGCCAAAACTGCTCTCCTTTCAGAATTTTTTCCTGACAGGCCCACCACTGAAGGTCTCGAGCCACCCTGTCGGGAACCTGAAGAAAATCTGTCATTCTCCCTGAGAATTGTGACCACTGAGTTCTCAGTGCCCACTGGAGAGATCTCATTCTCAGGCGAGCCTCTGGCACTAGTAACATGCAGGATGCCATGAGGCCTAGCAACCTCAAAAAGTCGAAGGCTGGGAGACGTTGGGCATTTTGAAACTTGGTGACCATCTGTAGAATATCTTGAGCCCTCACCTCTGGTGGCGAGGCTTTTCCCAGGGAAGTGTCCAGGATCACTCCAATGAACTGGAGTCTCTGCAATGGTATCATTTGTGACTTCTTTAAATTGAGGGAGAAGCCCAGTTTGTGAAGGGAGCAGCAAACATGATCTAGCTGGATCTGAGCTTGTTCCGAAGATACAGCTCTGATCAACCAATCGTCCAGGTAGGGGTAGACGTGAATCCCTTCCCTCCTTAGACTTGCAGCCACTACGACATTAACTTGGTGAAGACCCTCAGGGCGGAGGTCAGCCCAAATGGCAGCACTCGAAATTGATGAGAGTTGCCAATTGCGAACCTCAGGTATTTCCTGTGTTTGAGATGGCTTGGCACATGGAAATAAGCGTCCTGAAGGTCCAGAGATACCAACCAGTCCTGGAACTGAAGGGCCTGAAGGATCTGAGAGAGAGTTACCATCTTGAATTTGTCTTTCCTGAGGAATTTGTTCAATTCCCGCAAGTCCAAGATGGGTCTCAGTCCTCCGTCTTTCTTTGGTATGAGAAAGTAAGGGGAGTACCAGCCCTTGTTCCTCTCCGCTACAGGTACCGGTTCTATGGCACCTTTCTCTAGCAGGTCTAAAATTTCCTGCAAGAGGAGCGGATCTGGAGCTTTTTGAGAGCTGATCCCCGGTGGATGACTGAGGTATGCGTAGGAGAGGCAGGCAGTAACCTTGTGCAACTGTCTCCAATGCCCAAGCATCTGACGTGATAGCCTGCCATTCCGCCAGATGTTGAGTTAACCTGCCTCCTACAGGTGTCTTGTGAGGGAAGTCCTCAGAGTGGTTTTGGGGCGGCTGATGCAGATGCCGATGGTAAAGAGGCACCTGCTGTTGCTGCGGCTTTTGAATATCTACCCCGTCCACCTCGGGTAGTTCTTCTTTGTCCCCTTTGAGCCGGTCGTCCTCTACCTCTTCCGAATGCAGAGTAGAAGCGAAAAGACTTGCCTCTCGCAGAGGTTCCTGTGGGACGAAAATGTGTCTGACAGATTGCAGCGCCTAGGGATTTTGCTGCTGCCTTTGATGTTTGAAGTTTTTCTAAACTGTCATCCGCCTTTTTCCCCAAACAAAGAAGAGCCATCAAATGGCATGTTCAAGAGCCTGGCTTGCACATCTGGGGCAAAACCAGACTCTCTCAACCAAGCAAATCTCCTGGTTGTTGTACTTGCCGCCATTGCTCTGCTGATACTGTCAGCCGAATCAATGCCCGTCTGGAGGGATTCGCACATAGCGTCTTTACCGTCCTTTATGATATTTAGGAACACCTCCCTTTCTTCTCCCTCCGGGATGCAGTCAGCCGCTGTAGAAGCACACTCCCAAAGTGTATGGCTAAATCTAGCAAGGGTGCAAGTAGTATTAATAGATTTTAACGCCATGCTACATGCCGAAAAGACTTCCTTAGCCATAGCATCGTATTTATTATCGTCCCTGTCCTGTGGGACGGTAGGGTAAGCAGTCTTGATGTCAGTAGAAGATGCTGCCTGTACCACCAGACTTTCTGGGGATGAGTGTTTGGACAAAAACTCAGGGTCTGCAGAAGATACCCTTTATTTAGTAGACAGTCTTTTATTTACTGCCGGGACGACATCTGGGGTTTCCCAGTTCGTAATTATTTTTCTTTGAAGAGCTTTATGAAATGGTACTACAGGATCCTCCTGTGGACCTTTATCAAGAATATCTGTGAGGTCATCCTGTTGGAAAGCCTGTGAAGGTGTTGACCATCCCATAAATTCTGTAATCCTGGCCATTAAGGCTCTATAAGGGGTTTCAGCATGCTCCCCCGGGTCTGGCCTAGCAAACTCCACCTCTGGGGAAGTGTCTAAACCACTTGCCTCATGTAAGGAATCATGGAGTCCCTTTAATCTGCGTTCCTCTGAGGATAACTCCTCTTGAACTGGGGTTGCAGATCCCTGCAACTCAAATGTCTCTTCTTGGTCAGACAGTTCACCCTCTTCCATAATTGAGGACATTGTTCTCAATTGGTCTGAGCTCACAAAGGGTGTGAAACTCATCTCCAAGGCAGAGGGTGCCAAACTTGTCGTAATCGGCCTCGAAAACGTCGATGTCGTCGACGCCGAAGGCTTCGAACGTGGCGTCGAAAACAAAGGTGGAGGTCTCGAGGTCCGACAATCAGAATTCTGCTGAGGATATCGACAATCTCGACGACATCGTCATCGAAGACCTGGGAATAGCCACTGGGTGCGCCGCAACCGTGACTTTCCTTGGCGTCGACGCCGGTGTTGAGGACGGCGTCGAGTCGACAGACCCGTGTGTCGAAGGTCCCTTCGACAACGGCGTCGAAGACACCGACCTCGGCGTCGACGGAACCTTCGAAGAAGGATTCGAGGTCTTTGCTTTACTCGAGGGTTCGTGGCGCGCTCGAGAAGCTTCCTTCGCCGGGTGCTGCGACTCGCAGCGTTTTGGACCTTCGGGTCTTTCGACCAGAGCATCGCTCTCGGCAGTCTTCGAGGGGGTCGAGGCCGCTTTCTCGAAGACGCTCATCATATTTTTTCGGAATTCCTCCCATTCAGTCCGGGAACTATGTTTCGTGGGGTAAGGGATGCACTTAGGTGAAACAGAGGAAGAGGAGGACGAAGAAGGGGATCTTCGGCGTCTCCTTTTCGAGTGCTTCGATCTCGAGGAGTGATGGGACCCGCTTCGAGACCTGGAGCGTGAATGGTGACGAGGAGACGAATGTCTCGACTTCGTCGAGGAAGAAGAAGCTTTAGAAGTCTTACCTTTTTCCAGCTTCCCCCTACGCTCCTTCAGGGCCTTAGCTGTCATGGACATACAGTCCTCACACTCCGAACAATGGTGTTCAGCTCCCAAACACCACAGACAGACCCTGTGAGGGTGCGTTAGCGACATCTTTTTTTCCACAGTCTCTGCATTTTTTAAAGCCGGACCGAGGGGTTGTCGTTTCAGACGAGGAAGCCATCGAGTATGGAATGAATATCTCGAGGAAAATGGAATAATACTACGAAACTGAGCAACGATATTCCGAGGCACTGAGTAAGCACGGAAAAACGGAACTGAGCAACGGACGCTGCGCGTGGCCTTTTATAGGCAGGATGACGTCGACACGGCGGCTGTCGAGGGACATCGACTCGGCGGACGTCGACGCGCAGCGCCCTCTAGAGAGAAAAAATTTCCGAGGCCAGCAAAGCTGGAAAGAGATATCTAAGATAAGGAATAAGTCGGAGGACACAATCCCTTCGAAATTAACATTTAGGCAATTCCTGCTTTTCAAAAAAGATCTAAACCTCTACAGCTCATGCCATGATAGTTTGCTCAACATGATGGACAATATAAATAATCACAGCAACACAGCCTTTTTCTACACAGATCAGTTATACAGCATAGTATCCGTTGCCTTAAAAAAAAAAAAAAAACACATCACAGAACACTTGCACTAGAATTTCCTTCAAAGCCTACTTTCTCAGCCCCACAATGCCCCATCTCTATCATATGCATATTCAATCCCATACACAGCAACTCAAAAAGCACAAACCACATCTCTAAAACTCTCCACCTGACCCACAGGCCTTGTTAAGGCAGGTTTTGTATCTGGTTCGCCTCTGGAACTGCCACTCAACCCAGAGAATCCCCACAGGATGTGACCGAAACAACCCAGAAACCAATACTAGTCCAACCCAGTAAAAATCAATATCGAGCCCACATGGCCAGAATTGCCATTTCAGGCCTGCCTACTTCATAGTTCTCTAAAACAAAGAAAGCCAGAGAAACCAAATGGATGAGAAAGCAGGACATTGGGCTACCAATGCAGTAAAATGGCTTGCGCTGTTGAAGTCAAAACTAAACTACAGCCATCAACAGTCCACACCATAAACCATATATGGACATATAACCCCTTCAGCAGGCAAATGGAGGTGCACCCCATGGGCGGCTGGGAAACTTATGAACAACTCAGGAACAAACTCAAAATAAGTGAAACAGGGTTGCAAAAGCCAGGGGATTTCAGTGATTGAAAAATAAAAACAGGAAAAGGCAAAAAGCTTTGAGGCCTAAAACGTGGCCTAGAATTCCCCCCAAAATGTCTGTATTAAACTTGTTCAGTTAGATTTTCAGAACCAGCCCTCTGGGAGGGTTCTGAGAGACCACGATAGTTGAGGAACAGGGTCATTGACACTTGGGTCTAGTCAAACGATCAAGGTAAGCGTGGACTGATCTGTACGGCACACTTCAGGAGATCTGGGACTGGTGTCTTAGTACAACGAATCCAACATTGAGCACTCAAATAATCAAAACACAGGCATGCAAAAATACCATTTTATTAGGTCTTAATATCTCGAAGCAGGTAAAGTACATGTTAAGTATCTATTCCCTAAATCACCTTATAGACACCCTAAAGAGACATATATACACAGTTGACTTCAAAGTGAGATCATCTGCAATTTACACTTAAAATGTAGCAATGAATCAAGATAGTTGAAACAAATTAAACGGTCAGCAGTAAAGAGAAGAAAAACAATGCATTACAATCAAAACAAATATACCTTGCTTTATAAGCAAAAGGCCCCTTTAACTTTAGAAGTCCTTCTCTACCAAATAAGTATGTCGAGTGCGTCTAAACATGCTAATGTTCCAGGATTATACCTGTGGATGCAGTCGGAAGTCTTAGTCACAGGACAAGTTTCTGAAATGCATACATGTGATTAAAAGTTGCAGATGAAAAGAACTTTTTGGGAACAGACTGTCTGGAAAGCGACATTACGGTACAGGAAATTATGGATTCTATGGGGTTGATGTCGCCTGGTAAATGTCCAGGGCCAGAAGGGTTTCCAAATGAGTTGTACACTGCATTTAGCTCCTCTTGCACCCTTCTTGGTTAGGCGTTTTACAGAGATTATTGGATGCAAACAGGTGGCTAATTCCATAAGGAACATTTGCCAAGCAATAGAGGTCCCTTGGCTGGAATGTGGATTGGAAATAGACAGTGCCCCACAACCTCCACATCCAACCAGGATGCAGACATTGCCACTTTGCCTGGAAACTCCAGGCGAGAGAACAGGAAAGGGCTTACCATATATGGCATTTCCTACCGGAGAGTGGAGAAAGAAGGCCAAAGGACAGGTTGAAAAATGTGTGGCAGAGCCGTTTTGTACATATGGTGCTTAAATAGCATTATGCAGTAAAGAATAAAAGTGCACACAATGTAAAACAAAAAACGGACAAATCCACTGTCACCAGTCCATCCTGGACGCATCAAAACATGTAACAAAGTAATTTTGCAGGAAAGAAAAGCAAAAGTACTTTAGATTCCCTCCAAAAGTCACGACAGGTCATGGCAAAAACTGGGGGAAGGGGGGGGTTCTAGGTCAATGGAAGAAAAGTTGCCTAACCCCCTTACCAAATCAGCCCTATTCATGCAGGCGGATGCCATCTTAAATGATCAACTCTGATGGCTTCATCCCGAAAATCTAAAAATCGCTAGTTACCACAGCACTTTAAAATAATCTCCATTTACCCTTAAATCTTAACCTCAAACTAGAGCCCGACACGGTGTGCACTATATGCCCCAACCACAGAACTATGCTTGTCTGAAATTCAATATACAATGAGAAATATTTCTAACTAGTCAATTCTTGGCCAGGTGTGAGAATAATTATACATTAGATACGTTTATTCAAATAAAGAAATGATGGACATCCTAGATGGCATCAGTTTTAATGACTGGATTCAAACTCTGAACAGACCCATCCCTACACCCAAGCAGTAACTATAGTAAAAAAGCAGACTATCTACTGTGACAAAGCCCATGGCATTGGCCCGTTCGGCAAGGCTGAGAATTATCACAGTGAATGCGGTTATGGTCCTCACTCTCCAATTGAAAGACTGTGCACCTCTCTCTAAATAAACGTTAAACTCCAGTGTAGCAAAAGGTGTCCCCTCCATTAAGGCGAAACATTTCCATTCACCAGATACTGGTAGCTTGCATTGCAACATTGTTAAAACTTTGTTTGGAAGATCAGGGATGGTATTACACTATTTCAAAAAGGCCATTCAATGGGACAGGGAGTGACATGAACAATGTTGCCATCCAGAACTTTCCAAGCATAGATTGCATCTGAGGAAAGGCAACATTATTTACTGCATAATGTTCTTTCTGAGAAATGCTCTTCCACAGTTTCCACATCTTTAGAGATAACCCACAGTGGCAGCTGTCCTCTGAAACATTTCAACATGGGGCATAGAGTAGCTTTGTGTTGAACACTTCCGATGGTCAACATTTATGATTAGTAACGTGATGTCACCATCACATAAGTAGAGGACACCACACCACATGAAATTAGTTCTCTTTTCTCTACCCCCCGGTGCACAGCAGCAGAGGGAATATTTCACCTGGGAGAAGTTTAACCATTTTTTTTTTACATATTGGAGTGACATGGGGGTGGGGTGGTGGATGGGGCAAAGGAGTAATGTATGGGAAGATAATCCATCATAAAGAACATTACATGAAATGTGGCCTTCAAATGGATTGTATCCTCCCACAGATTCCTCATCTTGAAAGACTCCTAGTAGCAGAGTCTGGCCTTGAGAAGAGGAAAAAGTGCCACTAAATCAAGAAACCCTAGCAAACAGAACGAGGTACTGCTGTACCGATGAAGAATTACGATAATGAACCAGTGGTGGCATGCTCGTTGGCAAATGCCTTTATTCTAAAAATAAAGAAAAGGAAAAACCTATCTAGTCCCATTATTTAGAGGCGTTACCCTGCCTCAAACCAAACACAAAGGCCCATCAGGCTGTCTTTCAAAAACATAATGTGCATCGTCCTGTGTCCAAACCTATTTCCGTCCCTTACACTAAGGAAAATTGTGTGTCTTCTTGATCCAGAAGGAGGCTGCTCTCGTTCTGGATGCAGCCCCTTAAGTGCTAAGGATGAGTATGCTTGCCCTTTTTGCATAGACTTAATTAAAGCTCAGCAGTTACGGGGTAACAAAGTAACTCTTTAAAAACAGTTCCCAACTATCAAAGTGCAGGACTCTCTTCCCCTTTTTCTTGTCTTCAACTCAGTGCCAGGTCTGGTGCACTATCCTGCAGGCTGGACTATGTGCTTCTTTACTCTTGTATGGGTAGCTGAGCCGCATGCCTTGCTTTTGTGGGCCTCGCCCAACTTCATATGGGTCCCAGGCCTGGGTGTATTGCTTTTGCTGGTTCTCTACACTGGTTTCACTGAAGTGAACAGACCTGGTTATTCTCCTGCCAAGTACTGTTCCACATAGGATATTTTATAAAGTTTGTTTCAGCTTTTCTTTGCCCTTGTATTTCTTTTGGGACTCTGACCCATTTACTTTGGCTCTGGCCCTGTGGTTCGCTTGGGTCCCAGACCTCTTTATAATGGCCTTCCCGGAAGACTTGTTTTACTCTCCTGCCAAGTGTCTACTGATATGGCATCTGTCTGCATCCTTCTATTTCTCATGGGGTCCTTCATTCGTATATGATCAGCTTCAGTACATATCAGGTCCCCAACCCTCTTTAGGTTCCCCTTGTTCGGTCCCCGGCCCCTCTCATGGACCCAGGCAGCACCCATACCTTGTCTCCAGGTTCCTGTTCAGGCTCTTCTGACACTGTGACCTTCCGATCCTCCTCCCTCAGCTCCCACTATTGTCTGTGTCCCAGCTTTGGAGAATCAGGCTGCGCGGCTGCACCCCAGGAGGATTCCAAAATCTTACGCGTGCTTGGTGTCTCATCTGCTTCTCACAGTCTGCCGATTCGTGGCAGCACCCTTCGAGATGGTGCCTCCGTTGCACCGTCATCCAGGTCCACAGCTTGTTCCGGTGTCCCTCCATCTGCAGTGTTCAACTTCACTCTCGGTTCCTCGGGGGCAGGCTTGAAAGATGGTCTAGTCCTTCTTTTAATGTGCACTTTGAGTAACCAATAGGCAGTCTCGAGCAACTAGACGGTGTATGCTGGTTCCTATAGGTTTTCCTCATTGCTCCATATTTCCTCCTCGTCACAGTACCGATCTGATGTTCATCATAAGAGTTCAGTAGCACTCTTCTTCATCATTCTGTTCAGACTTAGTTTCCTCAACTCTGCACAGATAGAGGTCTGAGGGAATCACAGGGTACAGAGTAGTGTGAAAGGAAGGCGGTGATAGGAATGAAGGAAGAGAATCTCTATGGTTGTCACTGGTCCCTGGTCCCACAGGGTTCCCCTCCCATGATATCCACCACCTGAGTACCACCACCCAAGGGGAACCATCGGGTAACGGCCTCACCTCCCTGGCCTCATCAGAAGGTGCTTCTCCTATGGAAGCAGTGACTATACCCTGGCATTTGTCACACTGCCCAGACTGCCGTTTTTGAAGAAGGTATGCAGGGATGATCAAGTTCGCACTTGGGAAATCTACACCAGTGGCACTGCTCTTCTGCAAAGCTGAAATGTCAACCACCCTTCAAAAATAATTAACCCATGTGGTCTTAATTCCTTCTCTCGTATAGCACTCCAAAATGTACAGTAAAATCAAATGTGAAGGCCACAGGACCCTGACAGTCCATAAAGGGTGGGAAGACAGCGGTCTGGGGAGGTTTAGGCATAGGGGAAAGGAAGGGGCTTGCACAGGGGGAGGGCAGCCAGTGGGCATCCTCACCCAGGATTCCCATGGCAATAGAAAAGGGTGTGGGGGCGCAAAAGGCACAAAGGTGTGAAGGTGCAAAAAAAACTGCAGGGGGCAGGCAGAGGCACAGCCCCCAAGTACATGACCAAGGCAGAGGGGAATAAATAAGGCAACCAAGGAGGTAGGGATCATGGCAAGAAAACAAGCAAACCCACTTTGGGTAAGCTTGAAGGAAGGGGAAGAGGAGATCCTTGTTTTGCAAATCAAAATCAGTTTTAGTTGCAGTGCAGGGGACTCTGGTTGACGGCTTGGCGCAGTCAGGTAGAAGTAGGTGAGCACTTCGCTCTGCCGGCAGCAAGAAAAGCCAGGACACTAGCTGAACGTAACAAGTTTATATGCGGCACAGCCCGAAATACAGCAGTCCAGAGCAGGAGAAAAGTGCAGGCAAGCGGAGGCAAAACAAACTTCACTTCAGTGAGGCATCCCAATTGCTACCCGAGGACAGGGGGCCAGAAGTTCAAGGAGCCAGACATCAGGAGAAGCCCATGGCCAAGCAGTGACTTACCGAGCGGGAAAAAGTAGGCAGCCTCGGTCAAGTATGAAGCATGGCCCCAGGCAGCAATCCGGAGCAGGAGACGAGTGCGGAAAAACTGCCGAGAGGACACAGCAATCGAGGAGGACCGGGCAAAGCCACAACATTGTTACAAGGCGGGCCCGCCTTGAAGGGGGCGAGGCACATCACGACCCAGGCAAGAGAGGACGAGAAAGAAAACAGGCCCAGACAAGGGACAGCGAGCCAGGGATAGGGGCTGCAAGCAGAGAAGGTTAAGGCAAAGGCTGCAAATTGAGGAGCCGAGAACAAACAGAAAACTTTATTTCTGGCAAATGTGTGAAATTAGAGAAGCCAAAAAAACTCCAAGTAAGAAGGGCAAAGGGGCCTAGTGGCTGCAAAAAACGTTTCGGGAATACCGGCTACAAACAAGCATTAGCAATGGTTCTTAGAAAATCAAACAAATACCAGCTCACAAAACCAGGGAAAGGTGAACAAAGCAGCCCAGTGAAAAATAATACCGGCAACAGGTTTAATGGCGAGGACAAAAACACATATATATAATAGAACTGGATAGCAGTAATATGTTAACTCTCCAAATACCGTGAATACATGCCCTGGGGAAAGTATGACATTTATATCGAATGAAGAGACTTAAATCTTGAGGAATAATTTGTTATTCGTATCACAGTTGGAAGAATGAAAACTGAGATAACTCTGTATGAAACTAAATGTTGTGTCCGAAATTACACCAATTGAAGCACTATAATTGCATGTCAACTGATTACACTCCGTGAAACCTTTTTTTATATCTAACTTCCATCGTTTAAACGTAGAGCTTGTGAAATTTAATATATATGTAATGATGCATTAACTGCACGGAAGAACAAATACATGAGCGAGTAAGCACACACCTAAAATGGCAGTCAGAATAGGAAAGTAATGGAGGAAGGAAGGTGTTTCAGACCTTATAACAGCTGATCAGTCACTGCGAGTTGCTACGCAACGGTCCGACACAGCGTGAGCTGGTTAAGAGAGATATGGGGTTGGTGAGGTTACGGAAGAGAACGCAGACGCTACGCAAAAAGAGGTAAAAGTAGTATAAACGAGCTTAGAATGGGTCATGTGTAATTGTATGTCATATTGCGGAACAAACAAAGGGGGTAAAACTTATAAATGTGCTCCCTCAGATACGGAGTCGTGTGAGAAATATATGAAACAGCCACACGCCGCACTCGTGAATGGATTGATGTATATATTCATGTGCCGGTTACAAACTCAGCACATACGGTGATCAAGGAAATCATCCGACATGAAAAGCCTAAACAGGTATGAACATTTGTAAAAAGTGCCCTCAAAAGTACATTTAATCCTTGAAACCCAGGCAAGGGAACGTCACGTACTAACGAGTCAACATTTACCCATGATTCTTTTACAGAATCGAGAGCTTCGCAAATCAGTGTTGTAAACTCTAAAGCGTAGACAGGAAGACTGGAGATGGTCTGGTAAGATATTGTAAATCACAATTGAAGTATCCTTGAACTAGGTGATCGCAGAGTGGGTCCCAGCGCTTTTTAGCAACGGGTCCCGCTCACGATCACGAAACTGTTATTTTGCAGTATCGGGAAGAAATTTCTGAAATTAGTCTTTAATTTTTACAGATAGGACCATTATGAAGAGTGAAAGTAGAATTACAGCAAGAGGCAAACATCCTGATCAAGTCCTAATATATTTGAGCGCCCTTTAAGCACATTATCAATTCTGGAAAGGTTACTATAGCGATAGTGCTATGATTGGAACATAAACAATTGTGTAGGCAAAAGTAAAAATGAGTCTAATAACATTACAATTCTCCTTTTTTAGGAATAATAAGGAAAAGTATCGATATCTCCATCTGAAGAAGGGCTGACATTGGCCCGAAATACGTAGTGGGAAAACTAGACACTCATGTTTTGATTATCAAGTGTAAAATAAGATAGCGGCACCTACTTAAATTGATGAACACTAAATTGAATGTTGTTTAATATGACTTACAGATTTTTTTTTAAATCAATAATGAAATAATATATTCACTTTGGTTTATGGTTTGTAACTAAAAATTTTAATTTATGCAATATGAATTTGTGATATCATTGAAAAACAAATGATTAATGTGGATATATTTTGACTGTTTTGTGGAATGAGAAGAATCAGACATTTGTATTCTGAAATATATAATATTTTCTTAAATCAATTATTGATTCAATGTATACTTTTGACTGATGTGAGATCAGTGTTAAGTGTGCCTTTGCACTGTCTTCAGTTTGATACTGAAAACCTGGTCTTTTTCTCTATATTGTAGGTCGGGTAGCACAGGCCTGGCAAGGAGCAACTAAGAGTGTTTGAAAATTCGAAAGATCATTAATACACATTTCTGTAATCGCAAGTATTTAATTATATGTGTGCATCTCCCCTTCCAATTTTCTAGGGCAAAAACACAACCCAGCAGCTGGGGGAATGGTAGAGCAGCGCCAGAAAGAAAATGAGCTGTGACCTTGGGCAAAGGCACCAGAAAAAGAATTTGGGGCGCAATGGGTGTCTGATACTCTGAGGGGTGTACCAGAACAAAGAAATATCACCCCTGCTAATTGATGAGAGCAGTGAATCAGGAGGTGCAGAAGAGGCGTGCCTGCCCAGAGGACAGAAAAGGAAAAGAGAAGCACCCAGCAAAGCAAGGAAGAAAAGCAAGAAAGAAAAAAACAGCAAGAAAGAAAAAAAAAAACAGGTACTATATAAACTGCAGGAGAAAAATGTATCAAAAATATGTTACGCTCATGCATGGCTTTTTCGATCAAGACCCCCAAAAAGGGTGGCACGAGCAAAAAGAAATGGGGACAGAAAAAAGGGGAAAAGGAAGCATGCAGTACTCATCCGAATCAGATACATACATAGACAGTAGTGAGGATGAGGAGACCTGCAGGCATGGCCTACAAAGAAGAGTGCAATATGCAAAGGAAAGAGGAAAAGGGGCGCAGAGGGCACTACAGGTAAGGAGTAGGAACAGGAGAACCCCAAAAACAACGAGAGATTGGGAAAGGGCACACAGGAAGAGGGCACAGCATTGGGGAAAGACACAAGGAGCAAGCAAAGAACAGGTGGCAGCCCAGGGCCAAACTGGGGATGCGGACAGAACTTTTGCTGGCCTTGGCACGGTACCCGGCCAGGTCCCAGGCAGCCAAGACAAGGGTCGTTTTATTGCAAAATTTGGTAGAAGATCCATGTGTAAAGTTGTGCATAGGAGAGCAAAACAAGACAAAGGCATGGCACATAGACGAAAAGGTGAAGACTAAAATATGGCGCAAAGAGTTCATAGACATCTTTTCGCTACTGGAATACCAAAAGAGGGGCTTATGAGGTCTGTAGGGAAGAGAAGAAAGAGGACAATGGGGCCAGCAGAAAAGTGGTAGTAGAGCAGACCTTTGAAAATTTATACTGCAGAAATATCCTGAGGAAGGAATAGCTTTGGTGGCATACGAGCAGAGACATTTTAAGGTCCACAAAGCCTTTGGGGAGACGCATGACAGGAATACGATCATGAATACTGCATGCACATGGATTCTTACCCAGACCTAAGGTGGTATGAAGATTTCTACATCTTTACATCTACATCTTTAACGTACTGAAGGAGAAATAGGAACAAAATCCAGGGAGCTACCAAAAGAAACGATATTGGCAAAATAATTATAGGGGTAGTGATAACGGGTACCAGCGGAAAATAGATTAGCCTTTTCAGAGGAAGCAGTTCGGGAACTAGCAGAGTAGGCATGTAGCATGCCAGCCACTACACATGGTGGGCGGGGGCGTTCATCGGCAGCCCAGGGCCTGCCCGCAAATTGCTGGAAATTCGAAAAAGGGTTCATGCAGCTGGTGAAAAGACTACCATTTAGGCATCAGTTTAGTAGATGCAGTGGGGACCACTGCATTGCAAAATGCACCAAGGCAGCCACATCCAGCTCAAAGCAGAGCAAGGGCAAGAGACCATGAGGGTCAGGGCACAATGGGAAGGTCATCTATAAGATTGGAAAATGGCTGCAGGCCTTCCCAGACAAAGACGCTGAATTAACAAGAGAGGGTTTTTAAGAAGGTTTCATCACCCCATTTAATGGACAGGGTTCACAGGACACACCACAAAACCTGAAATCAGCGAGGGAAAACCTGGATTTGGTACGATAATTGTGTAAAGAGATAGAATTGGGCAGAATGAAAGGGCCATTAAAAGAAAATACTGTTTCAAGAATTCATCTGCTAACCACTGAAGCTAGTCTCTTAAGAGGGAAGAAGGGGAATTTAGACAAATCCACCACGTACCATACTCCCTGGGAAGTTTGGTCAACGACAGCATCTCACCTCTAGAAGCAACAGTGACATACATGGATTTCCAGGAGGCAGTGGAATTAGCCAGGGGGCGGGCAAGGTAGAGTGGTTGGCAAAAGCAGCCATAAAATCAGCCTTCCGGCTCCTCTCAGTACACAGGGACATTGACTCCAGGGATGGGATATGTCGCATCACGAATGACAAGGTGACAGACTTGGCCTCCATCATCAAGGGGTTGAAGGCAAAGGATAAGGCAACGGTAAGGGAGCTGCAGTCCCCTGGAAGGAAAGCTAAACTTTGCAGAGAGTTATACCACAGGGGCGGGTATTTCAAAGGAGCATCAAGCTCAGAACAAGAGGGGCCACACAGAAACACCACAGGGTCAGGCTGGGCACAAGCATTAAGATCACCTGTCACTATGAGAAGAGTTTGAGGGATTTCAATGGCATGGTTTCTGGCAAACGCCTATCAACCAGGATTACAAAAGAGTACGGTTTACAGACGCAGCCGGAGCAAGCGGGTTTGACGCAATTCTGGGAATTAAATGGTGCTGGAAAACTGGCAGGCTCTGGACGGACCAGGAACACCACGCTGCACGAGCTAATCCCAATATGGGTGGCAGTATGTGTGTGGTGCAGAAAGCGGAGTACAAAGAGGTGGCAGTGTGGTACGGTAATATGGCAGTGGTTCAGGTACTGAACAAAGGGTGCACCTTGTGCCCTCTGGTGTTGGAACTCTTAAGAGCAATTTATTTATTTGCATTTATTTTAAAGCCGTCTCTCCTCCATTGCTGTTACTGGAGGCGGATCTACATTACCCCCATGTCTTTCCGCAGAGCGGAACGCGGAGTAGGGCGCAGAGTAAAAGCAGTCTGCAGTCCGCAGGGCTGCAGGGGCAGCGGGGCGCGAGTATCATGGACTCCCCCTCACCTCCCCTCCTTTTCCTGCCTGCGACGTCAGACCTGGATTCGAAACGGATCCTCCGCAGCAGTAATATGCCAAGGACTATACGACAAGAAAAGCTAAGTTCCGTTACAGCTCTGTCACCAAACAGGTCAAAAAGTAAATCCAACAAGACCACGGCACTTACCAGTGAAACAGGAGGCTCCTCCTCAGTGGCGCTCTGCTCGAGCCAGCCCGAAGCTGGTATGCTTCCACAACCCCCAGTTCCGCGGGAAGAGCCTCTGATGGGAGGCACGACGCTCAGGGAGGAAACATCCATTAAGTACCACGCGGTCCACACGGAAGCCGATGGAGGCCTTGTCTCTCCCTCCTCCTCCCCCCCGCTGTTGCAGATCATCGCGGGACGCAGCTTGGAGTTCGGACCGGAGTCCCGCTTCGGCGAGAGGGATTCCCTCCAGGGCCGTCAGAGGACTGTCTGGGAGGGCCCTTTTTCGGCCCCTCCTCCTGATCTGCCGGGGAGCTTTGGTGGAGGGGGAGCCGTGGCAGCTGTCGGAAGTGCAGAGCTGTTTGACGATTTGCCTGACCTGCACACACACAGTCTAAAGATCGTGGATCTGGTGCATGCAGAGTCCACCTTGTGCGCCGACTTATCTTCCAGGTGTGACTCTTCTAGAACCGAGCACCAACCACAGGGAAACCGCCAGCCAGCGTCTAGTGCATCTGAAAAGAGTGGATCTCCCGCTCCAGTGAGAACTGATTTGGAGGTCTTTGCAAACGGAAGACCAGATGTTCAAAGCCCCAAAGCACTGCTTGGCCCTACCCTGCCGTTAAGAAAAATTACCTACAAAAAAAAAAATCAAACAGGCAAAAGATCGAGAGCAGAGGCGGGCAAGAAAATCAAAACCAGTAAAAAAGTTCTGACATCCAATTCCAGCCTCTTAAATCAAAACTCAACAAGAAAAAAACGATATGAGCATCCAAAATTACACAAAGAACCCTATTCCAAAAGTTCTCTTCAATTTATTTAAAAAACATCAATGCAAACGCAAATATAATGCGTAAATGGAACTATCGGGTTCTGGAAAAATCTCCTTTGGAACACAGCCATAAAAATATAACCGCAAAGGATGCACTAGTACAAGCAAACATGCCATTGTCCTCATACGAAACTCCATTAGAGAGTAGCGAAATAAGTAACTCAGTTACTATCGAACCATTACTGACCTCTCCAATTCAATCAGCTGCAGGTCTTCCAGTGCCCGCTTCCACAAGTATTGCGCCCTGTCCGGCTCAATCGAACACACTGTGCAATTCGGGTCTGGGGGCCCAGCTATCAGAAATTTCGAAGCCAGCAAATTTGTCCACATCCAGTCCTGGAGTTATGGCCACGATGTCTGAGCAGCGTAAAAAGCTCCTTGACTCGACTTGCTCTGAGCAACTTGCAGTGAAAACAGTTCCGTCAGTGCACAGGATTCTTGTAATTAAGCAAAAGAACAAAAACAGGATTAGCCCTCCTAGGGCGTTAGAAAAAGAGATGTCTGCTACTTCGGCTCAGATTTCACCTACCACAAGCCAAGATAAGGACAGTACAAAATCGCAAAGGAGCTCACAATCATGGGTCAATGTCCACCTAGAAAACCATTGTCTGGGTCGACTGTCCCTACCAGCGAATCCTTATTCTGGTTCTTTCAACTCCAGCTAGGAAGATTTACCTATGTCACCAAGAGTAAGAAAAATTACTTCCGGCCATTCCTTCACATCTGAAAATGCACCAGACATTCAGTCCCAATTGAGGGATTCAAGAGATGCGACATCAAGAAAAAGACCTTCTTCAGAGGCCTCAGGAGAGTCGTGCAAGGGATCGCCTAAGAATAGGCCTGACCTAACTACAATAATGTCTGCGCTCACCATCGCCCTATCTCCCTTTTGTAAACTCTACGAGGCCTTAAATGACTCTGCAAAAGACAACACCTCTATCCTATCCTGGCATCTTTACAGTCGAAATTGACTTTCTTAGAAGGCTACATAACAGCCGTTGAAACAAAAGAGGGGGCAAAGCAAGTAATCCTCGAGGATAAGCTATCCCGAATATAAATGCAACTAAACAAGGATCAACCTGTTGTACAGAAAAAACAGACGCGAGAGAAGGCATCTCAATCATCAGTCTGTATCAACCAGGACAAAATAGCACCTGTCTGTCACAACCAACAAAGTAAACCTTTGAAGGCTGTCCATACCGCTTTAACTGGAACAACTACAGAAAAGACGGGTGCCGGTCCTTTACGAACACCAAATCCGGCCTTTCAACTACCAAGTGGGAATTCAAGGACTGAGAAAAATACGAAGGCTTTAGGGCCGTGCAACCAGTCTGTTAAAGAGAACCAAGTTAAGCCAGAAATTCACCTAAATAAACCTCAAAAATCAAGAGATCAAATGGAGGCTCAAGTGTTCATCGATCTAAGTAATTCCCCGAAGACACCAGCGCAATTCCAGGCGTCTAGTAGACTTATGAACTTATCTCAACATGTAGACGAAGATTTCTCCCTGATTGAGCCGAATCAAAGTAGTCCAAAATCAGTTCTGAGGGTAAATCAGGAAATCCAACAAGACCTGACTCCTGTGTCTAATAAAATTAAATCTAGAAACTACAGTCGCTCCAGTCCCGAGAGGAAAGCAAGAACAGTGACAGACAGAGCAGAAGTATGGAGGTCCCAAAACCCAGAAGCTTCACAAAAAGAAACACAGGTTAGAACAACGACGAATAAACAACCAATCAATCACAAAGAACAAGAGGATTCCCCACGAAGAAATTTGCTCAGTGATCAACATGGCACCAGACTTTTCAAGCTTGAACAAACTTCGCACAAATCAGGATACATAATCCTGAACAGGAAAAAGGTGCTAAAGATTCTGAGTAATACAAAATCACTAAGGTCACTATCAACGCGCAACATTCGGTTAATTGAACCCTACCACAGAGAACAGAGGGCAAAGGCATTTCGGCACATAAAAGCAAGGGCGCTGCAGACAGGAATGGAAGAGGCTTATAAAGGACTGAGCAAAATTGGCCTCTTATTAACCGAACTGAAACTACCGTTGCATGAACCATCGACCAGCAAGCAGGAGCCCATGCGACTGCAAAAATCAAGTAACGAAAGAACTAAACTCAGATCATTCAGAGACCTTCAGACGGAGCATGCCTTACATACAAAAACAGATACCGCGAGGAAAACGGATGGCGCCTATGCACCCCACAGGTCCCGTCAAATGGAAAACAAACGACAAACCAGATTTGACAGGACGTCAACAAGAATGACTTCGGAGGAAAATCTTGGCAGCAAAGATCTGTCCCCAACTCGTGACCTAGCACGCCACCTGAAATGCCCTTGGGAAGGGCTAAAATCCGCAGTTAATGGCAAGACAAGCAAATAGCAACCAAGATGGGCTAACATCACGCCAGCCCTAGATACACTGGAGATCCGATCAATTTCTATGGCTTCTTGGAATACCAGAGGCCATGCCCACCTAACAAGCAGCAACAACCGGTCCTTAGTGGGCTTTGACATCATATGCCTCCAGGAAACCTGGTTGACTGAGAAACCATCCCTAGATGGCTACGAGATTGAACTCTCTCCCGCCAAACGTGGCCTATTTGGACGTCCATCATCCGGTCTACTACTTGCAGTGAAAATAGGATCAGGCATTAAAATCAGGGAAAAGCTTTCAGAGAGCTATGGAACATTAGCAGTCCTGACGTCATGGTCGTTAGAGGATCCAAAGTCCAGAAAAATCAACACCATTGATCTGGCGATATTAAACTTGTACTGGAACCTGCAACAAACTTCAATTATACATTTTTGTAATGAAGTAACAGAAGCAATAGACAACATCAAAATTGACTCTCACACAGACCATATCATTTGCGGAGATTTAAATGCAACCTGTGTACAAGAATACGGTAACGTTCCCAATAACAGGCCCAAACTATCGTCGTAAGAGAGGTAAAGCATGGATGATCGCGATGAATTCAAGAAAATTTCATAATCTGGCCTGGCTAAAATCTTGGGAGAACATTTTCCTACGTGGAAAAGGGACAACTCAAGGGCCACGCTTGACTATATTTTTGCATCAGAAAATCTATTACCACTGATCAAATCATTTAAAGTAACACGGACAAAAGAAAGCGACCATAACCTGCTTACAATAACCTGGTCATCATTACATCACACAAATAAGCTTCACCTCCCAGCTTTATAAGCCAACACCCAGCGAACTAGATTTCGCTTAACAGCCACAAACATCAAGAATATTTCTGATAACTACGGCGAAAAAATAGTACTCAATAGCATTGAATGCGAGAGACCGGATTACCTTCCTTTGCTATTACAGTTCAGGTCTGAGCCAAAGAAAGACAAAGGCCCTATTCGTAATCATCTGCATGTATTTGACCAGGATCTAGTTGACAGAAGAAAACTCCTGAGGAGAGCTAAAAGACTAGCAGCTACAGACAAATCTGACTTGGCCAGGTCAGATTGTTTCACGGAAATCAACAGCTATAAATCGTGGCTCCAGTGTCGCAGGAGGTCAATGTAACAAAACGACGCAGAACAAATGCTCAAGATACTTAGCTCTAAAAAATCTAGCGACTTTTGGGCCCTGATTAAATCAACAACATCCAGACAGGAAAGATCTGGTAAACGCTGTCACGGAGGAAAAATTGACACATTTCTTTAAGAACATGTTTGCCCCACCGAAGGACCAGAGGGAAAGCAACTCAGAACAGTCTAGTGACAGATGGTCTACCCTCTCCGACGAAGACATTTTAAACGTCAAACATCTGAAATCCTCGAGAGCCTCGGGTCCCAACGGTCTGAGTAACATCGACCTGAAGCAACATCCGGAAGCCTGGGCCAAATTTATAAGCATCATATTCCTGCACTGCAAATCAGCCAGAACCATTCCTTTGTCGTGGACGCACTCGATTGTTCCGCTATTTAAACGCGGTAATAGGGAAGACCCACAGAATTATAGGCCAATCGCCTTGCTTGATATTATCGGCAAAATATTCGCAACGCTTCTGCTGAAAAAATTCCAAACCTGGGCAAAGGCGTCTGCAGCACATGACCCTTTTCAGATGGGTTTCCTCAAAAACAGCAGAACCTCGGCAAACATCTTGATGCTAAATCTAATCAAAGCCAAGGTAAAGCAGGGCTCTCCATCGGTGTTCCTGGCCTTTATAGATCTTTCGCAGGCCTTTGATAGAGTAGACCGGAGTCTTCTTTGGTCCAAACTGCACAGATGGAAATGCCCGAACGAAATACTACACCCAATAAAAGCCTTACACACAGCAAATAAATTGCGTGTCAGATTGGACAAACAAGGAACGTTATCAGAAGAGATTCCGGCAGAGGGAGGGGTAAAGCAGGGATGTCCTTTTGCTCCGGCACTTTTCATAAGTTTCCTTGGCGACTTCAAGGACTCGGAATTCACTGTTCGAGCCTTTCCGCCAAAAATAGGTAATACCAGCATATCTCGCCTTCTCTATGCAGATGACCTAATTCTATTCGATCAAACTGAAATAGGTCTACAGCGCCAATTGACCAATCTGGCAAATTACATAAAAACAAATAATCTCGAAATCAATAAATCTAAAACAAAAACCCTGATTTTGGCAAAAAACAACTCCATCAAGTCCCGTAATAGAGGATGGTTCCTGGATAATACTAAGATCGAAACTGTTGACTGCTACAAATACTTGGGAATATTGATAGACATCTCAGCTCGGGAATCATGTATGCAAACTACTCTTTGGGGCAAGGCTAGGAACTTAGCAGCCCAGATGAGATCAATTGACAAGAAGTATGGTAAATTCTCACTGGAGCCTGTAATCCAATTTTACAGAGGCAAAGTTGTCCCGGCGCTAGTTTATGGAATGGGCTCAACCCTGTCAATGCCAACTTCAATCTGGCCAAAAATTGAAGGCTTACTATGGCGATCTGTTTTGGGCTTACCAAACTCGGTGGCCATTGCAAACATCAGGCGTGACTTAGGCCTTCAGTCTTTATTGGGAGTGGTGAAACAAAATGCTATGCAAACCTACAGAAAAATCATCCTTCCTGATACGCTCCCAATATTCAAATTGATAGCTGCTGAACTCTACTAGCCGTTTACATAGCCTAACAAAATGGTCGCTAATACAGACAACAAAATTGAAGAAAATAGCCTGCACTGAAGCTGAACTGATCGGAAACCCTGGAAAAAGAAAAATGGCACTCATGGACTGGATCGACACAGTTGATAAGGCACAGTCAAACAAACTGACTGCACATCTCCCTCCATCTTTTAACAAGCTAAAACCTCCTCTGCCATATTGTCAAAAGTTCCCGGACAAAAAACTAATGAGGATTTTTTTGAGAGCCCCTCTGAACCTAATGCCCACACGGGAAATCCTTTGCATCGGCCTCCAAAGAATGTAGATTATGCAAATCAACAGACGAACCAGAAAATTTGAAACATCTATTGTTGCACTGCAAGGCGCTTAGCTATGAAAGAAGCGCATACCTTTCACCGCTTGGGATGTCAGTTTCAGTTCTCGACGAAAATGTGTGGTGGAACAGATTGATGTCAGGTGAAAAGTCAAAATGGACTATCGCAACAACAAAACTTCTAACAATAATTTTTGTCAAAATGAAAGAACATGAAACACAGAATGGCGAAAAAAATATCATCAGCAACTGGACTCAATACTCTCACCCAGTCATCTTTATGATTGCATGCAGAAATTTTGTTTGTTTGATTCACCCTTAGAAATCTTCAGAATTCACAGGAAATAAATTGATTATGTAAAAATCACAAGTTGGTTATATACAATTAAAAAATAAAAGCGCTCAGACAGCCTGCGGGCATCGAGGCGCTGTTACAGGAATTGTTTGTTTTTAGTTGCGTAGTTGTTTTGCCTTAGTTGCGTATTTATAAAGCGCTTAAATACCTAGAGGTTTCTAAGTGCGGACCCGGGGATCGAACCAGTGTTGCTTCGTGTCATCTTGCTTCCAAAGCGAGCACGTTGCCACTGAGCTTTCCTCCCGGGATGACTATGAAAGCATTAAAAAATAAAAGTGTTGAGAGCCAGGCACATCGCCAGCGAAGTGAATGATGTCGCTGACACTGTCTCCTTCGCAGTAGGGGGCATTCAGGCTGCGGAATAATTCGATCCCTTCCCCTTTTCCGAATGAGGCACGAGCTCCACTGCCCCCTTAGCTAGAAGGGTGCTAGTTGCTTCAAGAGGCACAGGATCTGGGACCGCAGGATGGTCCAACAATAGGCAATGATATTTCAGGATAAAGGGAAGGCAGTGACCACCCCTCAAGAGTTGCAAAATCCATGCTCCCTAGTGGCTTCCCACTCTAACGCATGCAAGGAGACGTGACCCCCCAACAGGCGTAGTGTGGGGGGTGGACATTTTAGTGGTTTTGTAGGGATGGGTACTGAGCACCAAAGCAATTGAGAACAAACCTTTCTGTGAGCCCCCAACTGCGCCTGGAAGCGCATATCACCTTTGAACATTCTTGGAGTGGGGAAAAAGGAGTTTGACCCTGGTGGACATACAAGGAGAATTGTCTAAAACACCTACCCCAAGCAAATTAAGCTGAAGGGGCAACAAAGGGTGTAGCCTGGTGGACTGCAATCACTAGTGACGTGGCTGTGGCGTTCTCCCGGAACTGGTCAGCTTTTGTACCAAACAGATTAGTGCTGTCAAACGTCATGTCCAGCAGCTTTACCTTCACATCTAGGGTGACCCACGAGAATCATCTCATAACATAGCAGGTCCCATAGATCAGCCATAGATATACCCACACAGTCTGCTGCATCCAGACCGGATTGGAAGCACAGACAGGCAATCTTACCATCAATGAACATGGCTGAAAAACAGTCTCTTACATGCCCTTCAGTGCAAGAAGTGATTATCTTTCTGTTGTCCCTGTCAGGGAGGCAAAGCTGGAAAGAAAGTGAAAGATTTGCACCTCAAGGCTCTCCGGAGTTGTATGCTGCAGCAAAATAACTGGGGCCGTAAGTGCTGGTTTGTACTTCTATGCAGGAGTGGTACAAGAGTATCAGGTCTGCTAGTGTATTTTGTGGACCTTTGCCCAAACAACCGGTCATGCCATATTCCAACAATGGCTTCAATGGTTCCCAGAGTCCCAACACTTACAACACCTTTTCAATGGTTCTGGGTTACGCTCACCTGGTATCCACGGGGACGCCACTCAGCCCTGGTTGGTTGCCGGAAACTTCTCCTGATTTCCGGATGGTGTCTTCGCAGGAGGTCTAGCCTGAAAACACAGGAGGGCTGGGTTCAAGACTGGCCGACTCAGGTAAGTATCCTCCCACCACACCCCTTTGGCTTCAGCCCCTTAGGCCCTCTCCTCACCTTGTTGCTGCATTAGGTGTGATCTCCGTCCTGCCTTCTTAGCAGGGGTGCGTAGCCTTCAGTGGGCGCGGGCGACCGAGTTACTTCACTGGCACTTGCCCGTTCAAGTGTCTTTAAGGTAGGTCTTATTGCAGCAGTCATTTGACTGCCTGCATTGACTGGAGAGAAGTGTTTGCGCCCGGGATGAAATTCTAATCTTTTTCAGACAAATAGGGTCACTGAGGCATTCGGAGGAAGTAGCGGTAGAGGCGAGCACCAAGAAAGAGCAAAAGGAACCTTCAGTAAATGCGTCGAGGCTGACGGCAGCCCTCAGATCACTTGCTGAAGTGCTCGCAGTCTGAGGTAGTCTGTTTTTCCTGGTCAGAGGTGTGGCCAATTTACTCTACAAAACCTCATACGAGCCCCGCGCCTAAGAAGAATGCCTGCACGTGAGTCTGGAGAAGAAGGGCACTGGTTGAGAAGCCAGCGTACCCCCGAGTGAAGATAGCAGCCTGGAGCGCAGGAGCCCGTTGAAGTCGCTGACCCGCTCGAGGAAAGTACCTTCCAATTCGGAAGACGGTCCAGGGCATAATCGCAAACTGTGTGAAATGAAGGCTCAAGTTGCATGTGATAAGAATTAGATAAACGACACAAACGCTTCTTACGAAGCTCTCAACACCACCAATGCCGAGGGAACATCCCCTCCCAACCAAATGCAAAGTGTTGGGCCTGATCGTAACAACAATGGACACGTTAAAAGAAGATCTCCCAATCGCTGAAGAAAAAGTACTAACAAACCTGCCCCACCCCCCGCTGCTCAACAACGCATAGCCTGGCGTGATCGACTTCCAAGAGGCTCACGTTGCAAACGTTGAGGTTTACTTACCTGGCGGGGCCGCCGCGGGTGAGGACGTGCCCAGGAGTGCGGGGGCTGACGGGACGCAGAGCGCATCCCCTTCCGCTCTCTGAGATTTGCCCGTTTTTGCATCGCCAGCCCGTCCTTCTGCCGTGTGCGATGCCGACAACGGGCTCCCCGTCGCAGAGGTGGCGGGTGGCCTGGTTGATCGTGAACACGCAATGGAGAAGGAGGGGGAGAAGGTGGAGTTGGGGAGGAGCAACAAGACTGCTCCCACGAAACAATCGGTGAGGGCAACCACACATGAAAGCATGGCAACACAAATTCCTCCGTTGCACCGGGAGTTAGAATCTGCTCTGGATGCGAATGTTCAACATCAAAAGCTGAGGCCTCCGCCCTTCAGCCAACGGGACCCAAACAATACGAACCGCCCATTTGAAGCGATAGCGGACTGGCAAATAACTTCCATCAAGCGGGAAGAAATCATTACTCCCACGCCTCAGAGAATTGATATCATGGCACAACATCCCCTACCTTTAACCAATTAGGCCATTAAAAGGTAGACATTCATCAAATTCCCAGTCATGAGGATTTAGCCAGCCCCCCTAATCATAGTGCTACGGACCCGGCAATTGATGACTGTTCATACTCTACCATAGAGTATTCAGAGGATGAAATTGAAGCATCCATGGCTTCCCTTAACCCACGGATTACACCGCGGAAGCCAACCAACCCCATAGAACATTCAAAGCTGATGACAAGCATGCCTATAAGTTCACAAAAAACAACCATGACTAAAACAGCCAGGCAGCAACCCCACGCAAAACAGGACCCCAAATCTACCAATCGCCTAGTCTACAAAAAAAATTCAAACGAAAGACAAAATGCTTCGACATTCGCCTAAGTAATCAAAAACATCAACAGGATCCATCGCCGAATTCTTCTCTGTGAAAAAAAAACAGTCTCAGTTCGAGAGAAAAGGCGAGATCTCAGATGCAGATTTACTTGAAGGAACACACCAGGAGCTGACCTCCGACCTGGGCCAAAACAAACCAAGTTGTGCAGGCTCGTTATGGACACAGGAGAACGAGAAGGACTCATTGCGCAAATTAGCGTTTCTCAAGAGATGGCATCTGAAATCAGAGCGGTCTACAGAAACCGGCAGCCCCTCACGAGTGAAAGGGCCAAAACTCACATCCAATCAAACAAAAATCGCAATAGATCAACAAATAACGCACCTCTTGCTTACTCCAAACAGACTAGCGGATGATTCCACGGCAAGAATTACGGAAAGCCCCAAGAAGATAAACTCGGCGGAATCTCTTGAGTTGACATCGGAGGTTGTGACAGGTCCCGAGGTTTTTGAAGACAATAGGTCGGGGGATCCTATTCCCCCAAAGATTTTGATAAGAGATGCGCCCATCAGCCCAGCTCGATCAATACTGGGAATCACTACGATTAGCCGTGAGTCTCTACTGGCTACGATAATGTCCAACACTCCAAGGAAACCATCAAAACCTAGTGACCTTGCGGGCGACACGGGCCCCTCTACCCCGTCAAAAAACAGACCTTTTGACCATGATGTCGTGTTTGACAATAGCCCTGGCCCCTTTCACAAAGCTTTACGAGGCCCTAAATGACAGCAAAGGATCAAGTTACAATGTTGGCATACATGCAAACATGACTCTCCTTCGTAGAAGGGTATATTACAGCAAAAGACAAAGACAAACCCCACACGAAAGAGGCTTTTTCGCAATCAGAACAGCCGAAATTGGCAACTAGCCAAGCCACACAAACAGAGGAAGTGCCAATCAGAACCTTCAGATTTACAGGAAGTACTACAAAAGAGCACAAAAACATGAATGCCCGTATGGAACCCAACCGGCAGCAGGGCCTGCAGCAGAGAAACCCAATGGATGAAAACTCTCCCAAAACGCTCCAACCAAAACCAAAGGAGAGTGACTCAGTCAACACTAGAAACCACCACCGTCTGGCCAGGGAGCATGTAAAGGAAACTAAGTCAAAAGTTCTGATGCAAAAAATCCCCAAAAAATGGATGCGTTACACTATCCACTGATCTATCGATTAAAAAAAGACAGAAAAATCAGCAAGGCCCTCTAAAATGACCCCGAGTAGACTAGTAGCTCGAACAAAAACCGTTGAGCCTAGTCGGGCCCCTACACTAAAGCAAGCTCGTTTGACTTTTGAGACTAAATCCATCAACCTTACTCAAACTCCTCAAGTCAGCGAGCGGCCTATCTTTACCAATGAAAACCAAGACCCGGAAAATAGTGTTCGATCAATTACAGAAAGTGAATTGATGGAGGCGGCCTTAACCTTGAACACAAATCCGAATGAAATGGACGAGGGGGAATGGTCAGAACAACAAAGAGGCAAAAGAAAAGCAAATAGACAAACTCCCTCCCAAAGTCTTGACGATTCGGACCAAAAAGACACTGCCTCAGATTTGTCCCATCTTCCTTAGTCCCGTCTTCCTTAGTCCCATCTTCCTTACGCTCGAAGAGAAGAAAATGAAACTTCTTGTAAAGAACAAGGATCCCAGGCTGACGCAATATCCAGCCTCAAGAAAAGCAGAAAAGAAAAGAATCCGAATCAAGTCGGAGGAGTGCTCTACCAACAGAAGGGCTCTAAAGAGTGAACCCACTCACACCTTAAAGAAAGAAAGAACGACAAGAAATCCCACACGCTGGAGTTCCAGAATTCATCGGAGCAGAAGCTCAAAAAACATAATAAAATCGCTCGACCACACAACCACCAAACTCGGAAATTCGAATTAAAAATCATCATACCGACAGATTGCCCAGTTCAATTAAAATCTGCACTCATACAAGCACAAGACGGTTCAGCAAACAGAGACATGAAAACTCAGAGCGCGAAGTAGTGATGGTCGAGCTAAAAGAGCATTGTTAAAACACTCTGAAAGAACCACAATGACCCACACTTTCGTCTTGAAATCCATTTGGAAAGAAGACGCTTTCTTTATTCTAAACAGAAAAAACATCTTGCCGCTCTTCCATCTGGTGCCATCACTCAAGCACCTCTCAACCGAGGAGATCACAATTGTAGAATTTTCAGACAAACAACGGATGGACAGCGTCTTCATATACAATCGTCAAATACAAAGTCTCAGTTAATGGAGGCAAAAAATAAGCTAAGATCTCTGGGATATGATCTAAGAGAATACAAGTCTAGTGAAACAAGGAAGCGCTCTCCACACGGTCGTCAAGATAACTTTCAAAGTCACAAGATCATAAATCGATAACTTCAAGATCTACTTCCAATCATCAAAACAGAACTCATGATAAGATACATCTCCAAGTAAAGGAGAGAACAATTAAGAGAAACTGTTCACGGCATAAAGATAACGACCGAGTGACAGAATCTACGGAAGGAGGAATTCTTGATAGAGGAATCAAAGACCGAAAAGATAGAAAGAACCAAAGTCTGGCCCGTCGACCTTCACTATGGCCTGTTAGACATAACCAAACACCACCAGCAAGGGATCGTAACATTGGCCATCGTTTAAGCTCCCTGGAAACTGAAAGAGTGTCGCCGGGCCCCCAAAAGAATTGGAACATCACAATCGACCAAGCCATTTCCAAGAAGAGCTACAAGGAAGTACTACTCGACCAGAAGTAGTATTGCCCTAAAACCGATGTAAACCAATGGACCTGGCTGCCGGGAGTTCTAACAGCCAAATCAAGTTTTTAGCAATCAGCAGTAAGACAGCGAAGCAAGGCCTTTCTCTCAATGTCATCACACACGAAGCCGGCTCCCTGTCTAACCCTGGACTCATGGAATACCCGAGGTTTTTCTCATTTGACAAACAACTCCGATATAAACTTGGGATCATTTGAAATCTTGCGTCTTCAAGAAATATGGATGCTTAAAAAACAGACGATCGACTGTTTCGAGATTGCCTTCTCCTCAGCTTTGAGAGGAATCGCGGGTAGGCCGAGGCCGGGCCTATTAACAGCGATCCGTATAGGGTTCAACCTCCAACTGTCCAAGGTCATAAAAGAAGATCCTCATATCTTAACCACCTTGATCCAACGACGCCTACTGCAATCTGGCATTAACCAACAGAAGAGTTTAACGTACCTCTTGGTAAACGTTTACTGGAATCCAAGGGGGATCCCGACAGAACTATTCCTCTCTAAAATTGAAGACCTACTGGACGAAATAAGAGCTAAAGAAACAATTGATAGCATAATCATTTGCGAAGACTTGAATGCTAAAATTACTCTAAATCAATCTGAAGGCCAACCTAAGAATTATTGGTCTAACTTAAGGATAAACACCACCTGTATCCCAGGCAGCGCTTCATGTAGAGGGGAAAAATGGGCCGATCTTATGGAGTCCCAGGACCTGCACAACACTCATTCTCTAAGAAAAAGTACTGATCCCGTCATTGCGACCTGGGAACTCGCAGGACGACATGCCACCCTAGACCATGTATATCTTTCCAGCGAACTTCTAACCCAGGTCATTAGTTTTGAGGTCACTCGTACACTCCATAGTGACCACAACCTTCTGAAAACAACTTGGACAAATTCTCCATTCACTTTCAACGGCTCGCAAGCATTTAGGTCTACCAACATCGAGACCAATACAAATGCTACTCGCCTGCGACTAAAAGAGACGGCGATAACCGACATATTTTACAGCTACCGACAAGCAAAAACACTGAATAAGCAAAACGAGGTCATGAGTCTCACGGATTATTGCCCGCTATTGCTACCTTAGCAGGTGAAAAAAAACAGGTATAGCCACGCCAAAGGCCCAACATCATAATCTGGTTTTAAGAGAAAAAAGACTTACCATGCGACGAGCGAAAAGAAAGGCTCTTCGTTTTCCTTCGACCGCCAATATCTTGGAAGCACAGGTAGCGACCAACCGATACAAGAACTGGTCAAAAGGCAACAAAATTCAACTTTATCAAGAATATTCTGAATTAATGTTGAGACCTATTAGCGGCAAGACAACTTAACTAGTGTCCCAGAAGAGTCTTGGATCACTCACTTTTCAGATCTTTTTGCCTCGCCTCTACACGCAACTGAACTTCCGGATGGAACAAATAACAAATGGGATATTGAACTCATCACAGATAACATCGAAAGCAAAATTAAAAAAATTAAGTTTTCACACGCTCCAGGCTCGGATGGACTCTCAAATATGGATCTAAAGTCTAATCCTGCTGGCTGGTCTACCTTAGTGGCAGAAATGTTTGAATCCTGTGCCTCAACAAAATCTATCCCCTTGTCCTGGAAGACAGCTAACGTGGTACTGATATATAAAGCAGGTGGAAGAGGCTATCCTAACAACTATCGCCCTATCGCACTGCTTGACAGCATTGGAAAGCTCTTTGGTTCATTTCTTTTGGACAGCTTTAAGGCCTGGGTTGTTTCATCTGAAGGCTGGGAACCGTTCCAGACCGGCTTTACAAAAAATCTAGGCACTACGGCCAACATATCCACGCTCAACATCTTGAAGGCCAGAGTATTGGAAGGTGCCCCTCCTCTGTTCTTGGCGTTTATTGACCTGTCCAAAGCTTTTGACACGGCCAACAGAGACAAACTCTGGAAAAAGCTAATCAACTGGAACTGCCCTCAGTCGCTGTTGAATCCCATACACAAACTCTACTCTCAGACATCCATGAGAGTATGACTCAATGGCACAGGCTTAATCTCAGCAACCATCCCTAGGAGTCGTGGAGTGAAGCAAGGATGCCCTTTGGCGCCAGCCCTTTACAATGCCTATACAAGAGATTACCAACACTCTGAAAAAAACATCAGGTCAGCAGGTTGCACTACGCCGACAAGATCATTCTGATTGAACAAACCCAGAACGGGCTCCAGAGAAAATTGAACAACTTGAATGAATATCTTAAAATTAACGATCTGGAGAGCAACACGATGAAGACCAAAGTGAGGCGATTGGACAACTCAGCTAAACGAAAAGCCCATGGTGTTTGGTTCCTTGTTGGTGCACGACTGGAAGTGGAAAGATTTATATACCTGAGCATCACTTTCAGCAACAAAACCAAAGAGCAACCTATGCAAGAAAAGCTGATTCTCAAAAACAAAACCTTGTCCAATCAAATGATCCTGATGGACAAAAAATGTGGTTGCTTCTCACTCAAAGCAGCAATTAATTTTTACAAGGCAAAAGTGGTGCCGGCACTCACTTATAGAGTTGAAGCCATGCCAAACATCCACGAAACCATCTGGCCGAAACTAGAAGGCTTTCTTTGGAGGAAACTACTCAGTCTACCAGCTTCGACTCCAATGGCCTTGATAAGAAGAGAACGCAGTCTTATTTCACTTAAGGGTACGGTGTCCCTTAATAGCCTGATGCTTTACAGGAAACTAAGATCGTCCAAAGAAAAAATCCACACACTCATCCACGAAGAAATGGTGAAAGGTACGAACAAAATGTTTCAAGCGTGGATCAGAAAAAACAACAATTATCGAAGAGATAGGAAGCACAGAAGAGGAAATCCTGACCAATCCAACGAAGACAGCAAAAAAATGTAAAGTAATAGACTGGTGTGATACACAGTCGAAATCGCTGAGCTATAAGTCCGTAGCTCACTTACCTCTCTTTGCGCAAAAAATAAATGAGCCCCTCGGTTAACTACTGAAATTCCCTAACAAGAAAACCCGCTCAACCTTCCTAAGAGCAAGACTTAACATCTTGAAAACAAATGAAGTACTCGGAATTTGTGCTAAATCAGACGATACCTTCTGTCGCTTCTGCGTGATCCCTGACACAATTGAAAGCTTGAAGCACCTGACCCTTGAGTGCCCAGACTTAATTTCTAACAGAGAAATCCATCTTGGGCACCTACACTCAGAATTTTCAAGGATGGACGAAGATTACTGGTGGACGTTCCTGATGAACGGGCTAAGTTGAAGACCAGTCATAGCAATGGGAAACTTCGTGCATAGCCTCAAGCTGGACTCTCGAACTTAGAAGGTACAATACGAAAGGACCTAGCTCTCGCAATTCGACCTAAAGAAATTTTAAGAAACAAAATGAAAAAAAAACAAACCGAATTCAAAGAGGACACGGCTCTCCTTGTAAAAACTGCTGACGCAGTTAAATTAAAAAATAAATAAATAAATAAAATGGCACCAGTTTTTGTATAGCGCCGATTGTTTTTGCCTGCCCTTCCTTTGTGATTAATTATGTCCTTTCTTTCTCCCTAGGCGTGCAGGAGATTCGGCGTGGCGTACTGGATGGTTGAGCACCGCCGGTAAATGATGGCTTGAGATATGCGCTGTAGTGCGGTAAGTAATGCGCTATGCGCTGCGCTGCTTTGTCTTGCCGTTGCTAACCTGTTTTCTCCTCTCTTCCTTACAGGTCGCGGTCCCGCTCCAGCGGGTGTGGAAATCCGGAGCGATGCCGGCCGTGAGGGGAAAAGCCAGGTAAGCTTCTTCTAATGTTCGTGGCTTAAGCACTGCCAGAGGATGTCTTTTCGGTGCCCAGAAGAAGCTGTTCACTGGAGAGCGGATGAAAGGATGGAGAATGCAGGTAAGATGCTATTAAAGATGTTTGTTTTGTCTCCTCTGCAGGTTTGTTGCTCTGAAGCATGCGGGTATCACAGGACACAGTGAGCGTCACATTGCAGTCTGCAAAGTAACGCGAAGCGTGCTCTGTTGCTTGGGTGTGGTTTACATAGTGTACCAACAAAGTAGTCCAGGTCAAGTAGTCCCAGGCCACCACAACCAAAACACTACCGCATAGCTTAGTTCTTAGGTACCAAGCTATGCGAATGCCTCCATGTTGACTGCAGGCTTAGTGAAAAAGTAGTCCCCCTTCAAACATGTTCTCCATAATGAATATGAGCCAGAGGCGCTAGGACTGACTCCAAGAGAGTATTGGGAGAGGATGCAAGGCCTCCAAGGCCTTAATGGACCCCCAAACTCTGACCTTACCTGGCAAGTGGGCTTGCCAGTGGGGGTCTGGGGTAAGGTTTGTGACATTCTGAGAAAGGCAGCGTTACGATGACCTTATGGGGAGGACTGCTGCATGTCAAGGTCCCTGCTTATCTCCTATTCCCTGTGTGCACCTGCATCCATTGATGGGTTGGCATTGGTGGTCTTCAGGTATATATGCTGGTGGGGCTTCTGCCTTAGAGTAATGCCCATGTTGCAGCAAATTCTAATTTCTGGAGATTATCCACATCTTGACATGGCTTAGGCCTGCATCACAGTTGCCAGCACTAGTTTACCCTGGCAACTCCCTTACAGCCACAAATACCCCAAGACTGGTGGCTTCTCAGCTATAGATAGCACAGGGAGAGACCGGATGAGGTCTTTATGTTCATACAACACTATGGCTGGAGAGGGGGGTAAGAATAGGTTTTATAACTTAACCCCTTACTCAGATTCTTCCAGGGAGCACTTCTGGATTTCCTAGATTTGTTGGGCGGCTAACTTCTGAAGTGTGTCTGGCTGAGGAAGTTTCAGGGCCGCAGGTGCAGGGGTCAATTTCAGCATTGGTATTGGGTCTGGCTTGTACACCGTTCAGGATCTGGTGATACAGTTCTGAATATTTGACACCTTTGGCATGAAAAGATGCAGACATCCATTTGACAGGATTCGCATCATCGCGCAGCGATAAATGATGTTCTTAGGGCAAACATAGGAGCAGGTACGGCGCAGCTTATCTTATGTGTAAGAGGCTAAAACTGGAGGAGTAGACATCTTGTTTTACAGGTTGAAGATGCTCCAAGGATGCACTCAGAAAGGTGACTGCTGCAGCAAGGTAGCTTTGAAGAGAGCTTGTCAGTTCAGTGACACTTCTGAGGGCTCAGCAAGCACGAATCCTCGAACAGGTTGTCCCCAGCAGTCATGGGGTTATAGTACCGACAAAGGATTTTTTGAGATGAGGGCAGAGCAGCAGGGCTTCACCGGGGCAGGTCTGGAGGCGATGCTGGTCAGCAACAATGGTGGTTTGTGGGTCTTCACCGGCAGGCTGCACTTCTTCGTAGAGGTCATGGCTCCAATGATGTTCTAAAGAATGGCTGCATGAGTGATCCTTTTATCCAGGATTTGGACTGGAATCACCATCAGGTCCACCAATAGTAAGCATCTGCACCATTCCAATCAAGGACAGCAACTGGCCAAATATTCTGCCCCGCAACAGACACTCTGTGGCACGGATGTGGACTGGGCCCAGACAGTCCCAGTCCTCACATCTGGGGGGACACAGACGCACTACCCCTTTGCCAAGGAAAGCAGAAGCTTCACCCAGGAAAGGGCTTTCCATGTATGGCAATTCTGGACCAGACTGGGCAGGAAAAATGTCAAAGTACAAAATGGCCAACGGACAGGCAGAAATCCTGTGGCACCAACATTTTAGATACATGGTACTTCCTACTGCACCTCCTCAAAGGTACTCTGCCTTTCCTCTCCTTCCCCCAGAAGCTCATGGTCTCCCAAGCTCTGGTTCTCTCTAGGTTGGACTATTGTAACAGCCTCTTTCTAAATCTACCTGCCTCTACTCTCCACCCTCTACAACTAATCCAGAACAGGACTGCAAGACTTGTCCTTGGCCTCAAGCCCTGGGATCGGATCTCTCCAGCTCTGAAATCTCCCCATTGGCTCACAGTGGATGCAATGATTAAATTCAAAACCCTCTACATTATCCACAAGGCTTTCTGGGGCCAGGGTCCAAAATACCTTCAGCTAGCCCTCTGCAAATAACTCCCCTCTCAAGCTCTTTCCTCCTCTACCTCCAACTCCCTCAGGGTCAGTCGTTGTTCAAAGAAACGAGCTGGGGGTAGATCTCTCTCTTTGGCTGGGGCCTCCCTCTGAAACAGCCTCTGTGCCACTCAAACATGAGGAGAACCACCTCTGGTTCCAGAAGCACCTCAAGACCTTCATCTTTGCTTCTGCCTTCACGCCCCCTCTTCCCCTGCTGATCTGTTCTCTCTTGCCACAGTGCACCTGGTCACCCTCTGTCCTCTGGGCCCAGGTACCTGCTCACCCTGCCATCCTCCTGCACTGCCTCCGGGCCACTCCTTGCACTGGGGTCTGTATCTGTACCTATACAGCCCCCACCCATTTTTTTCTTCCTGCACTTATCAGACCTAACCCTATCTGCTGCCTTAAACCTAGCACTTTCCACTTACTGGCTGCACTACCACTGTTTGTTGCCTTTATTATTTATCTGTTTCTCCTTTGCTCCGCACTTTCCACTTATCCCCCCTTCCATGCACTTTCCCCTCCCCCTCTCCCATGCACTTGCACGTTCACAATGTCACTGGGCCTAGTAAGATTGTTGTTTTGTTCTCCCATGTTCCCCTCCCTTGCCTCGTGTGCGGGCACGATAGAAATAAAATATCAATATCAATATGGTACTCTTTATGGCATCGCACCATAGATTTCAAAAGGGTGCACGTAAAAAGTTAAAAACGCGTGTGCTCTAGCACTTTGAAGCATCTGTATATCTCGGACCAAACCACCACACAGGCTGAAGGGGGATGGTAAAATACTCAAAGAAGTAAAGCAGGGCGAATCAAGTCGATTCATGCAGGATCACAATGTCTTTTCATTCATATTTAGTTTATATAATGCTAGATGTGTCATCTACAACGTCATCCTAGGTGGCAAATTGCAAAATCCTATCAAGGGGTGGGATTGGATTAGGGGAATAGGCCTATCTATAGAATATAAACGTGTTAGTGGCTCATTGGTGGTCTAAGACACACCCCGAGCTACTTCTATGCACGTTGTGTAAGACACTTGTCACAGCAGAGAATGTGGCACCGGAATAATTCTTTATAACTTTGTATGTAAAGGTGGCATGGAAGGCTATTCTAATTATTTGTCAATCCAACTCCAACCCTTGGACATTCGGCTTCCTAGCAGCACAAATGCCAGGTGCTTGGAGATACGTCAGTTTTCCCCTCGTTTCCCCAATTAGTCTACCCTCTCTCATTGGTAGGACATTCAAGGGAGTGTAGGCACATCATTATATTAGCTTCGGCTTAACGAATAGCCCTTGTTTGCGAGCTCTTCGTCACGTGTTACAAGACCATGAAATTGTCCATATCGACACTGCTTTTAACACCATTTGATTCAATTATTTTTTTGCCTTTAGAGAGTTGCTCACTATCCCATATTAACTCCATGCCCTTCTAATTGTCCAATATTTGGCATCAATAAATATTCTTGTTCATTCTAATCTTTGGGAAATATGTCCTTGCACTTGGTCTGCTCATAGACTCCCTTTGTGCTTTCCTTCAATCTCTCGAAATAGCATCCTTGGTTCCAAGCCAATGTACTCCTTTATTTCGCAAGGCATAACGGCTTCTTCATCATCCTTCCATGTTAGGATCCTGGGCTTGTATTTTGAGGTAGCTGGGTTGATCGACATAAGCAGTCGTCCATTTTCTTCAAATGGTCATTCTAAAGGTTGAATATATACCTCTCATAAGCAAGCTTCTATGTATTCTTTCTACCTTGCGTTTCAGCATATTTACAATTATTGACCAGTGTATTTTCATTTTGTTTCAGCATAGATTCATATATCTTCGTTTGGATATTATTCTGCTGTCAGACTGTTTAAAATACATCCATGTCAAGCACCATTTTATTCATGGCTGCATTCTGGTAACTCGGCAAGGGACATCCTTCTTGGTAACTTTTCTCCACTGTTTCAACAGGAGGGTATCTTCTGAATGGCTGCCTGAGTGCATATCGTCTTTCATATAATAGGCGTGGTATGGACATGTCGCATACACTTGTGCACGGGTTCCCAATTGTGGCTCCTTGTCTGCAATTCCAATAAGACAGGGTGAGGAGACAGGGACTATGGAGAATGCGTCCACTTGCTCCTCTACACAAGGCAGAAAACAAGCCGCTGCCACCAGCCCATCTTGGTCACACATTGTAATTGTAACCACAAAGTTATAAAAGAAAATGTTAAAATGCTACAAAGTATCCTAACCACACTGTACTTTAAGGTGATGTGTGCAGCTTTAAAAATATAAGAAATCCACTCAGGGAGGCATAATCTCCCAGTACTGACAATCTAAGGGAGTGATCAGTTTCCCCATAAAAGTGAGAAAAAAGCAAGGGACATAATAAACTGGAGGGAGGGCTTTACTTACCACCAAAAACCTAGGTCAGCAAGCAAACTATAGCAAAAAGTTAGGGTGTCTGTTATATTGAGCTTGAAATGTGTGTGTTGTGGAAGAAAGTACCTTACAGGCGTGTTGGGGGGAAACACATCGGTCCATCCTCAGGCACTCGCAGCTCGGGTCTAACTGAAATTCATGGAATCATATATACATCACATTCACCCAAAATTCTCTGAGCTGTCACTCATCCACATGCACCAACATTCCACCAGCAGCAGGCTGGGAGGGAGGACCAGTGACAACACTCAAACTAGATATAACAGTGTCTCATAGGTCTGTGGGATGAAACCAGCAAAACGAAAATCTTTCCTAGCAGTCATATTCACAGTATAAGCCATAGTCTAGTCTGTGTTTCAGAGAACACTCGAGAAGAAGCAGAGTGCAGTACCTTGCCTAGAAAGTAGTAATTGGGTCTTTGAGGATATATTAAAAAAAAGGTTTGATAACGTTTTTCTTTCTTACAAAAATGTCCTTTAAGGCTAGAGGGGCTGCAACACTGAAGACCTATATGAACCAGCAAAGACTGTACTTAAGGGCCCAAACTGGAAGGAAGTTGCAAAAGGTGAAGCAAGTTAAATGACACTATGTGTCAAGACTCTAGAGACCTAATTACCTGTATCACATCACCTGCAAGAAATTCAGTGGGCTGTAGGGAAAAACCTACTTGGGGGTCTATGATTAAATGATTTTGCAAAAGACACGTGTACAAACATATAGCTCTGCAAGAATCATATAACGCATCTGATCTGGTACTAGGAAGAGGGGTGTGGAACCCAATGTGTGCGTGAGTGGAAGCAGGTCTTGAACATGGAGGTGTGCTAGTCCACAGGTTTCCATTCATTTGTCTATTATATGCAAGAAATCTCTATGCTACAGTATGTACAAAGGGAGGTCAGGACGTCAAAGTACATCAAGTAAAATAACATGATATAATTTAGTGTTGAAGGATTTAATCAACATGTGTTGCTGTGGTAGCAAACGCTGCCAAATGGAACCATGATCCTCTTCTCGGGTTAGCGGCACAGACTTGAGTAATCCAGCAAGACTGCATTTAAGTCTAACTATTTATCCTCTCTATTTCCATGGCAAAAATACACAAAGGTATTTATGCACCCCCTAAAAACTTCAAAACATAAAAAGAATACATTTTACAAAAAATGCAGTTCAGCATTTTTGCATACGATGCATACAATGATAAATTACAGACATTGCCAGTTAAGACAAAGGCTGTGTATGCCGTAGTAAACACACACACACACCCACACACTTAAGGGCCACGAATGCACTCACCATACAGATGTGTCAACTTGATCCGATGCATACTGCCTAAAGTCCAGCTGGGCAAAAAGAGGAAAAAGCACCTGTACACCACCAATTGAGTGCATAGCACTCTGTATCGAATGTGTTAAAACTGCCCTCACGTCCTGTTGAGAGAAAAACACAACATTATCAACCTTGATTCACACAAACACCAATAACTACTCGTTCACACAAACACCCACTATGACACAAAGTAGTGTACTGATGGTTGAAAACTCATTGCAGTGATAAACATGTAACTTTTACCATAATGAAAGCCCTCTGACTCAGTATAATCATTTAAAAATACGAGAACAGTTATTTTCCTCAAGGACTAGTGATACAGGTGTTAGGTTGTGAAGTACTTCTGCTACTTTCATCTATACAGCGATAAAGCAGACTCCTGACAGCGTTAAGTGATTCATAAAAAAAAGATAACCATCCTACGCTGCCTTGTAGAGCAAGCATTTATGTTTCAAACAATGTATTACATGTATATGAGCAAATAGTTGTCCTAATAATGGAGACTGCCCTTGGGTAGTATCAGTGCGCAGTATAAATCGAAATAAAATAAGTAAAGAATCTATGCTTATTTTATATTAATTATATTTTAAAGTAGTTTTATTTTCTGGGAAAAAGTTAGGTGCACTAACATGTACATTCAAAGATGTAATGGTATACCTACTAATCATTAAAACTGTGAATTGATATTGAGGATCAAAATATAATATTGCAGCAAGAGCGAAAACATTAGCTTGTAAACCTTCCAATTTCTGACAATAGATCCGTGAATGTGGGAGGGAAGAGAAGCGTGGTGAAGAAACAAAAATGAAACATGGATCTTGCCCAATAAAGAAACAACTAAGCTCAGATTTAGGTCGATCTACTGGTTATTAACAAGAACAAATATACTATCTGGGATCTCAGAGTTCTCTTCAAAACACAAAAGGGCTGTAAACACACAAATATAGCTTAAGTATAGTTTATTCTATGACAAGACGGAGGGAGGATTATGCTTAACTCTTAATATGGCTCCAAGAGCAATTTAACAAACTTCTGTTTCATTTTTTTTGTTTGCTTTTTAAAACTTGGTAACACTGTTTTGTTTCCTTCCAGCTCTCCTGGAAGTCTAAAAACATGAGGGTAACACAGATTGGAAAAAAAAACAGTAACAAATGTCTCTGGACTACCAACGCCCACAATCCTTTGAGTCCATGTAGTCCTGCCTCACACTCCTAGCCCAATCAGGGCAAGCCCATATCCATAAGAGGACTGTAGATGCCTCCCAACTCCTCTTTCTTTGTTGCTGCTCCTGAGCTAAGTACCTTTCTTAATTATATTATATTTGGTCTTGGTATCCTAAGCGCGCTCGCATACTTTATAAATATATGCATTTATTCTGCCTTGTAGCGTATATTTATATATTTGCAGATTGAATTAATAAGTAATTCGGACAGTGTTTACCTCGCGTAGACTTCGAAGTCACTGAGCGGATCTTTCGCCCCGTTCGCCGACCCGCATCCTCCCGCGGTCTAGTTCGGTGTCGGGTATCAGTAGGAGCCGGGGCCTGAGCCGTGAGCGAACGCCCTCGCACACGGCCCTGCCTCCTCAAGCCAAACTATTCATACGCTCGACGAGCGCCCTTGCTGCCAGGCCTTTAGGACACAGTGGGAACCCAGCTGCAGGCAAGCTCGCCTCAGCTGCCACTGCGCGCCGTGCTCAACCGTCATTTCTCGAAAGATGAGAAAACGGTGCAGCGTGGTGCGAGCGGAATAATCTCAATTATCTCATAGTAAAAAAAAATAAAAAAGGAGGTGATTATTTGGAAGTTATGTGGGCAAATAGTATTCAAGACACCTGGGCAAAAAAATAAAGTCGAGCTGAGGTTCCAGCCTATTCAGATCACAAAATAGTGAGCTCAGAGGATCAAGTTCTACTTCTTGAGAATGGAGCTCAGAGAAATGGGCAGAGGAGCCCAATACAGGTAGACCAGGATCTCTCCCAAAATTTTAAAAAGGTCCTGGGAGATTCGCTATCTCAAGCGGTTTCTATCCCTCTTACACAAAGGTTGGACCAGTTGGAGGCCATGCTAAATAAGCAAAGGGCCGACCAACAAAACTCCAAGAAGAAGAGGGCGCTCAGCCCCGGCAAGGGTACCTCAGCAAGACACCCCAACCCTGGGGTTGATCATAAGGGCAGTAAGAAGGCTCGACAGAGCAGAGACTAGGACGCCCCCGAGCCAACCAGAAGGGGTAGGCGTGATGCCCTAAGAGCCAGTTGACCCAGTAAACAGATTGAAGGAAGGCTTTCTGAAACGGGCAACAGTGCCAGGCTCTTGACCCCCGACCCCAGGGGTGTACAATGTTGGGGAGGAAGAGGATGCTGGATACACACCAGATGGAGAGCGGGGAGGAGGAGATATCTCCTAATCAACCCGAGGTGACAGAACAACCCCCAGACGAGGAAGGTCTGGGAAATATGTTCGATCCGGAAGCAATTAGACATCCTAAGTCTACAGACTGGGCCCTGTCACCCAGAGTTGCCCAATACATGACTCACAATAACAGAACACCTCTCGACCGAGAGATCAGATCTAAAATGAGAGCAGAATGCCCCAGGCCTGAGTTGCCTGGTAAGGTAACAGACACCCCAGATCACGACCCTAAAATGGTCATGTTTGTAACCAAGTCCTCCAAGGATGTAAGAAAAAGGGTGGACAGAGCGTGGCGAGGCTGCCAGGACAAGCTTTTGGCCCTCTCTGGGCTCCTCACAAAAATTATGGATTTAGCTGAGAGGGCCATAGATACAGGCGTTCCAGTAGATTCTCAGGTGCTAGCCAACTGGGCGCAACGCGCAGTCTGCTTATTGGGAAATGCGAACTGCACACTCTCTTTAGAGAGAAGGCACGGAGTACTGTTGAAGATAGACAGTAAGTTAAGCAACCTTTCTTCATACGAAGCTGGTGAGGGTGCAAAAGGCATGCTTTTTGGAGAGGCCTTGCGAAAGAGATGAGTCAGTTTGTGGGGGTGCACTCCGCCCTAGAGAAGGCTCAGTCCTCCATCCGGAGAATATTCCCCGGATGTGTTCTTGCCGGGACCAGACGCCAGAGGGGTCGGGTGTTCGGTCGCTTCGCTTCTCACAGAAAACCCCAGGGGGCCGAGACCCCAGTACTGGGAAACACAACAACAAGACAACTTCTTCCCAGCAAGAAGCCGTTTCCCTAGGAATAGAAGAGGGAGAGGAGCCTACAGGCAGCAGAGCGCCCCAGGCGGGAGTACGATGACTGCACCCTACAAGGTAGGGGGCAGAACAGTCTGGTTTTTGCAAGCATGGCGTGACTTATCCAACAATGCGTGGGTGTTGCAGGCAGTGTCAGGCATGCACCTAGAGTTCATAGGTACCCCATCAAGTATAAGAGCCAACCCCATTCTTCAAGTCCCAAAGCGAAAGAGCACAGCTCTTCCGCAAATTGCACGACCTAGCAGTCTAGGGAGCGATAGAACCAGAAGTACAGGACGGTGCAGGCTTCATCAGCAACATGATTCTGGTTCATGGGGGTGAGGTGGGGGAGGGAGAAGGTCAGACCCGTTATAAATTTGAAGGGTCTGAGCGAATGGATTGTATACAGGCACTTCAAGATGAAAGGGATTCGCCTTTTTCGGGATCTTCTCAGGACAGGAGATTGGCTTGTCCGTCTAGATCAAGGACGCCTACCTTACAATCCCTATTGCAGAACAACATCGGAAATATCTTTGATTCCGGTGGGACACGAAGTGTGGAGATTCATGTGCCTCACCTTTGGTCTAGCATCCGCCCCCTGGGCCTTTACCAAGCTCACACGACCTTTAGCGGCAGCCATTCGAGAAAGAGAGAGGGTTAAGAATAATAATATACCTAGACGATATACTGATTCTAGGTCAGAGCACAGCAACCTAGTAACCTCCCGGCTTCATTATCTCCGTCCCGCCCAGTGGATACAATTCCTAGGCTTTGTAGTAGACACAAAGAAGGCGTTACTGGACGCGAGCGATACGGAAAGAACAGGTAGCAGTGTTGGCGAAGAATGTTATTTCGCTTCGCAATCTGGCTCGCATAGTGGGCCTTTTAGCGGCCTTGATTCAGGCGATCTTTCCAGGCCCCTTGCACTACAGAGCCCTGCAGAGGCTAAAGATCAGACACCTCAGGGGAGGGGCAGGCTATCACCCTTTGGTTTCCCTAGACCAGGAAGCTGTGACAGAACTCCATTGGTGGTTACAGAACATGGAGGCCTGGAACGGCAGAGCAATCTTCGGAGATACCCCAGATTTAGTAATAGAGTCCGATGCCCCCAGGGCAGGCTGGAGGGTTGGTGCGGAGATCTGGAAACAGGAGGAAAGTGGTCGCAGGAGGAGCTCTGACTGCACATAAACTGTTTGGAACTCTTAGCAGGCTCCTTCGCAGTGAGAGCATTTACCAGAGACTGAGCGAACTGCTGTGTCCTTCTCAAGATGGACAACATATTAGCAGTCCGGTATATAAAGAAGCTGAGCGGCGGGGTGGGGGGACATCTTCGAGGATGCTAGCAGAATTTGCAAAGGATTTTTGGCATCATTGCTTACTCCAGAAGAATTTTCACCAGGGGCTCAGAATACATGAGCGGACTGCAATTCACAATATCTGGTAGACTCCAGCGACTGGAGGCTGCTCCCGAGCATCTTCCATCGCCTTCAGCGGCTATGGGGGCCATTAGGCCTAGACCTGTTTGCAACCAGGCTCAATACTCAGCTGTCCAGGTTCTACAGATGGAGGATAGACCCATAGGCAGCAGGGACAGATGCGTTCCTGCATCAGTGGACAGGAGCCCTCCACTACGCATTCACCTCCATTTATCATGCTGACAAGAGCAGTAGCGAAAGTGAGGAGAGAACAGGCAGAGCTAGTGCTCGTGGTGCCGATGTGGAAGTCCCAGCCGTGGTTTCCAGTAGTGATGGAACTTTCTATGGATTTCCCGAGAGTGATTCCTCACAGGGAGGACATTCTTCAGGGTCCCGACGGCCAGTTTCAACCACTCATAGCAGAGGGAACACTTACCCTGCTAGCGTGCAGGGTTTCAGGCAACGTTGGGAGCTGCCAGGCATTTCGCAGCTCGCTGCAGATTGCATCAGAAGCTTGTGGGCGCCTTCAACCATTAGGAGCTATGGTGACGCTTGGGAATGATAGTCGTCGTACTGCACAAGCATCAGTGTTCATCCCATTTCAGCACCTTTAGTACACATTCTAGGTCAATTTTAGGGAATTGTTTAGGTCAAAGGTTCGAAGAAGGCTGTGCCTACAGGAGAATAGGGGTGTACAGGTCTGCGATATCAGCAGTGCATGACAAAGTAGAGGGACACCCGATAGGAGAGCACCCCGCCGTAGTACGGCTGCTGAGAGGTGTGAAAATGAGGAAGCCACCCGAGCCCAAATACTCTGTTCTCTGGGATGTGCTTTCAGTTATTCTCAGCTTGGCCAGAGAACAAAGATATTCTTGCGATCGCAGTTGTCAGGAAAACTTGCCATGCTTTTGTGCCTCAGCGTTTAGGAGAGTTTCGGATGTGAAGGCCCTGGAGTTAGACAGGAAGATTTTCTACCCAGATGGAGTAGCCTTCAATGTGGCGAATAGGACAAAATCCGACTCCAAGATTATTTCTTATCCTTACTTTCCAGATAACATGAAGTTGTGTGTAGCGCAATGTATCAAAGATTATGAGGTGGCTACAGCAGCTGTCAGGCCTAGAGGAGTGACCCAGCTGTAAAGTGCGTGAAGAAAGCCTTTTCATGCAGTAGCGACAGCCACCATAGCGAGATGGGTTAGACAGATAATGCAGTGGGCAGGAGTAGATTTATCCCAGTTTGGCGCGCATTCAGCGAGAGGAGCAATGGCATCCAGCGCATCTGCGGCAGGTGTTCCTTTGTAGATCATCATGAAATCAGCGGACTGGTCTAATGAACGTACTTTTAAGACTTTCTATTTCCAGCTTGTCGCTCAAATAGCTAATAGAGTCATTAATAGCTTTGAACAAGCATAATGCTCGCCTCTGTCTTGTCATAGAATGAAGATTGTCCAGGCTTACAGCTCAGGCAGTCTTGATTCTATTAAAGACAAGGAGGCGAGCATTACATCCCACCGTCATGGGTCACGACAATATCATGAACGGTTTAATGAAGATGTGTTGAACAAAGACCCCCCACCCTTATGATCACGTCTCCATTCCTTACAAGGGAGGACCAGAAGGCAACCTGAGAGCGACCACGCATTTATGTCTCAGATCTAGAGTGAGCTTCTACTACACCATCTCAAAGCCAAGGTTCTGGCAAGAATGTGCGATTGCAGTTTTTTCTTTCAGTTGGTTCAAGTTGACTGTTAGAGTTAGTGCGAACATTGGTTTGCTGCCAAAGAAAGAGGAGATGGGAGGCATCTACAGTCCTCTTATAGATATGGGCTAGCCCGGATTGGGCAAGGAGTGTGAGGCAGGACTACATGGACTCAAAGGATTGTGGGCATTGGTAGTCCAGAGACATTTTTTACTGTTTTTTTCAAAACTGTGTTACCCTCATGTTTTTAGACTTCCAGGAGAGCTGGAAGGAAACAAAGTGTTAACAAGTTTAAAGAAAAATAAAAGAAAAAAAATGAAACAGAAGTTTATGTTAAATTGCTGTTGGAGCAGTAATAACAGAGTTAAGCATACTGCTCGCCTCCTTGTCTTCAATAGAACCAAGAGTGCCTGAGCTGTAAGCCTGGACAATCTTCACTGAAACTATTACTGCTAGATTCTTTACCCTTTTTTCTTTTGGAATGCAAGAAGCCTCCAGGATACAGCACAGTTTCCCTGGTCCACATTTAACCCAAGGTACACAATTATAACAGTTTCAATACTTAGGAAACCTTCCTATATATGTGCACTTTCTTTGGACAGGATTCTTCGTCTTACCAGAGCCCACTTCGCAGTGCCACTTGGACATGGCTTCACTTAGGATCATAGAACTGCAGCCACCTCAGTGGAATATTGCATCTTCGTCTGGAACTTCACTGTCATTATCTTGAACATTTTAAATTAATTTTGGACTTCAATGAATCCTTGGCTTACTCAATTGTGACGTTCAAGGATTCTGGGATTAACATTTTCAAGGATTCTTAGACTTAAAATCAGACAGTTGTGCACTTCACCAACTTAAGCTTCCAACATTCACTTTGCGTATTCTCTCAACTGATTCCTTGGCTTGCCTTTCCCAGCCTTCTAATCTATCAAGCCTCGCTACTGGTGCCTTGCACTTCAGTTCCTAACATGCATCAGTCTCTCTTCAATTTCAAATCAGTGCCCCATATACATTTAAGGGAACCTCTGAAAGAAAATAAAGACTAGGATGCTTCATAATTAACTTTTTTAAAAATCGCTTATAATGCAGAATAACTTTTTTTGATGATCAGAATTACAAAGTGTCATACCACAGCATTTCCCGTAATGGGATTTGTTTTGTGTATGTTAATTGTAGTTTTTATTTATTTTAATTTAAGCGAGTCACACTGGTAAAGGGTTATAAGTTGTCATTGAGACCCAAATCATCCCGATGAGCCATTTTAAGGTCTTTCAGTAAATCTAGCCCTACATTCGAGGGAGATTACTTAATGTAAATGAATGTGCACTCTATTTGACTGTAGGTAGATAACATTATGCCAAACATAGAAGGAAATGCTAAAGTTATCCTTAGTTACCAAAAGTATAAACTCTGAAATGTATTATTGCGACCCCCAATACAAAGCAGATAACATCCTTGCTACTGTGTCGCCTATTCACATGTGTACTATGAGAACATATCTTTTTCTACATGAGCAATTGTAAAGGCAATTTGAAAGACAGACCCTTTGTTGCCAAAGGGTGAAACTTTCCTGCACTCCTATGGGCTCTATGCCCTCGTATGTCATTCTACGGTCAAAATGTGACCAATTCTAACAGTCAATTGGTGTCGCATCAAGTGTAATTTAAATTATTTAAATGGTAATACATTCTTTCAAAATATATTTGTCATACTTAAAAGTATTTCTATTCCTGCCTAAATTGTAATAAATCTCAATCACAGGCATGAATTTCATAAATTGGGTAGTGCACAAATTTAATTAAAACAATCAAATTGAACATTAATTGCATGTCCTTATTAGTTCATTCAATCAATATTTGCATTAAATATTGTAACTAACAATACTAACAAAACTATAGGTTGTAACTAACAATTCACAATCTATAGGTGCCCCATTAGCTAATGCCAACGCGTTTTGAACTTTACAAGTTCATCTTCAGGGCCTTCAAGTTATCTGTTTCAAAAAGTGATGTCCATTCTGTGGCAAAGACAGAAATGGGCTCGATTATATTAGTTTGCCATCATATCATCTATTGCATCTACATTAGTCTTAGTAGATTTTTTGTTTATTAAAACACTGATGTGTGTCAAATTGCACCCTAAATTGGTTTAACTCCTGCAATTTTAAAGTTCGAAACGCGTTGGTATTAGCTACAGGACATCGTCCCAAGTATTTTCTGGATTTTGGAAAAAATCTAAATTAAGGACAACTTTGTAGAATACATAAATTAAGCACAATTCTACGAAGAACCCCATGGAGATAATGGGGCACCTATAGATTGTGAATTGTTAGTTACAACCCTATGATTTGCCTAATGTCTGTCCTTGAATTGAATATATCACACGTATAAGACAGGTTGAGCTTGAATTTTATGTTTATGTTGTATAATCATTATTATTAATTTTAACTATTGATTTACTGTATCATTTAATGCAAATATTGAATGAACCCCTCCACAAAGTGTCAATCGTGGCCCCCCTCGGATCCAACTTCTCCAAACACCAATGACAGAACCTGAGCCATTTACTCTTGTATTGAGATCTGGTCGAAGGTTTCCTGGCTGCCTGGATAAAGCGCATGTTATCCGCAGACACACTCAGATACTCTAAAGACTTGAACCCAGGCACCATGCTGCCAAGCTGAGCGATTGTGGGGAGGGGTGCCACATCTGTTGTTCCCCTTGGTGAAGACCGGGAGTTACTCGTAACCTGATCAGCGGATACACCGACAGGTGTTGAAGTTCTGAGAACCAAAACCTGGCCGGCCACCACAGGGCTATGAGTAGAAGGGAACAGTTTGCTGAGTTCTTCAACTTCCAAATTGCACTGTGAACTAGAGGCAGAGGCGGGAAGGCGTAAGCTCTCATGTTGTGCCATGGAATCTCGAGAGCATCCCCCAGAGAGGAGGCTCGCAGCCACCCACTGGAGGCATACTGAGGAAGCTTATTGTTTGCTGGCGTAGCGTAGAGGTCCACCTCCGGTGTGCCGCAGCGCGAGAAAATCCATGAGAGGACCTCCGCCTTCAATTCCCACTCGTAGCTGACCACTGTCCGCCGGCTGAGGGCATCCGCTGTGACATTCAGCTGGCCCGGGATGTGTACTGCAAGCAGCCAGACACCATGAAGCACGGCCCACTCCCAAATCTGGATGGACAGGTCCACGAGGAGGGGAGACTTCATTCCCCCTTGTTTGTTTATGTAATACATTGACACCACATTGTCCATTCTTAAGCGGACCACCTTGTTGACGATGAGCGGTCTGAACGCCCCGAGCGCTAGGAAGATCACCAGAAGCTCCAAATGATTTATGTGCAGGAGCTTGTCTTGAGGCGACCAGAGGTCCGAAACATGAAGAAGATCTAAAGTCGCACCCAACCCTAGAAGGGAGGAGTCCGTGGTGATCGTCACCATGGGAACCGGGTCCTGAAACCCCACGCCCCCAGATTGCTGAGAGATGACCACCAATCCAGGTCCACTCTCATGGAATCCGGAATCATTATCCGCATGGAATCCGGATCCACTGCCTGACGCCATGAACTCCGAAGAGCCATCTGGGTCCGTCTCATCTTGAGACGAGCAAGAGGAAGAGCCAGCACGCACGAGGCCATGAGGCCCAGAAGCCTCTGGAACCACTAGGCCGATATGCTCTCCGACTGCACAAACATCTGACACGTGGCTAACGGATCCGCCATTCTGTCCCCGGTCAGGTACACTCTGCAGTCGATCGTGTTCCAGCGAAAACCCAGGAAAATCGGGTCCTGCAAGACCATCATGGAAGATTTCCATCAGTTCACCGACAGCCCAAGATGGAACAGGAGCTGAAGGAGAGACTGGAGATTGCCCGCTGCTGCTAGCAGACAAGGGCTGCGTAAGAGCCAGTCGTCCAAATACGGATACACATGGATACCCTGGAGACGAAGATAGGCCGCAATCACTGACATCTTCGTAAAGACACGCAGTGCCGAGCTGAAGCCAAAAGGAAGCACTCGAAACTGGAAGTGTTCCTCTCCCAAAGAGAAGCGGAGATATCTCCTGTGTGGGTTCCAAATCAGGATATGCATGTACGCGTCCTGAAGATCCACAACGCTGAGCCAATCGTCCATCTGTAAGGAGGAGCGTATCTGGCTGGGCGTGATCATCTTGAATTTCTCTTGGGGTAGGAAAAGATTGAACTGGGAAAGGTCTAGGATGGTGCGCAGGCCAGCCTGGTTGGGTTTGGGCACCGTAAACAGCCGGGTGTAGAAGCCCTCCCCTCGCTCCCCAAAGGGAACGGGTTCCACAGCTCTGAGGTCCAGAAGTTTCTGAACTTCGGCCTTGAGGGAGGATGAGCCAGACAGCTGAAAAGGAGGGTTGAGGTAGGGGGTAAAGTTAAGCGGAAGCCCGCTTGAGCGACTGACGAGACCCATCTGTCTTCTGTGATGTCTGCCACATCTCCCAATGAGACACAATGCGTCCTCCCACCAGGGTCTCGTGCGAGCGCTGAAAACCCTCATTTGGCAGGTTTATCGGTGGCGGTGCCACCTGAACCTGATGAGGAGGCTGAGGAGCAGGAGAAAAACTGCATGCGTTGTTGTCTACAGCGGTTATTCCCCGCAGGAGTATCCACTCTGCGAGATTTGCAGTCGAGGAAGCCCTTAAAACCAGAGGAGGGTCGACTTTGCGACAACGGTCACTGGGATTCGAAAGGAGCTTTGACCAGAACTGACCATGACTTAGCCGTCTGAGTGCTATCCTTGGTCTTGGTGAGCTGTACATCAGTAGTAGAATGAAAAAGCTCCTTACCATCGAATGGAAGGTCCAACACCTTGTCTTGCACTTCCTTAGAAAATTTAGTGGCATGCAGCCACGCCTGCCGTGAGGTATCAACCCCAAGCATCAGGCCCCGAGCCGAGGTGTCTATGTGGTGAGCCGCAGCCTCCAGGGGATCCTGGGCCAAGACCCTGGCATCGGAAAGGCCTCCTTTGAAGTCTTCCAACTTCTCGACCGGGATGTGCTCCTCAAACTCCGACAGACCTATCCACATCTGCATGTTAGCTCCCGCCAATATCAACTCGGCGTTGGCCTGTCTGAGCTGCAAGGCTGAGTTGGCAAAGATTTTCCTCCCTAGGGAGTCCAGGAGCTTGTCCTCCTTTCCCAAGACCTGAGTAGCCGTCGTGGAAGAGGATGCTGCAGGTCTGGATTGCAACGTAGCCGCAGCCACCACTGTGGAGGAGGGAAGCGGACAAGACAGGGCTACCTCTTCTGAAGAATGCAGCCTGTACCTCGCGTCAATCTTCTTATTGACAAAAAGTCCCGAGTGTGGCTTTTCCCAGACTCTTCGGACCTCGGCCAGAACGTCCTTCTGCAGGAACAGGCCGGTACGCTCCAAGGGAGACAGGGTGAACGCCCCAGAAAGCACGCCCTCCTGCGGAGCGGGTGCCTCGGGCACCAGAACATCTAAGAAAATCATGTCCAGTACCCGGTCATGAAAGGCTCTGATAGAGCGGGGAAGGTCCTCGTTCTGATCGCCTCGAGGGTCCTCTGAAAGGTCAGGATCCTGCTGAACTGTGTCAGGCACTGCCTTATCCACTGGGGACAATGGAGGCACAGGCGGAAGAGCCGGGGGAGGCACCACAGGCAAGGGAGGCACCGGCAGAACCACCGGCGGAACCACCGGAGGAACGGGTGGAGCCGGAGGCGCAGGTGGACATATCTCCTTGAAAAGCCCTTTGAAATATTCCCTCATGGGGTCGGTGCGCACAAGCGCTTGAAAAGTACCAAAAAAAGCGTCCTCAGGAGATTGCTTCGGAACCTGAGGAGGCCTTTCATGAGGTGGACAAATCCAGGGACGTAATGGGGAAGGGTGCCACACTGGCCCCTCCACCGACATATCCACATAAATCAAAGGAGCCGCCCCCGCGGGCAACGAAACATTGTGCGGAAGAGGCATCCGGGCGTTCCAATCATAAACCGGCCGGTAAGGATGCACACAAGGGACCTTAGGTTCACCCAAAGGACTGCGCCCTACACCAGAGGCCGATAGCGTAGTTGTAGGGGTAGCACCTAAAATGGCCGTCGTGGTCGTGACGGGAACGGGCGCCATTTTATCGTCATCTGAGGGGAACTGCGGCAGGGGTCCCCGTCGATGGATCAGGGGTCTTAATCTTAGCCTTAACATAAGGAACCTCGGCAGAGCCGGTACTATGAGGCCTGGAATGTTTTTGAGACATACCAACTGCCAAATTAGCCTTCGAAGGAAGCACCTCGGCACTGCCGGTAAAAGAAGAACTTTGCTTCTTTGCCCCCTCAACAGATCTGGTATCCCCACAAGAGCAGGAACGGTGAGCAACCGACAAAACCTTGTCCTGCCTCTCAGAACTGTTGGTAGCTTTAGCCTCTGAACGAGGGACCTCGGACCCAGGCCCGGCAACAGCCTTATCTGCATGGGCCTTGAACATCCGTTCGATAATAATCAGCCCAGCCAAGGCCTCGGGGCGCACCCTGGTCTTGTTTTTGAGGGAAGCCGACAGAGGGGCCTCAGAGCGAGCTACAGTACCCAGCGATTCAGTAGAACTGGGTCTACAAACAGCCCCCACAGGAGGGGCCTCGGAGCGTACTCCGGTGTTCACAGGCCCCTTACAAAGACCCTCGGAGAAAACTCCGGTATAATTATTAGGCCCAACGGGCACCTCAGAGCGAACCCTGGTGACAGAGCGATCAACGCCCCTCCCGGACCGAGAGGAACCCGGAAAGGTATCCCCCGGCCGGGGTGCTCTGAAAAGTAAAGAACTTTTTCTCGTCGAACGCCTGAAAATGCGAAGGAGGAGTTTGTCGCAACACCACCTCCCACCGCTCCAACCGACGTTGAAGTGCCCGGACCGAAAGGGAGTCACAGTAAAGACAGGAGTCCCAACGGTGTTCCGGACCCAAACACTCTAAACAAAGAGGATGGGGATCCGCCCTCGCGAAGCGACGGTGACACGAACAATCTGGAAAGTCTAATTTGAAAGACATAGACAGACTAGTAAACGAACGGTAGCGAGTGCCAGAGAGGAAAAAAGGGAAGAAAATCTTCCGAGGATGCAAGTGCGTCCAGCCCCGATCGAGTGGAGAAAAGGACTGATGGGCGATGCGCGGGGCGGAGCCAAGGTGGGCGGGGTTACGGCCACGTGCCGGGCCCCGCGCAGGAAAGAGAGGAGGGCCAAATTTTTGAAAAAAATGTGGATGCTTTTTACAAAGTGCTCCCACAGGACGGAGAGATGTCCCACAAGTATTGAAGAAAGGGGACGGGACGTAGGAGTAATTAGGTGTTATTATTCACCTATTGAATAAAAGAATGAGAAGGGTAGTGTGTGGCACAGGACATCAAACGTGCAGTGTTTCATTGATTTAGGCAGTATGATGGGACAAGTAAATTACAAAATCTACTTATGCTGTGAACATTTTTTTCCCCTTGAACAGGTACATTTTTAAAAAATGTGTCCCCTCCACCCCCCCCCCCCACTACCTCTGATTCAAGTCTCTATATTTGCGACAATTCTGTGATTCAAGCCTCTTAAAACTACAAGTCAGAACGTGTACTTCTCTTCGCGAATAGTTGAAGACTTGATATGGGCGGTCTCAATAGATCAATGATTCAAGGCTTCCTTGTTTTGGGTAGGTACATGACCCAACATGGATCAGCCTCGGTTTCCACTGTCCTCTGATCCCTCTTGGACTTGTGTTGCAGTCTGTTCATCCTAGCCAGTTTGCATGCGCTTTGTGGAATGGATTGGTCTATTACCAGCTGAGAATACTTTTTTGTGTCTGCTTGTTCCTCCTTAATGCTCTTCCAAACCCTTGAGTGCTCTTCGACCACACAAACAGCTCTGCAGTTTTTTTCAGTGCCCAATATTGGCTTCTATAGCTCTTCATAAGACAGATTATGTAAAAGAGTCACGTCCAGTGCTTTGGGAGCAGTTTCCAGTCACCACATCTGGGTTATTAGGCTCGGCTTTGCTTATGTTGTATAGGCAAAGCTTCCCACTGCAGTATTTATCTCGCAACAAAGTATTGGCTGTGGCAGGTAACTAGAGTCTTACAGTTTGGTCTCCCCATCCTGGATCTGTGTCGGCTTCTCGTGATTCCAGCACTGGGCCGCTTGCTGTGTGAAGACAGAAAACAAGTTACTTACCCCTGGTAATGTTCTTTCGACTGGATGTTCCTCAAAGATATTTTTCATCTTGGATATCTTAATTTCCAGACTTTGCTGCTTTGAAAAAAAAACAACGTTCTCTTGTCAGAAGAGGGTGCTGTGCGTTGACAGTCGACCTGATGTCCCTCGAGGGCTTCCATCTCGGCTGACGTCATTGTCGAGTACATATACCACGCCCAGCACCCATTGGCTTCAGTTGTTTTTTCGCCCCCCCACATGCAGAATTAATGGTGCCTTCAAATTATCAGACTTTAAAAGAGCGCAAGGTTCAAAGCTCGTAAATTCTACAGTGGGGTAGGTTGGGAAGGAGATGAGGAATACGGAGGAGGAACATCCAGTAGAGAGAACGTTACCATGGGTAAGTAACTTGTTCTTTAAATGGATTGTGTCCTCCCACATATTCCTCAGCTTTGATAGCCTCCCAGAGCAATATTAAGTTGTTTTGGAGGAGGGAGTAAGAATTTAGAGTTGTTTGTCCAGAATGGAGCATAGTACTGCCTTTCCAAATCGTCCTTCATTGTTAGAAGTGTCTGAACAGTAATGTTTTGTGAGTGTGTGTAAGGTGGACCATGTAGCTGCCTCGCAGATGTCCTTTATTGGGACTCCCCTATGAAGGGCAGGGGAAGTTGCCATGCCCCTAGTGGAATGAGCCCTCAAACCCTCTGAAGGATCTTTCCCAGCTAACCTGTAGCACTCCGAAATAGTCAGTATAATCCATCTGGATGGAGTCTGTTTGGTGACTGGCATAACAGGCTTGTGCCCTGTATAGCCAATGAAAAGTTGATCATTTTGTCTCAACTTTGCCATCCTAGATATATGGAAGCTTAGGGCTCTCCTCAGATCGAGTCTATGGAATCTTTCCTCTTCCTTGCCAGGATGAGGTGGAGGATAGAAAGCCAGAAGCACGATTTTCTATGTCGGATGTAAGTCGGATACAATTTTGGGTAAAAATTATACTTTTACCTTAACAACAACTTTATCCTTGTACAAGATGGTAAAAGGAGGTTTACAGGATAATGTTTGCAACTCACTCACCCCGTGGGCTGATGTTATTGCCACTAAGAAAATGGTTTTGTAAGTTAGCCATCTTAGGGGACAGGACTGGAGTGGCTCGAAAGGAGCGCATGTTAAAAACTTTAAAACCAAGTTAAGGTCCCAAGTTGGTACATGGAATGGTGTTGGAGGAAACACATTTTTGAGTCCTTTAATTAATTGAATTATTAAGGGCATTTTGAAATAGGATGCCTCTTCCGCGGTGCGCTTCAATATGGAAATCACAGCTAAATAGCCTTTGATTGTTCCAATCTGGAGCCCCAGATTTGCCAAATGTAGAAAAGATAACATTGTAGGCATATCGCATTGAAATGGGTCTACATCCATTTCCCTACACCAGCTGCAGAACTTGTTCCAACAGCAGCAGGATTTTTTTGCTGGCCTTCTGGCCGTAAGCACAATCTTCATGACATCATCCGGGAGGTCCTAATCCTTGTAAATCAGCCTCTCAGAAACCATACGTGAAGGCTGAGTGTCTTGACCTCTGGATGGAGAACCCGACCCTCCTCTCGCAAGAGAAGGTCCTCTCTTATTGGAAGACATATTGGAGGACAGATGGACATGGCCAGAAGGTCCGGGTACCAGGTCCTCCTGACCCAATCCGGGGCAATTAGGTTCATGGATTTTCCGAACCTTCTCAACCTCCTTATGACGCGAGGAATGACAGGGACTGGAGCAAAAGCGTACAGGAGTGGAAAGTCCCAGTCCACTACGCACGCTTCTCCTAGAGCTACTCTTGGAGGAAATTCCCTGGAGCAAAACAGTTCGCACTTCCGGTTGACCCTGGTCGCGAACAGATCCACTTGAGGGGTTCTCCAAAGGGTGAGGATCTCTTGAAGGACTTCCTGAGCTAGTGCCCACTCCTGTGAGACTGCTCTGTCCGCTGCCGAGTTCGCCTCTCCGGCTAGATTAATTGCCGATAGGGAGATTCCTTCTGGAATTGCCCAGAACCAGAGCTGCATTGCTTCTGCACAGTGGTAGTAACCCTACGCCTCCTCCCTTGTTGAGTAAGTACATGGTCACTGTGTTGTCCATCATTACCAGGACAGTCTTTCCCCGTACAGAGGGCAGAAATGCCTTCAGCACTAGTCTGATTGGCCTCAACTCCAAAAGTTTGATAAAGTAGTTTGGACTCCGATAGAGACCAATGAGCGCCGACATATCGTTGGTATGGCCTCCCGACCCTGTGAATGAGGCGTCCGTTACAACTGTTATCTTCGGCCATGGTTGCCAAAAAGGTTCTCCCTTCAGAATGTTTTCCTTGCAGGCCCATCACAGGAGATTCTGTGGGACCCTGCTTGGAACCTGAAGATCTGTCATCCTGCCTAACAATTGAGACCATTGAGTCCTAAGAGCCCACTGTGAGGCAAGCCTCTGACACCAGAAAAATGCAGGATGTCACGAGGCCAAGCAACCTCAAAGTCGAAAGCTGGGAGACGATGGGCTCTCTGAAATTTGGAGACCATCTGCAGAATGTCTTGAGCTCTCACCTCTGGTGGCGAGGCTTTTGCCAGGGATGCATACAGAACTGCTCCAATAAACTGGAGTCTTTGAGATGGTGGTATGTTGGACTTCTTGTTATTGAGGGAGAAGCCCCATCTGCGGCAAGAGTGGCAGGTTATGCTGAGATGTTACAGGGTTCATTCGGGTGAACGTGCCCTGACAAGCCAATTGTCCAGGTAGGGGTAGACGTGAATCCCCTCTCTCCTGAGACTCGCTGCCACCACTGCCATCAGCTGGTGAAAACCCTTGGGGTAAAGGTTAGCCCAAATGGCAGAACTCAAAACCGATGATGAGAACCGCCAACAGCAAACCACAAGTACATCCTGTGCTTTGGATGGATTGCCACATGAAAGTAAGCATCCTGAAGGTCCAATGAAACCATCCAATCCTGGAACTGGAGGGCCTGAAGGATCTGAGAAATGTGTGACCATCTTGAACTTGTCCTTCCTCAGGAACTTGTTCAAGTATCTCAAGTCCAAGATGGGTCTCAGTCCTCCGTCCTTTTTGGGCATTAGGAAATGGGGAGAGTACCATCCTTTGTTGCTCTCCATTACAGGTACTGGTTCTATAGCACCTTTCTGTAGCAGGGTTAACATTTCCTGCAACAGGAATGGATCCGGAATGTTTAGCTAATGGTTTGGTGGATGATCTTGAGGTCTCTGTATAAAGGGGAGGCAGTAACATTGGGCTACTGTTTACAATGCCCATGTATCTGAAGTAATAGCCTGCCTTTCTTTCCAATGCCATGATATTCTACCTCCCACCGGGGTGTTGTAAGACAAGATCTCAGAGTGGTTTAGATGCAGCTGAAGCAGTGGCTGATGGTAAAGCGGCCACTGCTTGGGCGGGTTTAGCCCCTCTCCCTCGTTCACCACGAGGGAATCTTCTGTCCTCTGACAAGCCTCTCCTCTCGTTCTCCCAACTGAGGAATAGTAGCGAAAAAACCTACCCCTCCAAGATGATCTGCTGGGATGAAAAGGCTGTGGGTGCGTAACTGCGGGACAAATATTTAGCCGCTGCCTTTGAGGTCTGCAGCTTTTCAAGGCTCTCATCAGCTTTATCTCCAAATAGATGCGAGCCGTCAAAGGGCATGTTGATTGAGTCTGGATTGTACACCCGGTGCAAAACCAGACTTCCTCAACCACGCAAATCTGCGTATGACGGTGCTTGCCACCATGGCCCTGCTTGACACGGTCAGCAGTATCCAGACCTCATTGCAGAGACTTGCATGCAGCCTCTTTTCCATCCCTTATAAGGTTCAAGAAGCTGTCTCTTTCCTCACCCACAGTGATGTGATCATCCACCATCACTACAAAGTCCCACAGGGTGTGTGTAAACTTTGCCAGGGCACAAGTGGAATTAGTAGACTTTAAAGCCATGCTGCTAGCAGAAAATACTTTCTTTGACCAAGAATCAATACTTTTGTCATTCCTACCAAGCGGTATGGTTGGGTACGCCATTTGCCTGGAGGTAGAAATAGCATCCTGAACTACTACACTTTCCAGGGTTCAATTAGTTGAAAGGTAGCTAGGATTGTTACTTGATGGTCTATATTTTTTTGTTAAATTTCTATTTATTGCGGGACTGGATTCTGGAGCGTCCCAGTTTGTTGCAACTCTCTTCTGTAGTGCCAAATGGAAGGGTAAGTTTGGGTTCTTCTGGCCCCTTGTCCAGTAGGTCTGTCAGGTCACCCCTGCCCTTGCCACTAGCTGGCCACACTTGTACCTACTGTTTTATTGATTTTATGTATATATTTTTACTGTTGATCCTGTTTTGCACTGCACCCTCCCGCCTTCCCCCCTCACTTTTCCCTTTCCCCCCTCCCCTGCACTTGCGCGATCTAAATGTCACCTGGCCTAGGAAGATCGTTGCCTTTGTCTTCCCTGTTCCTCCTCCCTTGCCTCGTCGCGCCTTGAAACACTTGTGTATAGGCGCGTTATAAATGCCATTTCATCCTGTTCAAATACAGGAGCTGGTCTACTCCATCCCAGGAAATCTACTATCCTGGACATTAGTGATCTGTAGTTGCATCTGCATGTTCAGCAGGATCTGGTTTTCCAAAATCTAGTTCTGGGGAGGTGTCAACTCCACTGGCTGTTTGTAATCAGTCATAACGTTGTTGGATTCAGTTTATTCTGAAATAAAACATGAAAGTATCGAAGTATCTGTACAGACATTAATGGGATCCAATTAAGGGGATCCAATTGGGTAAAGGTTTAAATACCTTTTCTTTACTTTTTCCCAAACGTTCAACAGACAGGGTAGATGGTTTAAGAATCAATATCGAAGATGTCGATGGCGTTGATGACTTATTTTTAGATGTATACTTTGACCTCGACTCGACAATTTCTTGGATGATTTCTCATCTCGTCGAGTGCTCGAAGACTCTCGAGTAGTCTTCGGCTTACCCTTGGCATCATGATAGTCAGCGAACGTAGCATGGCCAATCTTCTTGTGGTTCGAAGGTTTCGGAGACCGATCATCGGAGCCTGATCATCGAAGATCTCATTTAACTCTTGTGCTGAAGTTAGATGCTAGATTAAGTGAAAAAGTACATGCGCACAGGAGATCAGTTCCCGAGGGAAGGCCTTGGACACGAAGTGAGCTACCAAGGGTGGAGGTAGTTCAGAGGGAAATGAAGGGTCCGGGAAGAAAAAGATCGTTTAGGCCTCCATTAACTAACAAAGAGAAGGAGAAGAGGCAAAAGGAAAATCTGTTTGTATTGTGGGGATAGCGGCGATTCTGCAGGTAATTGTCCCAGAACCCCTCAAGGATTCTTAAACATCTACAGGAAGAGGTCAGATAGTAGCAAAGACAATTCAGGCATCAGTACTGCATATTACAATTAACGTATCCTTGTTCTGGAAGGGTGGATTGCGATTGTGGGGGTCCTTGTGTGTTGGATTCAGGGGCTACTGGAAATTTTATGGACAGGTCTCTGGCAATTCGTTTAGGGGTGCAAACTGTGGCTAAGGAAGTCTCGGAACAGGTCAGGGCAGTAGATGGGACACAATTTAGTTCGGGACTCATTACGCAAACCACAGAACTTCTTGGGTTGAAGATTCCACAAGTGCATTGGGAGAAGATCATTTTTGAATTAATAGATGAACCTCAACTGCAAATCATGTTGGGTGTGCCTTGGCTAACCTTACATAACCCCCTGATTGACTGGGACAAGAGAACAGTGGAATTTAGTTCAGAATGTTCTTCTGTACAGTATATTAAGACTTGGGAGGAGCGTGAGAAGGAAGAAGTGAGTCTGAAAGAGTTTTTGGCTGCTGGAATTGCTGAAGGACATGTGGTAGGGGCAATGGTAGGAATTTTGCCTGAATGCTATCAGGGATTCGAGGATGTATTTAGAGTGTGTGAGGCAAATGAGTTACCTCCACATTGCCTTTATGACTAAGATCGATCTGGAAGAAGGGGCACCAATTCCTTGTGGCATAATCTATGTGTTAACTGAGAAAGAGAATGAACATTTGAAACAATACTTACAGAAAACTGAACATGTCCAAAAAGGTATTGTTGAAGTTGTGAAAGAACCATCTATTAGCAAAGTTAGAGAAAAGCCAATTTCACACGACAAGAATGGAATCCTTGGGTTTTGTGATTTCTCCAGCCGCATTGGAAATGGATTCAAGTAAAATTAAGGCGGTACTGGATTGGCCTACACCCACTTGTGTAAAAGATATTCAGAGTTTCATGGGATTTGCCAATTTCTATCGCTGATTTATTCAAGACTTCTCGTTAGTGGTAACACCCATCACACAATTGTTGAAGAAAGGTAAGAAATTTGTCTGGGAGAAGGAAGCAGAGGAGGCATTTAGTTCTTTTAAATAATAGGTTCACCACAGGACCAATATTATTGCACCCCAACATTCAACAACTTTTTTGTTGCGGCAGATGCTTCTGATGTGGCCTTAGGAGCAGTGCTTTCGCAGTGACATCCGGTTACAGGCCAACTACATCCAGTAGCCTTCTATTCCAAGAAGTGTTCGAGCACCGAAAATAATTATACCATCTCAGACAGAAAACTCTTGGCAATTAAGGCAGCATTTGGAGAGTGGAGACACTATTTACTCAGAGTGCGACATCGATGAACAGTTCTCACAGACCATCAAAACTTGACTTTCTTGCACGGAGCAAAAATTTTAACGCCACCTCAGTTGAGATGGTCCCTTTTCTTCGCAGAATATGATTTTGTGATTACTTTTAAGCCTGGGCGACAAAATGGCAAGGCGGATGCACTGTCAAGATGTAAACCGGGGAGTTCCAACGAAGACCCATTTTCACCAGTGCCGTTTCTCCAAGATGGGAACCTTGTGATTGCCGAGGTACAAAAGGTTGTAAGTTTGAATGAATAGGTGCAAATGGGAATGACTGACGAGCAAATGAGTTAATAGGCAAGAGAGGATCCAGCACGAGCGATCAAGGATGGTTTGCCATTTCTGGATGCTAGATAATTTCTTCCTACTGAGAAATTGTGGGAGGAGGCTCTTCGACAAAGTCATGATTCTCTGTTAGCTGGACACCCAGGTTTCAGAAAAACCTTGTAACTATTATGTAGGGAGTTTATCATGGGAAGGAATGCGTAAGGATACTTTGAATTATGTAAGAATGTGTGAAATGTGTGCGCGAGTGAAATCAGAAAATCAAAGGCAAGCGGGATTGGTGACTCCTTTACTCATACCACCACATCCATGGCACACTATCTCTCTAGATTACATTATTGATTTACCTCTTGATCAGGGTTGCACAACAATTCTGGTAGTGGTAGATGTTCTTTCTAAGGCCAGTCATTTTGTTCCCATTAAGGGTGCAGCTACAGCCACTACTACAAAATGTGGTAAGATTACATGGACTTCCTGCACAGGTGATTTCAGATCGGGGATCTCAATCTGTGTCCAAATATTGACGGGCATTTTTAAAGAGTTGAAGATTGAGGTTAGTTTAACTATGAGTTTCCATCCAGAGCCTAATGGTCAGACTGAGAGGGTGAATCAGGAGTTAGAGAAATATCTGCGTGGTTACCTCAAGTCAGGGTGGAGTTGATTTTGTTAGCAGAAATTTGCTATAACACGTCTAAAGATTCAACTACTAGGTCCCCATTTTATTTAAATCAGGGGTTTCATCCCAGATTCCTTAGAGAAATGAGCTTGGAGGAAGTGGAAGTTCCTGATGTCGAGTGTAGATTGAAAGCCAGGACTGAGAACGTCAACAATGCAATTGAGGCCTTGCAAAAGAGTAAGTCAAATTACAAGAGATTTGCTGATTGTAAGCGTAGGGCTGCCCCAATATACCAAGAGGGTGATATGGTTTGGCTTTCCAGCAATAATATAGCTCAAGGATAACAAGTTTAGTCCTCGCTTTTTGGGGCCATTTGAGATAAAGTTTTATCCGCAGTGACTATCCAACTGAAGTTACTATCTAGCCTAAAAGTGAAGCACACTTTTCATGTTAATCTCCTGAAACCTTGTATCAAGAGAACTAGGCTAGTTCACGGACCAGGTCCAGTTTGTGTGGAAGGTTCTGGAGAGGAGTATGAGGTACAGGCCATTCTGGATTCTAAGGGTGGTTCGGGGAAAACTACAGTATTTGATAGACTGGAAAGGGTATGGCCCAGAAGAAAGATCATGGGTGACAAAGAACGATGTACATTCACCAATATTGGTCAAGATATTTCATTTACACAGGCCAGAGAAACCAGACCCTGGGACAGGACGTTGAGGAGGAGGAGGAGGAGGAAGGGGGTGGGGGGGACTACGGTCAGGTTCTCAGGTAACAGGAGGTAATAGACTAGGTATTCTTGAGGGCATAGTAGTTGTTGTTTGGAGGGTTGGTTTGGTTGCAACTACAATTTTCCTTAACCATAGAATTAGCCAGCTATTGTCCCAGTCCAAGATGGAGAACTTTCTGCACAGCACAGATTGGCTTCATGACCATTGTGATGCAGTTTGGAATCTCAAGAGATATTCTAAACTGCTTTTCATTCAAGATCTGATTAGGAGTGGTCACAGCGCTCAAGAGCTCCAGAGAAAACTATTGTAACCAGAGAAAAGAAAACACACTAGAAGAAATCTACCTGAAAGAGCCAGAGATTTAATACAGATAAGTGACTGACGTGAAACCAGAGTTTAGCTCTATGAAAATGTTTATTAATCGAAAATACTGAATGGAAGCTGCATGTACAGAGTTGTTTAGAATTTAACTGAAAAGAAGTCTTAAGACATTATCGGCATACTGTAAAGGTTGTTATTCAAGTTTTAGAAATTTGAACTGTAAATAACTTAACACTCAACTGGAAGTCATATGGGCGCACTGGAACCAGAAGTGAACGCATGATAGAGATGCAGCTTGCGCAAGTGAAATTAACATTGCAATGTTAAATCGTTTCGAGCGAGTCGTGAATCCATCCGTGTTCGAGGAAAGGACACAGCGGCGTGCCTGAGGAAGCTAGGGAAGTTGCATCAAGCATATTTTCGGTCAGCTGTGTGGTACAGTGAGAAAGGATCAAAGTATCAGCTGAGGCGGCAGTCGGCAAGTCAAGTGCGCGGAAACTAAAGAAATAGACAATTATGTATTTCCCAAGGCAGCGTGTCAGCGGTAAGGTGATGCGCTCGTGCACAAATTCTTTAACTGCAGAAAAGTGAAATGGAGCGAGCCAGCTTACTTCAAGTAGCACACAAATGGTGCGTAAGGTAAACAGAAGAAACGTGGTAAAGCAACATTATTCAAGTGAATAAAAAGCAGTCAAGAGAAGCGTGGCAAAGCTATGCATGTAAAATAATATAGAACTTTGAAAGTTAACTCCCAGTCAGAGAGGGATAAAGTACTCTGAACATTACTGACCAAGGAATTTGTTTTAAAAGTTTTAGAAAAAGTTTATAAACAAACAGCACTTTGAACTCCTATTTAGGAGCGCAGAAAAGCTTAAATAAGAACACGAGTGAATTAGAATATATATGCATATATTTACAGTGAGCAATCTACAGGAGCAAAAGAATAAAGTAGTCATTGAACTACATCAGCATAGGGCAGATGGCACAGCTTTCAGTAATTCATGAACTCTTACATTTCTCTTAAGTGCCTATCGGCAAAAGGCAGAGGCAGTCAGATAATCAGTGGGTTTTGGGGAAGAATACATTTATTTTCAAGTGCAGGTGCAATTAATTGGATGTTTAATCAGTAAATGGATTATTTGCAGGTTTTCCTGAGTTCAGTGACAGCCAGGCTTCGAAGGAACCCAGAGGAATACTGACTGACTGTTATTTTATCCACTTCCCCCTTTTCCCCTGGGTCTGGTCAACTTAGGGTTGTTCAACTGACTGTTGGGTGAAACAGTTTGGGGGCTCTGGTGGGCTATTCGTCTGTTCCAGCAGGATTTCAGCGCTAGGACCTGATTAAGTTCCCACTCCTCTTTAGAAAATTTGGCCGGGCAGACTACCCTTCCTGACGAAGAAAATGAGGAAGACGATGGTGATCCGTCTCTTGATTTTTTGGAGGACGACGAAGAATGTCTGCTCCTTAAATGAGATTGTTTTTTCAATTGTCTTTTGTGAGGAGAGGAATCTCTCGGATCGTGGGATGTCAATTTAGAAGGTGAGGACAGGGATTTGGGCACAATCCTACCCACTGCTAATTTAGCATTGCGCTCTTTTAGGGCCTTACTAGTCATCGACTGACAGGATGGGAGTAGTTTCTTACCTATAACTCCATTTCTCCAGCGTTGATATCTTTCATGGATTCACATGCTTAGAATTATGAAGGGGACATGCACATGGACTGCCTCTATTGCGTTAACCCTCATCACTCCGCGGATACCTGTGACATCTGAAAAGGTTTCTCACAGAAAACGTTGAAGGACCACAATCGGCGTCTGATATCGTGGCTGAATGAAGGGGCCTACCCTCCATCTGAGGTAGAATCGGTGCGCAGTCTAGCATCGGAGAGACCTTCCCCCGCAGTTCCTCGCCGTTCGGTGTCCGCTGAGCCTCCCGCAAAGAAGTCACAGCCTACAGAGAAGAGTTGTCCCTCTTCGGGGAAACATCTGACGAAAGGGGCTCCTTCATCGTCAAAACATGGTCAATCTGACCACTCCCGAAACCCTGAAAAATCATCTTCTTTGAAAAAGGACAAAAAGGACTTTGAGACGCCCCCCCTCAGGAGACCATCGTAGGTCTTCCTCGAGAAGAGAATGGAGGAGCAGGCGGAACATGCTGATAATGGCGTAGAATAGAATGGTAGAATGGCGTCATACGCTAAAGGCTGCCAAGACCCTGGCACATTGACCGTCGAAGATGAAAACCTGGGGCCCTCGTTGATTGCTGCCACTGGGGCAAACGACACCACTGTAGAGACTGATAGTGCAGCCGGCAGTGAAGCGGTCGACGACAGGACTCCCGTTGACTGTGCTGGCAGTTGTGGCGTAGACTTGTCAGGCAATCCGGCCTTTTTCGAGTCTCTGGACAGGTGCTTCGAAGATTCTCTACGATATCATACGCCGATTGCGGTCCTTCAACATTTTCTGCGAGAAACCTTTGCAGATGTCACAGATATCCGCGGAGTCATGAGGGTAGAGGCAATAGAGGCAGTCCATGTGCCCTTCCCCTTCATAATTCCAAGCATGTGAATCAGAAAGACAGTCACCGGTTACGTGTTCGATGTCCAGGCACCAGAGGCAAACTTTATGCAGGTCTATGATGTACATCTTGGTGCTGCATCGCGTACATTTCTGGACGCCCGTCTTCGGAGTACTCAGAGCAAAAGACGAGGCAATATTGACAGGTTTTCAAAGAAACCTGAAGTGCACCGTTAACAACATAGCAATCACTATTGTGGAAAAATGGAGCTGAAGCCAATGGGCGCTGCGTATGTTGTATGTAAACGACGAAGGCAGCCGAGATGGAGGCCCTCGAGGGACATCAAGTCAACTGTCTCGATGCACAGCTCCCTCTGCCAAGAGAAAAAAAAAATGTACAAAGCCGCTAAAGCTGGAAATGAAGATATCAACGATGAGGAATACATGGGAGGACACAATCAAATCAAATTCCTTTTTTGGGCACTCCAAGTAAGGCCTCTAAACGTTTTGCTCCCCATCCCCTTTTTGTTGGATCACCGATTCATTTTTAGTACCAGAAGGACTGCTCGTGTAGTCCTCAGGCCATTGAAACCATTTTTTTCTTTTCTCATGGCATATGGTCATGGGTTGCACATATGGCTCCCAGTCCTCGGGGCGCCTCACAGGCACCCAATTGTTGCCCTAGAGTGATTATATCACGCTATATTGTTTTAGGGAGTAGGGTAGTTGCAGCTGTAATTAATTTTGTCTTCACCAGGTGTGCGATACATTTGACCAGATTGGTAGCCAAATGAACCTTTTAGGCAGCCATTAAGTTATCAATATATTTTTTCACGTCATGCGCTCAGTCATGTTTAGATTTTATAGTTTAGGCCTAAAATGGCAGTTCTGATCAGACGGCTTTTTTAAGAGTCCACATGATATATGATATGATGTGGAATTTATAACGCGCTTATACACAAGTGTTTCAAAGTGCAAAGCCTCCTTATTGCTTCTAACTGTTTTAGACCAGTCGAAGCCCCTGGCCTCTCCGAATTATATCCTGTCAGGTGGTTCCATGCTCAGCGATACCAAACTCCACCTACCCAAGTCCTCTCCTGATGTAGGCTGGCTTCGGCTACTCCCATTTTGTAGTGTTACTGTAGCATTTGCCCAGTTCCTGTTTGCTCTCTTGCTGCTGCTCTTGAAGGAAGCAGATGGGCTGAACTGCTGGAGGATTTACCCACAGTGAAGATGTATAAAACACTTATCTGGCATTACTGGCTGGATGTAGTGGTTTGGGCATATCCTGGTTATGGTTTTCTGTTGAAAGAATTAGTCAGGGTGCTCAGCTGTCGTTTAGCCTTCCATCTTGGGACCACTTTCCATGTAGTTTACTACCGCTGCCTGCTGTTTTCCACCAGGTTCTTCTGCCTTGCTGCAGGTAGCCATTGTCACCTGGAAGGGGAGTGGAACTCAACTACCCTGTCTCATCTGCCCCTTGTGGGACTGCCTTCTGTAGTTGTGCCATCCTTGCTTTGTCCACCCAGCCGCTGTATCCATCTTCACGGGTTCCTTCATATTTAGAGTCTTCCTCACTGGTATTTCCACAATTCCATAGATGGTCTCAATTACGGGAAGGTACTTGGTTCTTTTCCATTGTAGGGGGTCTTCGTTGGCTCAGCATTCAAGCCCCTGGGCACCGGATCCTGTAAACCACACCTAGAAAAGAAACCTGTACTTATCTTTTTATTTATTTTTTGGGTATTTATAATGAGCCTATGAAGAAATTGGTGTTTGAAGGCGCAGTGGGTTATTTCGCCTTGTTGGAGCAGTTTTTTGCGAAACCGTCACCACGTGTACTTACTTTTGGGTCCTGGAGTGTACACGTATTTGAGATACTCACACTGTTAGGGGTCCCTTTGGTTTTAAGTCCAAATTCTCTATGGAAGGTAATCTGCAGTTCATTTCCCATGAACAAACGTTGGGTGTCTAACTGCTTTGCTCCATCTTCTCCCGAGGCTTCTGGTCCTTCAACCAACCTCTTATCACTTAATTGAGCGCTCCGCTGGTCCTCCCTGGGGTTGTTTGCCAGTGAATATAAACATGTCAGGTAAAACAGAGATTTACCATCATTTGGAACTTTCTACTTACCCTGGAACTCTCCAAAAGGGTCTTTGGGGGTCATCAACTGCTCCTAGACATGTTACCTGCGCCCAAAAGGGTTGAGAGTGTGCTAGGCCAAAGACTACATCTTAAGTGTTTTCCAGAGAAGTTTAATGTATTTTAAAAGGTATGCTCTATCCTGGAAAGGTGAATACTTGCTATACTGTATCCAATATTGCCGACTGTGTAACTATTTTTCCTGGGAGTGAATTGCACTGGTAATTGGAGGGCTTTAGCTGTTTGCAAAAATTACTTACACCCTCCAACATTATTATTAATTATATGTGAATTTGTATTATTCAGAGGGCCAGAATGAATATGGAGTATCGGGCCCTTGTGAATATTTCCTCCAAGAAAAAATCTCTAGTTCCATTTCCTCCTCACCCCTTGTCTATATGTGTTGTGTACATACCACCAGGTATAGGATCTATGATATATAGCAAGAATTGGGTGTATCCTTAGGATACTGTACTTTATTGTTAAGGGACTAGGGATTTTGAACAGTTTTCTTAGTCAGTATGGTTCCCCCATTCTACAACACTCCTCCATTTCATTGTATGTTGTGTGCCTATATGTGATAGTGGACCAACATTTAAGAATAGGGTGAGGGTAGTTCTCAAAGACATTAGTATATTTTTTATACATGATACATTACTCACCGTAATCGTATTTCTGATGTTTGTATCTGCTTAGATTCACATGCTGTGCATAGGCCGACATCTAGTGGAAGTTGCGAAGTATTACAGTTTGTTTTTCGAAACTCAAAAAGGGACGTCGAACAGGGTATGCCAGTAATACTATCCCTAGTGTGACGTCCTCTGTACCCATGATCCCTCACGCGTGTAGGACCCTCAGATTGTATTTTTTCTGACATGAGGTAGCATGAGGAGTAGCGCAGTACAGAGTATCCAAGCAGATAAGATAAGACTACAAGCATCCATGCGCCTTCTCTCAGAGGTGAGGAAGGGCGGGCGCATGTGAATCGAAGCAGATACAAGCATCAGAAATACGATTACGGTGAGTAATGTATCCTTTCTGAGGCTTGTGGAATGTGCTTAGATCACATTCTGCGCATAGATTAGCAAGCAGCGTTAGAAGAAGGAGGTGGGATGTGAGAAGGGTCATGAGCGAACAAATGTCTTAGAACCGCTTGTCCCACTTGTGTATCTATCTTGGAATGAGTGTCAATGCAGTAGTGCTGAGTAAAGGTGTGAATCGAGCTCCATGTAGCTGCTTTGCAAATGCTGTCCAGGGGTACATTTGCAAGGAAAGCCAGAGTGGCTCCAGTACCTTTTGTAGAGTGGCCCCTTGGCGTAAAAGGCAGCGTTATCTGAAAGGGAATAGCACAGTTGGATACATCGGACTATCCACCTAGAGATGGCATTTTTAGAGATGCGATCTCCTTCTCTGCCTGGCGCTATGGAGACGAACAGTTGATCTGTCTTTCTTAGCGGTCTGGTCTTGTCTACGTAGTATAGGACCACCCTCCTCACATCTAGTGTGTGGAATTTCACCTCAGCAGAGCTTTTGGGTTCTTGGAAGAAAGCTGGTAGCTCAATAGACTGGTTAACATGGAATTTGGAAATGAACTTAGGTGAGACCATTTGGTGAGTGCGTAAAACCAGTTTGTCCTTATGTATAGTAAAGAAAAGATCCTGCACTGACAGAGCTCGAATTTCACTGACCCTTCTTATGGAGGTGATGGCTACTAAAAAGGCAGTTTTATAGGTCAGGTGTTTGAGACTAGATTTGTGCATGGTCTCAAAGGGAGGTCCCATGAGCTTAGCAAGTACCACATTAAGGTCCCAAACCGGTGGTGGGTTAGAAATTGGAGGGTGGAGCCTCGACAACTGGTCCCTTCTAACATGACACCTTGTTATGGGAAGTGGTGTAGGCTGATAAAGCTGCCAGGTGCATTTTTAGTGAGTTAAACACTAACCCTGCGTCTAGTAGGTGGAGCATATAGGTGACCACATTAGAAGGAGTACAATCAATGGGGCTGATTTGCTTATTCTGGCAACAAATTACAAATAATTTCCATTCATCACAGTAACAGTGCCTCAGGTTAGGTTTTCTTGACTCTTTCAAGATATCCATACATCTCTGAAGTAAATTGAGAGGTCCGAACTTTATGACTTTAGGAGCCATGCTGCCAAGTTCATCGAGTTGGGCCGAGGATGCACTGTTAGCCCCTTGTGCAGGAAGAGTAGTGTCATGATCTCTGCTTCCAAAAGGTCAGGGTTTTCCCAACTCCCTTGGAAGCAGATCCATAACCCAGGTTCCGAGTGCCAACCAGTCCCAATTGGGACCTTTTGGACCCAGTCCTGGCGCCAGTGGCACCAGGCTCATAAATATGCCCAGTCCCAGCGCTGGAAGCGCCGGGCTCATAATGCTTGGGTGGACTTACCTGTAGCAGACCATGCTGCTTACTTGCCTGCCAGTTGAGTCTCTGATCCTCTTCTGTTTGGAACTACTTTTCCTGTTGGGTGGGGCAGGAGCCACTCCCTAGATTCAGAACACTGGAACTCTTCTGGAAAGCAGGAACTCTTTTCTTACCTAGGCGTGGCTGTGGAAGGAGACACCTAAGCACTACAGGAGGCTATTTAAACCACACCCGATGGATGAATCTTGCTTTGCGTTATTCTGCATTCTCAGCAGCAGAACGCTCATCGTGTCTTCTGCATCTGATCCTGGGCCTAAGGAAAAAGGCTTACCATCCTGAATCCAGTCTTCAGCAACACCTATAAAGACAAGAAAGAACAGGTTAGCATTACGGTCTTCAGTGACAGCTCTTCACTTACCTGGTCCATCGGCTGTCACCAACGCCTCGCGCTGCATTCCGGCATCTGAAAGACAAAGGCTTACCCCTACTCTTCGTGCGCTCCGGAGGTCTTCACACTGCATTCCGGCATCTGAAAGACAAAAGCTTACCAACTCTTTGCACGCTCCGGAGGCCTTCGGCGCTGCATCCCGCATCTGAAAGACAAAACAAGGTGCGTTTAAAGACATTGGGGAACTTTAATACTCACGTGCCATTACTCCTTTCCACATCTAACCCAGTGGGTATTCCGGCACCCTGCAGCCGCCCCGAACTTGTACCTGCAAAATAAAAAGACAGTTAGAGCGCATCGTGAAGCAGGCAACAAGCGCTTACTTACGTGCTTCCAGGCGCTTCTATTCATCACACGGGCTCCATCTTCAACTCACTTCAGCCCGCCATCCGCCATCGCCGGAACCCTGCAAAACAAGAGACATCATTACTAAAGACTTTAAAGACATTAGAATTACTCGAAACTTACCGTTCGTGCAGTAAACGACGGACAGCAGTCCTCTGAAGTCAAGAGGCCTGCTCCCCTTATCCAGTGAAGAAACTGGTTACAGCACCCTGCCTCGAGGCAGATGGAGAGCACGGCGTTCACTTACCTAAGGTGAGAGCGTTAACCTTTGGGGTTCTACAGGAGAAGAGAAAGGGAAGAAGAGAGAGACATTCAATAACCCAGTTCATTAATCCCACATTTTCTATCTGCAGACATCTTACCCTTCGAGCCAGACATACAGTGCACAGAGGTCCAGCCCAAAGAGCCAGCCGTGTGTTACACATCACCTTTGAAGATACGGTATACGCCCAGTCAAGACCGGCGCCTCTACGGGAATCAGGTGAGCGTTACAAGTAGGTTGTACCGGCACGGGAGTTTGATGGGGGTCACACACCGCCAGTTTGCGTAGGTGTGGATACCATGGTTGTCTCGCCCACATAAGGGCGGGCAGGATGAGCGTCATCGGTTCCCTGTGGATCTTGTTCACCACTCTCCTCATCAGAGGGGTTGGTGGAAAAGCGTAGGCAAATATCCCCGACCAATTCATCCATAGGGCGTTCCCCTTGGAGCCTGGCTGGGGGAACCTGGATGCGAAGTCTAGGCATTGTCGGTTTTCACTTGTGGCGAATAGGTCTATAGTGGGGAAACCCCACTGAGAGAAGAGGTCTCCTACGACCTCTGTGTAGTTGCCACTGCTGTTCCTCTGGAAGGGGATCTCTGCATCCGCTAGCGAGTTGAGTTCCCCCGGAACATGTTGGGATGACGGATAAATCTTCTGTTTAAGTGCCCATTTCCAAATCCTCTAGGCAAGCTTGGACAGATAGGGAGAACAAGTGCCCCCTTGTTTGTTTAAGTAAAACATCACAGTTGTGCTGTTAGGATCTGCACTGACTAGTTGGATAGGAGGGGTTTGAAAGCCCGAAGCGCTCTGAAGACTGCCAGAAGTTCTAGCAGATTGATGTGGTTCTGAGCCACTGTGAGACCAGAGACCCTGCGCTGTGTGGTAAAGGTAGTGAGCTCCCCACCCTGCCAGGGAGGCGTCTGTTGTGACGACGGCCTGTATTTCCAGATCGTAGAAGGGTCTGCCCTTCGTAAGATTCTCTCTTGTCCACCAGCGAAGACTCTGTACGAGTGTTGGCGAAACAACCACTAGATCGTCTCACTGACCACTTGCTTGAGACCACTGTTTCGTCAACCATTCCTGCATGGGTCGCATGCGCAGGCGCGCGTGGGGAGCCAGGTAAATGCAAGATGCCATCATGCTTAGCAAACGCATAGCTTTGTGCACCCTTATTTGTTGACCGGCCTGATACTGAGGCATTTGCAGCAATAAATATCAAATTCTTTCCTCTGATGGAAAGGCCAACCCACCCCTCTTGGGTATTTAGGACAGCTCCCAAGAACTGTTTTGAGATGCTTGGCACCAAGCTTGACCTTTTCTCGTTGATTGAGAAGCCCAATTGGAAGAGGAGGTTGATTGTTCGTTGGATGTTTAGTCTGCAAATTAGGGGAGACTCCCCTCTAATTAGCCTGTCATCCAGATAAGGGTACACTGGGATTGCCTCCCTGCGTAGGTGCACCGCCGCCACCATCGCCAGTACCTTGGTGAATACCCTTAGCAGAGGCTATTCCAAAGGGCAGCACCTTGAATTGGTAGTGCTGGTTGTCCATCTTGAAACGCAAGCATCTTCTGTGCGCTGGGAACATTAAAATATGAAAATAGGCATCTTTCATATCCAATGTTGCCATGTAATCCCCTTTTTTAGTAATTACCTCTTGTAGTGTAGTCAAGCAGAATTTTTGTGGCTTGACATACTTGTTTGCAGGTCGCAAATCTAATACTGGGAGCATTGTCAAATCTTTTTTGGCACAAGGAAGTAGGTTGAATAAATACCCTTGTTTACCTGGCGGACAAACGACTTCTATGGTGTCCTTTGATAGCAGAACGGTGATCTCCTTGAGGAGGATCTTCTGATGCTCTGGCGAGTGTACCTTCTGTCACGGAGGATGGTCGTGAGGGCACCCTTGCAACTCTATGCTGTATCCTTCGGACACTGGACAGTACCCATCTGTCCGAAGTGACAGAAGGTACACATTTCCATCTTCACCCACTCCCATGCGTGGGTGAAGATGGAAATATGCCCCTCTACTGGGGACGAATGTGAGGGGATCTGAAGGGGAAAGTCACTTCTCGTTGGGTGGCGTACCACCTCTAGCGGGGCTGCCTCTACACCTAGTACAAACCCTGCGTTGCCCTATGGGATAACCCTGTGAGGATTGGGATTGATTATTCGCCCATGAGGTTCCCTGAGTCTGGTAGTAGTTTGAACCCCTTTGGGAACTTTGGCCCCGAAAGTGTCGAAAACTGTTTCCCCTCTGTCCAGAGGGTTTATTGGTCAGCCAGCGAAGAGGTTTTAGGGTCTCGTACTCATCCTTTGCTGTCTTTAAAGCCTCCTCCACTGCCTTGCCGAATAGAACATTCAGCTCCTCAGGCATATCAGGGTTGCTAGGGTCTCAGGTTTGAACCCTGACTGCCTTAGCCAAGTGTGACACTTTATGACAGTGCCTTTGGCTATTAACCTCCCCGCATTATCTGCTGCATCAAAGTTTGTTTTTAGCATGCAGCCTGATACAGACCTTCCATCTGTTGCCAGTTGAGCCAACTGGCTCTTTAAGGGTTCGGGTGCGGAGGATACCAAAGCGATACCTCTTCCCACTGATGGCAATTGTAGCTTGCCAAAAGGGTGGCACTGTTGGCAATTCGTGCTCGATAGGCAGACGTGGAGGCAACCTTTCTACCCAAAGCGTATAGTCTTTTACTTTCCTTATCAGGAGGTGCTTCCGAAAAAGCAAGTGGTGTACCTGCCCGCTTCCGGCACGGAACAATTTCTTGAGGCACGAATTGACCGCTCGAGTGAGATTCGGGGTTACCAGCGAGGGACCAATGCTACGCTGGATGGATTTTAACAGAGGGCTAGCCTGAGTAATGGCTCTTTTGTCTCCTAGGATTTCTTCAACGAAATCCATGTCTTCTTGGACACACTGTCGATATGAAAATGGGTAGCTGCCTTAGCCAGTGCCGCCGCCGCCGCCGCCGCCGCCGCCGCCGCCGCCGCCGCCGCCACCACCTGAGGTTCTGTTTCATCACAATATGAATCAGGGTGGTAAGGTTCAACCACAAAGGAGTCTGTGACCAAGCCCTGAGCCGGGGCGTCAGAGCAGAGTTTCTTAGCAGGGGGCTGAGAGGACTTAGTTATTGCCTTAGACCCCGAAGGGGCAGAGGTAGCAGGGGTGTTGGAGTAACTGTGAAAGTAATTAGGGTCCTTTTCATAGAAGTCAGCCATGAATGACATTCTTCTCATGACCCTATCAATGTCTGCTGAGTTCCATTCTTTAGAGCTAGGAATAACAACATGTTCTGGTTCCTCATCAGTGCTCATATCGTGAGCAGTGGGAGGAATAAATTTACCTTTAGTGGTAGGATCTGAGACCTTGGACTTCCCTATTGATTTAGGTTCTTTCTGCTTCTCTTTATGAACATGGTGTTCTGAAGATGACTTTTTATGTTGTTTATTCCCCTTCCCATGACTAGAGCAGTGTTTTTAGGAGCCTCCGAGGGATTTGACGCCTTGCGTCGAGTTTCGGGGGTGGTATTCAAGGAAGGACGTCGAATCTCAGGTGTAGACGCTACGTGTCTTGACTGTGGAGGATAGAGGGCGCAATCGTCATCTGACGATTGGGCCTCAGGGCCTATTGATAGTGCAACACCTTTATCAACTGAAGACGGCTGGCCTTTGTCATGAGGCGAACGGGAACGCCCAGAGGACAGATTTGTTGCACCGCTCTCTTGGTGTCTTCCGTTGCCGATCGCTCGACACACGTGTCAAGTCACGACCGGGGCAGATGTGCTTAGTGGAGGTAGTTAGTGTAGCGCTTTTGCCGCTGGGTGTTGTCCCCACAACGTGGCCACCGGCCAGTCCGTCGGGGTCCTGCGCGTGGGTGTCCGAAGTCACCCCTCTGACCTCGCCGTCCGATTTGGCCTCTAGCTGCCTGGCGCAATGGGCCCAGTGTTTAGTTGAGCGGTCCTTAAGGGTTTTCGGCTTGAAGAGCTTGCAAGCTCGACAGGTAGCCTCGGACGGTCTTGTTGGAGACACAGATTGCACGTATTGTGCTTGTCCACCCAGGGAAACTTCCTGTTACACTTTGGGCAGAATTTGAACGGAGTACTCTCCATATGTTACAAAATGGCAGCGGGCGGGTATATGTACGAAAAGGTGGGAAGAAGCTTGTATGACCACCCCCCACTCTCCCTACTGTACAGGGCCGAAGCCAGAGGCCTTCCAAGGCCCGAAGTCCGTTGTGGCAGTTCTCGATGGCTGGCTTCCTCGATCTTCATCGGCGTCGATCTTCGGCGTAGGATGGAAGTGAAAGGGGAAGTATTTAACGGTAATTGAGAACAATAAACGGCTAAGAGCCAAAAGAACTCTGCAACATGCGTCCGACTAGTATGGCGGAAAAAAACAATCTGAGGGTCCTACACGCGTGAGGGATCATGGGTACAGGGTAAGTCACACTAGGGATAGTATTACTGGCACGCCCTATTCCACGTCCCTTTTCGAGTTTCGAAAAACAAACTGCAATACTCTGCAGCTTCCACTAGATGTCAGCCTATGCACAGCATGTGATCTAAGCAGATTCCACAAGCCTCAGAAATATATAGATTGTCATTTAGCAGTGTGCATTATTTGCCCAAGTACTTATTTGAATTAATAGAGATCTATACATTGGGAGGTTGCAATAGTGAGAGAACGACACAGGTTGCATTTGTGTTGCTAAAGACTTATTTAGATGAAGTGGGGTTGGGGGAATGCCTTGCTAGGCCCAATGCTAAGAGGCACCCCTGCCTCAACGAACCTCAAAAGGGGTCAGTCAGGATGTCAAAAATAAAGTCGTCACTGTTGTGTCAAAACCCTAACTCTGGCCCTCACAATAACAGAATGTCTCCCCTCCTCTTAGCTTTGCCACAATGTTCACAAGCCCAAGGGCAGTCTCCCCTTCCTCAGGTTTCTATTCATTTGCACAGCCTTCCGGGTTCACTCTTCTCCCCGGTACTGTGACTAAGACAAGGAGTAACAGCTGTCCGTCTTAAAAAATACATAACTTTACATCAATATTCCACACAAATATAATCTCATTCAAATAAAAATAAAAAATACATAACTGATTAATTAAAACAATACATAAAAAATGCTTACTTTATCTAAAAGTCTTCGATCCTATTAGCACTTGCTGCCAATTCCTTCCTTTAAGCACAATAATTTCAAAGATGTAATGCAAGGTAATATCTTGAAGGTCCTTGCAATACTAATTGGGAAAATTTTGCTAGAATCCTAGTTGTTATACATCGACAAAGTACAAGTAGAAGTATGACAAAACAATTGATATATACACAACAAAGTAGCACGTAGTGTTTTGCTTAGTCGGCTCGGCAGCTGATTAAACTGTTGACGCCAAGTTTACTTCAATTCTCCTTATTAAGCGAGCAAGTGCAAAGGTTAACGGGTTATAGTTCCCAATCATCATCCTTTCCCATAGGAATTCCAAACAATCTACAAAGTTACGATTAACACATTTCAACAAGAGATTAGTTCTGGGTATTCTGAATTGAGGGCAATCCAGAATCAGGTGTTTGAGTGTTTCCAAGGGGTCATTATATCCAGAAAATCTACAATGCACCTGATGCGAACTAGTTGAGCAGCTTTCCCAGTGCTTACAGCGTTTTCTAGTCCGAAATTGATTGAGTTTAGAACTTTTTATTTTTTTATTTTTACAAAAGCTGGCCTAAAACAAAGGTCATCGTTAGTAACAGATAATATATATCAAAGACGTTTGCAAAGGGTGCTCGATGAATTAAGAGATTCATCCCCTTTTGACTTGATCACCTCAAGTAATTCCTTGTACAGTGAGTTGTTTGGGGGATTCAGAATATTTGCGTAATTCATCTAAGAAGGCATAACGGCCTACATGAAAGCAAGATTAGTCCTAGTTCAAGGCAGATAACGCAATTTGGGATCGAGGGTGCTAAATACAGAACACCTTTAATTAAAAAGCTCTGAAGGGAGTCCAGATGTTGGCTTAGGTCACACAGACACATATCTAAGGTGTAGATTAAGACAGCCTGAACTTTCATGAGTAAAAAAATCATAGTGGATTTATGGAGAATTGACAATATTTGGAAAATATTAACTTTAATTGACTTGCGAATGGGCAGACTTTCTGAAAAAGCCTATCTTTCCATAGCGAGACTGAAGAATTATTTCTCAAATAATAACCTAAATAGGTTATTTCAGGCAATTGAATGATTACCTCACCCCCAATCTTCCATTTATAGGCCATTAACGTCCTTCCTGCGTTGAATACAATCATACTTGTTTTAGTTACATTAGGGATTAGATTCATAGAATGGGCATACATATCAAATGCATAAAGCTTTGCTTGAAGCCCAGCAGGGGTAGAAGCCAATAAGATAATGTCGGCCACGAATGCAAGCCAACGCATTGCAGCACTCCCATTCTCACATTTATTCCACTGCCTTGCCATAGTTTCTCCATGTCGCATAGATATAAATTAAAAAAGTGGCTGCTAAATTGTAGCCTTGTTTCAAGCCCATATATGTTCTAATAGTGATCATAACTTTGTAAGCTGTGTGGTTATGGAGCGTGGCGATCCAAAAGATCAAGGCGGTTGGAATTCCCAATTCTACCATTTTAATCCATAACAACTCTCTTATCACAATGTCGAAGGCCGAGGACATGTCTTTGCTAGCCACAAACAGGATAGGATCCATTCTTTACGGTCCCTGCCAGAATGTGTGCCATTAGAGTGGCATTCAGGGCAGTACCCATATTCCTCCTAAATCCCACTTGGAATTTTGACAAGATTTTGTGCTGATCTATAAATGTGTTCAAGTCTTGGAGAACTAGAATTGCAAATATGTTTAAGACAGTATTAATTAACGAGATGGGCCGATAGTTGTTTGGGTCATTGCGATTACCTTTTTTATAGACAGGGACAATTATAGACATTCCCCACTTCTCTGGGATGTTGCCATTCTAGAAAATGATGTCAAATTTATCTTTAAGTAAGTCAACCCACAGCGATGGATCGATTTTGTAAACAAGATGGAATTCCATCAGGACCCAGAGCTTTGGAGTGGGTGAGCTTGTTACTTGCCCAGAGAATATCCAACTTGGTCCATGAAAAACATTCTCTGTCTGCATCTGTCACATGATGGAATTTGACAGAAATGAAGCATAGTGATAAACCTTTCCCATACCTCCCCCAAAATAACATTCTCCATGTAATCATTACAATTAGACTTTGGATTACGTATAACTGACCAGATTGATTTCGTGTCGTGATTGCAAATGGCTTTAATCAGGTCACAATTTGTTTTATTTAACTTAGTAATTCGAATAGTTCTTAATTTGTTCTTGAACTGTTGAAGAGTGCGCTTTTTTAAATATAAGTACTGTTGGTGATTCAATGTTGCCATTTTGAGGGAGGGAAGTTCCTTATTAATGTGACATTTAAGCAATTTAACATCTTTATTGAACTGATGCAAAGTTGCTGTAAATTTGGGTTTATGTTTGGCGTGAACAAAGCAAATAGCATTCAAGACTAGATCACCTACTATGTTCTCCCTCAAGTAGCAACAGAAACCTAGATATAGTATTTGCTCAGCAATACAATTAAGTTCCATACGTACCTTTTCCACTAGTTTGCGACAGAGCATAGGGCTCCATCTGATGGAGATATGAGGGCGGTCCATTTCAATCAAAGGCAATCGCTCATTTTTGTTAAATCCAGAGTAGAACATTCTCAGTGAAAGTTTAATTGGAGCATGATCCCCGTGACTGATGGGATGTATGATTACTGGGTCAACACAGTGAATCAGCTAATTTGATATTGCAAAAAAAAAATCATAGAGAATGACACTCCTCAGCTCCAAGTAAATTTCGGACAGGACTCCCCACAATTTACAAAGGTAAACTCCCAGTTGTCAAGTACGACACCTATTTGAGACCTCTTTGCATAGCCTTCATAAAACCCATTGATTGTGCACTTATAGAGTCCACTTTACTGACCAAACACATTGCATTGAAGTCACCGCCAATGATTAATTTATAGTTGGCGTTTTGAGTCAGTATACTCTCAAGACAGAGGTCCAATTTATGAAACATGTCATCCAATGCCACTTTCAGTGGATTCTAGTAGAACGTTAAAAGCAAGATAGGCTCTTGAGAGTTTTTCGTGAACGTCCAGTTCAACTGCCAGGATATTCTCAGACGTGTACATGCATCTAGAAATACATTTAATAGGATTGATAGCAATTGGGCGACCCTCATTGCTTTTAATTGCATTAGAGCAATAAGTACTAAAACCATGCAACACTAGTTCCCTGGTACTCAGTTTCTTGGAGAACGATAATGTTGATGTTAGGTGTAAAGGAAAGGGAAGACATCCATTTATGAAGGTTAAGGTGGCCACATGAGTTCCATGAAATAATGTCCAACCCATGTTTTATTACTTGCTAGTTTTGGGGCTTGTCAGTTTTAATTGTGAATATTAATCGCAATAGCGGTTCCAACCAAGACAGCTCAGGTTTTCCTGCAGCAAGAGATAGCAATTGAGATATACACAATTTCCTGTCAGAAGAACCAACTGTAGTGCCACCTACACCTCCCTGCATGGATTTGTTTTCCTTCTCACGCAATACACATGGTAAATCCAGACTCATCTGCAATCAATTTGTTATTAAATGTATGCAGTTTGAAACCCAACTCAAACAAATCAGCTCGAAATCCCCAAATATATTTCAAAACATTGACCGTTGGCAGATAACATCATCCTGTAATTATCCCCACGTGCTAGAGAGAATCTTACAAAATCAGCACTAGTAAAAATACGCAGGGAGGGAATACGGGCAATCAAATCCATTAGATATGATCGATTTATTTTCACACCCTGTAGAATGTCAGGATTACCCTCTAAACCAATAATGTTAAGGTCGTTTGACACTGCCTCCATCCCATTTCGTTCCCCAAGGAACTCTCCTGAGTTAACAGTTCTTGCATTACAGGATGATCATGTGTAGCATTCGCCCCCACACTGACTTGCTGAGCCTTACCACCCAATACCAAGCCATTATTTAATTTCGATTCTTGAGGACCGGCCACATTTTCAAGTGCATCACTACCACCCCATGACTCACCATTAGTTGATTGAGCTTGACGCATGCCAGCCCAATTATCAAATACAGGGGCTCGCACTTTTGTCCCATTTAGATTAAGATCCTTCATTAATATTTCTGCATGGAGTGCACCACTCACCAGAGCTGATTTCAAAGAGCTCATTATTGTAGCGTGCGAGTGGGCATTATACAGGGGGCAAAATTATTGGTAGCGGTAGCAGGCAAATCAACCTTCGGAACACATCTATCAGATTGCATCTGGGTGAACAGTCACTCACTCAAATTTCCTGTTTGAACAAATGGTTTAGGACTTAATGTTTTTAACAACGGCACATCTTGGATCTCTAATATGCTGGTTTGTTCAGACTTTTCCAAGACAATAGAGGAAGACAGATGTTGCGTGGGTAGGAATCTAGATTTCCCGGGTCCACTGACAATCACATAGTCGTTATGGATTGGTAAATGTTTAGTGTTTGGCTTCATGTGTGAAGCACTACATGCTTTAGCATAAGAAGCGCTTGTGCTACTTTTGGAATAATCCATATTCAAATTAAGCTCATGGGCACTCTTCGTCGAGTCCACTTGCGAGTAGTAGGTGTTGGGGACAGAAGTTGCAAAAGATTGCTTCCTACAATCAATGAGGAAGAAGTTCATCAAGTTCTTTTGATTTTTAACTGAGTCGAGGGTTGTTACGGGTGTAGGATCAATGCTTAGCATATCAAGTACAACCTTAGCTTTGCATCCCTTCCATGAAGCAAGATTTAATGTTCCGATTGGCTTAAGCATTTCCACTTTTATTTTAGAGTCTTTAACTGGTTGCACGTCAGTGTTCAAACCTCCACTAGCTTTAGATGTTAACAAAAATGCCTGGCTCTCCTCTGTCAGTTGTTCGACATCAATTATATCATCCTTGGCAGGGAGATCCCCCAAAGTTGTAAGAAGGGTCGGACTGGGACAAAAAATAGGGCCGGTCACCCAAAAAAAAGAGGCCCATCCCTCGCCTCAAAAAAGTGGTCCACCCCTCGCCTCACGACCCTTGATCTCTGATGACATCACAGGGTGTGATGTCATTTGACCCCACCCCAAAGTGACATCCTGGGAAGCGTTAAAACACGACCTTTCACCCCTTGACAAAACAGGAAGTGGCATCAAATAGCATTGTTCTTAAGTACACTACGAAAAATATGGTTATGATTTCACTAATGATATACATTTCATACAAGAATGGATCACCATATTTATCATTAATATCTGTGTCTAGATCCATATTGTCATATTACTGTGAATCCAAGCAGACGTCCAAGGCCAAATTATAATGTTATTGTATAGCATTTATGCTGAAGCTCTTTTTTATAGAACAAATATGCATACAATATCCCCCAACCTGTGTTGGTACTCATTTATCGGCCTAAGAAGGATGAAAGGCTTTTAGAAAAAAGAAAAACAAAATAAATTGAAAAAAATATATATATTTTTTGAATTTTTTTTTTCTTCTCCTAACCAGCCCAGACATGTCCAGAAACCGGCCCCCCACTCGCCAGGGATGATTTCTGCCTGGCCACGGGCCGAAAGGCCAAGGGGCCAATCCAACCCAACCCTGGTTGTAAGTTTTGGTTTCACATGCCGATTTACTTCTTTTTTAATTAATGTTTGTGTTACTATTGCCGTTGTTCAAGTTGATACTATCCTTCCTGTGTTTCTCTGCTCTTTTCACTGCTCTCAAATGAAGTTTTTTTTTTTTTTAGAGTCTTGATAAAAACAGGTCTCCTCTTTTAAGGATTCTCCAGACACCACCTCGTTTTCCATCTGCTCTATTATTGTTGTAAGAGCAGAGGGACTCTCGGGTGTTAAGTCCCTTTGAGGAGGTGGCGGGGACGTCCTAGGGGCATTAAGGGCTACGATGTTCCGTTTGATGTCATTAATATAATTTTTAATGGAACGAACATCCGCAAACAAGCCTTCGAACTTAGGACCCAGAACAAATGGATTTAAATCCTTTGGGGAAAAGTGAGAGCCCAACTTCCCTTCCAAAACTCCCTCAGGTATAGATGTTTCACAGTACCGAGTACACTTATGAAGAAGGTGTGTTTCAAACCTGTGGTCTACGTGGTTATTGCCCAGAGACTGGGATCCTTTAGGATAACAACTAACATCCCTTGTCACAATAAATCCTTCCAGTCGATTTAACTTCATTAGAATATCGTTTGATGCTAGTTTCAATTCCTGGATTTAAAGGTGAGTGAAATCGTGCCCCTTGTCTAATAGGTCCAGAATTTTAATAATGACAGGGAAAGAGTAAGGGCTAGCCGAATCGGGTACAGATAATGATTTTTCATCCCTTTCTACTCCGTGCAAGTCACGGTCATTGCAGTTGTTTAAAGTGGGAGTCAAGTCAACATCCAGGCCAGGCACAATAGATTTAACCGTAGCCCTATTCACCTCACGCTCATTGCACCTGGTAACAACATCCTTGGGTCTAGGAGTAGAACATTTCAAAACTTGTGCGGTGTTATCAAGAGGTAAATCAATAGAATGTGCCAGATCCATTCTAGGCAGACTTGGTGTACTCTCCTGCCAAGTAATACCTATTGCACAGCCAACCCAGGTACTGTGACTATGAAGATGAGCAAATTATGTATTTCTCCTATGGGTGCAAGTCCCAGACTCACCTGTCTTTGGCCCATCGCTTTCTTGATAGGCTTGGTTTGCTCTCCTGCTAAACACTACCAATATATGACCACAGATGTGTATGTTTCTTCAATGTTACTTTCAGGGTCCCAGACCTTCAACTCTGGGTATTTTGCCCGCTCCTTTGCTTGTCACCGCTTCTTCTTACCCTCAGGGTCCCAGACCCTAGGTTCAAGGTATCTCTCCCCCTTTTCTACTTGCCACCACTATCTCAGCTTGTCACGTTCCCAGACCCTAAGTTCAGGGTATTTCTTTCCCTTTTCCACTCACCACCACCATCTCGGGATCTCACCGTCTCCCTGCCCCTTCGCATACCTGCATCCTCGACTCGTGAAGGCATCCGCCTTCTCCCAGCTTTCCTGGTCAGTCACAGGACTCGTGGTGTTTGGTAAGGCTTTGTTTGGTCTGCGGTGGCTGTGCAGCACCAACCGTTCTTTGGGAAGCCGTTGCACTTCCAAAGCCTCAGCACCGACTGTTGCCTGCATCTGCCAGCCTGTTGTCCCTTCCTGTGTGTCTCAGGACCTCTCTGCTTCTTCCTGGGTGTCCCAGATTTCTCGCTGTGCACGGCAGACAGAGCGCCTTTCCTCGTGGCTCCTCCAGGGAGGACTGCTCGTCGGAAGTCGCCCTTTCCTTTTTATTCTACAGCCAGGTTCAGATAGATTGAATAGGCTGGTCTGCTCATTGTGGTTCCACAGGGTGCTCTTCCGCACTCCGCACATATTCTCTTTGTCTCAGTACATTTTCCTAGGATGGTATGACCATTCCTTTTCATCTCAGTACAGTAAAGGGGAGGACAAACTTCTACCTTGATGGCATACATAGAAGTATGGGTGATTCAAGGACTCTTCCCACTACCGCTTCATGAGAGTTAAGCCTTGCTGCTTTGCATTGCTAGTTCCCTTTAAGATTGGCTTGGTTCTCCCTTTTTTTGATTGGGTGCTTTAGCCAGCCTCTAACCCCCGCACTAGTTAGTGGCTGAAATATCCTCACCAGAGGATTGTACGAAAGCATCCTTGGCACAGTGCAACAGCATTGCATTCTCCGCAAGTAACGCTTGCCTCCTCAGTTTCCTCCTGTTCAGGTTCTCAATGTCCTCCACCATGTTCCCCAGGACCTTCTACGCTTCATAACTATGCATTCCTAAAGATCTGTGGGCTCTGCTGGCCCCTTCACATAGGGATTGACAGCAGCAAGAGAATTTCATTACGGACTCTGAGCTTCTGACAATGCCAATCCACCACATTAAGTACAGTGTTGTACATGTAATCAGGCATGATGTATAGGAGACAGATTTAAAAGGGGAAAATGCAAATCAACAAATTACCTAAAATCTCAACACAATACTCTCTGAACTGCTTAAGGGAAAATATCAAATTTACAGGATCTTCCTTTCACTGCAAAAAAGCAATAGAATATTCAGCAAAGTCTTAATTTCAGGAACCATTCCAACTCATGAAATCTAACACTGACTTTTGAGGGCCATATGCTGTACTCTGGAAAACATTTTAAAAGTTGGACATTTAGACTTAACCTTTAAAAGGTCAGTCCACAGCCCATCTCCTTCCTAATCCTTTAAACTTTCCTAGGTCTTCATCTTTGTGTTGCCCTTCATCACAGTTGTTGCTTGTTATGGATAGAACCCACAAGGCTGGTAACGTCAATTGATCCTTAAAAATATTGATTTGCATCCTGGTCTCCCACTCCACTTGGGCGCAGAGAACAACTCTTAGCATATAATCTGTACCTTTTACTGGTTTGTTTCCGTTGAGGATTGGCGATTCAGTCAGTCAAATAAGGCGGAAGCGCAAATTATTCAGATGGGACGCAGAAGTAATAAAAAAACTGATCACCCGAAGTTAGAAGGTGCTTAGGGTTTTTTGGTAATAACCCCACTTTCCTTTCCTCCCCAAAAAGCTTGCTACTGGGAACTTAATACATCTTTTAGGGCAGACCTATGTAGAACATCCCGAGCGTGCTACATCTTATGTCTGTTTATAGACTTAAATGCTGCACTACATACCATTGGAAATACCTGCTAGCATTTAAGTTTCAAATCCAAAGAAGGAAGATTTCACCTTTGTTCTCTCTGACATTAATAAGCTTCAGCATAGAAACTTTGATGATAGTAACAACTGCGCTACAAAACATCCCTGCAGCAGAACGTGCAAGTGCTTAACACGAACATAGCATCAGCGAGTCTACACCTCAGCCCCTCTAAATTTGGGTTGTAAAAACTAAGCATCATTTGTTAGTTGGGAGTTGATTAGTTAGCCAAGTTCAAGGGGGTGCAGCCAAGTGCAAAGGCTCATATCTCGGCTTTGCCACTGGATGATATTGTGATTGACATATTAGCTTACTTCAAGGTATAGTACTGTGCTGTCTTCAGTGAAAAGGTTTGACTTCCCAGGTTCCTGTGGCATATTTTAGCCCATTGACATATCTTTTTATTTATACTATTTGAGTGGAAGGGGTCACTAGACCGAAGAGCCGATCAAATCTAAGAGGTGTCTGGCAAGCTTACTTGAGTTCTGCATATTCGACAAAAATGGTTTACTTTTTTTCTACAATTTCAAATGTTCTTCACATCATGAATAATAATCTGCAAGTATGCCAATACAACTAAGCAGGTGAACCAGTTTATTTTGTTGTGTGTATTTAAATATTTAAAACACAGTATTGAAAACCAGATGAGATCTTTAAGGACTCCTTTTGTATAACATATGTGACTATTTTTTAAATGAAAAATATGGTCATGTTGGTTTGTCATGTACTTTCCAAGTCAGGCCTACAAAACAAATGATCCTTTTGTCTGTGGAAGCCAACCATTCACATAATATTGGCAAAATTCCTACAGGAGACCAATCCAATTGTTTACCCTTTACCACGGTGTGTGATCCTAGGCAACTCATTTAATCTCTTCGTGCCTGACCTGTAAAAATCACCACTTATCTGTTATGTGACGAATCAAGGGTATGCACCCCTTCTCCCCAAGGGAGGAATCCCCTCCCACCCCCTGTGAGGCTAGGGAGGTGAGCATGCTCCAACTCCTAGGGGTCGAGGCAAGTGGGACCTCACCGGGAGAGACACCCACCTTTGGGGACAAGGACTCACGTTAACTCCCTACACCAGAAAAAATGATGGCATCTATGGGACTGTCAAACCAGAACATCTATCAAAAATGCGACAAGGAAGAAGCTAACAAATGCTCTTATTTAGAAGGAAAAGAAACTGTTTCTTTATGTTGAAGTATCCAATCCACTGAGACGAGTGGATTGAAATATGAAGACTCACCACACAAAGCAAGACGATGGACGAGAAGCAAGAGAAGAAGTTAAGCGGGGGAGGTCCCCTGCTTATGCGATGACGAGAGGACAGAGTCCGCAAGATAGAAACTTGCTGGGAGGCAGTAAGGAAAATGCTGAGAAGAGAGCATAGCCGTCAAGCTGACAAGGAACATGCTGAGTGGGGCTTACAAAGCTGAGAGCCTGAGAAGTTGCAAGCTCAGGGGGGGGCTTGAGAGGTGGTAGTGGCGTGACTATAGGAGAATCATGATGGGCAGCAGGTCCGTACAACAGCGCTTATACCGCCCCTGATAAAGAGGAAGATAACTGGAAACCAGGGAGGCCTAGGAAGATCCTCAGTGATATAGAGAAAGCCATGAGAGGAAGTTTGTTGGAATAGAACTTTAAGCGTCAGAGAGAAAACAATACAATTCCCTGAAGGGGAGACGAAGGGAAATGTGAATTCCTTGATAACCCTTAACTGTACGAATGTAAGGATATGTAAGATCACATATCCTGGAAAAGAAGAAAACAAGTGAGAAAAGCATAACACCAAAATTCCTGAAGGATACGAATAAAAGAGGGAGTGATATAGAGGCATTTGAAGGTCTGCATCATAAAAGGAATAGATCTCTACCTTGCCAAGCAAAGAGAATCCATGTTGTAGCAAAAGGAGACGAATGGTAAGTAAGAAAGCGAGAATATGAAGTGGAAGGCTTGAATAGCCTTGAGAATCAATCAACCTGAATCAAGAACACTTACGGCCAAAGAAAGAAACAAGTGGGTCAGTTTGAGAAAAGAATTGTATGAACTGAAAAAAAGAGTGACCAAAGAACCTGGAAATAATATCTATTAAGAAGGTAAGTGAGGAAGCACCAAGCAGAAGAAGCGAGTCGTTCTCCTGTCCTTTTCTTTTGTTGAATTAGTGATAGGGTCGGATGGTGAAATTATTCTGCTGGACATCGAGAAAGACTACCAACGAGTACCTCAGTTATTTCTTTAGGTAGGGAATCCCCATAACTATAGGGAGGCCTTTGCATCCATCATTTAATAAAACCTGAAGTAACAATATCCTTAAAGAGTTTGCGTCCTCCTCCAGATCCTCCATAGTAATCATAGTGGCCACTGTTATATGGTTCCCCACAAAGTCATGTGTTTTTGTCTCACTCATGACATCCTGAAAACTAATCTCAGTCTACAGTTTATGTTCAGATACATGCACCTTCCTAGTGCCTTCTAAGTAGGTATCCTCCATCTATGCTAAGGCATGTGAGCCTTCCTCGTTGCTTCCAACCGGTTTTCCGTATTCATGCTTCAGCATTGGCAGATTCTTTGAGGATGGTAATTTATGTCTTTCATTAGGACACCTCTATATGCACTTTCTACGGTTTCTAACTGCTAGAGCACCTGTGCCATTCCCACTGCTCCCAATCTCTTACCTCTATACATACACTTGGGCATCACATACAATGAAATGTAACACTCATCACAAATATAAATTATCATAAATATATAAATCATCAAAAATATAGATCATCACATATAGGTATACAATTTGACCCACCAACTTTGACCACGAAACACTACCAATTACACAAATGAAAGAAGTTGGATAAAATACCTATAAAATAGATTTTAATTGCATGTTACATAATGTCAGTTCAGGTTTCAAGTATGAAAGTAAAGTCCAAGCTACCAAAGGTGACTCAGCCATGAAGAGGGAGCATAGAGAGGGGCTACATAGATGAGTAACTGAACTTTGGTTAATCTCCTAATGCTACAATAAACCGGACAAACAAAAGAATTGCATTAAATATTCAAGTATGGTATTGCATGATAAACAGTTACCTTAATTCAAATGGTTTATTGTCCAATTTCCTGTGACGCCCCCCTCAATGGGAGGAAGTTAAACCTAGTTCTTGCGTTGATTCATATCTCAAATCCTAATCTCGGTTATATGCACCTTCCCTGTGATGTTTAATAGGATTTCATTGTCTATGCGTGGGCCTTTTACACATGGCTACTGATCTGTGCCCTAGATCTATACTACAGCTTGTATATGCTTATTGTGGTGATTGTAACAAGAATTGTTTATTATTCTCATTACAGCATGGATGAAAGGGGAGGGCACCTCAAGTGGTTTCTATGTTCATTTTTGATAGCTTCCAGACAACATATTAATTATATGTTAATATGGGTAGTAACTGTGGTGAGGCGTGCACAACCAGAGATTCCCATACACTGTACTCAGTGAACCCGACTTCTAGGCCTTCCCACAGGTACAAGCAGCCCTACCTATTATTGGCCATTTTTACTGCCTAAAAATAGACAAATACTCAGAAAAATGGAAATCTGGGGGGTAAAAACACTCCCAACAAAAAAATGCAATTAACTCATAGGAGCACCTCCCTATGCTTTCACCCACACAGCTAAATGGATATGTTTGGACATACACATAGAACCACAGGAACTAACCGTACAATTATTACAGCCTGATTTGAAGTAGTAACAATTTATCTTTTAGATTGCATTCATAACTAGGTGAAAAAATGTATTTTACAGTTTAAAAAAAATGTCCCATCTTATAAAATACTTACATTGGGAATGGAACTTACATTTTTACTCAGTACTTTGAAAAATAAGGTGTAAAATCCTTCACTTCAAAATCCTATCTGAAGCACTGGGTTCAAGGAAGCATTATGAACAACCTTTTAGCCAGTGAATTATCTTGGTTACCTCTAAATCTCATACGTTTAAGCTGTCATTAACCTTACTTGGAGTTCAAGGTTGCTGTTCAGTGGAAATGGTGGCTTTTTAAGCGTATTAGTGGACATTTTATTGCTAGCCATTTAAAAAACTGCAGTAGTTGAGAATCCTCTCAACCATTTGGGCTTTACAACTGGTGGGAAAGGGACTCCATTATGAGAAATTCAGAAGTAAGGTTCTAGAGTTTCTGTGCTCTCTTGATAAATCACTGTTTAATACGTTTATCAGTCATTTGTGGGGGTGCGGAAGACAAAGGTGACATTTGTGGGCAAAGACTTTTATTCAGTGAAAAAAGTAAGTAAAACCTATCGATCCCTATCTCTAGGAGGGGTAGGAGGGGTAGGAGGGGTATTTCCCTGCCTCAACTAAAAGGTCTAAGGTGACCATCAGGATGTCTGTCAACTGTCATGAAAACCTTGCTTCTGTCCCTCAAACTAGAAACTATAACTAAAGTAGTACTGTTGTGGCCGAACCCAGGAGATTGACTCCCTTCTTTCCTGGGTTGAAGTGCCTTATTTGTTGTAACAGTTCTTTGGCTTCTTGCAGTATCAGCACTCGTTATGGGCCATGCGGTCCATCTCCTCCTGGAGGTGGAGTTACTGCCTCGCCAGCTTCTTGCAGGGTCTTGTTTCAAACCTGCTAGAGACACATCTCCTCTCATGGCATCCCCGTCTGCTGTCCTTTGAATCTCCTGCACAAACCGCTTCCACGAATGCTGTTGCTCCAGGGACGGCTTGGCATTGTGGCTTGACATTGTGTCAAGTCCCTCTTTGGCTTGTAATGTCTGTACAGGTATGTTTCTTTACAGAAGGATAGAACGCTCCTCAGAGTCCACAGAAGTGTTCTTCCTGCATCCGTGCATCCTCTTCGTGTCAGTACTTGCCTCCCAGGTATTCTTCTTCATCTCAGTATTGGAGTCAGTAAATGGTACAATAGCAAATGGAAGTGCTAGCAAGTGAAGTTGGTTTAAAGATGGTAAAGGATTTGGGAAGGTTAGGTTGGGGATTTTGTGTCTAATTCTACCCAGGTGTTTGTCCTGTTATTTTTATTATTATTATATTATTTAATGCGGTTTAATTATTTCATGTGATTTAGTATAACACTTTACACATTTACAATATAAAATCTATATATCATTAAATTCATATTACACAATACACAAATTTAAATACAACATTCAATCTATACTTCATACAATAATCAAACATAACGCTTAAAATCAAATCATTAAAACAAACCCATTTGATCAGCATGACCAATAATTCCTATACATGCCTTAAAATAAATGAACCTTTCCTGTGGCTCATGAAGACCCTTCATGCGCCTTGCCGAACTCATAATGACCAGAGTATACTATATTTAGGCATTCACTTTTCTCTCAAACCCCTGCAGTTTACCCATAACTACATGCCATTCTCTGTCCAGCTCTAACTGCAAATTACTACTGTGTGTAGAACACCATTGTCGCCAAAAAGCAACAGATTTAATCGTATCAAGGCAATGTACATGATCACCCTGATATTTTATTTATTTTTAAATTTGTTTATTAGCATTTGGTATAATATAACAAAGCATCATTAGGTCACAACAGCAGATGATAGGAGCACTAAAAATATGAAGCAGAGATAGTTGAGCAACCAGTTAGTGCGTAGAGTGCCAAGGAATAATACAAGTTTAAAAAAAAAAAAAAAAACAAGAAACAAAGTTACTTTAAGGGCTTACCAACTGGGCTCTTATACAGGGTGTAATGAGGAGATCGCCATTGCAGGAACAGGGGTGTGGCACGGGCACGCATGGATGGGCAATCAGGGGGTCGGAGTCAATAATGCAGGAATGGGCAAAGGTAGTTCACAACCTTGCTAGTTAAGGGTAGTATAACATTTAGTGCAGGTTCATGGGAGTTTGTCATCGGAGGGGTGGAACATAGTAAAGACCGGTACTTTTCAAGATTCATAGGTTCCTGCTTGGGATTCGTCCAGGCCTTGTAGCGACCCAGCCCATGCTTTGTCTCAGCTTCGCACCAAGTTCAAGATGCCACAGTTTATATTATGCAGGCTAGGTCCATGAACCTGGTGATGTCTGATTTCCCTCCTCCTAGAGTATGCCCCAAGCAGGCATACCAGCGGGCTAGTTATACCAGCCGCCCTGCAGGCATGTTCAACACGGGACCAGAAAGCTTGTACTTTGGAACATTTCCAGAAAATCTGAATTAGGTTTGTGTCGGTCACCCAGATATTTTATGTATGTATTACCCATTGTCAAACATTCAGTCAGTAGATGTTTTTGTGTCTCAAGAGCTTCAGCACCTTTACACATCTAACATACTCTCTGTTTTCAAAATCTGCAGAGACCTGCCCGTCCCAAATACTGGGAGGTGATTCAGGCGTAATAGAAGAATAAAACGGCGGAAGTGCTTTTTGCCAGGGAATTGAATATCCCTGCGGCTTCTTAAAGATAAAGAGTCTTTTTGACACAAAGCCGTAACTACTCAGCAAAGAGAGATGGGAGTAATTTTCCGCCCCAATCCCATAGCTCAATTTTCTTTTAAACTTCACTTTTCAACTCATGCAAAGTTAATTGCAATCGGGAGCCCAACCTACTGAAGCAAATAGTTCACCTATATTCGCTTCATAATTCGAGCTACCTTTACCTTTAGCTGTGTCTAAAGCCATGTTCGACAAGAAATGAGATTCAGCACAGGTCTTTGACTGCAAATACAAGACAACCCGTTTATTCCAAGACCATCGCTTTTAACAAAAGCAGCCTAAGATCCAGTCAAATGATGGTCATGGGGACACATGTGGGCAATCCAAACATCTTTCTCCAGAAGCTTCTCTCAATATATTACAACCATTCAAAATCGAACAAAGACACTTGCCATACCATGAATAATTTCCGGAACAAAGCAATGTACATAGAGGTGTCTCACACCTTCGAATGTGAACCCACTTGCTCTCACCGATAAATCATTGACGTCAATTGGGTTGCCTTTCTGATATGTGCGTTTTTACAACTTTCGTATCCCCTTCTAGTTTCCAGCTCAACAATTATCACATCCTTGATCTGCAAAACGGGTTGTTGTAGTTTTTTGGCTGTAAATAGTCATATCTTCGTTTTAGTTCCATTAATGATCAGGGAATTCAATTCCGCATAGGCCCATAAAGCTTCTGCAGCCCTCTTTCATCCAGTGAAAGTGTGATCCATTACAACAAAATCACCTGCACAAGATAATGCTTGGCAATATACTGTACCTGTTTTAGGGAGACAAGAAGCTAACTGAACCAGGATACTAGGAAGATCAGCTAGATCTATATTAAATAGCAGGGGAGCATGAACACACCCTTGCTTTACGCCAGCCCTGTTGTAGATCAGTCTGCATCCAATTTTATCCAGGCTGTCGTATTAGGATGGAGCAGTTTCACAAAGTAGAATATTCTAGGTGGACATCCTAGCTGAGCCATCTTCTCCCATAGCTTTTCCCTGTCCACCAAGTCCAATACAGATGTAAAGTCTACAAAAAGGGCATAAAGACCAGACAAACCTTTCTGGAACGTTTTTTTGCTGTCAAATAATCCATTATTCTGAGATTATGAACTGTCGAAAACCTCCTGAAAACCCATCTACGAGGCCCGAGTCATCCACCCATTTTTGCAGTTCAGATAGTAAATATGGCGAGAACAATTTACCCAGACCATCGATACTAAACGGTAGTTCTCGGGGACATAAAGGGACCCTTTCTACAAAAATTGAATCATGATAGAAGATTGCCAGGATATAGGTATCTTTAAAAGGGCCGCCCACCCAGAAGTCAGGGTCTTGTTTAAGGACAGCACTTGCTAGACCCATTGGGCCCAGTGCCCTAGAAGATTTCATTTTACCAATTTTAAGCTTTATATCAACTTCAAATTCAAGACGAGGACCCATTATCGCAGCATACAAGAAACCCATGGCTGACTGGCTTTCAGTATTATCCCTAGAACTCAGGTGTTGGACCCAGATTGTCTCATTTATAGGATGAATCACCTTCTTTCCCCCGCTACCTTTCGCTTCGCCCATCATTGACCAGATAGATCTGGAATTACCACTTGCCAGGAGCTAAAGCATTTTTTGCCAATGGGCACTGCGTTGAGATGTCCGCCATCAGTGAACCCAGTTCTGATATGTTTTTAGCTACTTTCATCAGCAACATTTTATCCTTAGTTGCTAGGGAGCCATTTTTCAGTCTTTGTAAATTCCTGTCCGAGGTTTTGCTTTCTATTACACATTGCCTTATTGTAACAGACTTATTTCTTCTCTGTACAAAAGTTTGAAGGTTGACTCATTTCGGCAAAGCGATTAGAGAAGTATCAAGAACCAGACAAGTTAGTAATTATTTGTCACTTCTTACGCACATAAAATATTTTGCTGCTACCAACTAATACGATAGCCCGAGTGGTTTATTTGGATTGCACCAATCGCCTTTCTATTCACTATCGGGCCACAATTGAAGGACAATTTCAGCATTGCATGATCACTCCAGTTATTCCACTCCACAGACAATCATATCTTAAGGAGGACAGGCAAACTAACAAATAATCAAAAAAGTGAAGTCACCAGATGATGACCTTCCACTCGACCATTTAACATTTTTTAAGTCCCACGTACCCATGAACCGCCTTCCATGTTTTTAAAAAAAACTTTTATTTGGCCAACAATGCAGAGTACAATAGGTTACAGTGATCATTCGAGTCAGGTAGAAAGACAAACAATGCATTACGACATGATCAAATCGTGAGGTTTCTGAGGTACATACGTTACATTGCTCGTTGGAGTAGTATCATTAATAGGTTTACTTTGGGACATTGATTCAATTATTTATTGGAAGGAAGGTTGGCCAGATAGGTACGGAACTCTGACCAGGCATTAATGGGACGAGATGTGGGGGGTAATGAGTCCAAGTACATCTCCTCACAGTTCTGTGCCCAGCTTAGTGCTGCCATCCAGGCTTTGGTATTGGGTGGGGTGACGCGTTTCCATTTCAACAGTATACATCTCTTGGCAATCATACAACCTATATTTACAAATGAGTGAAGTCTCTTTTTCGGGAGATTGTCCCAAATAATACTCCCAAGGGAGAGCACTCAAGGGGAACATCCAAAACATCTGAAAGAGTCTCTAATAGTGTCGCAAGAATGTTCCCAGTTGGGCACAGGACCAAAGCACATGCATTTGATCGGCAGGGCTAAAGCAACATCTAGGACAACAGTGTGCCATACCCTGAGAAATCCTGCTGACTTTTCTAGGGGTGTAAAACAGTCTGTTCAACAATTTATATAGTATACATCTGAATCTAAAATTCAAGCAGACCCGTTTAGTGTGTACACACGTGCGTTTCCACTGGGCCTCGGACAAATCAATCCCCAAGTTGTCTGACCAACTATTGCGTGTCCCAGGGTCAAGACTGCCACTAGTATTTGCCAATGTATGTCTCAGGGGGCTCCGCTGGGTAGCATGGCCACTGCGACTGCACAGCCGCACGTAACCTGTAATATTGCATAAGTTCCATTCCTGAGCAGTATGTTCCCGCCCCCATGTTAGTGGGGGGGGGGGGTGAATTTACCATCCGAGACTAGATCAGCCACGACCCTATTGTCGGCACGCTCCCATTGTACCGCCAGTGCGCTGTCCCAGGTGGGGCCTACACCAGGGAACCTCCACAGCGGAAGCCATTTATAGTACAGATGTATTTCAGCATTTGCCAAGAAGATGCGACACCAGGCTAGCACAGTGAAGGACACAGTCAAACAGGCAATCGTCTTTATATTTGAAGTCCATCACAAGCGTCCCGAGGTCTGATCCACCCGCTGCCAGGTGCTCGAGCTTGACATGAGGTGGTTGTAGGTTTTCCTCATACCATTAGGAAGCATATGGGGCCTGTGCGGCTATCCAGTATAACTCGAGGTCTGGGGACACAAAGCCCCCTTATATGGGGGAGTCATACCTACCCACTTTTTCCGGACCGCCCACATGCCATAAGAATTGCACACAGAGCCCATGGAATTTGGAGAAGGGCCTACCAGGCCGAATCAGGATGTTGGCAAATATATATAGTAGAGTTTGAGTACTAACACCATCTTTACTAGGGACAATTTACCTGCCATCGTAAGTGGGAGTGCTCGCCATCTGGTCAGCCTGCCCGTCACACAGCCCTCCATCGTCCCATAGTTGTCTTTCAAGAGGGAGGATCTTGCACCAGAGACCCTCACTTCTAGGTATGTAATCCCACAAGGGGACCAACAGAGGGGATAACCGCCCCACGGTTGCTTAGTGCTGCTAGTTAGTGGGAACATCTCTGATTTAGAATAGTTTATCATGAACCCGGAAAAACACCCCAGCTGAATTATGTCTTGGAGTATTGGGTCGGGATTGGTCTGGGGATCCCATATGTACAATAAGACATTGTCTGCGTAAAGTGAAACTATTTACGGAGATCTGCAAAGGCAGATCCCCAATGTCCATGACGGGCGTGGTTCATATCCACCATTGGTTCAATGACCAGGATGAAAAGGATCGGGGAGAGTGGGCAACCATGCCGGGTGCCCCTGGCAAGCCCCAGGAGTTCAGATTTGTAGGAGATCACCAAAACTCTGGCTTTAGGACATGTGTATAACAGCTTAATATAGCGAAGCATTTCTGGGCCTTTCCCATCGTTTCAAGCACCACCCATAGGTACTCCCACAAGACCATGTCAACTGCTTTCTGGGCATCGAGTGTCACGGCCACTGCTTCAGTCGCCGTATCTATTCGTGCCATCACATCGAATAGGATCTAATGTTCTATGAGGTTGATCTGCCCGGGACAAATCCCCCCCGCCCCCTGGTCACTGTGGACAATGTGGGCCATCAATGGGAGAAGTCTATTTGCAAGAGCTTTGGCGTAAGTTTTGGTGTCGACATTCATGAGGGAAAGGGGCCTATAGGAACCACATTCATTGCTAGGTTTGTCGGGTTTGAGCAGGATTGTTATGGTGTCCTCACGTAGAGAAGTGGGCAGAATAGAGTCGCAAAGCGCCTCCACCCATACCTCGAGAAGGCAAGGAACAAGCAGGGATGCATGTTCTTGGTAAAATTCGGATGCAAGTCCATCTAGACCTGGGGCCTTGCCCCTAGGCAAGCTGGAAACCACTGAGGATCTCTTGCATGGACAGGGGGGCCTCAAGGCTCTCCCTGGCTTGGGTATTCAGTCGCAACATGGGTATCCCTTCAAGCAGGGAGTGCATAGCTTGTGCACCGTGTTGTTGATCGGATACTGTAATGCTTATGCGAAATGCGAGCTAAAACAGCATGGCGCCATTGCGCAGCCATCTTGACACTCCTCTCCCATCAAAGTAATGAAAGCCTATGTTTTTCGTGGGCTTAGCAGAGTAAACACGCATACCGGCAAAGCAAGGTCACAAATATTTTTGCTGAGTGGACTTACTGTGGAGAATAGTTATGGGATTGTCCGCGGAAGGACGTGTCAGACAGGGAGTCGGAGCGCTCTGCAGGTGCAGTGATAAGGGGTCCTGGGAGAATGCAAGGAGACGGAAGTTGGGTTTTTCCACTTTTTGCCACCTTCCACTTGTGATATGATCTTCAGCCAAGGGCAGTCATAAGCTTCAGAGATAAAGAGAAGAGGTTTTTCGTCTGTGAAAAGCAGTTAGAATCTGGACCCCCGGGTGATGCTGTCTCGCTGAAAGAGAGGACGCTGCGCTCCGGACCCCGTTATTATGAGTGATCTCTTTGCCTACCTGCTCTGGGACTAAGCAGTGTCGTATTGGCCAGATGAAGGTGTCTGCTACATTGATAACAATGATGAACCCTTTTTCTATGTTTCTGTATAACTGATTATATGTTTATTTTGTGTCTGATGTGTTCATATATAAGGTGTGAATAAAGGGCCTATAACGAGCCATTTACATTTTTTACCATAACTAATGGTCCAAGTGTGATTTCTTGCCTGTCTGAGTCCAATAACTTGTTTTGCCAGGGACCGGGGGGAAGGTAAGTCTAAGGCTCTCCCCATGTGGCCAAGCAAACGCAAAACAGATGCATAAAGGGAACAATAGAAATTAGAGAACACTTTAAGAATCTCATAGTCTGAACATTGGGGATTCCCCAGTGCATCATTAATACAGTCCACCCGAGTATGCCCACCCTCTGATTTGGCCAGTCTGGCTAGTGTTCTACCTGGCCTCTCCCCTTCACCGTATTTCCTGGCTGCTTGTAGACGCAAGTAGTAGCACACCTCAGAGGGCGTGTGCCTCTAGTTGATCTAGTTCAAATCAGATCTGATCTGCGCCAGCACTTGCAGATTTGAGTGGTTGGAGTGTTCCTGCTCCAGGGACTTGAGCTTGGTTTCAGAGCTCTGAAGGTCACTCCTAATAGTTTTTAGAACCCCGGCTTCTCTAGAGATTAACATTCCACAGATGTCGACTTTAAAGGCTTCCCATCGTACACCGGCGGAGGTAGCACCCGACACATTACACGTGAAGTATGTCTCCATATCTTAAAGGATCTCTGCCTTGAATACTATGTCTCTGAGTGCTTCAGATTGCAAACGCCAAGCACCACCTGACGCGGGGGATCTGTCTGTGTTTAGTGTCAATACTACTGGGGAGTGGTCACAGTGTAGTATTAAGACGTCCCAGACTCTACCCATCAACGAGCTAGAAGTCAGAAACACGTCAATACGTGAGGAACTATTGTGCACAGATGAATAGAATGTGTATTGCCACTCTCGTGGGTGTAATAGGTGCCATCTATCACCCAGTGCCAGGTATTCCATGTGGGCCAGGAGCTGCCGAGCTGCACGTGACCTAGATCTGGGGGCCACACCAGACCAGTCTATGGTCTGATCAAGGATCAGATTCATGTCCCCCCCACCCCCAATATGATCGGAAACCCATGTAACCGGTGAGCATTAACGCTACATCATCAAAGAATTCTGGAGAGTCGATATTGGGGCCATAGGTGTTAACCAGCACCAATTCAATACCATTGATGAAGCAGTGGATGACTTGGCGCGCCCCCTCCCCCCACCACCAGGGTCTAACTAATTCTTTGTGACAAATTTCACAGATTTATGAATTAGCATCATGACCCCCCCCATCCCCAGATTGGGTTGAGAATGAGGTGAAAAACCTGTTTGCCCCCCATGTTGGTGCAACGCACCAGCACACCCCTCTTTTGCATTTATGTCTCCTGTAGGAGAAGGACAGTTACCCTATGCCTATTGACATAAGCCATGATCTTAAATGATTTTGTGACGTTCCCCACAACCCTCTAACATTCCAGCTCATCACCTTAAGCCCCATTGCAGAAGATAATCATAGTTACTCGATGCTCTGCAGACCTACCATTGCACGTTCCACCTTTATAGGTGAAAACATTTCCAACCTTGTACTCTGCTGCCAATTCGTTTTCCTCCCCAATTCACCCAAAATGTGCAACAGGCACTTGAACATTCAGAGAGACCTGAACCTGCAGTGCAAGACCCTTCTCCGCCCCCAAACACTACCCGCGGCCCACCCCAACATGGCCATAAAAACCAAACATGACCCAAAATTGTTCAAGCAGCTGCTGTGGGTCTAACTGCTACTACTTCGGGCCGCAACACAACACAGTTTCAGGATCACACATTTGAATATACAGGTGGTAGTGGTAGGTTAATATTGAGGTGCTATGTACTCATCTGAGAAATAAAAGGTAGCTGAAACAGATCCATTGTAAGTTCACTCAGACTGGTAGTTAATCGTTCTCATTGGCTTGCCTATGGTCTGGGATCGGTATCTGGGCCTCTAATCTTCACCGCCTCATCCGGCACTGAGCCCAGGCATAGCTCCTTTTTTCCCCCTGGCAAGGCGCGGAAGACCATCTGTCCCGAAAACTCCGGAGTTTGGCGATGATGGGGCGAGGAAAGTCTCCTGGTTTGGGGCAAGGGCCCGGTGGGCTCGCTTCACTGGAAAAAAGGGGGAGAGCATGGATGCGTTAAGTAGATCCTTGAGAACGTTTTCCATTTCCTGTTCCATGCTCCCAGACAGCGCATCCTCTGGGACCCCCACAATACGAATGTTGTTACTCCTGGAACGCGATTCAAGATCCTCACACTTGTTTCTTACTATTTTCATTTCCGTCGCCAGAATGTTACTATATTCTGAAGCCCCTGAACGGGATCTTCCATTGCACCAATTCCCGTCTCTGCTTCAGTAATGCGTACAGACCCCTTTGCCAGCTGTGAACGCATGGATGTCACATTAACCGTAATATAATCCCCTTTTTCATGGACAGCAGCAAAGCCTTTAGCCATGGCTTCCATCGTTGGTGAGGTCTGGAGGTGGTCATATAATGGGTGGTTTCTGATCCGAGTGGGAGCTGTTACAGTGTCCGGGCTTTTGCAGGAAGCAACTTTAGCAAATATGTCCATAGCCCCCGTTTTTCCCCCACTGCCGGTGCCTCTGGTCATGGCGGATGGATAGGGGGAGCACACATGGAGGGGGGCACCAGGAACACAGAGCAGGGAATTACCACTATCCGCCTGAGCTCAATTTAGCACCCTGGTATTGCTTCAGCTGTACGGGGCTGCTCAAGATAGGTAGCCCAGTCAAGCAGTGTTGTAGCTCGGGCGGTTCAAGGTCCAGCAGTGGTATATATTCGCGGGCACAGGGGTGATGCCTGTGATAGTTTTGGTCCCTCTTGTAGCTCTGCGAGCTCTCAAGTTATCTGGTTGGGCCAGTGAGTGGACTAGGAAGTCATGGGATTGCAGGCCGGGCCCTGGCAAGCTCAACTCTCAGAACCTTGTGTTCTCGGTTACAGGAGGCTAACAACAGCACAAGCCAGAGGGATGCCGGTATAGAGACAATACGTGGATTACTGGGGTGTTGCCCCACCACTCCATACGTGCAGTGGGGTCCTGGCTAAGGCGGTGAGTGTGCTGGGATGGTATGGGGCTCAGGGCAGGCCCAGGCAGGTTCAGTGCTCACTCCATATAAGCGCCAGGGTGGCGTCAGTTGGGGGGCCTTCTGTGTGTTATAGGGTTGTGGCAGGGCCGCACACCAGTTGGGGGGGCACTGAATGCCAGCCCGGCCCAGGCACGCTGATGTAGCTGCCTCGGCGGGCCCACGCTCAGTCTTCCCATCTGCTGCCACAGCACAGGCGTAATGTTATTCCTGCCTCTGCTGAACCAGGCGCAGTCACAGGATGTTGCCGCCTGCAGCGTCGCAGTCGCTGGGCCCCCCGCTGCTCCTCCAGATGTCGCACCGAGGCAATGTGTGCGTCTTCCTGCAAAGCGGGCTTCGAGTTGGGATACATCCGCCTTGCAGAGTCCTTCAATGTAGGAGCTACAGTGGCTCCTCCCCGCCGTAAATCTTCCAGGCGATGCTGCACACCGCCTGATCCCCAGGTTTCGGTTGTTTCTGGGGTCGATCGTTCCCCTCAGTCAGGGGTACCAGCACACAGGGTTGCAGGGTGTAAAGTTTGATATTGCTGTTAACATGCTTGGTTTATGTCGGGCCGAAAGCGGAACTCTGTCCCTAGGCATCCATCATGATGGCTGCTAAACAGCGCCCCCTCCTCCATGTTTCATCTTCACGATTAGGCTTAGCTTGACTCATCATACTTAGGTGTAATACCATTCCAATCTTTCAAAATCGCATCACGTACACAATGCGCATTAAAATCCCCACTCAGTATAATCACATCCCCCCGTCTCCATCGGCCCAAGTAATAACACATTCCTGTAAAGTCACTCAATTGTTTACCCAGGGGATCATAAATGTTGACAATCAGAACGTGCCCATTAACACATAGGATTTTAGACCATGTTTAACACCCACCATCATAACCCCATATGGTCTTCCCTGTTCACCACGTTTTGCCCTCATCTGATAAATTGTAAACCCATCAATATAAATTTCAGACATTAGCCAAAGCTCCTGAATTAGAAAAATATGGTTCCTGATTAACATGTCTTTCGAGCCCTTGGGGTGCGGAAGATGCAAGAAACCTCATGTATTCAAAGTTACTATGGAGATATTTAGGGTATTTAGATAACAAGTCAGCCAACCACTTCAATGTCCTTTGAATACCAGAAAATTGAACATTTTCAGTATTGACATTAAAGCTAGTGTTGGAATACACAGATTGGCGATTCCTAGCTTTCTTCACAGGTAAAACTGGTCCTACAAGTCACTATTAGCATCCAGTTCCAACCCAGAGCTAAAAAGAAGATCTTTAAAGCTATACGTTTGGGTTAGTACATTTTAGAGGTTGAAAAAAAACAAAATTCTCATTCACAAAAACTCTTTATTGTGAAATTTGGCTCAAATAGTTTAGGAAAACTGAGCGAGAGGCCCATGCATTTCTATTTTTCTAATTCAAATGTTTGATCAGAATGTTACCATCAGTCCCAAGACCAGTACCCTGACCACTGGCCTCATGATCAAACTTTTCCTTCACTTGCAGTGGCTCATACGGTTTTCTTATAGGTGCTAATGATGTTACTTCTGGGCTTATTTGATCATTTGGTTCAAGTACACTTTCAGTATCCTGTGAAGCGATACTAGTCTCTAGGATGGTCTACTCCTCTTCCTTTCGATTTTTAAGCTTGAGCCAACCATTCAAGTTACCAGATTTCGTCTGCTGTCTTTTTATTACATGCCGATTTCTTCTTAGCACGTTTAGAGCCTTTCTGTTTTTGTGTAGACGCCGGCTCCTCCGAATTAGCCTGTTTAGCTTGCCTAGTCCTTGCTCGTTTCGTCATACACCTATGCTTTCTGGAATAAAAAGGATCAGGCTCATCAGACTCTGGCAAAGCCAGTTGTTGAACTTTACTTCCTTTTTTCCTCAACTGGCATAAACTAAGCCGCCGGGCAGAACACAGTATCCACAGGTTCATTCGAAACAGGTGGCACGATATGTTGGTCTATTTCAGGAGGTGGAGCCGACACGGGTAGTTGGATGGTCCCAAAACCTTTGCCACAGTTTTAAAAGTATCTTGAGGGCAAATTGAATTAATGCCAGAGAGGACTATCTCAGCATAACGCAGTCTGACTCGGTTGATTCATGGGTCGCATTATGAGGAGAGGACTGTAAAAGTAAATTGAGAGTTTGATATGCAATTGATGTCATTTGCCTCAAACCCCATATTTGCACGTTGAACTTGCACCTCAACTACCGTTGAGGTTCCCATATCCAGCTCAGTTAATTCAGCCACTGCCTCCATATTCTGTTGCAGACTATAAACCAGGTTTAGCAAGGAGTTATCAATGTCATCAAAATAAATTAGATCTTTACTCAGGTGCGTATCGTCCATACCTACAGATTGCCCCAAGTTTGTATTTGTCACAATCACACCTGAATTAGTAGCCTCAGCAATCACCGGGTAAAATTATGTTATTTTACCTCTTAGCTTGTTCTTATTAATCGGAGTCTCGGTATCCTCAGATTCCGGTATTGCAATTACATAAGGTGATTTGGCGGTTAGAATGTCATTGTTGGTAACTTCACCTCCCCATAGGTTATATCTTTTTGATTCAGTGTGCTGGATCGGTGACTTTTTCATCATACTGTCCCCAGAGAGACCAATTTGTCTAACAGGACACCCCCAAGCCAACTCCTCACCAACGAGCTGACAGCCGAGAGCACTCGCCTTCGCACTGGACCAGTGCGCACGCGTGCCCATGCGAGCAGGGTACTGTTTACCTAGCACTTGCTGCTGGACAGGGGGGAGCAGTCCAGGCCACCAATAGAATGCATGAATATTGTTCCACAGATCAAAAGGGATGTTACAAGTCAGTGCAGCAATATACAAAGTCCAAACACAGTTGAAGACAAAGTATCCGCAGGTAATCGGGAGCCGACAACACTCGCCTTAGCACTAGACCAATGCATTATGGTATTTATTGAGCACGGACCTAGCTTCAAGAAGCAAAAGGAGCGCTATACAGAGGTATTAACCAATATAGATACATAACGGAGTGCTTTATAGAAGTGTACAACATTACAGATGCAGACCTGAGCACTTTTCATATGTAGCAGAACAGATATACAGCTCAGGGTAGGATACAGAGGGGCACAGAGGAGGGGTACAGCTGTACTAGGTGGCGGGGAGAAGAGGGGTGGGTGGCGTCTAGCGAGTCAGGTGGCGTGAGGGCCGCCGTGATGGCCTAGGTATTGAGGAGGAGGGTCCTTGAAGAGTTGGGTCTCGAGTTCTTTTCTGAATTTTGGAGCATGGGGTGAGCTGATGCTGGTGGGGAGGAGGTTCCACAGCCTTGTGGTGTAGGCAGAGAAGGTTTGTTTTCTGGTCCTTTCTTTTTTGCAGCAGCGGATTTCAAGTCTGCAAGTGTACTGGCTTCTGGTGGTGCGCTGTCCACCAGAGATGTGGAGTTTCTCCACCAGGCAAGCTGGGGGGACTGACGGGCGACTGCCTTATAGGTGATTCAGACTTGGTGATTCTTGTGTACAGTGGGAGCCAGTGAAGGTCGTTGAATGCCGGAGTGATGTGGTTGTATCTGCATAGACCATTGATGAGGCATTCAGCCGCGTTTAGGACACTTTTCTGGGGAACAAAGGAGGACGACAGGAGGCCTCAAAGAGTGCATTGCACCCATCCACGTGGGATAGGACCAGTGCTTGATCAGTGAATTTAAAACTGTCTGGAGAGAGGAAGGGAATTACTTTTCACAAAAGGGCGAGCCAATACCAAACTGTCTCCGTTTTCTTAGCTACCTGTGTCTTGAAGGAGAGGTGTCTGGTGTGAAACAAGAGGGAATTTGCGCAGGACGTGAGCTTGGGGGTGAAGCCCTCAGAGTTCATGGTTGATAGCCAGATCTGTGTTTCTGGGTGTTCAGTGCTGTTGGTGAGGAGTAGGCATTCGGTCTTCGAGGGGGTAAGCTTCAAGTATGCACTGGACATCCAAGACTAGATCAGAGAGGCAGGTTTTGAGCCTATGGATGTCCTTGGAGTCGATCTTGAGGTATATCTGTGCGTCGTCTGCGTATTGGTAGATGTGTGTGGCTAGGAAGGCTCCATGTATAGATTGAAGATCACTGGAGAGAGAATAGAATCCAGCTAGACTCAACAGGTGACTGGTAGCATTGGCGATCTAGAAGAGTTCATCTGAACAAACTGCTTGCAGTTGGCGAGGTAGGACTTGAACCAGCGTAGGACAAGGTTGCTGATCCCCATGCGCTGATGTAGGGTGTCTAATCACCTGGCGGTCTACTGTGTCGAAAGCAGCTGAGAGGTTGAGTAGAACCAGGAGGCAGGGGTGGCCATCATCGACCATATGTATGGTGAGGTTGGGGGTATTATTTCCATAACAATTTTCCAAGAACAATAGGAGGGGGTTATATTCCCACAAAAGTGTTGCATCTCTTTTTCCAGTATGGGGTTCTTTGACGGACTTGCTTAGGTATAGGACATAGGAGCTAAAGGTGAGTATGCCTCAATCTAACCATTGCCACAAAAAGCAGTGACTAAAAGGGTGTCCAAGCCCAGTCCAATGGATGGAACAAGACCGCATATGGCTAAAATATGGTTGGGGAAGAGAGTGGGCCAAGAAACACCACCCTTAGACTATTCAGTAAAAACATTGTATTTGCTAAAGTCATTCTTCGCAATTGGAATATCCGTAATGGGAAAGCTGGAGTGGTGGAAAGCAGAACAGATAAATCTGAAAAGTGATGCACCCACCCACATCAACTACTTTCTACTCTTGAGTTTAAAGTAATCTGAAATGGTACTTTTAATTTTGACATCTTTTATCTTCACTTGAAACACCTGATGTTTCTTGTCCCTTGCTTAAAAGGAGGAGCTTTTGGATATCCCGCTAGGGCTTAAGAGCCTCGAAGACTACAGTTCGATGGGCCTAAGACTTCAGGTGCACCTGAAAATATAACCAATTTTGTGGGCTGGGGTGAAAGCATAAACAAGCATTGGCAATGCCAACAGTTTGGACTTTAGTGAACTCATGGGAAGAGCACTTGCCAGGCACTGCCGTAGTGATATTAAATGGTTATTGGAGTAGCAGGTGCAAAATTGTGCGAGTACGTGAGCATCTAAAAGCAGTGCCTGGCAAATGCCTACTACTTATACACAAGTCGAAACGATTGGCTTTGCCAATGCTTGTTTTAACAGGAGTTTTCTTAAGGATAGGCATAGTGCTTATAAATAGTGACTGAAGCCAGACCTACCCAACATTACAGCAGTAGCACGTTTACAACTCCAATGAAGTCATTAACTCCTTTGAAAAACCACTGGCAGGCACTTAAGTGCAAATATTTAAGGTATGGCTTGATTAAAGAGCTCAAAGAGTTCGCACAGGGAGGCTTTTTGGGAGGGGCATGGAGTGGGTGGGTGAGAATGCCATAGGGATTAGCATGGCTAGGGGCAGTCAATGGGTGGGCAGATAACCAAACAATGCCTTCGAGCTCTGTATATGCCATTTCTCACCATCTGTACTCTATGCAATAGTGTCGGCTTACAGGTGGCTTTAATAGCCCAAGCTAAAAGTTTGTTAGCAAAGTCACACCACTAGTCGTTGCTTTTGAGAACCAAAAGAATCCTATACTGCAGTAAAATCCACCTGAACAATGAGCACTGGGTCACAGATGCCTGTACAAGTGAAATGAGGAACAGGTACAGGCTACGAGTGCCTGTCGTGTTAACAAGAAAAACAATACAATAATGTATCCATCACATTTCAATAACATGAATGTCATTCACCAATGCTTATAAATGGGGTACCAACAACTTATTAATTCTACAGTTGGTAACTGTACCTGAAGCATAAGAGCATGTGGTGAATGAACAAAGATAGAAGAATTATCCTTTGGAGAGGACTCGAGGCAGAGCTGGGCATCTGTGGCCCTTGGGTTGTATGTGAATGCAATGGCGCTGGAGAGCTTGCCATCGTACAGCAGCTGCTTATGATGTTCAGCAAGAAAGAGGTCGCTTTCAGCCTTGAATTTAAACGTGCCCTGTAAAAAATGATTTAGATTAGCAAATCGAAACTCTGTACATTCAAAAATTAAAAAACAGACAACTGTCACAAGACACATTCCATTTTGGAAGCGAATTGAACTGAGAATTGCATTATGATGGTCTCTTTATAAAAATGCACGTGCCACTCCTTAATTGATTGGATATGTGTGTAGTCTTGGGATAAAAGAAGCACAACAAGAAATGAGAAGCTAAAACAATGAAATAAACGTAGAAACAAACTAATTGCAACCACGAAATTAATTATGCATAAGCAAGCAAGCCACTGTGACCGTTTTTGCATTCGTGATGTAGCGCCTTAGAAATCACAGTACATCAAATCTAAAGAAATTTCACTAAAGCCATGTCAAGCAAGGAGGAGGAGGAGGAGGAGGAAAATGGTTAAAAAACACAACTTGCAAATGAATAGCCAGTTCAACTACCGCCACATGTAACATTTTGAATCACATGTGAAGTAGAAACTGGGCGACATTCTGTTCCTCGTATACTGCGTTTGAATAGGAAAAGTCATGCTAACCTTTACAAGGTGAAACCTGTAATCTACTTAAGGATAGCCATTGTTATGTATGACTCTCCCACGTGTATTGCCCCTTTAAGGGGTTGTGTCCCACCCACGTGTATTGCCCCTTTATGATGGAAGCTAATAAAATGAGCCCCTGCAGGCATGTGCAGCAGAACGGCTGCAGACTCCAACCATGGAACATCTGTGTCGTCCTCCCATTTTGGGCCTGCAGGCCTACACAGTGTGATCACGGTCCTGCAGCCCTGGCCTGCAGGCCTCATGCTGTGTGACCACAGCCCTGCAGGTCATTGCTGGTCTGGGCCAGCCTGGTGCCCTGGGTCCAGCCCAGGCACCCACCATCCTGGATGCTCCAGGCATCCATGGTGCTCCGGCACCCAGGCTGTGCCCCACAGCCTCTCAGGGCCCTGCTGCCCTCCACCACCTCTGTAAAACCGGGTGACCCCAGCAAACAAGCATGGTGCTGGGCCCCCCAGCCCCAATGAGGCCGGTCGTGTGACCACCGCCGGCCCCGCAACAGCCTTTTCCTCAACATCAAAAAAGCCAGAGCAAGTAAAGAAAGTAAAAATGGAATCGGATGTCACTAAATTCCTTCCCCCATAGGTGCTTTGTAAGGGCAGTATCGACCCCAACTGTCATCTTAACAGTTCTTCCAAAATGTCCAAGAATAGCAATTAAATATAAAGGTTCAAAGTGGATTTTCAATTACTGTACTTGTTTCCTAATGTTATATCTCCTTTATTTAATTTAGGCATCTAAAATAGTGAGCTTCGTAATTTTTTCCCCCAACATTTCACATGGAGAATTCTCAGAATATTCTCGGGTGGATGAACCTGATCTGCTCACAATGTTACAATAATCTATCAAGTAACCATGGGAACCAGGGGTCAGTCTTGTTGCAAAATCGGACCTATTTTTAACCTATTATTTTTAAAAATGACAGCTCCCTTCAGTTCTATATAGCATTCAGACTACGGCACTGCTTCACCATACATACTTTAACTATAGCGTAACCATAAGATAACTGATATATATATATTTTTTAATTCAGCTGAGTAAACAACTTTTTCAAAAACAATTTTAAATTACATACTTAAAATCTTCAAGTTTACAAATTTACAAATGACAGGATCAAGGAACATATGAAAGTTTGTGAGAGAAAAAAAGAAAAAATAGTTAAGAAATCGAATGGTTAAATACCACAAAACAAACAATAAAAACTTAAAAACAATACAATAAATTATAAAGAGCAACAAAAAAAACCACACCAAAATTACATTACTAATGTAAAAACATTTAAATAAATGAACTTAATAAACCAAGACCTGTGTTACCATTCGACTGATAGAGGTGTAAAGAATGAATTTAGCCAAAAAGGGCAACAACCACTCCTCCTGCTTAAATCTATAATATTCATCAATAACAATCCTCTAAATCATTATTCAAGCTCTGAATCGTTGATCCTGTCCAGATTTAATACATTTAAGAAATTAAAAGTTGCAATTCGAATACTCATTACTTTGGTTTCCAAAATTATTGGCCATCGATTTTCAGGAGACATAAGCCCAAAGTAAGCCAAATGCTGATTGAAAGAAGTTCTTCACAAGTCTGTATGACCAGGGCAGTCCACAATAATGTGTTTCAGCGTTTCTTTTACATTTACATCACCACATAATCTGCAATAGTTCTCTTTAGAATTAATGTGTCTTCTATCCAGAATGTTCCGTGTTGAATATAGATTAAATCGAAGCCTCAGAATCACAGTTCTAAGTTGCGGAGATGGTGCTCGGCACAGATACGCTTCCGCTACATTAAGACTTTTCAGATGAAAACCATGGGGCTTAATATCCTTGTATGTGAGACATTTAGTTCTAGTTTCAATCCAATCCCACTTGTAAACTTTATCTTTTGCTCTATCCGGATTATTCACCAAGGTGTCAATTGTCACATCGGCCTTAGCCAGCACTATAAGAACACTTGCAGTCCATGTTGGTACAAAAACATGGGAAGAGGAAAGCATATATTTCGAGAGACATGCTAGAATGGTATCATTTTCAATATTCACTATACATTTCCGATATAAGGCACATAGGCGCCATTGATACACAGAGAGCAGAGAAGTAAGACCCAGCTCATGATGCAGCCACGGCCCGGGAACACATTGTGGAATACGGAGGACACTCCTCCAAAATTTCGCCTCCAATTTGTTCAGAAAGGATGCCGGTGTAATATTTTTGGTCTCTAAACCATTTAGTATGGTAGGCATAACTTTCTGCCGCCAATATGTTACCGCGGGGCAGACAGAAAATTTGCCAAATTTAAATAGAATGAGCAGTGTTTGCAATATGGCTGTGTCAAGCTCGTGTGCAATGATTTTCAATTGAGAGTCAATATTAGGTTGACCATCAAAAACAAGACCTAAATATAAATAGCTTGGAAAAATCTCAACCGTCACATTTTTAACTTTCCAGTCCATTTTCGATCTACGGGTAAGCCTGGGTGCGTAAATCACAATTTGCGTTTTTTTTTAAATTAATGACTAGTTCATTCTCGTCCATAAAAGGCACTTAAAACTGAAAGTAAAGTTTGAAGACCTATGGGGGTTTTTGAAACCAGAACAAGGTCATCAGCATACCACAGCACTCTGACAACCAAACCATTTAATTTTGGTGAGTCAGAGCAGGCCATTGAGAAGGCAAGCATCACATCGTGAATGAAAAAATTAGAGGGTGGAAGCAAGGATACATCCCTGCTTCAGCCCTCTGAACGTTGCGATAGCCGCCGACAACAAGCCTGCCAATGTAAGTGTAATCTTTATACTAGTGTCCAGTGTAGGGCCTGAATAATATCACACAAGGTAGCAGGACAACTAGCTTTCAACAATTTCGACATGAGATTCACCCTCGACACGGAGTCGAAAGCTGAATGCAAGTCGATGAAGGCAAAGTACAGTGGCTGTTTAGTAGTTTGTACATGAACTTTTAAAGCATTTAAGGTTAGAAGGTTAACTACCATCCAAAGTTCCGCTACAAAGCCTGTTTGGTTAGGGTCTTGATGTTCACATGATCGAGTCCACAAAGAAAAGTCTCTCTCATATAAGATAACTGATATATAAACCGAGTGTTATGAAGTAGTCAGGGTTAATTTTTAATTAGTAGAATGGTGGGACTTTGCATTAAGGAAATGCTTCATTCGGACTGAGTTTTCCTGCATTAATGTTGGCATTCCAAACATTTGTAGGCTGTATCTTTTTCTTTTTTTCCTTTATCTTTTTAACTTAGTTTTTCCTAGGGGGCGGGGGCATTGCTTGCAGCCAACCAGAGCAGATGCGAGGTGGCAGTTTCTCAGCCAGACCAAACAAAAGCCAGTTGAAATCCTTGTCCCCCAACCATCCAAGAGTTTCCCCCAATTGTGGGATGGGGGAGACTGGTGGGTGGCTGGGAGAGATTGCGGCCAGTTTCAGCCTCATAGCGGTGTTATTTTGGGGTGGGCATGAGCCTCTGTTGCACCAGTTAGGTGGGTCCGCCATCTTCGGGCTTCGCTCCATCGGACCCCTGAGGCACAGAATCCCAATTGCAGCTGCAGAGGTGGGCAGCGGAGACCCGAGAAATGGGCGGCGGCGTGGAGAGGTAGAGACTTCCATCCAGTGAATTGAGACAAACGGGATGTACCCGGAGCAGAACTGAGCAGTTCACAGCTGGCACCTGCCCCAGCAGCAACCCGCATCTCCCTGGCAGGGAAATTAGCAGTCTGCTCAGAGGCATACAGCAGCACTTGGGAGCACAGAGGGGGCATGGGTGGAGTTGAGTTGAGGCAGCAATTGCCCTTGAAGGCCACCTGGGACAGGTGAGCCAAGTGGGTGTTTCGAGAATTAATTAAGCCTTCCTGGGGACAAAGGATCTGTGATTTTTCCGCAGTGGAATAACCCATGACGGAAATGTTCGCAAGAGAAAAGTATGCACTACAAAATGTTCGTACATTTCCCATGCAAACATCCATTACAAAACCATACAAACATACACCCCCACCCACAACACACTCTCCCCACACCCCCACCACCCTACTTTCCTTCGTGCCGTGTTCCTGCAGCGCCGGTTCCCTTTCACTTCTGTGATCGGGAACCAGCACCGCAGGGTCCTTTTCTTTTCTTTGGGCAGCTGTATGGATTTCCCCCGCTCGCTATACTGTACAGTCTAGGCGGGGGACACCCATGCAGCCTTTCATTTTATTTCAGACCAACCCCACCAATAGACCTAAACACATACCACGTAAAGTTCGAACTTTTGGTAGTTAGACATTTTCGTGGTGTTTGTTTTAGGTCTTTTGGTGAGGTCGTTCATTTAGGGTTAGGTAATTTCGTACTAACCCGAGAGATGTTGGCAGCCTTTGATTATGCAGGCGATTTGGCCCAACAGCACTCCGAGGGTGAAAGGGGGGGCAGGCTCCTTGCGTGGGTGGTGGGGGGGGGAGGGAGCGGGTCTGTGACAGTAAACAGAACACGTCGGGAGATCTGATCTTCGACCAGGAGGGGATGTGTGTGTTACGCTCACCTGGTATCCACAGGGACGCTACTCAGCCCTGGTTGGTTGCCGGAACCTTCTCCCCAATTTCCGGATGGTGTCTTTCGGAGGAAGTCTAGCCTGAAAACACAGGAGGGCTGGGTTCAAGACTGGCCGACTCGGGTAAAGTATGCGCTCCCACCACCCCTTTGGCTTCAGCCCTTAGGCCCTTTCCTCACCTTGTTGTGGTATTAGATGTGCTCTATGTCCTGCTTTCTTAGTAGGGGTGCGTAGTCTTAAGTGTGTGTGGGCAACCGAGTTACTTCACTGGCGCGTGCCCGTTCAAGTGTCTTTAAGGTAGGTCTTACTGCAGCAGTTTTTATATAGCGCTGTTTGTTCTTGCCTGCCTTTCTTTTGTGATTGTAATTTATTCTCCCTAGGCGTGCGGGAGATTCGGCGTGGCATGCTGATTTGGTTTGAGCACCTCTGGCAAATGATTGCTCGAGATGTGCGCTGAATCAACAAAACAAAATTTCAGGGCGAGAGGTCACACCCATACAGTAGTCTCATAACAAAGTGAAGTCAATACCTGCACATGTCTTGACTTAATATATTTAATTAGTATAAAAAATGACAAATGATAAATGGAACAATTTGGGGATAGAGTACCCAGGAGTATTTAGAAACACAATACAGGCGAGTATAATCCAGTGGAATGAAATGGATCTAAATGGATGACATACAAGTTCTGCTAATATTCAAAAACATATTGGTTATGCAGGTACAATGTGAACAAAAAACCGAATTCAATGAACATACAACAAAAAACAAAGCAATGCATGAATTGTGCACTGAACATGTGGTGTAATCGTCGACAAGGTGTTTCGGCCCTGGGGTGAGCTGTGAAATGCAGCTTTATGTGCAGGCCTTCATCAGGATGTATGATGGAGTAAATTCGGGTCCCGGGCTCTCTATCAAAGTGATAAATGGAGTATGGTAAGTAATGGAGTGACCTCAAAAATAAATGATTGAATAATTTACAAAGCTCAAAACTAGATGCTAAATTGTTAGAACAGAATTATCTGTTGAAATGTGGAGTGTAAATCTTATCCAGTGCTAGGGTAAGTTAAGACATCCATTTTAGTGTGGATGACAGGCTGGCATGTGACTAGCCAATGTGGAAACAAGTAAATACCTGAAACGACATGAGAGGTTCTATGAGGAACCTAGTTTTGAATGACTAGGTAGAATGACTGGTTATCCAGTGGTGGCAAAAGGTGGGGTCTTACCTCACGCGGTAAAGACTCATCAAATTAGAATGAGGGGTTGATCGCCCACTTCTTGGTGTGGCTGTAGCTTATACAGTCGGTCCATTTGTTGCAAAATCTGTGTGCGACATAGCATGTCCTAGTGAGGGTTCTGTCGTATTGAGATCGTAAAGATTGAATAATCATTGCCGTTCGTGAAGGCACTTGGTGGTATGAAAATCCAGTACCTGCTGGTGACAGCAGGACTGGATAGCGTGTTTTGACGGCAGAAGGCCGCCTCACGAACACGAAAATGCTTCTGTGCACTTACTTCGGTATCGTAAAGTTTCCATCTGGAGCCGCGGCTGCGGCGTCTCTTGATGCGAGGACTGTCTAGAGTGAAGCCGTTCCCATGGTAACCGCATTTATAAGAAAACACGTGTAACCCCGTTAGAACGGAACCAGGCGCAACCCTGGTGGTGCGTCATCATTGGCAGAACCAATGGTGTGCTGTCACGTGGGGAAACGGGGCAGAGTCACCCGAGTGGTGCCATAGCACCAATGAGAGAGGAGAAACATTGAAATAAGTGTTTCCCTCCGTACGTGCTCCCGGGCTAATAGAGCAAACTCTTATTGTGGTATGCTGGCTGTGTTGGAGGTAAAACCCGGCACATCCAGGGGGGGGAGGGGTCTGCTCTCGTGGAGTGTCTCTATTGGATGTAATGAAACACTGATGAAACTATTTAGTGGGTGTAATGTGCCCGGACAAATTGGATCACATATACTGCCGGCACTGTATGAGTTGCACTGGTTAAAAAGTACTAATGATACGCGTGTCTCACACAGGTTGGAATAATAGGTATTAATATGAAGGGCTGATTTTTAATAGCCCAATGGCTGGATAAGAAGTGTGAAAAGGTTTTATTCGTGTGGGCCCAAAGTAATCTTATGTGTATTGACAGTTCCACAGAAAACATATACCAACATGAATCGTGAAATTGAAATGCATGAATAAAAGCCACGATAAAGGCAAGCATATACATGTTGGAAAAGAACAAGTTACTTTCTTACCTGGTAAAGTTCTTTCGATGGGATGGTCCGACGACGTATTACATATCTATGACAGGTAATGTCCACAGCTGTGCTGCTTTGGAAAATCTTTGGCGTCTGCGTCCTGCGTCGATGACGTCGATGCGCCGTCCCCGAGGACCTCCCTCCGACGGCCGACGTCACCCGATGTGATAAGTAGGACGCACGGCGCCCATAGCCTCAGTTATAGTTTTTTACCAGAACGTGTGCCACCAGTTTTCTGCCAGTCAGACACACAAGGCCTTGCGGAACGCAAGCTGCAATCGCAAAAGAAATTCTGCAGCGGGGAAGGCAGGGAGGGAGCGATATGGAATACGTCGTCGGACCTTCCCATCAAAAGAACGTTACCAGGTAAGAAAATAACTTGTTTTTCTAGGGGTTTTGGTCCTCCTATGACAGACTCCCAAAGCAGTACCAAGCCAGGAGGTGGGAAAGAATTTAGAATACAAATTTAGCATGCCCAATCAAATTGCGGAATAGAGAACTGCCTCGACAAAGGCCAGATCTTGCCCTCTGATGGAATCGAGGGAGTAGTGACGTACAAAAGTATGTACTGAAGCCCAGGTGGCTGCATCACAGATGTGACGAATAGGAACGCCCCTCTGCAGGGCAGTAGACGCAGCCACTCCCTGGTAGAATGGGCCCGCAAGCCAGCCGGAGGATCCTTACCCGCCAAGCGGTAACACTCGGAGATAGCTAAAATAATCCAACGAGACAAAGTCTGTTTCGTCACAGCTTGTCCCAAACACTTTCCAGCGTAACCAATGAAAAGTTGATCGTCCACTCTGACCCGGGACATGCGCAAAATATAAAAGCTCAACGCTCTCCTGGGATCAAGCCTATGGAGCCTCTCCTCTTCCTTACCAGGATGTGGAGGAGGATAGAACGCCGGAAGAACAACCTTCTGGCTCAAATGAAATTCCGAAACCACCTTCGGAAGAAAAGGACGACGAACTCTAAGGACAACCCTGTCCTTATGAAACACAGTGAAGGGTGGCTTAACTGAAAGCGCCTGTAACTCACTCACTCTGCGAGGGGAAGTAACCGCAACCAAAATCACAGTTTTCAGAGTTAACAGCCTCAAAGGGCAAGAATGTAAAGGCTCAAACGGAGCACACATAAGAAACTTAAGAACAAGGTTCAAATCCCAACCTGGCACCAGAAAAGGTGACGGAGGGAACACATTAGTGAGCCCTTTCAAAAACTGCGAAATTAAAGGAATCTTAAAATAGGAACACTCTTCAGACGAGCGCTTAAATATGGACAGCGCCGCCAGGTAACCTTTAATGGTCCCCACTTGCAAGCCCCTGTGGGCCACAGAAAGCAAAAAAGACAGAACCATGGGAATGTCACATTCAAAAGGATCCACATTCTGAACTCTGCACCAGTCGCAGAACTTTCTCCAACGGCAACGGTACAGAGACTTAGTTGCCGGCCGCCTGGCCGATAGCAACACCTCCATCACGTCTTCAGGGAGGTCCCAATCCTTATACCTCAACCTTTCAGAAGCCAAGCGTGAAGATTGAGGGATCTGACCTCTGGATGGAGAACCTGACCCCCCCCCCCCCCTCCCGTGAGAGCAGATCGTCTCGGTAGGGAAGACGACGCGGAGGGCAGATGGACAAGTCTAGAAGGTCCGGGTACCACGTCCTCCGGGCCCACACAGGAGCAATGAGGATCATGCGGGAACCGAACCTCCGTAACCTCTGCAGCACTTGCGGGATGACGGGGACTGGAGGAAACGCGTACAGCAGTGGGAATGACCACTCCACCACGAACGCGTCTCCTAAGGCTCCTTTTGAAGGAAATTCCCGCCACCTAAACCTTTTGCACTTCAGGTTGACACTAGAGGCGAGGAGATCCACTTGAGGGGTCCCCCAAAGGGCGAATATCTCCAGGAGAATCTCCTCAGCCAGCTCCCACTCGTGAGAGATCGTGCTCTGCCTGCTCAGAGCGTCTGCCGTCTCGTTGTCGTCCCCGGCCAGATGAACCGCCGAGATTGAAACTTCCTGCTGGATGGCCCAGAACTCGAGCTGCATCACCTCCCTGGACAGCGGAAGTGACCCTCCCCCCCCCCCCCTTTTTGTTGAGGTAGTGCCACTGTGTTGTCCGTTAGAATCAGAACACTCTTTCCATGCACAGTCGGCAGAAAAGCCTTCAGGGCTAGCCTGACGGCCCTCAGCTCCAACAGATTGATATGGAGTCTGGACTTCGACGGAGACCAACGACCGCTGACTGTCACCTCGTTGGCATGAGCTCCCCATCCCGTGAGGGATGCGTCCGTCACGATCGTCACCTCCGGCCAAGGCAGCCAAAATGGGACCCCCATCATCAGATTGCCTTCGACGGCCCACCACAGAAGGTCCCGGGCTACCGAGGGTGGCACCTGAACAGGGTCCGACAGCCTGCCGGAGGACCGAGACTACTGGAACTTGAGTGCCCACTGCAAAGATCTCATCCGCAGACAAGCCTCTGGCACCAGTAGAATGCAGGATGCCATGAGGCCGAGCAGTCTCAAGAAGTCGGACACTGGGAGATCCGGGGCAAATTGAAACTTGTTCACCATCTGCTGAATGTGAAGAGCCCTCACCTGAGGAGGAAAACACTGCCCCAGGGACGTGTCGAGCACTGCTCCGATGTATTGGAGCCGCTGCGTTGGTGTCAAATGGGACTTCTTTAAATTGAGGGAGAAGCCCAGCCTGTGAAGGGAGTGGCAGGTGACGGACAGATGATCCAGGACTTGCCCGGGAGAGCTCCCCCTGATCAACCAATCGTCCAGGTAGGGGTAGACGTGAATCTCCCCTTTCCGGAGATGTGCTGCCAACACCATGAGCTTGGTGAAAACCCTCGGGGCGGAGGTCAATCCGAACGGCAGGACCCGAAACTTAAAGTGCGAGTCGCCAACCGCGAACATCAGGTACTTCTTGTGCTTGGGATGGATCGGCACATGGAAGTAAGCATCCTTGAGGTCGAGAGACACCAACCAGTCCTGAAGTTGAAGGGCCTGGAGGACTTGAGAAAGAGTCATCATCTTGAACTTGTCCTTCCTGAGGAGTTTGTTCAAACCGCGCAAGTCTATGATGGGTCTCAATCCCCCGTCTTTCTTCGAAATCAAAAAATAAGGGGAATACCATCCCTTGTTCCTCTCCGCTACAGGCACCAGTTCTATGGCGCCTTTCTCCAGCAGGGCTTGAATTTCCTGCGCAAGGAGCGGATCCGGACTCTTCAAAGAGAGGTTACCAGGTGGATTGTCGCGAGGCCTCTTCCGAAAAGGAAGACAGTAGCTGTGGGTTATGATCTCCAGAACCCACACATCCGAAGTAATGGCTTGCCACTCTACAAGATGCTGCGCCAGCCTTCCCCCAACCGGCGAACCATGGGACCTGGCCTCATGACTGAGTGGTAGCGGCTGCGGCGTTGCCTGAGGACAAAGAGGCAACTGCCCGAGCGGCCTTGGCACCTCGAGTACCTTTGTTTCCACCTCTGGCACTCTTACGATGGCCTCTGACTGCTAGCTCCCCTCGCTTTACTGAAGGACGAGTAATAGCGTAAGGAACGTCCCCTCCATTGCTGTCCCCTAGGACGAAAAGGCGGAGGTTGGCGAACTGCAGCGCCCAATGACTGCGCTGCAGCTTTGGAGGTCTGCAACCTCTCAAGGCTCTCGTCAGCCTTGCTGCCAAAAAGGTGTTCACCGTCAAAGGGCATGTTGAGGAGCCGGGACTGCACATCAGGAGCAAACCCCGACTTCCGCAACCACGCAAACCTGCGCATTACGGTGCTCGCCGCCATGGACCGGCTGACACAATCTGCCAAGTCCAAACCCGACTGAACGGCCTCACACATGGCATCCTGAACCATAGCAAGGAAACCATCCCGTTCGTCCCCTTCGGGAATATGTTCAGCCGCTAATGCAACACAGTTCCACAGAGTGTGTGTGAAACAAGACAAAGCACATATGGAGTTGGCCGCCTGAAGCGCCATACCCCCTGAAGAAAACACTTTCTTCGCCCAGCCGTCAAAACGTTTGTCGTCCCTATCCGGAGGGATGGTAGGATACGACGCCTGCTTTGCCGGGGCCGTAGCCGCCTGCACCACCAAACTCTCCGGAGTGGGGTGCCTGGACAAGTAGCAGGGGTCGCTACTGGCTGGACGGTATTTTCGCGACAAAGACTTGCCCACTGCCGGGAGACTCTCCGGAGCAGTCCAAGCCGCCCTTCTCTGCAGAGCCATATGAAACGGCAAAACCGGGTCAGTGGGGGGAGGGGGGGGGGACCGAGATCAAGGATGTCCGTGAGATCATCCTGAACGAACTCCCCTGGGGGAGCTGACCAACCCAAATACTCGGTGACCCGAGACATAAGGCGCCGATATGAAGAATCGGCATGAGTGCCAGGCTCCGGCCTACAAAACTCCACCTACTGAGAGGTGTCCAGTCCACTGGCATCATGCAGTGACTGCCTCAGGTCATCAAACTGGCTATGGCCCGAGATAAGCTCATCTGGAACCGGAACCAAGCCGTCATCAGAGCCTTCATCACCCTCTGAAATGTACTCCAGGCGGGGAGAGGAAGACCTCTGAGGACCAAAGCAGTGCCTGACCTTAGCCAGAGCCTTTCTAGGGGCAAACCCCGTGCCAAGGGGCCCCTCCGACACCACCGCTTCGAAAGGCGTTGAGGGCGCCGAAGAAGTCTGCGCCGGCATCGACAGAAAAGGCGTCGACGTCGAGCGAATCGGCGTTGACGTCAGCTGAAGCGCCGCCAGCATCAGCGGCGTCGACACAGGCCTCGAAGCCGGAGCTCCAAGCGTGTCTCTCGACGACCTAGGCGCCGACGGCGTCGACGACCCCCTCGGAGGCGGAACCTCGAGAGAAATCGTCGACGACCTCGGCGGCGACGTCTTCTTTGAAGACGGCACAGGATCACGCGGTCTCGAGCGCGTCGAAGACCGGGAACGGGCATGGCGAGAACGGCTACCCTTGTCCGAGCGGGACCTCTCCCGCGAGCCGTGCCGACCACCCAAGCCGAAGGCGTACGAGCGGTGTCTTCGACCGGTGCCGACCGACCCCACTCGGAGGCGCGGATGGACCGGTGCCCTGCGATTCAAGAATCGCTAGCATCTGCTTCCCGAAGGAAGCCCATTCCTAGGGATAAGCGACCCGCCGACGGGCAGAGTCCTCGGAAGAGGACAGGGAAGGCGACCTATGCTGGCGCTTCCGGGAATGCCTCGAAGAGGCGGAGGAGTGGCAAGACCGACTCCTGGAAGGCGACCCACTGGACTTCCGACGATGACGCGAAGAGTCGCCCCTCGAGTCATCCATCGAAAACCCCGCAGACCTCCACTTCCGGGGCTTAGACACCCGGCCTACCGACCGCTTCTTGTTGCGTTCCCGCAAGGCCTTTGCCGTGAGCGACTGGCAGTCGACACAGTCATCCGTATTGTGGGCTTCCCCGAGGCACCAGAGGCAGGCGTCGTGCGAGTCTGTGACCGACATCTTGGACCCACAGTCCCTGCATTTCCTGAAGTCCGGACGCGGGGGTGAAGACTAAGTAGACATCGCCACAAACAGGTCTTCATGTCATGATGCCTACCCCCGGAGCACCAGGCCAGGCCCAGCACCCCCGGAAGCAGGCATCATGCCCTCGGGTAAAAGCCCAGGGGCTCTTTGGACATCAGTCCTGGCGCCATAGGCGCCAGGCTCATAAAGGGAGGTGTTTTGTGCACTTACCTGATGCAGACCATGCTGCACGCTTCAGGCCTCCCTGAGACCTGAAAGGGACTATTTTTTCATAGGGACTATTTTTCACCCGGGCGTGGCCAGGGAAGGATACATACCTAGTTGGGGAAGGATACATACCTGGGACCTCTTTGGAGGCTATTTAAGCCACGCCCAGACAGCAGCTCATGCTTCGCGTTGTTCTGCTACCTGCAGCTTAACACTCACTGTGTCTGCTCCTGGACTCCAGCCACGCCCGCCTCGAACCTGGAAGACCTGCAAGGAAGGAAGGAAGAGAAGAGAAAGGTGAAAACCAAGGACTATTTCAAACTTCTTACCTGCATCCGGAATCTTCTCGCCAGCATCCCTGAAGAAAGACTTCCATTTAAAAGCATTGTGTTGCTCGCTGCAGCGCCACGCTTCACTCACCTGTCCTCGAGACATCTCCCGTCTCCATCGCAGCTGTCAGCATCGGACGCCACATCTCTGCACCTAGGGGAGAGAGGAAGAAACAAAAGGTGAGCAGAAGGAACACAGAAGGAAAGCCTGATTAACAGCCATAATACTTACCGGTTTTTCTTCCACATTTCGGGTCGGCGCCGCCCCGTTGGCAGGTACCGTACCCCGGCCCCTATGGGGAAAGGACAAGAGACATTTCTGGGGAATGATAATGACATTTAGAGGGATCGCCCTCATCACTACTCACCTCGGCAGTTTAACCCCTCGACGCATCGCCTTCATTCTGCACCTGAAATAAAGGACGGATCACAGGTTAGAAAGACAACATAAAGGGGGCCTCACTTGAACTTTCATACTTACGGCGCATCGCTCAGGAAAGTCAAGTGGATTTTGCCAGCGCCATTCTGAAAACCAGTGAAGTAACTGGAGGAACACGCGCCTCTGCACCAGAAGCAGGATGGAGAGTTCATCCTTCCAAACCATAAGGTGAGCTTAAACCGGGGTTTGGAGGAAGTTAGAGAGGAACGAAGGGGGAAGGGGGAAAGGAGGGAGCTAGCACACTATTCTGCAGACTGTTAATCCCCTTTCTCATCTGCATAAGGATATTCCTACGGGCCAGGCAAGCACGATTTGGAGGTCCTGTCCAACGGTGTTCCGGGTCCTGCGCATCACGCTAGAAGAGGCCACAGCAATCCAGACTAGACCAGCGCCCCCGTGGGAACCAGGTGAGCGTTACACTTCACAAAACCGAACAGGTTCAACGAACCGAGAATTGAAAACAGAAAACTCCAAAGAGTCGAGGCGTACCGAGATTCACGAAGCAAACACGTTCGCGGAAAAAACAGAACTGAGGCTACTTATCACATCGGGTGCCGTCGGAGGAGGTCCTCGGGGACGACGCATCAACGTTATTGAAGCAGGACGCAGACGCCAAAGATTTTCCGAAGCAGCACAGCTGTGGACATTACTGGTCATAGATATGGAATACGTCGGAGGACCCAATCCCCTCGAAACATACAATTGGCATAGATGTAATAACAGATGAGTGATGCACTGTTTCTGGTATACAATGAGTCCGTGCCAGAGCTATACACAAGAGCTCATGTTTTAGATATTCAGATGTAGAGCATGGCAGAGAGCCAAAACCAGGTGAAAAAATTGTGTGCATCATGTGACACAAGTGTATATTGTTAACAGCTGAATGCAGGTATTCGAAAGGCCAAAGGATGGACCCGCAAGAACCTACATTGGCATGGATGTGGAGAACAATTCCAAAACTGAAAAATGATAATTGATGTGCAATATATACATTTACCCGCCCATACTAGAGGACATAGATCCCGGAGAGTGCGGAACCAACCAGGGATCGATACGTGTGGTTGACGCTGGTGGAAACATCTCTAGGTTATGAGAGGGGTAGACACTGATAGTCTGGTACAAAAAACTTCCCTTCATATTGGGACCGTGACCATCCGGCACAGCATTGCAGGTTGGAGCATCTGTTCGACTTACTGACTATAAATAAAAATGTTTCCATTCAACAGAAATATTCAATCCTGTCTTGACAGTGTTGAGTTTGTGGACCAGTTGTTGTTCTAGTCTTGTGAGTGCCTTATCCCGGTCTCCTCCTCTTTTTTGTGGAACCAGTTGTTGTATGACGGTCCAGGAGATGTCGTCGTGGGTGTGTCCTAAACGGCTGAAGTGTTCAACCATAGGCTTGTCCGGTATTTTATTCTTAATGCAGGACCTATGTTTTCCGAGATCTGTTGCTTGACTGGTCTGGTGGTCTTGCCTACGTATAGCAGATGGCAAGGACATTTTATGCCGTACACGACAAACTTGCTGTTACAGTTGGTGTGGGTCTGGAGGATGCGATGATAGTCTTTGTGGTCAAAGGTTTTCGTTGGAGTGGTAAAACGACATGCCACACAGCGGCCACATCTAAAATGTCCAACCCCATTCAGTAGGGCCCACAATGTATTAGGTTTCTTGATCTCTTCAATATATGTGTGGACCAAGGTGTCTCTTAAGTTCTTGTTCTTCTTAAAGGCAAAATAGGCTTTTTTTCCAGAGTGCCTTTGTTTTTGATCAGATGCCAGTGTTTGTTTATAGTTCATTTGGTAAGGTCGCTCAGAGGGTTGTACTTGGTGACACCAATCTATTCATCTCGGTTTTTTCTTTGGGCGTTAGGCATGTAGTCCTGTCTGTCTGTGTTTAGAGCTCTTTTGCATGCCTCGTTTTATTGATTTTTTGGGATAGCCTCTGTCTCTTAGGCGGCATTGCAAGCCATTGGCATGAAGTTTGTCTGAACAATTCCGTCTGATCCTAAGGAACTGGCTGTATGGCAAATTATATTTTAAACCCTGAGGATGGAAGCTGGTGAAATGTAGTAAGCTGTTGCGATCAGTGGGTTTCCTGAAAACTTTGGTTTTCAACCATTGGGCTATTAAAAATCAGCCCTTAGTATTAATACCCATTATTCCAACTCGTGTCAGACACGCGTATCATTAATGCTATTTAACCAGTGCCACTCATACAGTGCCGGCAGTATATGTGATCCATTTTGTCCAGGCACATGACGCCCACTAAATAGTTTCATCACAGTGTTTTATGACATCCAATAGAAACACTCCACGAGAGCAGATGCCCCCCCTGGCTGTTTTACCTCCAACCCAGCCAGCATACCACAATACGAGCTCGCTCTATTAGCCCAGGAGCACGTACACAGGGAAACACTTTTTTCAATGTTTCTCCTCTCTCATTGGTGCTATGGCAGCACTCCGATGACTCTGCCCCTGTTTCCATCATGTGACAGCGCACCATTGGTTCTGCCAATGACGACGCGCCACCAGGGGTGCGCCTGGTTCTGTCCTATTAGGGTTACACGTGTTTTTTTATAAACGGGGTTACCATGGGAACGGCTTCACTCTAGACAGTCCTTGCAGATGGAAACTTTACGATACCGATGTAAGTGCACAGAAGCATTTTCGTGTTCGTGCGGCGGCCTTCTGTCGTCAACACGCTATCCAGTCCTGCTGTCACCAGCAGGCTCTGGATTTTCGTACCACTAAGTGCCTTCGCGAACGGCAATGATTATTCAATCTTTACGATCTCAATACGACAGAACCCTCACTAGGGCATGCTATGTCGCACACAGGTTTTGCCATGAATGGACCGACTGTATAAGCTACAGCCACACCAAGAAGTGGATGATCAACCCCTCATTAGAATTTGATGAGTCTTTACCACGTGAGGTAAGACTCCACCTTTTACCACCACTGTATAACTAGTCATTCAAACTAGTCATTGGAAGCTAGGTTCCTCATAGAACCTCTCATGTCGTTTTAGGCGTTTACTTGTTTCCACATTGGCTAGTCACATGCCAGCCTGTCATCCACACTAAGATGGATGTCTTAACTTACCCTAGCACTGGATAAGTCTTAGGTAAGATTTACGCTCCACATTTCAACAGAGCCTTTTGTTCTAACAATTTAGCATCTAGTTTTGAGCTTTACAAATTATTCAATCATTTATTTTTGAGGTCACTCCATTACTTACCATACTCCATTTATCACTTTTAGATAGAGAACCCGGGATGCAAATTTACTCCATCATACGTCCTGATGAAGGCCTGCACATAAAGCTGCATTCCACAGCTCACCCCAGGCCCGAAACACCTTAGTGTCGACGATTACACCACATGTTCAGTGCACAATTCATGTATTGCTTTGTTTTTTGTTATATGTTCATTGAATTCAGGTTTTTTGTTCACATTGTACCTGCATAACCAATATATTTTTGAATATTAGCAGAACTTGTATGTCATCCAATTAGATCCAGTTCATTCCACTGGATTATACTCGCCTGTATTGTGTTTCTAAATACTCCTGGGTACTCTATCCCCAAATTGTGCCATTTATCATTTGTCATTTTTTATGTTAATTAAATGTATTAAGTCAAGACATGTGCAGGTATTGACTTCTTCACTTTGTTATGAGACGACTGTATGGGTGTGACCTCTCACCCTGAAATTTTGTTTTGTTGATTTAACTACGCCCACCTGGGTTTTTCAGGACATAGCCAGGTGCTATATATATATATATATATATATATATATATATATATATATATATATATATATATATATATATATATATATATATATATATATTCTAGCGAGATGTGCACTGCAATGCGGCAAGTAATGCCCTATGCGCGGCGCTGCTTTGTCTTGCCTTTGCTAACCTGTGTCTCCTCTCTTCTTTACGGGTCACGCTGTCCTTCTCCAGCGGGTGTGGAACTCCGGAACGATGCCGGCCGGGAGGTGACAAGCCAGATAAGCTTCTTGTGATGTTCGTGGCTTAAGCAATGCCGGAGTATGCCTTTTCTAATGTTGTCTTTTTCCTTTTCAGGTCGCTTCATTCCGGTAGGTATGCAGTGCCCAGAAGAAGCTGTTCACTGGAGAGCGGGGGACAGGATGGAGATTGCAGGTAAGATTCTATTAATGATGTTCTTTTTGTCTCCTCTGCAGGCTCGTTGCTCTGAGGCTCGCTTGTATCACAGGACACGGTGAGCGTTACGTTGCAGTCTGCAAAGTAACACGAAGTGTGCTATGTTGCTTGGGTGTGGTTTAAACAGCCTCCCAACAAAGTAGTCCAGGTAAAGTAGTCCCAGGCCACCACACCCAAAACACTATACCGCATAGCTTAGTTCTTAGGAACCAAGCTATGCGAATGCCTACATGTTAACTGCAGGCCCAATGAAAAGTAGTCCCCCTTCAAACATGTTCTCCACAATAAATATGACCCTGGCGCCACGACTGACTCCAAGAGAGTCTTGGGAGTGGATGCAAGGCCTCCAATGCCTTAATGGGAGCCCCGAACCCTGACCTTATCTGGCAAGTGGACTTGCCAGTGGGGGTCTAGGGTAAGGGTCTTGACAGTGTGAAATGTTTAGGGCCTTGCTAGACGTCCTGGCTTTTACACGGCCAAGGCAGCCGTTTCCTGGATATGGGGTGGGACTACGCATGGGGGACAGAATTCACTACATTTCACTATATATAGAGGATGTACTGCTGTATGAACCCATTCATAATTTGTAGAGTGTGCTGGACTCAAGCAAGGAGTTTGGGAATTGATCCAGACTAGAGGTCAACCATTCTAAGTCAGTCCTTTATACTATACCTGCAGGGGTGGGCACTAACCAGGCACACAGACATGGATAACCCAAGTGACTGTTTCAAATATCTCGGGATATGGGTGGGAGTAAACTGGGAATGGGTGTATGAGGAAAATGTGACGGAGAGCCTTGTAACCTTTGACAGATCTGCAGAATTCTGGATGAAGTTCCCTCTTTCAGTTATGGGTAGAGTCGTGCTTGCAAAGATGATCACACTTTCCAGGCTTTTCCGATGCCTATATTGGCAACTACTTTCGCAATTTGCACATATTGGCAGGTTGTTATGGAATAGTGGGAGTCCAAAGGTAGCGCAAAATAAGTTGCAGTTTCTGGCTGGGAGGTGGGCGTTGGGGCACCAAACTTCTGCCTATACTACTGGGCGGCTATGCTCCAGTACACAGTGGACTGGTTTGCGGCTCTGCGGGACAAGGTGATCACCCGGATCCTCGCTGCTGAGTGTAGGCCGCTGCACTTGTGGGAGGTGCTAGCGAGAGGTATCGCGCTCGGTTCCCTTCACCGTTGGCAACATTGATGCAGGAAGACGACAAGACTCCTGGAACAGAAGGTGCCCTTCACGCCAGAGATTAGGCTGGGCTGCTGTGTGATTGGTTACATTAGTGGTAAAGGGCAAGCTGACAAAGTGGTGTGCATTGGTGCCAGAGTGTCACATATTTATGTGGGAGAGGTGGTGCTCACATGAGTAATTGAGCCAAGTGCCCCAATATGCAAATTAACTTCCTGGAATATGCCCAGTTGATGGCAGAGGTTAGGGGTTGTGGTCATGGTTTCTGGCAAGACCTGAGATGCGCCGTTAATGCAGTGTTATTGAGCCTGGGGAGCAGGAGTGGGTGGATCCCCAAGCAATATGACGCTGTGGGCCGCCTGAGAGGAAGCAATGGTTAAAACAAACAGTTGGGATGAGGAACTTGAGGAGCCGCTGACAGATGGTGAATAGGTTAGGGCTCTGCAGCATGCACAATAAGTGTCGAGGAATTCAAGCTTTTAGTGGATACAATATGTGTGTAATGTGCGCCCTATGAGACATCTTTGGTGGTATCAAAAATGTCTCTGAATATTGATCCCAACTGCTGGTGGTGCAAGAGAGAAGTAGGAACATACCTACACGTGTGGTGGGGATGTGATGTGGTACAGACGTTCTGGGGGAGAGTGACTGATCAGCCCTACAGTCTCACAAAGGTGCAAGTGCAAAAGCCAGTCCGTCGTATACTGGGATTGCTCCCCTTGAAGCGGGAATGAAAAACAAGCTCTTTACAAAAGTGGTATATCTGGGATTGATTCTGGAAAGGTAGGCAACTGGAATGGCCTGGAAGTCGACTAGGTGGCCCCCTCCTGAACTTATGGATGAGACAAATGAGGAAATGGGTCAAAGCAGAGCTAGACACAGGGGAACAGGTGTTTAGACCGGGGGTGGAAGGCACTCAGCTATATCGTATGGCATGAAGTCTGGGACATGTTGCAGGCACCCTCAGATCTAATGCCCCCCTGAAGCAGGGGCAGGACAAAGAAGGGGGAGGTGTACTGGATCAATGGTGCTAGGGGGAACTGGAGGGGCACGCGAGTACGGAGGAGATAGCAGGCATAGGAGGACCAAAGTGTGTGACCGGGGCTGTGAGTTTATGGAAATGCACTGTATTATGAAAGTAGGTTGGGCTAACTGTTGACATTCACAATATGTACCTTAAATGTATCCCTGATAGTATATATAACAAAAAAGGGTGTAAACACCGTACAATATACCACAGAGGTGACAAACGCCAGGGATCATATATTCCCGAATATACTTGTTCATACATTAATTTAATTATAACTCTCATAAAATGATCACATTACATAAAATTCATAGTTAAACACATAATATATAAATCATCAAAAGACTGTACTTCACAAAACGCATACAAATCCCTTAAATGTATCCCACCTGCAGGAATCATTGTAAACCCAATATTGCACTTTAGTTTTGCTTTAAAACCAAATAAACCAACACAAATAAAAAATGCTTAAAGTTTTCAACTTATTCGGTTGGAACAAGTTACTTAACTGTAACTATTGTTCTCCACCATGGGTCTGGCATGGATTCACATGCTCATGAATATTCCCAGTACTCAGGCTGGGAATCCTTAGTGAAAGAAAAAATGATTTTGCTTTCACTCACAAACTGTATATCTCCTTTAAACCAATCACTGTCCTCTGGGTCATCCTGCCCTCATCCAATGACAGTCCTCTCCCTAAGCCCCTTCTCTGGCCACCATCTTCAGATTGAAAGTGGCCGTATGATGAAGAAGAGCCGCAAAAGGGACTGAGGGACGGTTCGCATGTGAATCCATGCCAGGCCCATGCTGGAGAACAATAGTAAGGTGTTACTTACTATTAGTAGGTAAATAGTAGGTAAGTTACTTGTTCCTTCTCCAGCATGGGGTCTGGCATGGATTCACATGCAACTAATACATAGCAGTGCAACATTACACAACCACAGGAGGTGGCAAGGCTCAACAGAAGCAATCGACCCTTGCCTCTGGAACAGACTCACCTCAAGCAAACAGGTTGCGTAGCACTGCTTGGCTGACTCGGGACTCCTCCCTGGAATCCTTGTTGACGCAGTAGAACTTGTGAAGGTGTGCATGGAACTCCACATAGCCACCCTGCAGATGTCCAGCATGGGCACACCAGACAGGAACGCTGTCATGTAGCAATCGCTCTGGTGGAGTAGGCTCTCGGACGGCCGCAGCCAGAGAGATACCTTGGGATGGAAGGCCAAGGCCTTCCCGTGGTTCACAGGACCAAAGTTCACAAACAGTTGTGAAGTCTTCCGAAAACTCTTTATGCGCATCACGTAGAACTTCAGGGCACGAGCAACGTCCAGAGAGTGCAAGGCTCTCTCCGCCGGTGACTAAGGCTTCAGGAAAAACACAAAAGGCTCATTGAGGTGGAATTCCGACAGAACTTGCGGCATAAAAGAGGGGTGCGTCTGCAGCAGCACCCTAGATTCGTGGAAATTGGGGTACAGCCGTTTGCAGAATAGGGCCTGGATCTCACCAGCCACAAGGAAAGCTGTTTTCCACAAGAGGGATTTGAGGGACCTGATGCATAGGCTCGAAGGAGGCCCCACATTGAGCTCCCACACCAGGGCAGGAGCCCTCACCGGAGGAAAATACCAAAACAGTCCTTTGAGGAACTCCTTGACGAGTCGGTGAGACAGTGAAGATCTTCCTGGCGACCTGGTGTAGCGTGAGATAGACGCCAGAGGCACCTTGATAAAAGCGTGTGCTAGGCCGGGCCTCGCCAAGGAAAGAAAGTATGGAAGAATTTGCGGGGCTGTGACCCTCAGCAAGGTAATCTTCCGCAATTGGCACCACGTAGCAAAGTGCTTCCACTTGCGACTGTAGCACTCCAAAGTCGACGACGCCCTGGCCTTGACGAGGAGCTCTCTGCAGTCCTCAGGCAACTCGCATCCACCAAACTCTAGGGCTGGGTCGTGATGCAGGATTGCGCCTCCTTCTTTGGTGAGAAGGTCTGGAACTACTGGCAGCTTAACCGCGGGCAACGCTGTCTGACTGAGAAGGTCCAGATATTAATCTGCCTCTGCCACGCCAGGGCGATGCACATCATCTTGCACGGACACCGTCTTGAGTCTGTTGATGTCTCCCAGCCGAAGGGGGAACAGAGGGAACGCGTACCGGAACAGTCCTTCCCATGGAAAGGAGAACACGTCCCCCATGCTCCTCGACTGGTGGAACCTGCTGGCAAACTTTTTGGAGTTTGTCGCCGTCGGTAACAGATCTATCTGGGGCCTGTCCTACTCGGCGAACAGGTGGCCCACCTGCTCCCGACAAAGCTCCCACTCGTGGCAGGAGTGCAGTTCCCTTCTGAGGGAGTCTGCGATGGTGTTCTTGACTCCCGCTAGGTGAAGCGGGAGAAGGAACATCCCTTGTCCGACGGCCCATTGCAACAAATCTTGCGCCTCCTTGGAGAGTGCTGGGGATCGAGTACCCCCTTGCTTCCTGATGTAAAACATGGTGGTGGTGATGTCCGTGAAGATCCTCACCACCTTGCCTTTCAGAGATGGAAGGAATGACTTGAGGGCCCAGAACACTCCCCGTAACTCCCGGATGTTGATAAGGAGATCCTTCTCCTCTGGCAACCACCTGCCTCTGGGCGTGCAGACATCCAGTGTGCACGCCCCATCCCTCTAGGGAGGCGTCCATGGTGACAGTCTCCTGGTTTGGTGGGTTCTGGAATCCCTTGTCTTGGGCGATGTTGGAGCGAACGCCCTACCACACTATTGCCAGCCGGAACTCGTTGAGCGAAATCTTGTCTTTGAAGCTTCCGGACACCTGTATCCAGCGGACATCCAGGAATTCCTGGAGGGGCTGCATCTGCAACCTGCAAGCCAGATGAGGTAGATGCAGGACAACATCATGCCCAGCAACGACTTGATGGCCCACACCGTGGCCGTCCTCGTCGATGAGCTGCTGCACCTTCCCCAGAATGGCTACTATCCTCTTCTCTGAGAGAGAGGCCAGGGAAGACACATTATTGAGTCTGGCGTCTACCAGCAGCACATCCTGCTTGACTCCATTGCAGAACTTTGGATAGTTAACAGAGAATCCCAGATTCGTTAGTAGATGGACGGTCGCCTCGGTGTCCTTGGACCAGGTCCCGCGAGCAGACCCGAATCAGCCACTCGTCCTGGTATGGGTATACGTTTATGACCTGTATGCGCAGGTGGGCCGCCACTGGTGCCAGGTACTTTGTGAACACTCTGGGGGCTGTCTTCAAGCCGAAAGGCGGGGCCTTGAACTGGTAGTGCTGTCCTTGCACTACGATGAAAAGAAATCTCTGGTGTATTCTGTGAATGGGGACGTATAAGTAGGCGTCGACTGGATCCAGCGACGTCAAGAAGTCTCCTCCTTCCAGTTGGCTGAGCACATGTTGCAATGTGACCGTCCTGAAATTTTGGGACTGGAGGTATTTGTTCAGACCTCGTAGGTCTAAAATGGGCCTCTAGCCCACCCCGCACCCCCGGTCTTATTTCTGACCAGAAAGTATCTGCAATAGACTCTGGAGACCCCGAGTAGCTGGGGATCTAGCTCCATCGCCCCTTTTCGCAGCATGGCTGTACCTCCTCTAGGCGCTGAGGGGTGTGTAGCTCCTGACGGGCCACCAGAGGGATCCGTGGACAGCTGTGCTGGAACTCTAGAGTATGTCCTTGGGCGAGAGCGTCCAGCACCCATCTGTCAGTGGTGAACTTTCTCCACTCGCTGATGAACCTAGTCAGCCGGCCTCCTACCAGGGTGCACGGGTGGGGGCCCCAACGTCCTGGTTGGTTCAGGCTTGCTTTGGTACCGGCGTCCTGCACTGCTGGCGACCGCTACATGGTCCTCCGCTACCGTATGCCTGGGAATGGTTTCTGTAGGCTTCCTTAGTCATGGATCTGGAAGGCTGACGGTACAATGAGGAGAAACCTTTGGAAGACCAGCTCAACTTTCCTGTGGCAGAGCAAAAAGAAGAGCAGTGCTGCTGGAGGGTGCCTAGGGAACGTGCCGTCTCCGTACCTGCCCTGATGGCCTGGAGGTACTCGTCAACGACCTTCCCAAACAAATTCTCTCCTTCGAAGAGCAGGTCCAACACATCCGCCTGGACTTCATACCGGAAATACATGGCCTTCATCCAGCCTGGTCGACAAAGGCAGACACTGTTACCCATCTGCTGGTACCCCATGTCGGTGACGTCCAACGCCACTGTAATGGCATGATCAGACACAACTTCCCCTTCCCGGAAAAGAGCGATTGGCTCCATCCACTCATCGTCTGGGAGGAACTCCAGAATAGGGTCCAGCTTGTACAACAGCTCTCTGTCGTACCTGGCTAGGATCGCCAGCGCGTTCGCCGCCTTGACAGTGGATGCCAAAGTGTAAATCACCTTCCTTCCCATGGCGTCCAACTTCTTCCCCTCGCTGTCCGGGAGGACAGAAGACGATGATAATGGGTTAGCTGACAGTTTCCTAGCGGCTGTTAGGGAGAATTCTCTGTTTAGGCTGAATTTCCTAACCTAGTGAGTCCCCCCAGCAGCTTTGCTGGATTTTTGGGGTTTATTTTTTTCTCCTGCCAAGAGTGACACTCTTTTACCCTCAATCTCGGGCATGATTGAGTGTGTTTCTTTGACTCTAGATGTGTTTAATGGGCTATGGGGTCTTTTACTCCATAGGGCTTCATGTGTTTTTGTGATGTGTGTTACACAGCACCCTCAGTGCAGTAATACAGGGGTGTCATAGTGACCCCCAGTATAGACTCCATACCCTGGGACTGACTACTGTCTCCCAGGGCATGTAAAGTCATCATTGACTTTACTAGTCTTGAATTCTGAACAGAACCAGTACAAACCATCATATTGTGGACGTACTGGCTGGGGCAATTCGATTGCCCCGGGGTCTGTTAGTCGAGGGGGCACGTCTCCGTCCCCTCTGATCGAGTTTTGGCTGGTGGCAGTGGATACTACTTTTTATATTCAACCGTAAATATTTCTCTATGGGATTTTCCCATTGTTCGAGGCTACTATCTTTATTTAATTACGATAGCCTCGAACATACCGCCTATTTATTTATTACTAATTCTCCGGTTGTTTTTTTTTTGCCAAAACTCTGTTCTAAAATGGCGTTTGTGTTCTCTTCTGTGACTCCAACCCAAGTCGAGCCCTTTGTTCCACTTTTTGGCGGGCTTCTCCACAGAAGCCCTCCAAAGTGGTGCCACTCTGTCTGGGGTACTTAGGAGGGGTGGAGGGGGATTTAGGCACCCTGGGCTGAGTTGCCTAGGCAACTCAAGTCGCACTCCGTCCTGATTGGCCCAAGTGGTGAGCCGGCCGGCTCACCACTTAGCATGTTTGAGTGACAGCTAGGCTGAGTGAATGGGGGTTTTCTGCATAAAAGCAGGGCTTTGGGGACTGGAACTTCAGAAGTCGCCACAGGACCCAAGAATCCGACGAGGGAGAAGTTGAGCCGACCTGCCACGACACCACCGGTGGAGCCCTGCTGGACCATCTCACCCCTTTTCCCAACGACAGAGGAGATCTCCCGCCGGAGAGTCTTCCTTTGACTGGTGGGGATAACCAGTTTCACCGTCTTTTCGCCTTCCTGACGCATCTCGTGGCCACCTTGCCTGTGCCAAGCACCCCGGCAACCGGGATACCACGTTTTACCACAACCGTGAAATAAAGGGTAATACCTTTAACCGGAAAACTCTGCGGCTGGTTTCTTCCTTGGTAGTGCAACGACCTTCATCTTTCCTCCAAGTCGAGATCTTCTCTTACCCTGGACGACGACGAGACTTGCACCCGCTGCCAGGAACAACTGCCACCGCTGGAGGATCCTTCCGATTTAAGGTACTGTGTCCCGCCTGGCTTCCCTTGCCACCGACTGTACGGGGTAGATTTAGCCCCCGGCTTTCGAACCTGGGTTAGCCTGGGACACCCTGGCTAAACTTTTCTGAGCCTCTCTAAACTCTTTTCGAACTCTCTGCAAGACTTTCAAAGCCTAGTGTAACTGTGATCTTGGGCGCATTTGTGCTCTGCTCTCTCTAAGAGTGGGCCCAGCCTATGGACTTTGGCTCACAAGTGACTTTTGCTCTTCTGCCTTGCTAATAGTGTTCCTAAAGCTTAGAGTGGTGTACCTTTCCATATTCCGTCTTTTTCCCTCCCTTCTTCATAAACTTATTGGAGTGCCATCTATAGTTAAGCGCTCACCTCTGTATGGAAATAAGTGGTGTTAACTAAGACTTGTCTGATAAGGAATAAGGGTTGTATATATTATAATAGTAACTGTGTTTAGATTGTTTTACAATAAGAGGGCTGGAGTGTTTCAAACAGTGTGTTTTTAAATAAATAATTATATACTTTGATACCAAAGCTCTGGTCAGTGTTTGTTTGTATTATTGTATCTGAGTGCCTATTGTGTATACTTTGCATACTGCCTAACTCTTCTTGAGGGAAGTCTGACTGCTCAGCCACAGCTACCAGGTAAATCTGGGTGGTACAGACTGCTACCAAGTGGGTTTACTGCTAACACCTGTAGTCCCAAATCTTTTGCAGTGTTCCCAAAGGGAACTGCACAGGTTTCTGCCTAACAGCGGCCATTGATACCACTGAATCTGGCGATGGTTGCAACCTCAGGCACTTTGGTGCAGAGTCCGGTACCCAATACTACTTCTTCCAGTCTATCCCATTTGGCTGGACCTGTGCAAGGGTTCTTAATGAGGGCCAAGCCATCTTCCCACATGTCGTCCAGAAGGGGCACTGCCATGATGGTCTTCCTCCTGGACTCGCGCCTCTGGTACAAGAAATCATCCTTCCTGGTTTCTTCAGGTACAAGCTGAAAAACCTTGGAGGCTCTGGCAATCATGGAGTGGAATGACCCCACCTCGTCTGGTGGAGACGCTCTAGGTGGCGCATCCAAATGCAGACTCTCACTGCCCGTTGCAACGATATCGTTGTCTGCAGTCGTAACCGTATCCGTCCCCATACCCATACCAGGTTCTGCTCGGGGAGAAGGGGCCCAACGTGGATGTGGAGGCTGAAATGGGGGCATCTGATGAAATCATAAGCACTTTAATTATAGAATATCTAAGGCTAAATCAGATACCAAGGAACTATTCTCCATCCTCCGTGAAATGGAATCACCCATACCCCCGACTGATAACATTCCTAAAAATAAACTCTGGTGCACTAATATACAAAATGCCCGGCGGGTAAAATTAGTTTGCTCCAAACAAAATTGCCAATAAAAAAGCTTCCCTGCTCCTGCCAACAGAGTCTACACCTCAGTCACAGCTTCCTCTAAACTAGCCTAACACTCCTCACCCATTTAGCTTCAGACAAATAACTATATTAGAGACAGAAAAAATCATACTATCTCTAAAGCCATCCACTGCAAAGGAGATAATTGCCCTGCCCAAATTATAAAAGATGCAGCTAGAGACCTAGCCCCCTTCATCTCTAAACTCATCAATGCATCCTTTAAGTCTAACCTCGTGCCTAATAACCTAAAACAATCTTGGGTGCTTCCCTTGCTTAAAAAAACAAACACTTGATCCCGCAATACCGACAAATTACAGACCCATCACCACCGTCCCATTTCTGCTTAAAATAATTGACAGAGTAGCTTACCTGCAAATTCAGGACTACCTAGAAACTAACAATTTACTAGGCTCACGTCAATCTGGCTTCCGTCCCCTTCATGGTACTGAAACAGCCCTGATTGGCCTTAAGACCCAAATTGACGAGTTGAAGGACAATGGCAAATCAGTTATGCTACTCCTCCTTGACCTATCTGCGGCCTTCGACTTGGTAGATCACGCAGTCTTATGCAATCACCTCAGTTCCGCCACTCATTTTTCAAGTGATGCCATAACTTAGGTACAATCCTTGCTTGCAAAAGGGACAATGACAGTCTTCTCCCCCCTAGCAGCCGCTGATCACACACAAGTTTCATGCGGTGTCCCTCAAGGATCATGTGCATCTCAGACGATGTATAACATCTTTACTAAACCTTTGTTTGACAAGTTGGACAGACTGGGTGTCCTCTACACTAATTACGCAGATGACACTCAGATCCTTATCCCCCTATCGGGCAACTTCTTGGATGACACGGCCTTAGTAAATAAGATATATCTCCTCATTCAGGCATGAATGGCATCTCACGGCCTCTGCTTGAATGACGACAAAACTGAGTTACTGATCCTCGGCTCAGAGTTGGCCATCAAAAAACTCAACCCGAACTATGCCTCATTCAACATCGACAATAATGTCATCAAAGTGATGCCTGCAGTCAAAACCCTCGGGGTCTATCTCGACCCAGCGCTCACCTTCAAGAAACAAAGTAACTCACTAGCATCTTCCACTGCATATACTTGCAAATTGATCCGAGCATGTAGACCATTTCTAACTGAAACTAGCTGCATTACACTAGCTAATGCACTCATCATATCCAAGCTGGATTACTGTAATGCTCTATATGCAGGATCTAACAAGTATATCCTTGATAAACTCCAAACTCTCCAAAATAACGCTATTAGAGTAGCTTTAATTATTCCTAATAGAGCGCATATCTCCACCTCCAGAAAAAATATCCATTGGCTAAAAATCAAAGACAGGATTGCCCTCAAAACCCTCTCCCTCACCTCTAAATGTCTTAACATAGCTCTCCCCTACCTGGTAAAGAGAGTCAACAAGAGCATCTCAAACCGTCCCACTAGAATGACCAATGCCTATACTTTAGTGGTGCCCAGATACAAAAGAGCACAGCTGGCGGCTCCAGCTTTCCGGTCATAGCTGCTCAAACTTGGAACAGACTCTCTCTTCATCTCAGAATGGACCAACCCTACCCTAGCTTCAGGCGGAAAGTCCTCACCTGGATACGTTCCAATGACACTTAGCTCGACCTCCCCACTGCCACTTGCTCTAGAGACCCCTGATGATTGTAACTAGATTAATTGGTTTCTGGTCAACTAGCTTTAACTGTATTTTCGCACTTGATTGTACATGCACCTTGTTTCTAATTTGAACTGTATAACTGTATTTTCCTGCAACCAAGTTCTCAAGTATCCTTGTATTGTCTGCGCCCAGCTACCCTTTGGGTTTGGTTTTGCGCTATACTAAATAAACAAACAAACAAACTTCCTCTTCTTCGTTGGAGGCTTAACGGGGGCTTATGGGACCACTGAACCAGGATAGGTGGCATCCTCTTCTGGATCTCCACCACCAAGGTATAAAGGGCTGACAGAATGCCCAGAGACGCATCCCTTGGCTGAGCTGGTGGGATTGGAAAACAAGGCCCGCGCTGTCGTCCTCTTCCACATCCTTGTGGACCGCGTGCAAGGACTCCTGGTCCTAGTGGTCTGTGGATGAGACCTCCATGGCTTGTGCCATGGCTGCTTCGGGGTCTCCTTGCCCCCCCCTCTTTTTTTCCCACCATGTGGGGCCTGAATCGGGGTCTGAGCTGGTTTCCCCCAGCGTCTGGCGAGCCAGCAGACTTTGCCAAAGTTTGCGGCGGTGTTGCGCCTAAGGGGCAAGGATCCCTTCTATGCTGCGGGGGCTACCTTCACAGGGTCAACCCCCTTAGCCGTCATCAGAGCAGCTGTCACCAAGTCTATTGTGACAAAGTGTTAGCCTGTGCCGATTGTACCTGCTTGGGCAGTTCGGCCTTCTACTCCTCCGTCTGCGGCTTCTTGGACTTCTCTCGCAGTTTAGCCGGGGTAGATTTCCTTTCTGAGGGGGAGCTTGATTGCCGGCTGGCAATGGAGGGTGATGTTGATTGCGCCCTATCCACCTTGGCACCCGCTTGCGGCGACCCTGGTGGACTTGTACTTGCGGTTCTTGGCCTTGTCTTGGGTCCACCCGGATAAGGCACCCTCAAACGACTTAAAAGACCGCTCCTCGGACCGGCCGTTCCTGGTTGAGGTATGACCCTGCTCGGGGCAGAGGCCTTAGCGTTAAGCCACGGTCCCCGCTGTCGGCAGAAGGAGAAAAGAGCACACATGCTCTTTTGGAACAAAAATAGAACCTTTTTCCGTCAAACACGCTAAAAAGGTACAAGTAGCACGCAGAGCAAACTCGAGGACTCTACACTGAAGCGTGCAGTAGAAATCTAAAGATGGCTACAAGAGGAAGGGCTTAGGGAGAGGACTGTCATTGGATGGGGGCAGTATGACCCAGAGGACAGTGATTGGTTTAAACGAGAAATACAGTTTGTAAGTGAAAGTGCAAAGGTTTTTTCTTTTACAGAGGATTCCCCGCCTGACAACGGGGACTATTCATGAGCATGGGAATCCATGCCAGAGCCCAAGATGGAGAAATTTTAGTTTCACAAAGGTAAAGTCTGTGCGCTGTTTTGTATGCACGTTATAGGCATTTGGAGCATGTGCTTCAGATTGTGTTTACACGCATTCAGAGCGTCAAGTATGGGTGTATTGTTTGTGTTGCTTCAGTGTGTGACTTATACTTGCATTAATCGCAAACATGGTATATGATTGTATTGCATACGGTGCATGTGTATCTTATATGTAGGCATCAGCTATGCCACACTTCAGAGCTACACATCTGTTCATTTTCGAGCATCCATCATGTGTGCATTGTTTACTAAGTTCAAAACGAACCTCTTTGTTTGATGTAACCTGTTGTGTTCTGTAACATGTGATTCTGTAATATTAACAAGTTCTCACTGGGTGGCTTTATTGTAACCGTCAAGTAAGCCTCCTTAAGCTCTGCTATAGCGTCTCGATGGCTGTAGCGCGCTCTACAAATCCAAATAAATAAGTCACGTCACTGTACGTTATAAATGTATGTTAATTTTTAACATAACATTATCTGTGCATCATGGTTGTGTGTGGCGTCTGGGCATATAGGGCCCAACGGTATTCGACCATTACACACCTACATTTATACGTGCCTGTTGCCTTTAACTGTTGCGCTCCCTGTTATTCTATGCAGAATGCTTGCCCATGTGCATTTATTTTATGCTTGTTCTTCCTGCATGTTGAGATGGATTTTATGAAGTTTCAGAATCAGCCCTCTTTATATATTCTGATAGGCCACCCTATTCTGGTGACCAGGGAAAGACAGTGTCTAGCCAAACTATCAAGGTAGTCCGATTGTGCAGGAAGGCTTAGGAGGGTGTGAGAGTGATGAAGGGTGCCTTTAAGTGCGCACACACAGCATTTTATTTTTTACAAACGTTAGGCAGAAGGTATACAAATACAATTATATTTATTTAGGTCTTCGGCAAAATGTCGGAAAACCTGGTTGAAAAATGCCCACCGTCACTAGTCTGTCTTGGACACAGCATGCAAGTAACAAAAAAGTTACTAAAAAAAAAAAAGGAAAGGGATACAAAGTATCCTCACTACACCTGTAAGGTGATGTGTGCAGTGCAAAACAAACTGGGCATTTCACCCGGCACTGATAGCTATAGGGACTAATCAGTGCACTCGAAACTGATGAGCTAAGCAAGGTAAGTAAAGCAAAAGGCTTTACTTGCCTCCAAAAGTCAGCTTGTGTTCAACACAGCAGCTAACAGTTACGGGTTCCCACAGTGGTCTACGGAGGGAAAGCATACACAAAAAATAAAATAAACTTGCCTAACACTTCCTATTTTTTTATTTTTATTTGTTTTTGGCTGTACACGCCTTTACAAAATTATATAAACCAAATCAATAGCAGCTTCCAAAATATAATCTGTAAAATATACAAGTTTCTTTCTCTCGCCAAACCCTGCCTCTTACACTAATAACCTCGAAATCTGAATTTCATCAATCTGGTTTCACAAAATAACCATTTTAAATATCTATTTCACAATTTATTAACACCTGTATAGCTGCCGATAATAGTGCAGCATTTGTGCCAGAGATTAGTCTTTCCCACAGAAAATCAGATATAATATCTTCTTCCCTGCGCACAAAATTTCTGAATAAATGTAAGCGATGGATCCATGTACCTTCAGAGTCCATAAGCAGATGTTTTAGCGTTTGTTTGGCAGGGTTTTCACAGAGAGAACAGTTTTTTGCTTTTATCCCTTGTTTTCGTCTCTCTAAAATTGCCCCACAATGGATTATATTTAGTCTCATTCTTAAAATATTTGAACGCAGTTTTCTGTCAGGGAATTTCATTAGATAACCCGATGAGCAACAGAGTTTCTTCTCCCCCCTCAGAAAAGCGCTTTGAATGGAGTCCAGTCTAACTGTTTCTATTGTTTCAATCCAGTCCAACTGTTCCATCTTTTTTTTAATGTAAAGAGGGTTTTGAATCAAGATTTCTATATCCAGATCTATTTTAGTCAGTATTTTCATTACTTTGCCCCCAAGAAAGTTCAAGAGGGGCGATTTGCCCTGTAATTTATCAGCCCCCAGGTCTCCATACATGGTGGGTTTTTTTCCTGTCACTATATCTCGAAAAAGGGAAATCAGTTTCCAATCTGCCATGATCTTCAGTGACTAAGCCCAACTCAAACCTCAAGCATTTCATAGAGGTACAGTTTGGAAGACCCAAGGCTCTATTCCAAAGACGACCTTCAATTAGTTCCCAGTTAGTTGCCCAAAGACCCGGTTTGGCTTCCAGTCCATAGAGTAACACTGGTACTATTTTTGCTAAGTAGTATTTTACCAATGGGTGGATCGAAAAATTTACAAAATTTGTAGTTCAATTTAACCATTTGAGAGCCGGCTTGGATTGTCTTATCCATAACATCAGAGTGTATTTTATATTGGGCTGGATAGGCATATACATTATAGCTCAAGTATTTTATCGCTTCTACAACTCTGATGCATTGGCCTCCCAATTTCCAACTCTTATTTATTTTTTGTCATTGGGTGTTTGAATATTAAGATATTTGACTTACTAGAATTCATTGTTAGTCTGTTTATTTCCACATACTCATTGAGTCTTGTTAGCAGACGTTGTAAACCAATTGCTGTTCAAGGAGTACTATGTCATCTGCGTAGGCCAGCCAACATATCTTTCTCCCATTTAAGGTCGGACTAGCCAACGCAGATGACCGTAGAAACAATCCCATGTCTGCCAAAAACAGGTTAAAGAAAAGAGGTGCTCCTAGGCACCCTTGTCTAACCCCTCTATTTACATCTACAAATTTGGACAAACGACCCATTTCGTCTAATCGAACTGTTAGATTTGTAGCTTTATGTAGTTCTACTAAAATTGATAATGATTCTGGCATTCCCCACTTCTGCAGTTTTTGCCAAAGTAGTGCTTGTTCTACCCGATTGAATGCGCTAGATAAATCTATCCATGCTCTATACAATGGAAGAGTTTTTTTCCCCGTTTGTTCACTCAAGATGTTCAAAATTAAACCATTTACCGATGTCGAATGACCCTTCCGAAATCCCGTCTGGTACCGTGATAGGATTTCATGCTCTTCTACCCATGGCAGAATATGATTTAATAAGAGTCATGAATATTTTGCTTTCGATATCTAGCAATGCTATTGGCCTATAGTTGGTAGCCACTCGACGATCACCTTTTTTAAAAATTGGTATTACTAATGCCGCTTTCCAAGAGATCGGAAATACCCGTTTTCGGATGATTCCCCTGTAGAGACAAGATAGTAATTCCGACCAAAGTTTTGGTTATCCCTTCAATGTCTGATAAATCGGACCATTTAATCCTGAGGCCTTGGAATATCTGGATTAATCGTAAAGAGACCGTTGCTTTGACTTTTATAGGTCTCTGTAAAATGATCAACCCAATCTTTCTCAGAGACCAAATTACAGAGCGAGTCACCTGCTCCCCCCTCAAATTGGCTTAATGTTTCCCAAAAATTCTTGCTATTATTATCTCTTGATATGTTGAGGACATATTCCCCATCTATTTGGATACGTATTTCCTTTTGCGAGATTGACCATGATTTACAATTAATTTTTTCCTTTTTTAGTTCTATTTTTAGTTGATCTTCCGTATACCCCTTTTATCTGATTTCTCGCAATACTTTTCTATGTTCTCTTTTTCTCCTTTGTGTTTTTTCATCAAAGGCGTGGAGATGCTTTTGCTTCACCCTCCCTGTTAATTCTTCAGGTACCAACGTTTCCCAAATAAATTTACTAAATCTTATTGGATCACTTTCCAGTTTCCAAAATGACTCGGGGACCTCTTTTAGCTGCCTATTAAGTTTGAGATCTGCGTTCTTATATTTCCTTAGTCTAATTTTCCCATTTTTACTTTCTAGATCCTGAATTTCTATTCTTACTCTTAAGATATTTTGGAATGTTAATTCCAGTCTGGAATGGTCTCTGGCCCAGTCTTGTTTTAAATTGAGGGTGAGGGGTACGGCATTCAGATTTTTAGAAACAAAGATTAAATCTATTGCAGAAGATGACTTCCCTATGTGCCATTTTTTGTATACACCTTGGTTGCTCTCTTGCGAGCAATTTATCATTCTAAGATCCCAACATTCCATAAAATCTTGCCACATTTTACCCTGCTTGTTTTTTCGGCATTCGATTTTTTTGCCTCATATTTTTGAACAACCAAACAGTTGACATTAAAATCTCCTGCTAAAATGATATTACTGGTAGCTGAATCCACCTTAACCGCTTCCAATAATAGACCTAGATTTTCCAAAAAAATGTCCAGTTTCGTACGTACTGGCGGGGTTCCAGTAAATATTTATCAAAACCAAAATTGAGGGTTTCCCTTGTAAGTTTATATTTGCTCTACATGCATGGAAACCTAATGTGTTTTTCCCTATTTCTACTATATTGGTAAAGATATGATTTTTCAATGCTGTCAGCAAACCACCTGATGGTCGTCCCAATGACTTTTGTGCAGCCGGTAAGCAAAGGATTGTATATCCTTCGATATTCAATGGATTTACCAGCCAGGTTTCTTGTAATAAAACAACATCACCCATATTAAATAGATGTGCTCTCATTTCTTCTGCTCTTATAGCACTGGAGCCCCTCGAGTTCCAACTGAACACATTTAGGTCATATTTTCTAAAGATGCTGTGTTCCCAGTCCTAGGTTCTGTAGCACTTGCGTTAGGATTTCTGGCAGGAGTGAAAGGGTGCCTTCCTTTGTCCTCAATTCCATCTCTTTTGCACCCTCTTTTGTCCGGTTCTGTTCATTGAGAATGACTCTTCCCTTTTTTATTGGTAGCGAGGCATTCTTGTTTTTTTTACTAATGGTTTTTATTTCCGAGTCATTACATGAGAGTTCCAATCCGTATGACTCCAACTCCTCTGATTCTTGTAGCATAATTTTTTTCGCGCTCTCCGAGGTGAATACCAATTCCACCAGAAAGCGGTCTTGTGACAGTGGGAATTTAACGCTTTCTATATCTTCCGTTGATAAACAATGAAGATTTTCCACTTTCTTCATCAGGCCCAAAATTACAGCCCTGCTCAGTGATTTATGGTGCCCTCTATTAGAGCGCAGTCTCAACCGCACTCTTGGAGTGGTGTGGATTCTCAAATTACGGTGATCCGATCTTTCGCTGGTTTTTGATAGAGACTGTGAGGTCGAGTCGCCATCCACATGTTTTCCTGGGTTGTCAAGATTGATCGATTTTCCCTCCCCATTAAGGATATAATTTTCTTGTATAGTGTCTAATACGCTTTCATTTACAGTGATGGGAGTTGTAACATCCAATGTTGGGGCACTTGATTCTTTAGTAGTCTTCTGTTTTCTCATCTCGAAGATTGGAGCAATTTTTAACATACAACCGCTATGTTCCATTTCAGTACTCTCTGGAGAAATGCTCTTTCTACCATGTTGGAGATCTTTTTTCAAAAAGATTGGAGCCCATTTTATTGCAGCAGTTTGTTGAGGCACTTCATTTGGTTCTTTCATTGCTTGTAGTTTTCCTATTTCTGTTTTGTTCCTCGGCATACTCTCCTTTGCCTTTATCCTTAGGTTTCCGCTTTCCTCTATCCTATTTTCTGTTTGCAGACCAATGCTTGCTTTTGTGATTACTGCAGTTCCTTCCAATGTTTTACGTTTCCTGTTTCTATACTTTCAAAGATATTTTTGGTTTGTTTCTGACTTTTCTCCTCTTGTATCATTCTATTTTTCCCCAATGGCGTTTGTCGACCAATCTCATTATTTGTTAATGTTTCGTGTTTCTCGCAGCTGTTTGGGTTTTAAAAAATTATCTGTGGGGATATTTTTTCTGTTTGTTTTCCATTGTTCTTATTTTCTTTCAATTTTTTCTTTCGGTTTTTCCTTTTTCTAAGATCCACTGTCGCTGGTCTCTCTCTTCGTATAACTCATTTCCTAGCTTTTCTTCTGCCTCTTGATGTCTGATCGCAGGCTTGTTGCCATCCACAGGATGGCTCTGTTTCTCATTTACATTATATGACTGCATTTTTTGCTGTGCTTCTTCAATCTCCATTTCTCCTTCAACAATGTTGGCCAATCTTTGAAATTCTTCCAGCAATGAATCGGATAATGGTGTATCATCTAAAGAGTATTCTCGAATCATTTCTGTGGTACCTTGTTCTTGGTTTATTTTTCCATTTCCTTTCAACAGAGAAAGAACCTCCCCCAGGAGCTTGTTATTTTGTTTCTACATTTGATTTTTTTCCTTCAAAATTTGTTGTATTGACGTAATGTCTAAACCTTGTTTCACCATTTCCAAATTTAGATCACTGAGCGGCAGGGTCATATTAGTGTTAATTGCGGTTACCAAACCCACTAAGGCTGCATCACAGTGCTGTTTCTTTTGATATCTCCAAAAGTGACCCACTTTGTACTTGTACCTCCAATTTTAACATTTCAAATACGGATACCAGTGAACTTACTACAAAATTTAGAGCTTTCAGTGTATCTGTATTGGTTTCTGAACTTGTCTTATGTTCATATTGCTGGCCAATGTCACTTCTTTCTTCCAAATCACATCTTACGTTTTTAGACTGCTGAGGGTCTCGAGTCGGTATTTCCACATTTCCCTTCTCTCTTAATGACCTGGTTCTACTCCCCATGTTTGTTGTTGAGGAATGGATTTCCGTGCTAGAAGATGGAATTTGTGGTTGTCTCAGTTCTTCCCATAAGATCAGCGATTCTCCATCCGCATCACTCTGACTTTTGTGACTTTTTTTTCCAAAGTGATTTTCTATTTTCTATTGAATTCTTTTTGTTGTTATTGTGTATTGTAAACCTTGTTTCCAATTATTTGTAATTGCAGTGTATGGGTTATTTTCTTTGTGACTATCTAACAAGTGGACGGGTGGTTCCTCTGCATGCACTTGTGGTTGAATTTGTTTTGGACTGTGGGGGTATATATTTTGATGTTCTTGAGAGTTGGTAAGAATATCTATTTCCTGACTGCCTCCCAGATATGACCCGTCCCCTTCTCTTTCCAAGTCCTTAGTGCTATGTAATTTCATGATAAAAAAGTTTGATCTTTAATGTTCTAGTGTACTGTGGTCTGTAATTTGAACGGGATCAAAGGCGCTATATCTCGCAGTCTCCCGCTCACACTGAGCACTAACTGTAGCTGCTGATGATTTTCTAAACTTTACGAATACTTACATACAGATCTGTGGACAGGATCAAAATGAGTGGTCTCCCGCAGTCTCCCGCTAACGCTCTTTCTGTACCGAGTTTTCTCTGATTATCACTTTCAAATATAGTGCTTTTTTTAAATGATGTCCCTCCCCTTTTCCACTTATTGAGCTATATCACTTTTCTTTTATAGTTCTTGATATAGTCCTCTTATGTGCCTGCCCCCCAATCCAGGTGATATTATAGAGGCACTTTTCTTCCAAGCAGGTCAAGATGCCCCGGGTGCACCAAGAATTGTGCCTCCTGAATAACCATAGGTTCGGACGAGTATTGAATACAGATCAGTAATCAATTACCTTTTTATTGCACCCTCCAGCACCAAACAGCTGCACAACAGCCAACGCCCTTTACCCCGCCGGGCTTAACGCCGCAAGGGTGGTTGTTTCAGCATTAAGTAGGGGAAGTAGATCACGTGACTTCAGGCTAGTTCCGCCTCCTCCAGGAAGCTAGCTACAGCCGGCAAGAGCCCCTCTCAGCTCGCAGTGCCGTGATGCAAAACAAGAATTCCAACGATCGTTTCTCCTAAAAAGAAAATGCAACGCTTCTCAGTCCTTGCACACTCTAACACTAACACTTCCTATTGTGGTGCACAGTATTATATATGTATGCTGCATGTGCACATTTGTTCCGCACAGGTGGTTAGTGAAGGATGTCTGCATAGGCATATGCCAACCACAATGCATAGATTGGTGTCCCTCCGGACGTACCGCACGTGGTCAAAGATGAACATACATATTCCAACGGAGTCTCACAGGGTGCCTCACTTTCGCCACTACTCTTCAGCCTCTACCTGAGCCCCCTACACACCATTATCTGCTGACACAGCCTTACCTGCTACAACTACGCTGAGGACACCCAGATCATCTTTAAGATTCCTAAGTGTGCCTCCCTCCCCCACCCCAATTCCTGCCTCTCGGGCATCGACATTTGGAGGACGGCCAAGCACCACCTCCTCAACCTTGGAAACACACAAATCATGATCTGCGTTAAGACGGCCCTCTTCTCCAACCCATCCCCTCGGCCGTCTTCCTTAGGTCCCCCTCCCACCGCATCCAACTCCGGAAAGAACCTAGGATGCAGCAGATGCGAACCTGACCCTCACACCCCATAATAACACTACCCAATCCTGCCATTTACACCTCCATATTCTCAAACGCATCTTCCCCTACCTCTCCTTCACTCACAGAGTCGATGCAATCATTGCCATTGCCCTCATGCCTATATTACGCAAACTCCCTGTACCTGGACGCTGATGCTTACCAACTCAGAAAGCTCCAGCGGGTCCTAAACACCACAGCCAGACTCATGTTGTCCCTCGGCCCCAGGGAGCACATCTAACCTGCCCTCTGTGTCCTCCACTGTCTCTCTGACGGATGAAGGGCCACTTTCAAAGCCATGTGCATCACCACTGTGACTTACACAAAACAGACCCAGAATACCTTCAGCATAAACTCACCAGATACCAACCCATCAGAAACCTGCGCTCAGGCACTGCACTACTCCTTGTGACCCCTCCTTTCAAAATCGACGAGATTAGGGGTGCTCTTTTGTCCAAGTCCTCTCTATCTGGAACTCAATTCCCCTTAGCATCCATCAGATGCATCGAGGACCACCTTACCTTCCAGAGGGCCCTAAAGACCTGGCTTTTCCCCCCTGGATTTCTGTTTATAGCCACTGTTATATTTAGCTGGATTATTTTTGAGTATATCCACTGTGTCATGTCATATTTAGCTGCATTAAGAGTATAACCTCTGTCATACTTGGCTGCATTTTTTTGTATAAACACGGTCAAATGTAGCTGCGTCTTTGAGTACATCATATTTAGCTGAATTTTGAGTATAGCCACTCTGTTATATTTATATCCATTTGTCTGAGCATATCCTCCATTATATTTAGCTGCATATTTTAGTATAGTCACTGTTATAGTTAGCTGCTCTGAATATAGCCACTGTGTAGAATTTAGCTGAACGCTTTGAATTCACCCCTTTTAAATTCCACTGCGTCTACGAAACCAAGAAACTAGACTTGACAGACTGGTACGTATCACACTCCATGATTATAGAACATAGCTGAAGGCATGGCCACCAATCCGCACGCATCTGCTATCATACACTAAGACCCATCGCAGAAAACCTCTGCTATAAGAATGCAGCTAACCTTCATGACAATAATTTGTTCTAGTTGTACACATAATGAGTCTCCTGCTCTCACATACTCTCCAGATTACCCGACAGCACCCACTGTGATAAACAAAAGGGTGTCTCACCCGCAAGTTCTCTGGGTTATCCAGGTGGCCAGGACACGGCCATCGCTTTTGGATCCAGTTCCTTGGGTGGACCAGTATGGGAGGATCACCTGGGTGAGGGGTCTGTGGGGAGTGGGGGTGAGACAGCCGATGGTGAGACACGGTATTCCGCCCTACTTTGTTTATCCAACCCATCCTATTCTTTAGGATACTCTGAGATCCCAACACCCCCTCCCCCCCAACCTTTTTACACAAACACTGGGCCAAGGAAGAGGGTGACAGAGTAACACCATTAACTTTCACACATTGTACTGACGTGACCCATTAATAGGGTCAGGCAAAGTCAGGCACTTGACTATTACCCATGGTGTGTGGTGCTCATTTATCGACCTCAGAAGGATGAAAGGCTGAGTTTGGCCCTGCAGGGATTCGATCCTGCATCAGCAGGCTCTGCACAGATGTCAAAGCGAGCGCTCTACTCGCTGTGATATCGGACAGGCTATATGCGCTCAAGGGCGCGGTTACGGGTTTTGACGGGCTTCAGGTGGGGCGTGAGCCATTTGGGAGTTGGTCCTTTGTGGGTGCAAGTGGGGCGTGAGGGTGACATGGGGGGAGGGGAGTGCGTTGTTGATCCAGGAGTCCAAGGATTCGATAGGTAGAGGTCTATCCGAGGTTGGGAGTGAGTGTTGCAAGGCTTCGGCAAAGTCAGGCAATTCTTTGACCCTGTTCCAGCATTTGTGGTCAAGAGGGAAGATGGGGAGGACTGCGTGTGGTGGGGTAGGAGTGTGAATATAAAACGGTAGGGCTGAGTGATCTGTCCAGATGAGCGGTTTAGGGCTGGGCACTGAGACAAGGTCAGAGGAGCTGAAGATTGCGTCATGGGTGCGGCCTCCGGTGTGGGTGGGGCCTGTGGTATGCCTGAAGAGGTCGAGTGCCTCTAGGCTGTCAACCAAAGGTTGGGTCATGGGGTTGTTGGGAATATCGAACCAGATACTGAAGTCCCCTTGTAGGGTGAGTGAAGGAAGGTTGATCAGAATACTAGCTAGTGAGTCGCAGAGATTGATGGAAAATTTTTTGTCATATCCTAGTGGTCTGTAGAGGAGAAGGAAAGTTTGAGAGATAGTGGGCAACAGAGAGAGTCTGACCAATGTGATATGATATATGATGTGATGTGGCATTTATTACGCGCTTCTACACAAGAGTTTCTAGGCGCGACAAGACAAGGAGGGGGAAACGAGGGAGGACAAAAAAAACGATCTTACTAGGCCTTGTCTCATTCAGATTGCACAAGTGCAGGCAAGATGGAAGGGGAGAAGTGCCGAGGGAAGGGAGAGGTGCAGTTAACTCACAAGCGCATCCAGCGGGCAGCTCATAAGTGCAGAGAGAAGGGACTGTAGGGTTGCAGATACAGACCCTTAGGTGCTGGGGAGCCCGGAGGCAGTGCAAGGGCAGCTAGAAATGCAGGAGCCTGGGCCCAAGTTCAGAGGGTGGGAAAAGGAAGGTCTTGAGTTGCTTCTGGAACCGGAGGTGGTTCTGCCCAAGTTTGAGAGAGGCAGGGAGGCTATCCCAGAGGGAGGCCCCAGCCGAGGAGATAGATCTGCCCCCTACACTCTGCTTGGAGAAGCATCAGACCGTCGGAGAGTTGGAGGTGTATGAGCGGAGAGCTTGAGAAGAAAGATGTTACGGTTTAGGAATTTGCAGTTAGCTGTGCATGGCTGGGTTTCGGTGAGGGGGATAGATATGTAGGGTTTGTGGAGGATGTCTATTCCGCCACCGCTGTTGTGGGTGATGAGGGTGTAGTCGGGAGGGAAGGCTTTGTGTGCGACTGGTTTATAATTGTCCTTAAATCATGTTGCAGTGATGAAGATGAGATCAGGGTCATCAGAGGATAGTAGGTCAAAGATGCTATGTTGGTTTCTGGCCACGGAGCGGGCATTGAATAAGAGGCAGGTGACTTGGTGGATGGAGGACGTTCCAACAATTTGAGTGGGCGGATGAGCCTGGTGGGACTGGGTGGCTGGTGGGGAGTGGTTGGAACCAGTCCCAAGCTGGGTGGTAGGAGAGAGTGCAACAGTTTGAATAGGCAGGGATGATGTATGTTGGGAGAAGAGGGAATGAGGTTTGGTTGGAGCTAGAAGAGAGTGTGCAGTGGTGGGTTTGAATGCGATGGAGGTAGGCGGAAGGATGTAGGGGGGTGGGTGGGTGGTAGGTGGTGTTGGTATGGTGTGTGGGTACCAGCAGGCTGGTGGATGAGCTGCAGGAGTGGAGGTGTAGAGGTTGTAGGAGAGTGGTCGTGTGCAAAGAGGGACAATCTGGAAGTTGTTAGCGGGGAGTTCCTGGTGGCTGGGCTATGGGTAGTTGGGAAGGAGGACTGATGTAGGCGGGGAGAAGCAAATAGAGTCGAGGGTGGGGGCTGGACATTTTCCATGTATTTAGACCGTTTTGGTGCTGGGGGTGTGCAAGTGCTTGTGGGATGGTGGAAGGGGAAAGAGGAGGAGGCAATAGTTCTAGAGAAAGCAAGCTGTGCCATGTTGAGAGAAGGAAAAGAGGTTGAAGGGGAATGTCTTGCGATGGCGGGCAAGTGGATGCTGGGGGTGTGTGTGTGTGTGTGTGTGGGGGGGGGGGGTGTCGGGGGGCATGGGCATAGCCGGTGGAGAGCGAAGGTGGTTTGGCTTTCCTGGTGCTGGCTGGAGCATTTTAGCATCCGGTGGAGAGCGAAGATGGTTTGGCTGAGGGGAGTTTGAGGGGTTGGGCGGTGTGAGCGGGTAGAGTGTGCTGGGGGCACACAGGGTGGGAGGTGTGGAAATGGAGAGGTGAGGCAGGTTGGAGTCGGAGGGTGGCTGTGATGGTGGGGTTAGTGGAGGGACATGGACCTCTCCCTGGAAGATTGATTGGTGTTTGGGTGGAGGGGGGGGGGTCTGTAGGGTTCTGGCTGGCGTGTGGTGGGATGTGGGCGTTGGTGGTGATATACTGGGTGGGATTCTGGGCAGAGGAGCTGATGAAAAGGTGGTGGCAAGGGAGTTGTGTAAGGAGGGCCCGCGTGCTCCTCTTGCTTGAGCGTTGGATCTAGGGCTGAGTGGGTTTCTTGCCAATGTGGGCAGAGGTGAAGGAAGCGGATCTGCGAGGGCTGAGGAGTTGGGCGTGGGGTTTATGGGGGGAGGTGCAGGTGTTGTGGTGGCCGTCTGGGGGTTGGAGTGCCAGAGTGCACCCCTGGTTTGAGGTAGTGCGGTGAGTGGTGGGGTTTGGTTCAAAGATATTTTCTGCATGTGGCGCTGTTTTTGTCAGGTTGGAATTATCGGTCGTGTTAGGGAGCATTGTGGATAGGGATCTGGGGGGTTGGGGCCTTGGTGGGTTGCTGGAGGAAACGAGCCGTGTGGTCCGGGGTATTTTGGTGGAGTGGGGGCGACGGTGTGGTAGAGTGCAACAACGCCTAGACTCGAGATACTTTAAACTGGGGGACAGTAGTGAATGAAACTACTTCAATTTGTGATGCCTAAAATTGGGGTACAATAGCAAACTCAGTGAGTCCTGAGGGTTGTGACACCTGGATGGCAGAAAAGCACCTAAAATGGGGGCACAGTAGTAAAAGCAACAGCACCTAGATTTGTGATACCTGGACAGTGTGAAAAACACCTAAACTGGGGATGTAGTAGTAAAAACAACCGCACCTAGATTTGTAATTTCTAAAAATGGGGCACAGTAGCTAATGCAACAAGATTTGTGATACCTGGACAGTGGGAAAACACCTAAAATGGAGTGCAACAGCACCTAGATTTATACCTGGATGTAGGGAAAAATACCCAAAAAGAGGGCACATTAGCAAATGCAACAATATCTAGTATGCAACACCTGGACAGTGGGGAAAAACACCCAAAATTAGGGTACAGCAGCAAGTGTAAAGGCACCTGTTTATGTGATACCTAGACAGTGGGAAAAACACCTAAAATTGAGCGCAATACTTCGATCTAGTTCCTGAAATTAGACTGTGGGTTCATGTTTAGCTAGGGTATTAACCTAGCTCAATGCAATTGCTTTCATTATCTAGGCTGGGTGTTCCAGACTAGTGGGGAAGTCCTGGGGTTTGGCAGAATGGCACACAAGGGGGAACACACCTAGATTTGAGATTCCTGTATAGTGGGAGAAATGCCTAGGTTTCATAATACAATAGGCAGATATAGGGAGAACACAGCTAGATTTGAGATTCCTGTATAATGGGAGAGAAAGGCCTGGGTTTCGGATACAATATGCTTTTAAACAGTTTGTGTTCACAGCGGATTTACTACAGAGTGCGACAGATGTGCCTGGCTGGTGTAATGATAGCAAGTGGTGGAGGAGTAGGGTGAGGTGAATTTTAATGTGGGTATTAGTACCAGTGATTGGGCCTACCTTGTACGTTGACGCTGGCTGACCGCAGTCTGTTCCTCGTTTTGCACGCCTGGATACTGTTGCAAGCTGGTATTGCTGGTTGCCGTTGAAATTATGCCATGGCCACCGCCTAGATTAGTAGGGTGCCAGCAAGAAACAGGTTGGCTGTTGCTTGGGGGAATAGGCAGAGATTGCCACTGCGCCCGAGGATTTAAGTGGGAGCATTGCTGGTTCTTTTCCTTGGACATAGCGTTGAGAAGAAACTAGGTAGTGGGGCACAGCGAGTTGGTTTGGTTATATATGTGACTGAGCGAAGAGGGGGTAAGGTGGCAGTTTATGCTGGGTTGTTAGTGGGAGCCTGTGGGAGTGAGTACTGCAAGTCTGGGACCTGCACCCAAAGTGAGAGAAGAGTAATTTGTGAAAAGGAATCCTATGCTTGGTAGGAGTGTGCCAAGTTGTTAGGATAAAACAGCAGAAATCTAAGAAGCATATCCTTGTGAACTACCCTATTGACTTTACAAAGAAATATACAGATTTGAGAGGCACAGAAGGAGAGAAAGTCAAAAGAAAACATCTAGGGGAAAGGATTGCAGCCCTAGCCTTAGATTTATTTTCACCATTTTTGATTAACCGAGAGACTGGGAACTTTTCTGTTGGTTGGATATACAAAGAACACTTTACTTCGGGAACAGATCATCCTTGCACAGTTGGTTTAAGTTATTAGTGTTAGGGACAGAAGTAAGCTTTTTGAGAGACGACAGTGACAGACATCATCGTTTTGGACATTCTAACAATTTCCTGCGTTTTCCTTGAGGCAGGGCAGCCTCTACTAGTTTTAGAGATAGAGAGGCATTTTTGTCCAACACATTCTTGAATAATAAAAGTTTCTGCCCAAAAACATGCTACCATTGTGTCGGAGCCTTACCTCTGACCCTTGCACTACCAAAAAGGTACACTGGGATACCAATGTAGATAAATGGCAGATGTGTGCTCCTGGAATGTTTTGAGCTTAAATGAACATGTGTCTCTTTATGCACCAACGCCATATTTGGTGGGTGATTTATTGACCTCTATATGGCGAGTGAGTGGCAGTGAGCCTACCAACCCAACTTCTAGGACTCTGTCATGGTCAATTGCACTGGAGGGTCTACAAAAAAAAGATGTCCCTTTTACATGTTTGCAAGAGACCAACACTTCAGTGCTTTGCAACCTTTTGTGCAACAAACACTGGATTGCCCAATCACCTCTTGCTTGTGACCATTGACTTCATAGCCACTCCTGAAGAGGGTTCTTGTGCAAAAGTGCAAACGAAATGAGGTAAATGCAGGACGCCATAGTTCCTAGTAGTTACATTACTGTGCACACTCAATGACTGTTTGGCTTGAGAAAAAGGAATGTGCTCCATACGTGCATGTGCTTTCTTCTTTAAGCAATCTTTATTTTTGTGTCTATAATTGCCCCACAGAATCTTTTTCTTGGGACAAGGATTGATTTCTGGGCATACAAGGATCCAGGCTGATCAAATAGATGTCATTTGAGGGTTTGAGCGACATTGAGAGGCCCTTTTCCGGTCATGAGCAAATTTCCCAGATAGGGGGAAACAGGTTACCACTGATGTCCAGTAATCTGGCCTTGACATGAGGGGGCAGGAACCCCCCTCAGCTGCAGGTGGGAGACCTACCAAAGAGGAATCCAGAGCCAGTCCTACCCCTGAGTCGAGCAGCGGCAGTTGAAGACCCCAAATCCCCCCTCCCCCTTGTGCAAGCATGTTTTTATGCAACCACATTTGACTCGGGCCTTGCCTCCAATCCAGATACTTGCCTGTGTATATTTCTTTTAGAGACACATCAGAAGCCAAGATGCAGCAAGATCCAGCGCCTCCCACACGGCTGAGCGAGCGGATGCCAGACCGCTGCATACCCGACTCAGACAGCTGTACAAAGAGCAATAGCAAGAGGCCAGTGAACGCGCACTGCTAGCTGTAGCACAGAGATGCCCTGTCTCTACGTAGCCAACAGCAGATCGTGGGGATCGAGGGAAGCAGCGGGGCACAAGAGGTAAGTAGCAGAGCGGAGGAGGGAAGCAGCCGGGCAAAGCATGCAAGTCTAAACAGATTCAAAAGTCTCCGAAAAATATAAAACACACATACCTATATTCTGCGGGGTTGGCAATATTGACCATCTAGTTATGTTTAAGTTGAATGCGGACTTTGGTGCCAATCGACAGAGCTTGCCACAAAATATAGACATAACTCCTAAAGAGTTTGTGTGTAATTCATTATACATCACTGTAAAGAAACACGGATACGTAAAACTTTCAAACTCATGTTACAGTATTCAATTTGTCCACTAGATTAAAGCAATCAGTTAAATAAGAGCAAAGTCAATTGGAATTATTTTTTTAAAAAAAATATAGTAACATCAACAATTATTGAAAGGAACACCAATGGTCTTTAATCCACTACACATACCTTGTATCCTGGACCTAGCTGGTAAATGGCAAAGATCTGAGCTGCATTGAGGGCTTCGCTGAAAAGATAGACTGCAGTCATCTGGCCACAAAATACTCTATTTGCATCGGCTGTTTCCGATGAGCCAAGAAAGCATTTGTCAAAAGTCTACAAAAGAAAAAATATATTTTACATCAATAGAATGAGAATTATATGTTTACATATCAAGCATCCTTTATTGACAAAAGTGAAATGTGAAAAAAATCTATTAAAGATTTATGCCAAGTTCCTTTTTAGTGTGTTTGTTATTCTCCTTGAGGAACAGAGGGCTGATCTACGTTCAATCTTCAGAAGATTATTTAGTGGTTAACCTGGGTGTGTAAAGGCACCCTTCATGGTGCATTTGTTAGCAATGGTCAGGTGCAGCAACATTCAGTCATGTGGTTGTTGGATGGCAGGCTAGAAGCTACATGGTTTTGCTGGAAACAAAAATCGAGATTCTTTCAAGGACTATGGGCCTCATTACGAGTTTGGAGGCAGCCATGGTACCATTAGCACCATGGCTGCCTCCAAACCGGGCTCCATTACCAGGTTCCTGCAATGGGGATTTACCGGGTCATTCCGACATAGGAGGACCCAGTAAGTCCTCCTTGCAGGAACCATTCCCCATTCCGATTTGAGCCCCCATAGGGCTCAATGGGAATGGGGAGGGAGGTAACAACAGGCACATTACAAGTGTCCCGTTGTTACCTCCCAAAAAAACCCTTGCAGAACCCGGAAAAGACGTCTGGTTTTACCAGACGTCTGATCCGGGTGCCGCAAAGGGAACCTCGTAATCAGCCCTGACGGAATGAAAGGGGCTGGTCCCGTACCGGCCTCCTTCATTCTGTCAGGGCCAGGGTCGTAATGAGGCCCTATGTGTCTTTGATAGATCAGGCAGACCTCATTTGCTGCACTGAACACAGCAAGCCACTTTGGATTTTGCCTTCAAAGTGAGAAACTAATAACAATGAAAAGTTTATCAGTATAAATAGATATAGCTAGTCAAGTGTTCTCCAACCCAAGCTATAACATGGTGGTCGTTTTTTAGTGTTCTTTATGATGTGTTGTATTAATACTTGATTGTCGATTGCTATGTATTAGGTGCAGTTGTATTATCAGTTATTGACTGGTCTGATTTTTCTGTATTTTTGCAAATATGTATAGATTTGAAAAAGAATAAATATTTTTTAAAAAATACATGGCGGCAGTTGCAAGTTCGAATTAAAAAGGTTGAGTTTAAAATGGCCAAAAACAGGACCAAACTATTCTTTCTCTGACAGCAAATCTAGCAAGATCTATGTAACGTTACTCTTCATTTGCCAAGAATACACAGTGATACGATTTCCTCTTCAGATGCGATTTGTACTGTGTAGACAGAGGGCCCATTAGCATGTGTTGAAACACAGTATCCAGTCTTTTGCCCATGATCTATTGACTGAAGAACCCCGTGCCCCACAAGAGTGCTGGCAGGGGCGGATGGGGCCCTTCCTTAGCGGCCCAAAAAATGGCAATTGCGGATGTGTGTGCGCGTGCCTCTGTGCGTGCCTCTGTGCGTGCGTTGCGTGTGTGTGTGTGTGTTGCTAGGGGGGGGGGGCTTAGAGGGCTATAGCCCCGGGTAAAAGCTCAGGGGCTACAACTAAAAGGCTTACTAGCCCCGAGTCCCGACGTTCCCAACTTTAGTGTAGCCCCGGATCTTTTTCAGACATAGCAACACCCCTGCTCCCAATGAAAAGAAAATCCTGCCAGTGCAGGATAAAGTTGGGGAGAGTGAAAATCCACAATTCAACTCTGCATTGCCCCCTCGTCTCTCCCATTGGAGGCCACTCCAAAACATCCTAAAAAAATCTGCCTTATTTGGATCCAGAATGTAATTGTCTCCTAAATCGTAAGAAAATATTGATCTTTTGACTGACCCAACATATACATATAAAATATGTGCAATATCAAACTTTAAACATTCAAATACGTTTGGCAACTTTATACAGCATATTAATATATTGATCTATGTGGTACCACGCAGTGGTATGCCCATCACCACAGTCCATTCATTACACCACATCAACTCGAAATCACATTACAAAGTGCAGTGAAAAGTATGGAAGATCTTACCATCTCACATTGAGAGAGGAGATATATATTTTCAAGGAAAAAAACTTTAATTGCAGGGACGTTAAGGCAAGAACTTACCACAACACAACCCCTGAAAATCAGCTAAAGCCACCTTAACTTAGCCACCCCCTGCTGTGCAGCCTATGGCCACAATGACAACATCACAGATGACATCACTGAAAGAATTTCTGATTAGATTACAACACTAACCGGCTATGGCCAGGGTCCACGACCTTTAGCCGTGCCCACTGTATAGTTAAATGCATTAAGGGGCCACTAGCCATGGCCTTCATCCATGGGCAGTGGACACGCCCTTCGGCCTTGCTCACTGTTTATTTTCAAACACCAACAGACCCCTAGCCATGGCGACTCTATATCTTACAACAGTCATCGACCACTAGCCATGGACAGTGGTCCCAGCCTTCGGCCGTGCACACTATATATATTGTAACACATTAAGGGGTGACTATATGGGGCCTTAGGCCATGGCCAGTGACTACAGCCTTTGGCGTGCCTATTGTATATTGTACAACACTTATTAACCATGGCCTTCGGCCATGCACTGTGTCCACAGCCTTGGCCATGGCAAAGGCCACCGCCCAAATTGTTCTTTAGTTAACCAAAGCTTTTATTAGCCAAATCATGAATGATATTATGTCAGATGCCATTACAGATGCAATCAGTGGTGTTATACATCATACACACAGTGATGTCATCAGTGGTGTAATCGATATCAGTGATGTCATAGATCATGTCATCAGGGATGTCCTCATTGTGGTCATAGGCTGAACAACAGGGGACGTGAAATTAAGGTGGCTTTAGCTGAATTTTAAGAGTTTTGTTGCATTAAGTTCTCACCTTAACGTCCCAGCAACGAATGTTTATTCCTTGAATTGCTAGGGTTTTGTTATTCCATAGATGTTTTCCACACCTGTGGACCGTGCCCACTGTATATTTTAGAACACTACCAGACCACCGGCCATGGCCTAAGGCTATGGTCAGTGGGTACAGCCTTTAGCCGTGTCCACTCCATTTTAAAACACATGCAACCCATCGCTCAAAGACGTTCATCAATCATTTGAACTGTTTTGACAGTGGAATATAAAAGATGTCAGGCTTCAAGAACTCAATTTAGTTTTGGCAATGCGATTAAATTATTTGCCTAGGGTCACACACTTTGGTTAAGCAGCGTGCTACAAGTCCCTTGTTTTATGGTCGGTCTCTTCGTGACTGTTGTGATACATTGCATGACCCCCAACTAACCTCATTTAAGCAGCACAGAAAAGGGAAAAAAATAACTGGCTGCAAGAATAACATGCCAAACTACTTTTGCCCCATAGCAAAAAACAAACGGTTGCACCCATGAAAAAACGCACAGTAAGTGAACATGTATCGTAAAGTGAAATATACAAATGTAGATCAATTGACCTTGCCCTTAGAAGAAAGTCTGCAAGACAAAAAAGCATTGGACTTTAAAAAAAGTAATGAACACCATAAAAATAACCTGAGAGAGGAAATGTTCCAATACATATGCTGGCAAAGTATAAAAGGTGCTCACCTTTTAAACCCAACAATCTGTAGTGAGATATTCCCTGGAAAACAAAATACCAATACGAAACAAGTGTGTGTGGTCTTGTGCATAAGCGTCTCCACTGGGAACAAGACAACCCGAGTAGAATCTTGGTAGCCAAATACTTGAGCAAGCTTGCCAACCTCAAAAAAACAAAGGGTTGCATCCACCCCACTGAAAACAAGTTAGGCTGTCCAGCTTGGCCATTAGCGTGCAATACTTTCAAGGGCTGACAGTAGCATGGTTTAAAAATAATTCAAGCGGATGCCATGTGTTTTCTTAGTGCGTTATGATAGATTTAAAACTAAGAAAACAAACAGCATCCAGGACTGAGAACTGTCAACCATCTGTGCAGTAACTGGGACCGACCCTGCTTATCTTGAAAGCGAGGAAGGGGCCACACGCCATGTTGCACTAAGTGGTCTTGTAAATTGAGTTCATTTATTAGACAACAGGGCCTGAGTGGGTTCCTCGCTTTGAAGCTAAGCAGGGTCAATCCCGGTTTCTGCATGGACGGGAGTCCCATATGCTTATGCTGTGACTGGCCATGGCCAGTGATTTTTCACTCCAACGTCACGGTAGCTATATATGGGATACATTACTCACTGTAATATTATTTCTGGTGCTTGTATCTGCTTAGATTCACATGCTCTGCACAGTCCGACAACTAGTGGAAGTCATGGAGTATTACAAGATTTGTTTTTGAAACTCGAAAACAGACATTGACAGGGCGTGTTTAGAAATACTATTCCTAGTGTGACGTGTAATGTACCCATGATCCTTCACGCGTCTAGGTCCCTCAGATTGTTTCTGACATGAGGTTGCATGAAGTGTAGCATGAGTACAGGTGTGATAAAGCAGAAATAACCCAAAAAAACATCTATGCGCCTTCTACTCCAGTAGAGGGGGGATGGGAAAGGGTGGGTGCATGTGAAACTAAGCAGATACAAGCACCAGAAATATGATTACAATGAGTAATGTATCCCTTCTGGAGCTTGTGGATATGCTTAGATCACATGCTCTGCATATATTAGCGAGAAGTTAGAAGGTACAGAAGCAAAGATGTTCTGGGACTGCACGTCCCACCTGTGAATCTGCTTTAGATTGTGTGTCAATGCAGTAATGCTGTGTGAATGTATTGATGGAACTCCATGTAGCAACCTTGCAGATGGCGTCTAGAGGGACATTTGCAATGAAAGCTAAGGTAGCTCCTGTAACTCTGGTAGAGTGTGAAAGGTAAGACTTTCTTGGATAGGCAATAGCAGAGCTGTATGCACTTGACTATCCATCTGGAGATGGCGTTCTTGGATATGTGACTGTCCTCTCTACCAGGCGCTATGGAAACACAGAGTTGCTCTGTTTTCCTTAGAGGTTTTGTTTGGTTCATATAATACAAGACTGCCCTCCGTACACAAGTGTATGGAGGCTTCTTTCTGCTGAGTTTGATGGATTTTGATAGAAGGTAGAAAGTTCTATGGATTGGTTTATATGGAACTTTGAAATGAACTTGGGTGAGAACCTAGGATGTGTTCGGAAGACAACCTTGTCCTTGTGTATAATGAAAAAGGGGTCTTGTAAGAACAAAGCTTGTAGCTCACCGACTCGTTTTATGGAGGTGATAGCTACTAGGAATGCAGTCTTGTAAGCAGTCCTCCAGATAAGCTGCGTATAGGGCCATTTTATGCATGCAATTATGGCTATTACGGAACATTTAATTTTCTTCTGCGTACCGTTTACGCTTTATTTATTTTCATTAAAAAGCATACTTTCCTACACTAGATGGCACTAGAGTGCAAAAGGTGTCTTGGATCTGCACCAGCAAACATTTCTTTTATCAGTGGCAGAGCCTTTCATATGCATGATAGTTAAAGTGAGCAACTCAAAGCGCCAATTTAATTATGTATTTATATTAACACATCATTAAATGAGCACTTTATGTATCTATGATATCTGCTAGATTGACACGCAAAAAAAAATAAAGTTAAAGTCACTAATCAAATATTTTCAACATTATGAATAAAAGTACTGTGGGGTTAACTAGATCTTTCAGGTTGACATTATCTTGCATTCTGGGACTTATAGTATATCATTCAGGACGTGAACATTAAAGCACAATGATATTCTTTTAGCTTAACACGTAGCTGTAAGGATTTACATGTTTTCATGTGGCGTTATTATGCAATTTGTGTTTTTTGTAAGTAAACTCTATAAGACATTACTGTTGGCCTTGAAATCCAAACTATTTGTACCAAGTAAACCTTGGAAGCTATGTGGTCAAATTTGCAGAGTGGAGGGGCGTGGCCTGGAGCGCTGACGATGCGGTCGCTCCTTTGAGGGCCTCTGTGGGATGCCCGCTGCCGCAACGAATTGGGGCCAATATTAGGCTAGGACGATGGACCGAAATATAACCGAGGCTTGGTGAAAGCCTGCTGCAGTGGTGACCGCGCTCCGGGAGTCTTCTGGGGACAAGCCGCAGAAATACAAAGCTTTGAGCTCCCCCCCGCACCTTTCTCCAAGATGGCGGACGAGGGCTCAGAGGATTGCAGAGGCCGAGGAGAGGCGTAAAGAAGGGGAGGAGCTCCTGCCCCCGGGGGATTTTCGCGGCGGTCCCCTTCCAGCACGCCAACCCCCACATGTTGAACTCCTCGCCGGGGATTTCCCCTCCTCCCCCCCTTGCCCTGTCTCTGCAGGCAACGCTGAGGCCATGACAACAGCCTGAAGCGGCCCCTGCAGCCTGGCCGAGGTGCGCGGGCCCCATGGCGCCAGCTGCAGGGTTCCGGCGGCGGTGCGCCCATGATCGGAGAGAAGGGGCCCTTGCCGAGGTCCCGGCGGCCCTGCCTGTGCCCGCGCCCTGGACGGCCGGGGAGTGGCCGGGAGGATTCCGCTTCGGACGTGGCTTGCCGCGCCAACAATAAGCAGAAGCCACGGCCTGGAGTGGAGGTGAGCCGGGGGAGGAGGGGATATCGGCGGCGCTGCTCCAGTGCCTTCCCATACTGAACCACCACAGCCAGCGGCAGCCACCATCCTTAGTGGCCTATAGCAATCCCCCCCTCCCCACCATCAGATGAGGCCACTAACAGCAGGGGGGCCCCCGCTGGGCAACCGGAGCCCCCACCCTACGCCCAGACATGGTAAAAATTTGATTCTCCCGATATCCCCCTACTACAGCTCCGCTCAGCTTCCGGGTGGGACAAGTTACAGCTCTGGAGACAAGTTAGGAGCTACGCAGCAGGGCTTGAGCAGGCCTGGTGAGCTCCCATCAGCAACTAAGAGGGGGGCGTCAGACACAACTGCCCCTTACCTACCTGACACACGAAAAGATCCTCCATCTTCCAGGGGTGCCCCGGCCCACCTTCTGCAACCAGATCCCCCCCCCCCCCCCCATCAGCCCACTGTGACTCTTTGGCCCCTAACACCGCAGTAATTTTCCCCTCTACTCCGGGGTACACAGAAGCCCCGTTTTGCCCAGAGGAACAATATGTCCAAACAAGCCAAGACTGGCAAAAACGCAGACATTGCAACAATGCTGATGGCAACGGATAAATCTAAAAAACAAGAATCCCCTTTAGCAGCCCCAGAGGATAAGGGTACCCTCGCTACGAAAAAATGATATTAAGGCTTTCATGGCGGACATTAAATCAGAAAATCAGAATTCAGATCATGAATGCTGGAATTGTCTACCAAACTGGAAAACACTGACCAAAGGGAAACAGGCGCCGAACAGAGGCTAGGAGAAGTAGAAGACCGGACACAGGACCAAGCATCCACCCTGGCGGAGATTCCGCGCTCAATCAAACTCCTCCAGGATAAATGTGAATTATTAGAATTTAAACAAGACGACCTAGTAAACAGGGCCCGACGCAACAACCTGTGCATCCGAGGGGTCCCAATCTCAGTTCCGGATAGAAACCTGGTGGAATATGTGGGGGACCTATTCCAAGCTTTCTACTGGATTTCGATAAGTCACATCTCCTTGACCGCACTCACAGGATGCGCCCTCGCCGGGGAGTGGAAACAGACTCTCCACCAGACGTCATTACCAGAGTGCACTTCTTCACGACAAAGGAAGCCATTTCTGCAATCAGTCGCTCTCGTGATGAAATAACCTTTCAGAGCACCCCCATCCAAATTTACCAAGATTTATCCATCCTCACTCTCCAGAAAAGACGAGCCCTTCGACCCCTAGCTGTCTTTCTACAAGACCAACAAATTTGTCATCGATGGCTCTTCCCCACGGCCCTACAGTTCTCCTACAAAGGCACTCAAAGAAGAATCAGCCACCTGGAAGACGCTGAAAAGATCATGAACCCGACGCCCTCTGAAGCGCGGTCACCCATGAACTCAGAGGGCCTCTGTCTCAGACCTCCCGAAATCGCCCATCACGAAGGCAAACTCCTGGTCCAGAGTCCCAAGGTTCAGAAAGAAGAAATAGCCACACCTAAAGGAACCTCAGCATCCATAAGAAATGAAAGAAGACCCCGACGGTCGGGGCGGCGGGTCCCACCCCACGGCCCATGCCCGCTTCCGAGGATCAACCCATCTATATCCTTGGAAGGCGATACCTACAAGTTTAGCCATGTTGGCTATGAATAGTTACGTGGCCATGTTGGCCAGGGGGGGTGCTGGACACAAACTGCCCCCACCCCAGTTAAATCTCCACCTCCCTGTTGGAGGCTGGAGCGAAAATCTCAATGGCAGGGAAGCACGCATCCGCAGTACCCACGAGATGCTGGCTGACAACCTCGTCCCCCGCGCCCACACCAGACATAACGACTCCCTCGTCTAGTGTCCCAGACCACTTCACCCTGAACTTCGTCTCACTGAATGTCAGAGGTCTAAACTCCCCAGCCAAACGCAAGTCAATATTGTAAAAACTTCAAAATGAAGGGGCGGCGGTAGCCATGCTGCAGGAAACGCACTTATTACCAGCCGACTTAGGACGTCTATGCTCTCGTCTTTTCGAGAAACAATTTGTTGCATCTGGAAACTCCAAAAAAGGGGGCACATCCATTCTCTTTGGGAAGGGGGTGGACCTCCAGATTCTCGACACGAAACTCTGCCCAGAGGGCCAGTTTGTTGCTGTGAAATGCCTTCTACTTGGGGAACTATACTCCTTTGTGTCGATATATGAACCTAATTCGGCTCAAGCCGCCTTCTACGAGGCCCTATGCGCTGCTCTCCCCCTCCTTCCTAGAAGGCCAAGTTATCATTGGGGCAACTTCAACGGAGTGCCAGACCCTACAATAGACAAGTCCCACCCACCCCCCATCATCTGGGGACTTCACCTTAGCTTTGGCACAGCTATTCAGGACTCTGGATGTGGTAGACGCGTGGAGGGTTCTCCACCCCTCCGAAAAAGACTTTTCATTCTACTCCCACGTCCACAGAACATTTTCAAAGATCGATCTCCTTCTGGTCTCCCCCCAAATTCTCTCATTCACCAACGAGGTCTCCATAGACCCACGGATTCTGTCGGACCATGGTCAAGTGACCTTGGAAATCCGAATCCAGGGTCCTCCCCACCGGGCCCAACGTAGATGGACACTATGATCCAATTCTCAACAAAATGCCGCTTAGGGACTCGATCGCCACCACAATCAAGAATTTTTTTCTGGAAAACCCAGTAACGGACACATCACCCACCAACACTTGGGACGCTATGAAAGCGGACGTGAGGGGGGGAGTTAATAGCATGGGGAGTTGCCTTCCATAAAGCCAGACGTCAAACCCGCTTGGCCCTCAAAGAAGACATCCGGAAGGCGGAGCAAACTCAAAGAAAAAGGATGGTCCCCGAGACCCAACGAGCCATTCGCACGGCACAGAAGATTGAGGCCCAATATGCCGAACACACAGTCACCAAATGGCCAAGCAATTCTATTACGCCAAAAACAATAAAGCAAATAACCTACTCACGGCCAAACTAGCCAAAGCAAAACGAAACACGGTTATCGGGCTCCGAGACACACATGGTCGAATCCAATATGCAGAACAAGACAAACAACCCCTGGCAGCTGAACATCTGAAACAGATAATGACCGCTCCACCATGGGAGGTGAGCGAACAAAGGGAATATCTTCACAAAGCAGCACTCCCTCGAACCCCGGACGCCACGCGAGACCTCCTGGACGCACCAATCTCTACTGAGGCTATAAAAAAAAAAAAAAAAAAAAAAAAATCGCTTAAATCTCGTGCACCAGGCCCAGATGACTACACAACCATTTTCTACAGGGTTTTCAAGCACCAACTATTCGCCCCACTGGTACAGTGACCGGCGTGATAACCCCCTGCATGCAAGAGTCAATCACCATCCTGCTCCCCAAACCTGGAGGCGACCCGAGATGTCCAGCCTCATATAGACCCATCGCCCTCCACAACATTGACGCCAATATCTACTCTAAAATTTTGGCGACTTGACTAGCTCACATCCTCCCGGATATCATTCAGCCTGACCAGCGCGGCTTTCTGAAGAACCGATCTACGGCCGACAATATCCGCATAGCTCTGAATTTGGTGGATCTAGCCACACGTGGAGAAAGAGGGATGGCACTCATGGCACTGGACGCAACCAAGGCGTTTGATCAGGTGGACTGGACATTTATGAGGCTTACCCTAGAGTCATTTGGATTTGGGCCGGAATTCTGCACGATGATTCTAGCCAATTACAAAGCACCCAGAACCCTACTCTCGGCCCCCATCACGCTGACCTGCGGAACGAGACAGGGATGTCCACTGTGCCCACTCCTATTTGCCTTGATCATGGAGCCCTTCGCCCAAAGGATTAGGCTGAACCACACAATTAAGGGGCTCCAAGTAGGTCCCTCGCACCATAAACTGGCCCTCTACGCAGACAATGTCCTTTTAACTATCACTGACCCCCATAGTTCCTTGGCACACGCCTTGGCCGAACTAAACTATGGAAGGGTCACAGGCTTCACTATTAACTTCAATAAATCAGCAGCGCTGGGAACAAGGATTTCACAGAGAGCGCGAGAAGACCCAATTCCAATGTGCCCGATCCAATGGAAAACGAAGGCCATCAACTACTTGGGGGTCCAGATCCCGGCTAAACCGACAGATGTCTACCGCATGAACTTCCCTCTGCTCTTCCGATAACTGGAGTCCGACCTGAAGCGCTAGGCATCCCAGGAGATCTACCTGATGGGCAGGATCACAGCATGTAAAATGAACCTGCTTCCAGGATTTCTGTATACATGTTCAGCCCTCCCAGTGATGATCCCAACCCCTGCACTTCAGAACCTAAAGAGGAAAATGCTGCAATTCATCTAGAGGGGGAAAAAAAGCCAGAATACCAAGAGACTCGATGATGGGGAATGCAAGACTTGGCGGCCTGGGGGTCCCTGACCTCTAGAAATACCAGATAGCAGCCCAACTAGCATGCACCCAAGCATGGCAAACAATTAATCGCCCTAGATGGGTGGACATGGAACAATCACGCCTAGCCCTTCCCCTACGCTTCCTTCCCCACATCCCACCGGCGACCAGACGGCCATGGCAGGAGCCATTACTGACCACCAGGAACACTGTTGCCATATGGGATAGGATGCTGAAGCAAAAGAAAATCCCAAGGGGACTTAACCCCTCATCCCCGGTCTTCCTGAACTCTGCCTTTTCCCCGGGAACAGCTCCCAAAAACTTCAAAAAATGGATCGCGGGCGGCTTGGAGACCATAGGACAACTCTTTGAGGGAGGACAACCACTCTCTTACGAACAATGTAAAGGTAGCTTCCACCTTCAAGAAACGGACAGGTTCACTTACCTCCAACTGCGGCACTGGTGTTCCCACTCACAGATACGCCAAGCAGCAACCAGCCTTCCCACACCCATACAACTTACTCTCAAAGACCTTCCACTCTGAGGTAAGATCTCATTATATAAGCTTCTCCAAAAAGACTTTCTCACCTCCAAATCGCGGGCCATGGCACAGTGGGAGGCAGACCTGGGACACCCCATAGAGGACGAAGCCTGGGTGGACATCTGGACCCGCACCCAATCAGCATCCACCTGTGTTACAAATAGAGAATGCGCCCACAAAATCTTACTACACTGGTACTACCCCCCTTTAAGACTGCACCACATGAATCATTCGGTGGACCCAGCCTGCTGGAGACGAAATGCCCAAGTAGGATCCTTTTTCCACATGTGGTGGACTTGTCCCAAGGCCCAGAACTTCTGGAAAGAATGCCTAAACGGCCATTGCAGAAATCACACACATTACACTCCCACTAGAGCCCGAACCTATTCTCTTGGGCGCCCCGGGATTACGGGATTTACCCACGCACAGGCCCTAAAGCTAAACTGCTGTCCCAATGCCTGTTGGCGGGTAGAATAGTGGTGGCCCGCACATGGAAGTCGGTGGAAGGCCCGCTCCTGCCCTTGTGGTGGGTGAAACTGTGGGATGTACTCATCGCAGAGAAGGTGACCGCGGCCAGAGCAGGCCTTCTCCACCGCTTCCAGAACATTTGGAACCCGGTCCTTGAATTTGATCGATACTTTCCAGCATTAACATACAAACCTCAGCTGGCCAGGAGAGTCCTAGAGAGCTGGCCCGCCCCACAGGGACAGTAGGAAGGGCAATGAACTACGGGATGAACTCAGGGAGGGGGGGAGCAGTACTCTTGTGTAATAAGGCATACTGAATGTTGACCGCAAGTGAATAATGTTTTCCTGCCTTGTTCAAAAATAAACATTTAAAAAAAAAAAAAAAAGATTTGCAGAGTGGATTAAAATCCCTGCTTCACAGTTCAGGCAAGGTTTGTGATCCTGGTTCCGTCCCGCACTCCCCCTTGCCTACCCGCCCCATCTGCCTGAACACCCCACTCCCTCCTTTTTGGATGCAGCTAGAGTACCAGTAGTTCCTTTTTTTCCACTTCCACCACTCTTTAATCCCCCTGATGTGATTAGCGATTACGGGCTAAATTGGCTGTGATGCGTGTCATGCCAGAGATGCAGATCCTTGACTATCTTGGAAGAAACCCATTGGGCAATCAAGACTGCTCACCTATGATGGAAGTAGAAGATGGGGGGAGGTACAGGCGAGTTATTAATACTCGAGGAGTTCATGTGAATTTATATTAAAGAAACAGCAAGGAGTAAGCCACGAGACATACACTTGGGGCCCAATTCACAGAAACCTTTTATAATGGCAACACCCCATTGGAAAACGCTCAATGAATTAGGCCCTTTGTCATGTGCATTATATTTACGGTCACTACTATTAATGCTATAGTTCAAACAGTGGAAAAGTGGTCATTCAGGCTTTTTTGAGTAGTAACTAGTTGGCAATAAATCACTTGTTATAGACATTTCTGTTTTTGCTAAAAAGGCACAGTGGCAAAATTAGTTGCCCAGGATCACACACTTTAGTGTTGAAGCAGGGATTTGGGACCAGTTTGCAATTTATGCACTTGTCTGCATTTCTTCCCAACTGTAACTGGCAGAATCATGTTTTTGGTTTGGTACACAATATGGGGATCCACATTAATTTCCAGCAGCAGACAGCAGGGAAGGTATCTTAGCAGGTTGTGACTGTTGCTGAGATTATGTGTGCAAGTTCCTGTAAGTAAATCATATGCTAACACTTGCTTACTCACACTCCCTCTGCAAGCAATACATTAGTCTATCTATAGTAGTTGTTAAGAGTTTCTAGGGTCCAGAATTTTGAAAATGAAGCTGTGTATGTAGCACGTACTTACAAGTTATTTTATGGCAGAATATTTTCCACAAGTGTAATAAAATGGTTAAAGGCAAGCCAGACAACTTTGATCTACAACTCTTTTGGTCTACGGGTCTGATTTTACGTATCCATTGGGTGTATGTTGGATACGTTTTACTCTTGTAGAGGCGAAAACTCATTTTACTCTCTTGAAATTGCATTTACTCTCTAATTTGAAAAATGCGTAAAATACTCCCACCTCAAAATCTTATCTGGAGCACTGCTTGTAAGTAAAATATCTTAGGCTGGCCTTGTGCATAGGCTCAAGGAGTGGACCCATGAGCTTGGAGAGCACAACACTGAGATCCCATCCCAGAGGAGGGTTGGAACTTGGGGGGGGGGGGGGCGGGGGTATAGCCTCTTTACCCCTTCCATGAATGCCTTAATGACAGGGACTTTCCACCAGGACACTATTCTGTGAGATGGTGTAAGCCGACAGGGCAACCAGATGCACCTTTATGGGATTAAATACCAGGCCGGAGTGTATTAGGTAAAGCATGTAGTGTAGAATGTTAGCTGTAGAACATTCTATTGGGTTTAGTGATTGTGATGTGCACCATATCACAAATCTCATCCACTTATTAAAATAGCAGTGCTTGTTGTTGGGTTTTCGTGCCCCTTTAAGGATATCCATACATCTTTGTGGAAGATTTAAGTGGCCAAACTCTAGGACTTCAGGAGCCAAGCTGCCAAGTTCATTGATTGTGGGCGTGGGTGGAGGGATGCCCCTTTGTGTTGTGTCAACATGCGTGGGCACTGGAGCTTGATTGAGTTGCATCGCCAGCTTGAGCAGATGTGGAAACCAAGGCTGTCTCGCCCACATAGGAGCAACCAGGATCAGAGTTACTTGTTCCTGGTGCATCTTGTGCACTATCTTGCTCGGGAGTGGTGTCGAGGAGGGGTGGGCGGGGGGGGGGGATGTAAGCGTAAGCAAATTTCCCACACCAGTTCATCCACAGGGCGTTTCCCTAGGACCCTGGTTGGAGAAACCTGGACGCGAAGTCGGGGCATTGTGTGTTTAGGTTTGTGACGAACAAGTCTATTGGGGGGTGACTGATAGAATATTCTGTCTAGGATATCTCTGTCGAGTTGCCACTCGTGTTCTTCTGGTAGAGGGTTATCTGCTTAGAGTGTCTGCCAGAGAATTGAGTTCCCCTGTTGAGATCTTAGGAACATGTTCTGCTTGAGTGCCCACTTCCATATTTTTTGGGATAGCTTGGACAGATGGAGTGTGTGCCTCCTTGCTTGTTCAGATAATACATGGTCGTGGAGCTGCCTGTGAGGACCTGCACCGTTTGACCCTTGAGATGTTGCTGAAAGGCTTGACGAGCCTTGAGGACTGCCAAGAGTTCTAGGAAGTTGATATGTCTTTGGGCAGTAGCGTGTGTCCACTGGCCGTGGGCTGTGTGGTTGAGGAAGTGGGCCCCCGATCCGGCAAGTGAGGCGTCTGTAGTTCGGATCGCATGTGCTGGTGGAGCGCGAAAAGGTTTTCCTTTTAACAGGTTGTCTTTGGACCACCAGCGAAAAGCCTGAACCAGGGTTAGCGAAACAACCACTAGATCGCCCCACTGACCGCTTGCCTGAGACTACTGTTTCGCTAACCATTCCTGCATTGGACGCATGTGCAGGCGCGCATGTGGAACCAAGTGAATGCATGAAGCCATCACCCTGAGCAAGCACACTGCTTTGTGTACAGTTATCTGGCAACCAACCTTGTAGTGAGGTACCTGCAACAGCATGTTCTGTACTCTCTCGTTTGAAGGGAAAGCCAGCTCCTCTCTTGTGTTTAGGATAGCCCCTAGAAATTGTTTTATTTGGCGGAGGACTAGACTTTATTTCTTTTCGTTTATGGAGAAACTCAAATTGAAGAGGTGGTTTATAGTCTTTTGCGTATTTAATTTGCAAATTTGAGGAGTTTCCCCAGTGATTAGCCAGTCGTCTGGATAAGGGCATACTGGGTGTACTTTCTTTGCAGGTGTGCTGCCACTACTGCGAGCACCTTTGTAAATACTCTTGGTGCCGAGGCAATGCCGAATGGGAGTGCTTTGAACTAGTAGTGTACTCTCGCCATCCTGAAACGCAGGTATTTTCTGTGCGCAGGGTGCATTAAAATATGAATGTATGCATCTTTCATGTCCAATGTCGCTGTGTAGTCTCCTCGTTTTAGGACTCACCTGCTGGAGCATAGTCATACGAAACCTTTGGAGTTTGACATATTGGTTTGCAGGGTGCAGATCTAACACTGGGCTCCAGGTAAGGTCTTTCTTTGGCACAAGGAAGTATGTTGAATAAATACCCTAGTTTACTTAATTTGCCGGGACGATCGCTATGGCGTCTTTGTCGAGCAGCGCCTTTATTTCCTCCAGCAATATGCTTTGTTCTTCTGCTGTCATGTTCTGTCTTATTGGACGGTAGTGTGGTTTTTGTAGCAACTCTATACAATACCCACCTGCCAAGGTGGCCAACACCCACTTGTCCGAAGTTATCCCGTCCCATGCGTGGGTGAATCGAGAAATTCAGCCTCCTACTGGAGTGGCATGGGAGGGCACCTGAGACGCTGTGTCCTTGTTTGGGAGGGGCTGAGCCTCTCCTAGGTGAAGTTCTACCCCTTCCTCTGTCCCTTTCATTTCCTCTCTGAAAATTGAACGAGGATTGTCCGCCTTGGGAGTAGCCTGAGGAATGTTGCGCACCCTGGCCCTGAAATCTCCTAGAGTTTGGGAGCCCTGTTGGGAATAGGGTCTGTCAAGTGTATCGTACTCCCCCTTGGCACTCCTGAGGGCGTCTTTTTTACGGCCTTCCTGAATAACAAATTTGACTCCACTGGCATGTTTCAGAGAGTTGCTTGGGTCTCTAGCTTGAACCCGGATGTCTAAGCCCAGGATGGAGCTTGATGAGCGTTCCCTCTGCTATGATGCATTCTGCATTATCTGCTGCATGAAGGTTATTCTTTAGGATGCAGTTTGAGATCTGCTTGAATTCTGAGATAGTCTTCAGTAATTGAGCCTTTAGTGGTTCTGGGAGATTTCTATTTGGCGTTCCAGATCATCCCATTTGTGGCAGGAGTAAAAAGCTTACAACGTAGTGTTAGCAATTCTGGTCTGGTATGCAGCAGAAGAGGCGACCTATCTCCCGAAAGTATAAATCTTTTTGCTCACCTTGTCTGGCAGGGCTACTTCAGAGAATATTTCCATGGCACACCATAGACTATGGTTGTGAGACAATTTAAAAGGCAGTGATTAAAGACCGATTTGGACGCCCTAAAGGGGGTCTATTAATATCAGTCAGACAAACATGGTCTTTAACCAAAATTCCTGGTAGTCCATCGATGGCATTGGCTGCCAAAATGGTTAGACATGCCCTAACCATCATTATAATAAATGTCTACAACCCTCCAAATGGTATTGTGCAACTAGAAGTAACATCGCAGTAAAACATGTCTTGGAATTGTACTCGCAAAAATTCCCAATTTGGATCTTGCGAGATTTCAATGCGAACATGATTTTACAAGACAGTGATCTTCTAACACCACTTTGATCTGCCCGATCTGTCAGAATGGTCCAACAAAAAACCGTAGCACATGGACAGCTGTCCTCTAACATGGATTGAATTCATTGAACGGGTATTGCCCTGGAGATGAACAGTGGGCTTTCACTCATTTGAGTGGAAAGAGCGCGTCGACTTTGGACTAGATCTTTGTCAATCGATCTGGGCTAGCACTAGTGGATGATGTGGATATAACCACGTGAAGAAAGCGACCACTTTCCTCTGTGTGCTTTACTGAACACTGGAAGCAATAAAGAAATACAAAAATCATATGCCACTAATGTCAATATATTCCTGATTAATGGAGGGAATCTGATCTAATGGAATCCCCAAAATTTGTCAAAGGGCAAAATTCCCTCTGACCAACTCCTGCCAGCTTTAATTGAATGACCGTTTAGCAATATGTGCAAAGCCCTCTCTGGCATGATCGGTTCCATCCAGAACTTGGTAGGCTGTAGAAGGGTATACAAATCTCCTTATGAGCGCACAAATAAAAGATCAAATCGGCAGAACAATCATGATATCATGAGCCGTGAGATTAATTTAGCAAAAAAATGACTACGTGCAGATATCATGAAATTATCATCCGCCTCAGGAGTCTATAGCGCAACTGAATTGAATATATCAAAGATGCGAAAAAGAGATACTGCAGGGGGCTCAAATATCATAGGGCATTTACTGAAAATGAGTTACTCATCGCTCATTTGGCAACTACTAACACGGTAGCAATATGGAGGGGCATAAAGACTGCTTCTAGAAGAGACGTGGGTTTTACACAAATGCAACTTTGGGGATATGTGATAAAACAGATGAAAAAATGCCTATCGCAGATACCATCTGGACATTTTGGGCCACTGTTCATGATATCACACAAATGATTGAGCAGCTCAATGGTTCTAGCGCATCAGGCCCATATGGTATAAGTAATGGGCTGCTGAAAATGTCTGCTGCTCTTTGGGCTACTGTAATACACATAGTTTTTGTTAACATAGGAAGGACAAGAATGCTCCCCATCACATGGCGTGAGAGCCACATCCTCCCGATATATAAGAAGGGCCAGCGAAATGACCGTAAGAATTACTGTATGCAGGCAATGCTGGACATTCCATCAAAAATCTTTGCGCAGGTCTGTCTTGTAGAACTAAACCTATAGATAGATACAAATGTCATTTTAAGCAGATATCAAACCGGCTTCAGAGCTAAAAGGTCAGCTACACATAATATCCTTATGTTATCTCCTCTGTTGAATACGTTTGGACCCGTAGGGAAACTATGGTCTATGGCGCCTACATAGATTTTAGTGCCGAATTAGACACTGTGCTACAAAATAAGCTATGGCGGAAGCTTGTGGCTTGGAACATCCCCATTGGGGCTGCTTAAGATGATCATGTTGCGCCACACTGATACCAGTGTTAAGGTGCGCCTAAATGGTGAAGACCAATTGTCTGCTTCCATTCCGAAAGGTAGACTTATAAAACAGGGGTGTATAATCGCTGCCACCTTGTTTGATCTATATTTGGCGGATCTTCAACTCGCATTTAATAACAACGATATTTGCCCAGTTAAAATTGGGCACCATCGCCTCAGTTGGCTAGCATACTCAGATGACCTGTTGCTCGCTTATACGCCCAAGGGACTTCAAGCTCTGATTAATGGACTTGGAGTCTTTGCCAAATCAAATAGGTTACAGGTAAACACCGACAAAAGTAAGGTAATGGTTTTTCCCGGCAAACAGAAACTGAAGGTGAAACCCAGTTGGTATTGTGACGGTAATAAATTTGAGTGTCTCAAATCCTATAAATACTTAGGGTTGTATGTTGATTACACACTCAATTGGAAACTCCAGTGGGAAGAAATAAAAACGAAATGCCTGAAATTGGTAGGTGCCATCAGTTTACTGGGAGGAATGGTGGCTACTAAGACTACTGTGCTGTTATATACTATGAAAATTGTACCAGTGCTTGCTTACAGCATTAAGATTTGGGGACATGCATTTAAGAGACCTTATCAAATTTGAAGCAAAACTGCGGCACAGATTATTCTGCATGCCGCAATACTCATCTGTGGAATACATTTACCTGTAATTTAACTTAACTGGGATTGAATCTGTTTTAATTTACAGAACGTTCCTGTGCACTGTGAAGTTGTTAACCTTGAGTAATGATACAACAATGGCTGGATTTGTTAAAGCATTTCTGAGTCTTGAGAATTGCAAGTGGATCGGTACTTTAGGTAAAATATTAACTTTGCACAGTCAATGGATTAGAGGATGTGATCTACCTATGGTATCCACAAACTTAAATCGGATTCTCAATTTTAGTCACGATAACCATATGGTTCAATTATCCAGCAAAACCAATACTGATCAGTTCACTAATTATAGAAGCCTCCAAAGTAGTAACCCTAAATACATTGAGGGCTTTCTGGAATGAGGCACTACTCTACAGTACCTGTAACAAATTCAATCACAGTGTTGTGCTAGAATTTGAGGGCACTAAAAGAGGTATTCCATGTGCCGAGCGATACTGTCGATTGTGTGGTGAAAGGCAAATCGAATAGCTTTAGCATATCCTAACTAGATGCAAGAGTCGTAATGTGATTAGAGCCAGTTTTTTTAAATCCTAACACAACCAAATAGATTGTACCGATGTCTCAATGTTATGGCAAATTTGTATGGAAGGAAACTACATTAATTTTATATATTTTATGGTGGAATGTTATAGGAAGTGTGTTGAGATCTCAGAGCCATTGTGAAGCATGTCTTTATTAGTTTTAGCTTACCACAGATTGGTTTTAACAGAAAACTGTGATAAATGTAAATGTTTTTATGTATGGCCTGTAAGAAGTGGGAGGATCTTAAAGAGGCAGAAAAGAAGATGTTTCGATTTGAAACTCGGGGAGACTAAATGCTCGCTTGATGTGTGATAAAAGTCAACTCAGTAGGCATACGAGAGCCAACAGGATAAGAAGCCTGGCTGATTTAGTCTCTCCACTAGATATTTCATAAGAACCAAGATGTAATTTGTGTCTATGTATGGAAAATAGCGCCCTCTCAGGGGACTTGTGAGTTACTAATCCCAGGTAAGAGTATCTTCATAGTCAACATCCTTTGGTGTATTCTTTAGTAATTATTTCACCATATTATGCAATTCCTTATTAAGCATTGGTCTAGACCAATTCCTCTTGCTACTCTTTGCAAAGTCAACACTTCCAAGCAGCCTCTCCTGGTGTGATGATTCTTATCACCTCTACCTCACAGGGCCTTTTCTCAATCCCCAACAAGAGTGAGCTAGACCCTCCCAATGAGAGAGTAGGCAATACATCCCTGCAGTAGTTTAGCCACCCACACAGGACTGATTTAATAATGATTTAGTAACTGTGTAGAATCTAGGTGCATTTTGATTATAGCCACTGTTTTGCATTTCAGTGCATTTTGAGTATAGCCACTGTATTGCATCTAGGTATATTTTGAGTATAGCTACTGTATTAAATGTAGATGCATGTTTGAGTATAGCCACCACGTTCACATTCAGCTGCATTTCGGAGTATAGCCACTACGTTGAATAGGATACCACTGCCCTTCGAATCTTGCCACTCATTTAAAGCCTACTTAACTTGAATTTTGACACTGTTGAAAGCTAGCTGCCCGTGAATTTTGTAACTGTACTAACCACCCCTGCTTCTTGTTCCTCTCTCGAATAACTCCCAACGGGCCAGCCACACCACACAAAAACTCACAAACCACACATCCGCCACAAAAACAAAAAACGGCATACAACCCAGGCACTGGACCATGCCCACGGACACAACAAGCCCAGTGCAAACAATCAGAGTACACTCAGAAATCTGACACACACAGATGCCAGATTCTCCTGGTTCTGCAACCATCAACAGAAGAGCACAACCTCTATCCTCTCCATTTTCCCCTATTAACCTACTCCACCCACTTTCTTACAGAGCCACGTGAGCAACTGGAGACCATGCAAATGGTGGCTGTGCGGGGTATAAATCAACATAACAATGTTGTGTAATTTATCGAGGGTCTACTGTTCAACCACTACCAACACCTTCCTTTACAAAACATGCACCATATATAGTTGGACAATATACAGTACTTTATATACATGTCGCACACTTAATATTGTATGGGAGGACTGGTCCAGAAGACCCCCCACTCCCATACCTCTTCTCCCCCGGTGAGGTTCATGGCTCACCGAGTGTCCTTCCTGCCACCAGGGCACAGGTGGTGGGTGGGACACTGGCTGAAGACATTGACCAAACCTGCTCAATTTAGCTAGGCCCTGAAAACCATTTCGTCTAATAAAAATGGCTTGGGCCCTGGGCACCGCAGCACGGCCCCCACCCTTGGAGAGTGTCACTTATCCCTGTGGCCACAGCTCCCTGGCAGATCCGCTAAGAGCCCGTTCCCACGAGCAGACGGACAGGAGCTAGTGTTAGATACCAACACTAACATTTCACCTTCCGCAGTGTATCGCTGTTTCCAGCATGACCCGGCCAGCAGGGTCTGGGTGGAAAAGAACTGTACAATGGTCCCCTGACAAAAGCAAAGTCCCCAAATACTAATGAGCAAACCACCTTTGATGAAAGCGTTCTCTCCACAACCTCTCTGACTAAAAAACCTGTAAAATATATGAAAATGGCAGGATGGGTGCTCATATAACATTAGGGATGAAGCACCCACATCCCTGTAGCTATGCGCAAATGGTAAAAGCGTCCCGGGGGTTTTTCATGTTATGTGTGTTATCGAAAAGACTGCACCCCACAGTCCCGCGCCAAAACTGAACTAATGCTGCTAGAGTGCAAGGGAAGACAAATGCAACCATACTGAGGGCTCATGTAAGGGGTGCACGAAGATGCACCATATGGGTGTCCGAGCCCACTATGTGCCACTGCCGCCAGTCGCAGTGGCGGGTTCTTCCTGCGTGCTCCACCAACCTTACTACTACCTCACTTACTGTGTATGTATAAGCATATAACAAAATGTTGTAGTTACTAAAAACGTAGTGTACAAGTAATGTGCTCAAACTGGCCATATAGATGGCACCAGCAATGTCAAAAACGTGAGCTTTGGAAAGACTTAATGAGTATTGTATATTATATGAATGTTTATGTCTCTTCCACCTAAAGTCTGCAACACACGAGGAAAATACCTTTGTGAGCACATGCAAGGCCATTCCCCCTCCCTCCCAGTGAAGCCTACCAGACGAAAAAGCAGAGGCCTGTGCCGCACTGCTCCACCTCCCCCAATTCGGCTGGAGCCGCTTCAAGCATTCGCATTCCCCCGCAGCACCCAAGGCCACAGCCTGCCACCTGAATTATTTACAACCCAGCAGTAAACCCCGGCCTTAAAACACAGATCCAAAGGCGCCCTTTCTTAGACTCCACGACCCGCTGGCCCACCCTAGGTTAATAGCCCCTGTAAAATTAGGACACCCAATATTATGGCAACATCACAAGAACACATCCTTAATGACTTCTAACAAGACATGATAACATAGACCGCCTGTCCCATGCCTCTAGACCCAACCCCACGACCTCTGATACCCGGTCAACAGGATGGTGGTAACCATGTATTGACGAATCGCCGACAGACCCCACTCCAGGTGCATTCCTCCTGTGTTGCATTAACCTGTAGAATAACCTATTGGAAGATTTACCAGGGAAGATAATATTGCAATGTTGAATGACTGAGGTGTGCGTGGCCCTAGGGCAGAAAGTCAGGAAAGACATTCATCTCGGACACTGATCATGGTTGGCACAACAACACCGCCCGGATGAGCCCAGCTGACCTGCCAGGCCCTGCCCAACCCACAAGGGTAACCAGTGACGTCCTCCAGCCGCGGCAAACCACATCGCAGCAGCACCTATAGCTAGTAGTCGCCACCCAATCCCCACAAACTTGTGCCCCCTATAGCATGTAGGTTCTTATGACTTTTTTGTAAATATATATGCCTGTCTTTGCTATTGTCAGACAGAGCACTCTCGGAGTTTGCAGAGTTCTTAGCATGCCCTATTTTGATTGATAAACTCCCATTTAAGCTCACCCGCACTTTGTCCTGGCCTTATTCCCATCCTGGGAGAGTCCATTATTGTCTCTCATTGCGGGGAGGATCGTGCTATCTGGGGACGCTTACTTTCAATATACACACAGAAAAGCTTCCAACGTGTTTCTTAATAATGAACACTCAATGAATGCTCACACGCTCCTGCAAAGAGCATTTCTTTTTAAGTGAAATAAGTAATACAAAGCATTGCCACTATTATTTTAACTACACATCACACACTCCATATTAAAAAGGTTAAAAACAAAACTACTATAAGTTTGTAGCCTATATGTTTACTCAAGATGAGGAAGCCATCTCAAAAACACAATGGCTCCTTAAAAGCAATTACAAGCTCATCAATTCTCACTAAACAGCCTCTTCGAATGAAATGCCTTCTCAATGTGCTCATCAATTCTCACTAAAGAGCCTCATGAAATAAACTGCTCCTCAATACCTCTCCCTTTTCCCAATGTGATATTAAAAATGGGCATAACTGATTCCAAGATGGCGGTCGGCAGGAAGAGAATGTGTGCGAGTGTCTCTCCCCTTACCCCCCGGACTGTATCTAACAAGCACTATAAAGAAGCAACGTGGAGGCTTTACCAAACCTCCAACATAATCCAAAGAGTGTACGAGACCCGGCCAGCGGAGACAGCAGTTAACCGAAGTGCCCAACCAAAGGAAGGAAACTGTGGGAGGCAGAACACACCGAGACGCGGAGGCAGAGAGACCTAGGCCGAGTCTGGCCGTGCAGCGAGGGAGGTGCCTGACGCGACCAGAGAGGAAGTTTTGCGGCACAGTGAAGTCTGGTCCCGCATAGGCAGGGAAGCAGTGAAGGACCGGCCGACTCCGATCAGACTAGGATGAAGGGCAAGCCAGTGGAAGCGGAGAAGCAGGAGGGACAAAGGAGCAAAGGCATGGTGACCCTGCAGTCTCTCTCCCCCTCGAGGATAAACAAACACAGGTACCCGGAGCGGGAAGCAGGGAGGATACTCCCCCCCCCGGACTGACTGGAACCAGAGCAGCAGAGGCAACTGAGGCACAACCCAGAACGAAGGTCAGAGGAGGTAAGTTTCCCCCCCAACCCCAACAGAGCACACGTTGGGCAGCAGAGGACGGTGGGCAAGCCGGCCCATGAGAGGTGGTGAGAAGGAGCACAAAAAAGCACCAGGGGAGACGTGGGAAAGCTCACAAACAAGCTTCAAGGACCCGAGGGCAAACAGACTGGGGTGAAACTAAAGTGCGGAGAGACAGTGACCATATACCGGGGCAGACCACAAAGGTCTCACAAAGGGGGAAAAGTGGTGAGGGGCAAGATAGGCCCACCAGACCCCACGGACAGAGGGGAAAAGGAAGGGGGAAGAGCGGAAGAAGGGACCACGACCAACCTAGAACACCTGAAGTGGGGGAGACTCTAACTCCCCCCAACCCCCTGAACCCCAAAGCAAATGCCCAACAGACACAGAATCAAGAGGGGGTATAGCGGAGAGGGGCAGAAAGAATAGCCCCCAAAGATTAGGCAAAATCAAGGAAAGCGAAAGAAGATGCAGAGAAGAATACTGCCCCCACGCAAGTAGGAAGAAAACAGGAGAAAAGCTAATATCCTCCTCAGGGAGCGCAAAAGAAGTAGCAAGGATACAGGGTGCAACAGCGTTGAGCAAGACCGACCAGGCTCAATAGGGAGTCAAACAAAGAACCAGCAGAAATTATCCACCCTCCCCCACCCGCCCAAGACACCCAACAACAGAAAACCAAGGCTGCCAGAGGGGTGGAACAACTCTAGATGTAAGAACGGTGAGAGCATGGGGAGAAGCAACTCCACCGATATAATCAAAAGTATATGGAAAAGAGGACAGGGACCCACAGCAAACTGAGAAAAGTGAGCAGAAGCAGCAGAGGCGCAAGAAAGGGCTCACACTCATTAAGATAAAAAGGGACTCATCATAAGAGGCCCCAGCAGCACCCACATGTCAAAAACAAGAGCAAAAGCAGCATTGTCAACTCAACAAAGCTCCCAGGGTGGACAAGATCCAAGTATTTGTCAACTGTGGTCGACAGGCACTACGATAGCTCTTAAGAAGGGGGATACAGCCCAAATGCAGCCTGCAACAGCAAGTAGAGAAGAAGGAACAATGGCAAGCAAAGAGGACAAGCAGGGCTGGTTTTAAGAATTTCAGAACAAATGTGTGTCATCCTTTCAATCGCAGTATGACATGCTGAAAGTCGAAATGAAGCAATCACTGCAGGAAATACATACAGATGTGGCCAAGTTAGAGGAGAGGACAGACATGGTAGAAAGAATAGTCCAGAATATGGAAGAGGAACTACAGAAAACGGATGAAACAGTGGAACACCTAGCACGCCTGGCACAAAACATCGAAATCCAGTGCGAGGACCAAGAAAACCACTCACGGCGTCCGAACATATGAATCGAAAACCTTAACAGAAGCAGTTGAGGACAAAGATCGGAAAGAGATGCCACAACATCTATTCACAGACATTCTAGAGGTGGAGAAGGAGGAACAAATCCAAATCGATAGAATCCACTGTGTAAGACCAAGGAGGACCGGGGAGCCGGGCGCCCAACCGAGAGATGTGCTAGTAGCAATGACATCCTATAAACAAAAAGAACACATCCTGCAGAAAGTGCAACAGGCAGGGCAGGTGAGAATTAACAGACGAGGAACAGTTATACCAAACCTAGCACAAAGAACCCTGCAAAAAAGGAGAGGAATGGGGCCAGTGGTGCAATTCCTGGCAACAAAGAAGAAAGTACGAATGGACGTTCCGGTTACATGGGAGGGTCAGAATCACAGAATAACCACATGTGCGGAAGGAGAGCGGATACTTAATCTACAAGGGAGGAAGACGCGCCCAGTGGCGAAAGGGGAGGAGGAACAGCAAGCCGCAGAAAACAATGGGAATGGAAAACAGTTCCAAGAAAAGGGGATGGTGGGGGTAAAACGTGAAAACTGAGAAATGGGAAAGAGGGAATACACCAGTTGGGAAGGACACTAAAAGGGAGGAAAGATTTAGAGAAGATACCTTGGAAGAGGGTAAAATAACGACACATTTTATAAGGATGCAGCCGGAGGGGAGGTCAGGGGGTGCATCTTGGGAGCTCAAGTGGGGTTTAGGACTCCCCACGCAGTTATCTCTGGGAAGAAAGAGGGCTAGGTGCGACGGACATCCCGTTCAAGCACACATAGGAAACTGGTCCCTCCACAGGGAGACTGTTGGGATGAAGGGGCGGGGGAGTTATGTTTAACAAGTTGGGGATAACACACACCCCCTCCAAAGCACTCAAAGTGAAGATGACCACGCTGGCCTTACATGATATCTGGAGGGTCAAAAGGGGACAGGCACGAGGGTACACACACTACTCCCAAGTTCACAGAACAATGTCATGGATAGACTGAAACTGGGTTTCCACAGGATTAGTAGGGAAAGTGAAAGAAAGTGAAATAGGATCTATCTCACTATCGAACCACACCCCTCTATGGATCACCTTGAGGGTGGGAAAATTGGAGGGGGGATTATGGAAGTGGAAATATCCCACTGACATCCTTCACAATCCAAAACCAAGCAAACAAATAAGGGAAAAGATACAATACTTCAGAGGATGTCTCACAGGACACAATATGGGAAGCCTTTAAAGTAGTGACGAGGGGGAACATAATAGCTCTAAAGGCAGAGGAGGAGCAAGAGTGGGGAAAAAGAACAGGAGACACAATTAACCGCCACACAACAAGAAATGGTGAAATCCTGTAGTATTAAGATAAAGAAAGTGCCAAGACACATCCAGGGACATCTAGCGACACTAAGGACAAGGAAAGCAGAGACAGCATTGCTACACCTAAAGCAGTGGCACTATGTAAAGGCCAACAAAGCACACAGACACTTAAGACAGGCAACTGAGGGGGGGAAAAAGGGATCACAAGCAATCATGAAACTTCAAAATAGGCAGGGAGAGGATGATGAATGAAGACATGGGGAAGTTTTTAGGGACTTCTCCCAGGAACTGTACATCAGACAATCCATCAGAGGAGAAGTAAATAAAATATCTTAGAAGCCTCCCCATATTGCGAATAACGGAAGAATGAGCATATCTTGAGGGGGGAAATAAGGGAAGAGTAAGTGCAAAGAGCCATAAGGGAGTTGCCAAATAATAAAGCGCTCAGCCCGGATGGATACACCGTGACCTTCTACAAAAAAATATAGTGAAACTCTGTCCCCAATCCTTACGAAATTATACAATACTTTTCAAATAAATAAAAACATCACGCCATCAATGAACGAAGCAAAGCTAATAGTGTTCCATAAACAAGGCAAAGACCCAATAAAGCCAGGATCATACAGATGAATTGCGCTAATAAACCTGGATGCTAAAATATATACGAAAATACTCGCTAATAGACTGAGACACCTCCTAGTGAAATTAGTTGGACAGGACCAATCCGGCTTCATCCCAACTAGGCAAACCCTTGACAATACCCAAAGAATCTGTCACCCAATAGAAAAAACTGAAATAATGCACAACCCAGCGATCCTTGTATCACTTGATGCAGAAAAAGCATTCGACAGTCGAGTGGCCCATGCTTTTTGGGACAATTAAACAAATGGGGATTAGGGAGAAATATATTAATATGGTAAGAGCAAATTATACAACGTCATCGCTATGCATAGCGTTCAATGGCATACTAACAGATAAAGTTAGCCTGAGAAGGGGCACAAAGCAAGGCTGCCCATTATCCCCCTTCTCTACGCTATATACTTAGAGACGCTATTAATTAGGATAAGAGAATCAACCAAACTGGGGGAATAGAAATGGCAGGGAATCTCATAAAATCATAGCATTCGCAGATGATATACTTGTCGCTCTATCGTACCCGGAACAATCACTACTGACCCTATTAAAAGAATTTGAAGATTTCGGGGAAATCTCAGGACCAAAAATAATAAAACAAAAATCGGAAATGCTAAACTGTCATGATGCCTACCCATCCGGACCCAGCCCAGCAGTCTCGGGAGCAGGCATCCAGACATTCATTGGGACCCCAGCAGCCCCGGCTCATATTAGACATCAGTCCTGGCGCCACAGGCGCCAGGCTCATAGGCATTACTTACCTCCTGCAGACCATGCTGCAAATGAATCAAAGCCCACGTGAGGTCTAGATGGGACTATTTTATTACAGGGACTATTTTTTACTCGGTGTGGTTCTGGGGAACAACTTACCTGGGACTACTTTGCAGGCTATTTAAACCACGCCCGAACAGAGGCCGATGCTTCGCGTTATTCTGCACTTCAGCAGCGTGACGCTCACCGTGCCTGCAGCATCCAGTCCTCTGCCACGCCCGCCTCAAACCTGGACACCATCCTAGAAGAAAGAGAGATAAGAACAAGAACTTACCTTTTAATCTTCATCTGTTCCCAAATTCGCCGCACTTCAGAACGGGAAAAAACACATCGGAAATAAAAGCATTGCATCGCTAGCAGAAGCGCAGCGCCATACTTACCAGTCAGCATCTCCACGGTTCAGCGCTGCAGCCATCATTTCACCGCTGCATCCGTGGAACATGGAAGGGACAGAGAGAACAAGATGAGCCGGGGGCTAACAAAGACAATCAAAGCAACCATATTGTACTCACCAGAGTTACCACTCCCCTAGGCATCTTTCATCGGCGTTCCACCTCTTTAACGCCGCACCTGTGGGGGGAAAAGAACACTTGTTAAAGACATTTATTTCGCTTTTACCAGACAACGCTGGGTAATACAGACTCTTACCCACGCGCAACCTGCAGCACTTCAGGTGAACTCTTCTCGGATCAAGCTGCAATACAAAAGGGAAAAAAACGAGTGAATAACAGACAATTGAACTTTATAGACTTTATACTTACGGCTCCTTGCTATTTACCACGGAGTCCAACACGTCTGGAACTCGCCCAAAATCTTCAAACCAGTGAAGCAACTGGGGTTCTACGCACCCCTGCGCTCGGTGCAGGATGGAGAGCTCATCATTACAAACAATAAGGTGAGACAACAAAAGGGGCATACCGGGGTGCTTAGAGGGAATGAGTTAAACAAGTGTTTCCTTGTATCCACTGGGTGGCTAATTCCCCTCCTCCTGCTTTTAGGAAACTACTTTTGCAAATCAAGCAGACTAAGCTAGGAAGGCCGGTCCAGTCAACCATCTCTGCACTACGAATAACGCTGGTGGAGACCTTAGCAGTCCAGTTCCGATCGACGCCCCCGTGGGAACCAGGCGAGCGTTACAGAACGCAAAGCCTATCTACAAATCCCCACCCGGGCGTTATGGAGACCTCAGAAACTGACCAACTGGCCCAATTATTAGGGGAATTTAGAGCGGAAGTGCACTCTGCCTGTCAAGAGACTAATGCCCTCAGGAGAGAACTGATTGTGTCAAAGGAGCGCACTGATCTTGCTAGGCAATTGCTGCAAAACCAAGCGGGGCAAACACCCCTACCTGGACTTGGGGGGAATCCAACCCCTGTTTCATCGAGCAATCCTGTGCAAGTGATTTTACCAGGAACTATCCCTTTAGCTCCACCTGAACGCTTTGCTGGGGACCCAAAAAGGTTCGCTGTGTTTATGAATCAATGCCGCTTGCACTTTTCATGCAGACCTGGGGCCTTTCCAAATGACCAAGCCAAAGTAGCCTTTGTATTATCATTTCTTAGTGGCAGCGCAGCAGATTGGTCCATTCCACTAGTCAACCAGGATGACCCTCTTCTCCGGGATTTTCAAGGTTTTCAAATGAGCATGGAAAAACTATTTGCCAGACATTCACAGGGACAGGCCCTGGAGAACAAACTTTTATCCTTACGACAGGGTAACCAGGATATGTTAACCTATATCGCAACTTTCAATAGGTTGGTGGTGGAAACCGGATGGCCTGAGGAAAATCGAGTTACATTATTTCACTGTGGACTTCGGGGAGAACTCAGACGTCTTGGCTCAAGTTGTGAACCCACCTCAGGATTGCGAGGAGTATATAGACTTAGTGGTCCAGCTAGACCATCGACTCCAGAACAGAAAGGCTGACCGAGCCAAGTTTGAGAATCGGGTATTCGTTAAGCCCAACGTTGCCTCCAAAGGGACTGATGCATCTGAACCTATGCAGATCGGGGGGGGTTAGAGGACCCTTAACGCAAAAAGAAAGAGAAAGGAGACGCCAGATGCAACTGTCTGTCCTGCCGAACCTCAGGACATTTTCTACGGAATTGCCCTACAAAACCACCCAAGAAGGTGGTAGGAGTTGCTGATAAAGGCAGAGAGCCCGATTCAGGAAACGACCACGCCTGACAAGCGTAGAGGTCCGCTTGCCGAGCTTAAAGAAGAACACTCAGACCTTGCACCTCATCATACCAATGGTCCTTGTTGATCCAAAGCAGCCATCACGTATGCACGCAGTAAGAGCATATATTGACAGTGGGGCCATAGGAAACTACATGGACCACAATTTGGCTTTAAGGATCAATCTGCCTCTTTGCAAGAAGACCACTTCGGATGTCATCACCACAGTCGATGGAACTGAAATAGCCTCAGGGCCCGTAACTCATTCCACTACAGAGATGACACTGTTGGGTCAAGACGGGCATCGAGAAGCAATTGTGTTTGACCTAATCAAGGCCCCGCAGTTCCAAATAATTCTGGGAATGCCATGGTTAGAAACACATAACCCTTGTATTGATTGGCGAGAGAAGAGAGTGACCTTCCCGGATTGTGCTCATACCCGTTACCTGAAAGAACCCTTGGACAAAAGTCTGGCCACAGTCACTACTCCAGTCGCGCAGTTACCTCAGGAATATCAAGACTTTCAAGATGTTTTTTCAAAAAGAACAGGCAAACACATTACCGCCTCTCAGACCATACGATTGTCAAATCGACCTCTTACCAGGTGCACAACCTCCTTGCAGTAGGATATACGCCCTTACTGAGCCTGAAAATCTTCACCTACGACAACACTTGGATCAATACCTTACTAATGGCTTCATTCGGCCATCCAAGTCTCCGGCATCCTCAGCTTTATTCTTCGTGCCTAAAAAGGAAGGGGACCTTAGAACATGTATAGACTACCGCGCGTTAAATCAGATTACGGTAAAAAACCGATACCCCTTGCCTCCGATCCCCGAGTTACTAGATCAAGTAAAGGACGCTTGCATCTACACCAAGTTAGATCTCCGAGGGCCATACCATCTGGTACGTGTAAAGAAAGGCGATGAATGGAAGACTGCCTTTCGCACCAAGTAGGGATTATTCAAATATCAGGTGATGCCCTTCGGGTTGTGCAATGCACCAGCAGCCTTCCAGTATTTTATGAACGATGTCCTTTGTGAACTCATTGACGTCTGTGTTGTTGTATACATAGACGATATTCTAGTGTACTCCTCCTCAGAATCAGACCATGTTAAGCACGTTTGTGCAGTCCTTGAGAAACGCCAGCATAAGTTATATGCAAAATTGGAAAAATGTGTTTTTCATTCTACAGAAGTCAAATTCCTTGGATTCATCCCGACTCCAAAAGGGGTCCGGATGGACTCTCGAAAGGTGGGCGCAATTCTCAAGTGGCCATCACCCAATTCAGTTAAAGGGGTACAAAGCATGCTTGGATTTGCTAATTTCTACCGCAGATTTATTCCGGATTTCTCACATGTGGTACACCCCATCACAGCACTTTTGCGAAAGAACAAACGCTTCTTGTGGACTGAAGAGGCTGAAAGAGCCTTCCAAGAATTGAAATTGAAATTCACATCTGCGCCTGTCTTAAAGCATCCACGCCCCGAACTTCCATATATAGTGGAAACCGATGCATCCAGTTTAGGCATGGGAGCTGTCCTGTCCCAGAAGGATCCAGAAACCGGTCAACTTCATCCAGTGGCATTTTGGTCTAGAAAGTTCTCGGCACCCGAGTTGAACTATGCGATCACCAATAAAGAATTGTTAGCCATCAAATCAGCTTTTAAGGCTTGGCGGCATTATCTTCTCTGTGGCAGGCATACCATTACTGTAATCACAGATCACCGGAATCTGCAGTATTTAAAAACAGCCAAGGCCCAATTGTTGCGTCAACTTCGATGGGCATTATTCTTTGCCGAATTCGATTTCGTGATCACCTATCGACTAGGTTGTAAAAATGGCAAGGCAGATGCATTATCCCGAATAGGAATGGGAGAAACATATTCCAACCCGGAACCGGTGCCTATAATTTCAGAACAAAAAATCCTCAGCATAACTACGCTACAGACTTTAGAAGACATTCATTGCAAAATCCAACAACTTTTCGATCCAGCAGCCCTGCAGGACTGGGTAAAGAAAGGCCAAGACTATTGTCATCAATGATCTACCTTACTATCAAGGGCGTTTATTCCTACCTCACAAGGAACTAAAAGAACTAGTCATCTCCAATTATCATGATGCTCTGATGGAAGGACACCCTGGTATCGCAAAAACCGAGGCTAAAATTAAAAGGCAATTCTGGTGGCCCACCTGGCGAAAAGACAAAGTCATTTGTGCTGTCTTGTGGTATCTGCGCCCAAAACAAAAGTCAGAAGAAAAAACCAGCTGGCCTTTTACAACCGTTGGATATTCCGCCTACACCATGGCACACTTTGTCCTTAGACTTTATTACCGAATTGCCTCCATGCAATGGATTCAACACCATTCTAGTTATTGTGGATCTTTTTTCCAAGATGGCCCACTTTATTCCTTTAAAAGGATTACCTTCCGCTTCAATTTTGGCCAAGGAATTGCTCGGAAACATTGTGCAAATCCATGGATTTCCTTCCATATTGATCTCTGACCGAGGTAGTCAATTCATTTCACAATTTTGGAAGAAATGCTGTCAATTGGCGCAAATCGACGTAAGGTTATCAACCAGTCACCATCCCCAGAGCGATGGTCAATCGGAGAGGACCAACCAGACTCTCGAACAATACCCAAGTTGCACGCTACACCAAACCGAAAGCAACTGGAAGGATATTTTATGGATTGTTGAATACGCATACAATAACTCAGTACATTCAGGAACCGGACAGAGCCCCTTTTATACTATCTTTGGGCATCATCCTCGAACATCAGAACTCGACTCGCCTCAGCACTTAGAAATGCCCGCAGTAACTCACCTGCACTCTACTATTACACAAGCCTTTAAAGAGGCATCAAAACATTTGAAACAAGCCAAAGAAAAATACAAGAAAAATGCCGAACAACATAGAAGTGACACTCCACCATACCAGATTGGGGATCAAATTTGGCTGGCTACAAAACACATACCTCTGAAAGGAACTCGAACCTTTAATCCTCGATATTTGGGACCTTACACTATCAAGGCCATTATCAACCCGGTGGCCGTCAAATTGGAATTACCCTCTAACATGCGGATTCATCCGGTCTTTCATGTCTCGCTTCTAAAACCAGTTGAAGCCGGGACTAGATTAGCCAAACCACCTGACCCCGTTCTCATAGATGGGGAACCTGAATTTGAAGTTAAAAATATCCTGGACTCTGGTTCAATCAAAGCTCTTTTATTTAATCGACTGGAAAGGCTACAGACCACAAGAAAGGTCATGGGAGCCTAGTGACCACGTTCATGCGCCCCGATTGGTGAAGAAATTCCATCGGAACTTCCCAGACAAACCAGGGCCAGGGGAAAGAACAACTTTAGGAGGGGCCTTGGGGAGGGGGGGGTGTGGGGGTGAGGGGGGGTATGTGCTGTCATGATGCCTACCCCCGGGCATCCGGACCCAGCCCAGCAGCCTCGGGAGCAGGCATCCAGACATTCATTGAGACCCCAGCAGCCCCGGCTGGGGGCCATCGGGGTTCAGTCCTGGCGCCTTAGGCACCAGGCTCATATTAGACATCAGTCCTGGCGCCATAGGCATTACTTACCTCCTGCAGACCATGCTGCAAATGAATCAAAGCCCACGTGAGGCCTAGAAGGGACTATTTTATTACAGGGACTATTTTTTACTCGAGTGTGGTTCTGGGGAACTTCTTACCTGGGACTACTTTGCAGGCTATTTAAACCACACCCGAACAGCAGCCCATGCTTCGGTTTTTTCTGCACTTCAGCAGCGTGACGCTCACCGTGCCTGCAGCATCCAGTCCTCTGCCACCCCCGCCTCAAACCTGGACACCATCCTAGAAGAGAGAGATAAGAACAAGAACTTACCATTTAATCTTCATCTGTTCCCGAATTCGCCGCACTTCAGAATGGGAAAAAACACGGCGGAAATAAAAGCATCGCATCGCTAGCAGAAGTGCCGCGTTATATTTACCAGTCAGCATCTCCACGGTTCAGCGCTGCAGCCATCATTTCATTGCTGCATCCGTGGAACCTGGAAAGGACAGAGAACAAGGTGAGCCGAGGGCTAACAAAGACAATCAAAGCAACCATATTGTACTCACCAGAGTTACTGCTCCCCTAGGCATCTTTCATCGGCGTTCCACCTCTTTAACGCCGCACCTGTGGGAGGAAAGAACACTTGTTAAAGACATTTATTTCGCTTTTACAGGACAACGCTGGGTAATACAGACTCTTACCCACGCGCAACCTGCAGGACTTCAGGTGAACTCTTCTCGGATCAAGCTGCAATACAAAAGGGAAAAAACGAGTGAATAACAGACAATTGAACTTTATACTTACGGCTCCTTGCTATTTACCACGGAGTCCAACACGTCTGGAACCCGCCCAAAATCTTCAAACCAGTGAAGCAACTGGGATTCTATGCGCCCCTGCACTCGGTGCAGGATGGAGAGCTCATCATTACAAACAATAAGGTGAGACAACGAAAGGGGAATATTGGGGTGCTTAGAGGGAACAAGTTAAACAAGTGTTTCCTTGCATCCACTGAGTGGCTAATTCCCCTCCTCCTGATTTTAGGAAACTACTTTTGCAAATCAAGCAGACGAAGCTAGGAAGGCCAGTCCAGTCAGCCGTCTCTGCACTACGAATAACGCTGGTGGAGACCTTAGCAGTCCAGTTTCGATCGACGCCCCCGTGGGAACCAGGTGAGCGTTACATAAACCTGTCCACAAACCCAGAAACAATAGACTAGAGCGGGTGAGAACTTAAACAAGCCAATGAGGGCGTAAAATACCTAGGCATTACCCCAACGAAAAATGTTGATCAAATGTACAGAGCAAACTATCCCCTACTATTAAGAAACATCAGAACAGATCTGATAAAATGGAACCCGCTAATGGTTACATGGTGGGGCCGTATGACTACAATAAAAATGGTTAGGGGTTTATCATGGACACCTTGCAATTTGTTTGATATTTCAAAAAGTGGATTTGTCACACTTTTTTTAAAAGTCAGTTTTAAGTACAATTTTTATTTGTTTATCAATTGTTTCATGTGGACTCAGTCTCAATTGTGGTCAGCCGACATGTGTTTCGACCGCGTTGGTCTTTAGCTCAATTACAATACTCAAATAAAAATGGTGACCCCGCCAAGAGTATTGTACTACTTCCAGGCGCTACCAGTCAGAGTGCCAAGCTCTTTCTTTAGCTCCCTAAACAAAGCAGTAAACGCCTACATTTGAGGATTGTCTCTGATCATTTGAGAATTGCACCCAAGTCATTGGCTTAGAAGAAAAAGACAGCTTTAAATATAATCAACGGAAACATTGGCTAAGCGCCCCACGGCTCAAAGCGGCAGCCACGAGACAACTAACGCCATTCTAACAATGCATCACGACGAACACGGGATCAAAAAAAAAACTAGTATCCAGCCTCTACAAGTACCTGAATGACCAACCAAGAAGAGCAAGTCCAGTGGAAATACATGAGGAAATGGGATGCAAAAATAGGGGAGCCTATTCATAGAAACCACTGGGAACACCTGTGGGGCATAATCCCCAAACTAACAAAATCAATCCAACTCAGGGAAATGTGGATTAAAGTGAACCTGGAACGCCACTATATGCCTGAAAGACTCCACAAGATGTTCCTCCCAAACGTCCAACAAATTCTGGAAAGGATGCAAAACGCTAGGGGATTGGCAACTTATCTGCCCAAGGCTGCAAGAATTTTGGGGAGAGGTCAGGAAACAAATGAAGGAAATATTCCACGACCTAAACCAAATGGGAGACAATTTTTGGTGATGCGGTATGTGGAATCCGAAAGCAAAGACACCAACTAGAACGCAGAAGCAAGGCATGATTACCCTTCTGATAGTGGCCTGGTTGGCAATAGCACAAAATTGGAAACAACAGACCCCCACAAAAATACAAGACTGGTTATATAAAATATGGAAGTTTGTGGCGCTGGAATGGGTACCATACAAAATTCAAGGAGACCAAAGAGATTTAAGGTGGCATAGGCCCCAGTTTTGTCCATTTTACAAAGTAAATGCATGGCACAATGGTGCCCATACAGGATAAGAATACTGGATATCCTATGAACTCAGTCGAACAAGCAAATGGGAAAAGCAACGGACTACCTCTGGTGGGGAGGAAGGATGAGATATATGTTTTGTGGTTAATGTTTCTTGTTATGCTAAAATGAATAAAATCATTACAAAATAAAATGGGCATAAGTGACTCATACCCGCTACAGACCTCTGTGATAGGAGAAGAAAGCTGAATGCCTGTGCTTGGAGGAAAGCCCAGGCATCTTTACAATCAAACAAATAAAATAACCAATCCAATGGCAAAAAGCACCTATGAAAACCACCATGGTCTCTTAATGGCCTGCAGCAAAAAGCCTTAAAAGATTTAGTGTCAATTAGAATTGACTGTGATGCAAACAAGCCAAATCTGAATAAGATGGATCCACGGGTATGGACCATAGTAGTGCTTGCCTAGGCAGCTCAATTAAAACAAGTAGTTCTCCCAAAAAGCAAAACGAAATTTCTTTGAGCCTCTGGAGCACAAAAATAGGATTTCAATGCTTCAAAATCCAACCGGAAAAAAGGAGCATAATCACCACCTCCTTTACCCATAGGCCATAATGGGCAGAGCATTTCCAGCCTGCTTCAAGTCCTCCAGCTGTGCTCTACAGGATCTCTGAACAGCTCAGAGCACCCACTCCCAGAAAAGTTTTTTTTTATAGCTTATAGCTTGTTTGTTTACCGAAATCCTCTGGAATATGGTAAACAACCTTTTTTTATACATGCACCGAAGGATTCTGACCTTGCATGCGCCACAGGCATGGTTATCTCCAGGCTCAGTAGTCAACAATTTTCCTCACATCCCGGAAACCATGTCCATTTTCCATTGTAGTTCATAGTCGTTTTTTGAGGGCTTTAGTTTTTGTTTACTAGAACATTGGGTACTATTTACATGAACAAAACAACCATTGGAATGCAGCCAAGACCATTGGATTACAGACCAGAAATGATGCAAACTACAATGTCTCTGTGATTCAAAACAACGGATTAGCTTGGTTCGAATCCCAGAATTGCACAGTAGATAATAAAGACTTTTCATGACTGTTGATGTCCTGAATGCAGTAGTGCATTTCAAATGCAGTTTACTACTTACATAGCATCATGCAAAATGGCCACACAGCTTGAGATAATGCTCAATCACCTGGACGCATTACCTCCTGTTTGACTATAAAACGCAACACTCCATCATCCTCTTTGACATAGGTACACAAGCCCAGCTTGGATTACATGCCATATGCATCCCAAACATGGCTTTGTTTTTTGGCCCGAACCTAACACTACAGGAGTCATCATGATCTCTAGATGAACACGGATTACACAGTGGGGGCCTAATTCACAAAACCTTGCACTGGAGAAAATGAGGCAACGCAAATAGGCATATCCGATGTGCACCAGATTTAAAAAGCCTAAAACTGAAACAAATCTGGAGATGCCTACAGTACTTCCAAGAGGCTATCATGCAAATGTAATTCACAGTTTTGATCAAGGGCATAACCCATGCCCCTGGCCTTTCCTGATTTGCTCCAGTGCCAAAACGTGAATTAGTTCTTGTATTTTAAGGGAGCCTACAATTATATACTAGAGCTTAAAGTGAAATTGACACATAGTTAATCATCAAAGAGTATGGTAACATTGCAAATTGTCAAAAAAAGTTCTCACAGGACTTGATTCAACAGTCGACACCAGAAAAAACAGAAGTAGATTTATTTCGCTAGCAAAAGATCTGGTGCCCAGTGTCTATGTACAAACTATTCTATGTACCATGTTTTTGTGAACATATACCATGGAATGCGACACTGTGGAAAAATGGTTGCTGTAATGGAGGAGACACAAATATCACTGTACACTTCTTATTTGGGCCCTTATTTTTGAACTAAGAAGAACAAGTAAAACCTACAAGCCATTTTACAATTAGTACACCATGCCAATAACAAATTAATGTTACAAAATAGAAGTTTCAGTGAATGACTCCTGCAGGTTTTACGTCTAGTTGTCACCATAATAGTAAAGTCCTATATCTTAATGTAGAGGTATAACTCATGGCAGACTCCTGATCTCTTCATACAATCATACCACTGAGAACAGTTAACGGACAGTTGGAATCAAAGATGGGTCCCACACAAGCTGAACAATAAAACACCTCATGACGACTACTGGGACGTTTATGGCAAAAATGAGATTCAAAGATAGGGAAAGTCAGCCAAGTGAATGGCCATAAATTGAAAAGTGAAATTAGGAGTTTGGCATGGAGTTGAAACCAGAGGCTGAAGAGCACATTTTGGCAATACAGGTTCAAATGAAACAGCAGGAATTACTAAGTGTAAGGGAGGCATGGTATCACAAGTAGACACTAACAAGAGTTGCAAGTTTCAAAAACTTTATTGTTCAATTCAAGAGGTTTGGAAAAACTCCTTTCTGGCTTTATAACTAAAATGGGAGTACTCTCAACCATCAAATAAGAAACAGTCCTAGTCAGTCTTAGTCAAACAAAGGCCCATACTAATAAAAACCTAATGCCTGCCTTCATTCTAATACACTCTAATGTGATATAGGGATATGTATCTACAAGAGGAAAAATCAGCGATGAAACGAAATGTCAAAATGTCAATATAAATTAGCATTAATTCTTGTCCCCATGTTGTACAGCAGAGGGTTAGGTGGAACACTTGATGGATGAAGACACTTTGACTTGCGAACACAGTTGGGTGGCAGGCTCTGCCTTTCGGAGCCTTCCTGGCCCGTCTGAGTCACAATTTCACAGGTTTAACCTCTCTGGTTCCTCTCACCCAAGTCCAGGTCATCATTCAAGCTTCTACACAGTTTCAGCAAAACAGTTTCTACGTATAGTAGTTGATCACAGTTAACTATAGGTTCCCCTCAATCAGGTTCAAACTTTTTCTCATTGGTGGGGTTCCCTTCCCCAAGCTTTCTTCACATTCCCATGAGTCTGGTTCAAACCTCGGTTCGTATTTTGATTTCATTGTCTAAGACTTCCGGAACTGGGAGGATTTCCGTTCACACCTCCACATGACCACTTCGACCCTCCTTTCTTTCTTTACTTCCACTTTACATATTTTCCTTCAGTTTCAATGTCTTTTTGGAAAATGTACTTGTTACGTATGACTTGCTTTTCAAACAGGTCTCCCTCAGTCGGGCTCGGAGCCTCCTTTTGCTCTAGTGCCAAATTCAACAAAACAAAGTTCAACAATTCATGAGCATTTTACTTAACGCTCATCTCTCACTTCCTGCTGCCTGTACAGCTTTATAACATTTCAAAGAGACTTCGATTGGGCAATCGCAATTTGCCGGACCAATCTGCTACGTTTTATTCACAGTTCTTAACAATGGATTCACTTTCACTCGCAGCTTATCGACGCTTGCGTAACCTTCATCCCTCAGATACTGTTGCAAGCATTTCAATTAAACACAGACCAGGCTTTCTTTGCCTTCTTCAACTCACCATTCATGTTACAATGCTTTCTGTCTTTCGCACCTTTGATGTAGGAATCAAGGTTGTTACCACTGCCACTTGTGCGCCTCTTCAACTCTGTCGTTCAGCCAGGAGGGTGGCTGGTAACCTTACAGCCCTCGGAAAACCCTTTTCCCTTCCAGCTGGGCTGTCGTGTGCAGTCCTCACAGCCGTTCGGAAATAATCTCTCGCTGGGGGCAGGGGGTTAGTCCTGGCTTCCTGCCCCTTCGGATTAACCCTCAGTTTGTCACTCTCCTTCACCTGGTTCGCCATAGCCCTGGAGGGACTGCTCCTTCTCGTACACCGCCTTGCTCAAAGTGTGTCTCAGTGTTCCACCTTTTGACCATGTGGGGAGAGATAATAGGTATTAAGGGTATGTGTTTAAAGTCAAGTGCTTTACCTTGCTGATCTCGTTAGAGGGACATGTCCAATGTATTGCATGGATGGTAATCCTTTCAGCCTTCGACCTCCTCGGCTCAGTGTTTGTGTAGGAAGGGGGGGGGCGGCGGTGGTCTGGAAAGTTGGAATATCCCATAAAATAGGATTGGAGAGGGGTTTTGGAAGGGGGGGGAGATACTGCGTATCGCCATCGGGTGTCCCTCCCCCACTCCCAGAGGACCCCTCACGCAGGTGATCCTCCCGCACTTGCCCACCTCCAGGGTCTGGATCCAAAGGCGATGGCTGTCCCCCGACTACCTGAGCAAGCGATCCCCGGGGTCTGGGCAGTGAAACACCTTCTGGTTTTTCTCATATCAAAGTTACTAATACTCGTTTTCATAGAGAATTGGCACATTGATAGGACAGAAACATGAAATTAAGTACCAGTCAGGTTATTGGACCACTGGAGTTATTGTTACAGGATGTGGTGAAATAAGGAATCATCGTGGAAACTGAGTGCTGCGACTGAGTAGCTCAGATAGTACTCGTCATAAAACCAAATCAGAGCATTAGACTGTGTATACATCGGAGGGGTGTAACCGCAAATATAACAGACGCGCCCCTTTACCTAACATTTAGTCCAGCTCTTCTTTCTAAATTCTTGTTACAAAAACGTTACACAATAGCCATTGTGTATAATAAGTATGGGACATCTAGGTAAATTTGGAAGTTATCTGAATCTCAATCTGTAGGAATTGCTCTTTTATACGGTCTGGCAAGTCAGCAAAAAACAGAGGGACGACCTTATTTGAAACAGTGTGTGTTTCGTCGTACAATTATTCCAAGGAAACCACAAACCTATCTCCTACGGTGCTAATGTTTAGAGTCCTGCCAGAGGAACCCAGCAGCACATCAATGCACACATTAATCCCTCCTTTCCACCAGTTCCTCATATACATTCACACCCTCCCCTTCTTGCCCTTCCAATATTGGGAGGGTCAGGGGTGATGGCCTGAATCCAGACGTGGCATAAACATGACTTTTTTTCATACTGGCTGACGATGCCATGCATTGCAGTTTGCCTGGGTTTTGAAGGCGCTTGCATGGTGGCTCCAATTGCGGCATTGCTTATTGCCTTCCCTTGTTAGTAGTGTTTGTCTAGCTTGCCTGTGATTATTGCGAGTGACTTGCGATTGGATTTTGTGTTTATTCCAACCTACTATAATTACATAGAAAGATGGACTTGCTATAGAACTGAAAGTTTGTTGAGTGTGTACATTTATGTTTTCTTTGACTCTTGCATGTGTCCCGCAGCAGTGCACAGGGACGAGCCTGGTAACTCACTCTGTGGCATTGTTATGTAGCATTACCCTGCTAGGACCTTTACTCTAACAGCCATTGACACGAGGAGCGTTCATTGCACAGAGCAAGCTTGCGCTTCAGAACATTCTTACTTATTTCCCCCTCTGATAAGGAGAACAATCAAAATTATCCCACTCTCGTCAGCACTTGTATTATATTGTTCACATATAAACGCTGGGACCAGGAAGACAGTAAGAAGTTTATTTATTAGCAATTCACTTTGATGAATCCTGCAGAGTCATCACTGTATCCCCGGTAGCGAGCTTCTCCCACATGGCCAGGGGATGGCAACCGCTACCTGATCCTGACCCTGGGGGTGGTACTATGAGGGAGAATCATGCGGGGTGGGGAGATAGCTGCTGGGAGGAGACAATGACTCTTTTAGGAGAAACTCTGTGTGTCAAACCTCCTTTTGAAGACACCATGTTATCTGAAATACTGATGGCATTTTGCCATTCTGAACCCATAACTAGTTCTACTTCACAAATACTTAACACATCTTCTATTCATGACAATATTGTGTTAGGCAAGAATCCCAAACAAAAACTCCTGAAAACTCTGTTCATCCTAGGGACTAAACTCCCATAGTACCATAGGCACAGAGACGAAGAAGGACCAAGAGTTAATGTCGATCGAGAATAGCACTAAGCACAGGGTGCGGACTAGTGGTTACGGGGAGAAATCAGCTTGGCGGGACATTTAAAGATGACTGTTACCGGCAGGTCGAAGGAGTGGTTTACGGAAATGGACTGAGAAGGGGCAGTCCCGTCAAAGCGATGGAGAGCAGCAGAAAAAAAGCAGACGTGCTGGAGCGGACCGCACTGGAGCAGACAAGTGCTCTTGGGTTGCCGGTCGTCTGCCTCGGACACTGGCATGGAGAGAAACCCTGAAAAGCCTGGCAGGCTCCTGAGGGGAACCACAAGCAAACTGGTAGGAGCTGGGAAGCTGTACCAGGAGTTAGGAGTTAGAACCAGGTCTGCTTTTTGACTAACCTCATTCCTGCGCAGGAACTTTGCTGCAGCAGTGTGTAGGAGGTCGGGATGCAATGAAACACCTGTGTGTTGGCCCGAAGATAGTGGGAAACCCTGGGCGTAACGACAAACATATGGACAGTTAAATATGCCATTTGAATACCAGTAAAGCAAATTTATAAGACTGCATTTTCACAATTTCTCATGCCTGAAATATCAATATGGGGAAAGCTGGAGCAAGTGTGATTATAAGCAAATGAACGAAGATGCTGAAAGACAAGATTTGCACAAGTCTTCATGTATGAAACGTTAAAGGAGAGTTCCGGGACTTTTTTTTTATTGTCCCTACGGGTCGGCCATGTGTTTGTAAGCATAAATCGGTAGATCGTAGGAAACTTTCCTATGGACCTTACCCGACTTTTCGCCCCTTATCGCACTCGAAATCAGCCTCCATTTTGTGATAATCCTATCATTCCGCCGCATCGACCTGGCTCACCTGCCTTTGCGGCACTAAATCAAATCCCCCGCCCCTGAAACAGACTTTATCAAAACATTCATATTCCCCGCCTCTATCCGTGACGTGACTGTGCTGCGTAGGCAAACGCGCCCAGGCGTCTTCTACGCGACTCCACACAGACCCCGGAAATCAACACAGATCAGCTCACAATACAGCGCACCACAATTCGGAATATGAAACTGTACTTTGAAATCAAACCGCAAGATTGTAAATGTGGTAAAGTACATTTATTTGACATCAAATGTTTAGAGAATATTCAGCGATTTGCATTTTTATTTGCTCATGTTCCAAAAAGTTCGTATTGAGGAACGCGATGGTCCTTTGCTGTACACAGGGTCTTAGAGCATCTCACAATACAGCACCACAATTCGGAATGTGAAACCGTGGTTTAAAAGCAAACGGCAAGATTGTACATTTGGCAAAGTACGTTTATTGGACATCAAATGTTTAGAGAATATTCAGCGATTTGCATTTTTCTTTGCTCTCGATCCAAATTAGTTCGTCTTGAGGGAAGCGATGTTCGTGTGCAGTACACAGGGTGTTGGTTTACGATAAAAATAAGCTCTTCTGTCGCACTGATAATCGCATGGCTGTTCCAACAACGAGGCACTAGGCCACCACAATGGTAGGTATGTTGCATCTAACCGTTAGTACCGCGTAAGGGCATACTTGTACTTGGCGATCGTCCCATAAAATGGTCAGGGTGGTAACGTTGTTCACGCGGAGAAGCAACTGGCGGCTGTAGAAGCCGTCCGCCGGTGTCTGGTACTCGTGACACAGACAGTAGTGAATGATGTACCTAAAAACATAAAAAATGAAATTAGTCTCACCATCAGATCCTTATTAAAATTATTCATTTCATAGCGAGGACAGCGCTACTGGGTGTACACAAGTGTTTAAAGGCGTGGCGAGGCATGGAGGGGGGGGGGAGTGCAGGTGGAGAGTGGAAGGGCCCAGGACTGAGGTCGCAGACAGTGGACCAGTTGTAGCAGGGGAGAGGGAGAGAGAAAGCAGAAGCAAAGAGGAAGGTTTTGAGGTGCTTCAGTAAAAGCAGATGTTTCTCCTCAAGATAGTGCGCGGTAGAAAACAATATGCCACATAGAACGAACAAGTACAACTGAACCCGTCTTTAAAGCCACTGTATAGTAATGAAATTGCGGTATAAACTCATCAAAAGTTACTTACATTATATTTGCATTTTCCATTGTGTCTCTGTGTAGGGCAGACCCGAAACACCACTCCTTCTTTGCCGACGTTACTTCTTCTAATGAACGTGGCTCATCGTTTCGTTTCTGAAATTTTATTCATTATCTTTTCTTAGTCTTTCAGGATGGTCCCGGCCTGTCAAGGTCAAATCACAATAGAACCTTATATTGGGTCGTGGGCCGTTCCGCCACCCGAGCAAAACATCAAAGCAGCTGACCTTCACTTTGAGCGAGCACACATTTCTAGTTAGCTGCAGTTAGTTTTAGGGACATCTTGTCTGCGTGCCTTTTTTTTTATTGTCCCTATGGGTCGGCCATGTTTTTGCAATACGGAAACATTCTATAATTTTTGTAAAAATGATTTATATTACTGTTTGGTTTAATTGCAATGGGCCTGCAACATGAGGAGACTCGAGAGAACAGACAATCAAATTACAATCATTTAAACCGTGATGTGTATTTCTCAATGAGCTCTGCTTTAGGTGGACATGGAACAGAGGCAATGTTGGGTGGCAATGCAGTTGTCCCCTGCATAGGTTCGTTCACCACTCCATGTATGTGCCTATCGAGGACATCTACGATAAGTCTCTCAATAAACTCATATTGCATATCCTCAAACACTGGTTTGATCACCCATTGTTTACTTCTTTTAGTGAAGGCCTTATTGTAGCGAAGCGTCCCTAAAGTTCCGGTCGTCCTACTTTGTTGACGGCCAACATTATGGTTATGTGCCAAGACCGCTAAAAGAGTCCGATTTATCATGCCTTCCATGCCAAAATGCAATCTTTTGGGCCTGTACTTGAGGCACATATTGTGGAACACCTCCAAATCTCCTGTGTGGCAGAATTCCGTGAGTCCCCTCAAAGCTTTTGTTATAGTTTTATCAAATACAATCTTTTCAATGGCTTTGTGAGTGGGTGATGAAGGAATCAACCACTTCTTCTTCCGTGCCTCCTCTGTGGACAAATGGCCATGTTCACATTTGTGGAAATGCTCATTTGTCGACCATCGATGTACGTTGCTACAGTGCAACATTACTGACCGCCATTTTTCCAGTAGAATTTCCAACGACCCTTCACATGTTTTTGAGCTCCACCAAAGATGGTTGCTGATTGACTTGGACCACTGTGAAATACCTTGCAATTCTTTTTTTTTACCTGCAGCAGACAATTTTTTATTGATTGATTTTGCAAGATGCCAAACGTCAAATTGGTGATTTATATTTTTGTACTGTTCTCTCATTGTCTTGGCAATTGAAACGTGTCTGTCCGTGGCTATCAGGTCGATCACCATTCCCCGCGATTGTAGTTCTTGCAATGATGCTACAAAGCCAACTTTCTCCATGGCCACTGAGGATGTACTTTGTGACACCTGCACGACCACCGAACTCACAATTTTCTTACTTTCCATGTCCTGAAAGTGGTAGGTGCAGTACTTGGCTGAAAATCCTGGGCTGTCGCACTGTCCATCACCGGCTAGCCTGAAGCGTTTGCCCGCGAATGTACTTTCCATTGACATTTTTTCCATTCTCCAAGCTTCGCTGATGGCTGGAAATAGATAATCGGTTTGGTATTTGTAGAACTGACTTTTCGCAATGAAATGGATTCCCACAAACTGAAAGAAATACTGTAACTTTTTAAAACTTGAACCACTAAAAAGTGCGGCCGCTGCACAAAGTAGATTGCCTGCTGGCAGTTGCCCCAGCATGGGTTGTGCAGACCATGCGAACGGATGATATTGTGTACAGGTGGCATGTATTTTAAGGTTAGTGCCTCGAATTGCACGAGTCACATTAATCAATGGCTCCCCACATACTTCCCCACCAACCGAATGCCCACATTTCATCATCATAATAATATCCATCAAACAGCTATCGAATACAATGAATTTGGCCTCTTTCCTTATACTTTCACTCTGCATCCCAGCTGGTTCGGCCTGTAACGTTGAGGACATGTCACTCGCATGAAAGGTACAATCTCTGATATCGTCTTCCGCTATGCTGAGTGATATTGATGGTGTTTCATTGTCGTCCACGTCATTCTCTTCCATTGCAACATCTGTTCCTTGTCCGGAGATGGGAGAAAAAAACAATGTCTTCAACTTTCGCGCGCTCTTATTTTTTGCGGGTGTGGATTCTGTGAATTGATCTCCGACTGCATCCAAACTACCAGGAGGACATTCACTATCAATGGCTGGTGGTGGTATAGCTCCGTTGTCAATCACTTCATATTCTTCCCATTGGCACGATGCATCTCCAGTCTCAAGTCCCTGCCAAAAGGTTTGACAAGCAACATCTCTCGTTCGCTTCACTGTCTGTGTAGATTTAGTTCTTACACCCACTCGCAACTAGAGGACAGATTAGAAAAGGGATGTTCAGTTTAAACACAACTTACAGTATTGAACTATTGACAGTGAAAGACAACATAATATAGTGAACAGGACACTAACCTTCTTTTGCTTTCTTTTCTTTGAAACTTTCTTGCCTCGAACTTCAACATCTGGACGCTGTTGCTCCGACTCGTGTGTGCATGTCTCCACTTCCTCTCGCGCTGCAACGACTATATTTTCATGATAAGCACATCCATCACTCACTGAGGCTCCATCGACTCCCTGAAACATAGAACTTTCATTAGTATGTATAATAATATTGAAAACACAAAATGTACTTGGGGACCAATACCCATACGTACATCTCAATAGCAAAACACGAATGAACGCATTGTGTAGAACATTCAAACGACAATAGTTCACGCATTGTTGATCTAGTTAGATTGAACTGTCAAGATCCATACCTCGGGCTCCGCATAGACTTCCATTGATGATATTATTGAAGATGACGCTTCAGCAACTCCCTGAAACACAGTAATTGCATTAGTATGCTTTTCTATTTTGTTAAAAAGAACATAAACTTTGAGCAGGCGTCAACGGCTCATCTAAATAGACCTGCACAAATGATCAGTTGTCTAAAATAAATAATGGATATGTAAATATGATTCGATTTGCTCGATCGTTGGAAGTGTCACCACCCAGAGATCTGCATCAACTACTAGGGGTGATGTTCTTGTAGAAGAAGCTCCGTCATCTCCCTGAAACATAGTACTTGCGTTAATAAAGAAGGAAGTATAGCGGATGTAATCACGTCATATGATTTCGCTTGATCGAACTGTCAGTATCCATACCTCGAAATGCATAAGAACATCAAGGGACGATGTAACTGCGGTGCACACTTCTGCAAGCTGTTGCGCCGACCCGTAACTGCATGCTCCCCCTTCTACTTGGACTAATGCTCCATCGACTCCCTGAAACATAGGACTTTCATTAGTAATGAACACAATATTGAAAAAAGAAGACAAATAGGAGGGCGACGACAGAAGGACATATCAATGGCTAAAAACGAAAGAAACATTGTGTGTAACAATCACGCTACAAGAATGCAAGATCTGATGATCTCCATCGATGGAACTGTCCGGAAACGTACCTCGAGCATCTGAGTGACATCTACGGTTGTCGTCAATGCGTTGGACTCCTCAGCATCTCCCTGAAAGACAGTACTTGCATTATTTTGGATAACAATAATTATAACTGAAAACAAAGACTAGAGGACGAGTACAAGGGTGTACCATTAGGTAAAATAATTACACGATCAATTAAAACTATTGATTTACATGCCTAAAACAAGTCAGTGTCAGAATAGCTAAGTAAGATTACCCGATAGGCGCTTGAAGTGGCTGATGACTGCAATAACGACACGGATGGAGAATCTTCCGCCTTCATATTGAGTGGATACATAAATGGGGAAATTATTGTTAGCTACTGCTACACACTACCGCAAGGCCGAGAACTAGATCCGTAAACTTGACTCACCAGTGGAGGCATGTGGACGAATAGAGTGGGAATAGCGGTTGAGAGCAATTTTCGCCTCGCTCGCGGTGTTTTCTTCTTTATTAGCAATGATGTGGAGTACATGTCTGGGCTAAAGTGCCTGCTGCAGATGCGGTATCGATCACCCCTCTTGTCCGCAAAGACTTCTAGGACTCTACTTTCTAGCTCAGAGGCTGGATATCCGCAATATCGGACCCATCCTCTTATCTGATCTATTGTCTTAGGGAAAACATGCATTATAGTACCTTCAGATTTGTTATGGGTCTTCGAAGGGCAACCGCCAATGGAACAGGCAGGCATTATGGAAAGTTCTGAAAAGTAAAGATCAACAATTCTCTATGAATACCAATGTGTTAAAACAGTAAATGACACATAAAAGGTTCAATGCAAGGTCCGTTTTGGTTCTTGGAACTATACACGTTATTCACATGCGGATAAGTATTTCAATAACTTTCAAAAAATAGAAAAAGTAATTTGACTAAACTCAGAACATGTGACTAGTTCCTTGCATGTACTGTCGTGAACGAAAAGAAAACATGGATGCAATTTGATGACTACTAGCAAATAGATATAAATTAAAAAATTGGACGCAAAATGATTATGGTACATGGACTTACCTTGACGAACAAACAGTTAGATGCAGGGATCAGAGTAGTTTCTTGTCGTAGAACAGGGAGCAGTTCACAGGTTGCAAACTGACGAGTTTGCTCAAAGTGGTCACGGAAGTTCACAGAGACGAAGAGCAGATAACCAGCACCTTCACGGGTTGACTAGCAAAGCGCAAAGAAGTTCTCATTAGAAATATGAGGTGGGTTATAAAGAATTCGAACCAGGGGTGTGTTTGTGAATGAATGACGTGTATATGTCGTGGCATTATGTGGATTGCAGGGGGCCGTCCAGCGTGAGGGGGATGCTTGGCAGGAGACACGGGGTCTGGAGGTAGACATGGGAACAACAAACCCATGCTCTATAGACCACTTTGAAGTGTACATGGTCTTTGGCACCTCTTGGCCTTTATCGCTCCCTGACAGCTCCACTTGCCAGCAGCTCAAGTACCCCGGTGCGAACTGCCTTTGATAGGGCGGGGGGTGGATCGGGGCGGTGGTCGTGCAGACAAGACACAGGAAGACTCGTGAATGGAGACACACTTATGTGGATTGCAGGGGGCCGTCCAGCGTGAGGGGGATGCTTGGCAGGAGACACGGGGTCTGGAGGTAGACATGGGAACAACAAACCCATGCTCTATAGACCACTTTGAAGTGTACATGGTCTTTGGCACCTCTTGGCCTTTATCGCTCCCTGACAGCTCCACTTGCCAGCAGCTCAAGTACCCCGGTGCGAACTGCCTTTGATAGGGCGGGGGGTGGATCGGGGCGGTGGTCGTGCAGACAAGACACAGGAAGACTCGTGAATGGAGACACACTTATGTGGATTGCAGGGGGCCGTCCAGCGTGAGGGGGATGCTTGGCAGGAGACACGGGGTCTGGAGGTAGACATGGGAACAACAAACCCATGCTCTATAGACCACTTTGAAGTGTACATGGTCTTTGGCACCTCTTGGCCTTTATCGCTCCCTGACAGCTCCACTTGCCAGCAGCTCAAGTACCCCGGTGCGAACTGCCTTTGATAAGGCGGGGGGTGGATCGGGGCGGTGGTCGTGCAGACAAGACCCGTTTGCCGCAGGGCCTCACCAAGGAGAGGCCATCTAACTGAATGTAAGAGGATGGCTGCAGGATCTACTACATGGAAGGCAGGGGGGTGAGTTTATAAATACCTCACCCTCCCAGGAGAATATACACTAGATTCATTTAAAAAATCAAAACAACCATTGTTAAAATATATGTTGGGCTTTATTTTAGATTTTAATTAAACATAAATAATAAACATTACACATTGTAAAGTTGAGGTTGCAGCACATCGAGGGAAAATCCGCGGTATTGTCCACTGTCACTGGGGAAATGTTGTCTAATGGCAAGTACCGCACAGGCAGGTATTACTCTCCGAACGCGGTGTCCGAGCCTCCCGTGAAGCCACCAAGTGAAGCAACGATAGGCCACCAGCCTGTACCACCTGTGAAAAAAAAAGATGCAAACTGTATTAAACTGACCAAACTTTCTTATCAATGTCGATTCAGGTAACACATGTCATTTTTCTTAGAAAAAAATTATATCTAGAAAATGCACTATATGGAACCAATTTACATGCGTTCCAATGATATGTAAATGTAATTTTATATGTGGGAGACGACCATGAAATAGTGGTGGCATCACTGACATCACAAACAGAGTATACTTACTCGTTACTCGGATTACGCGGACGAACAGTGCCACGAAGTTCGTGCATAAGCACCATCATCATCCTCAACACTGTCCGTGAGAGGCAGGCTTCCCTGAACTCTGGCAGCTCGGTGATGCATTGCGGACTTTGCTCGCCTTCCTGCTGACTTTGCTCGCTTTCCGAAATGTAGGCCAAGCACCCGGAATTTTCACGGCAGCAGCAGTTCTCCTCCTCAGTTGGCATTAGCTCGCACCGATTGCACGTGCACCAGGTGGAGACGCCGTCCATGCGACATGGTCCAGGCTCTTCATCCGTTGACTGGTCCTCCCAACTGCCGTCCGAATCCCCATCGTTTTCGCGTGCTTGCCTTTCCAGTAGTTCTTCCTCGGTGTACTCGGGCTCGTACATATACGGCATTATTGTGGCCATTGTGCGGTAAAGATAGTAAAATAATTTATAGCGGTGGTACTGGTATCTGTTCACACGGGCTACAAGCGGCGAAGGTAGCTGACCAGAGCACTGAAACGAGTCACAGAATACTCAAAGTAACACAGAGAGAGGAATGGAATCGAAAATCTGCTGCTGTATGTTGTGAAACGGTCTGTTTATACTTATTGGGGAAAGAGGCGTCCTGCCATTTCCATGGCAACACGTCAATAGCTGAGGCGCAGCGATTGTTGACACGAGACGTGCTTGAAATGGGCAGTACGCGTCTGCTGATGTCAGGCTCAGGGGCGGGGGATTTGATTTAGTGCCGCAAAGGCAGGTGAGCCAGGTCGATGCGGCGGAATGATAGGATTATCACAAAATGGAGGCTGATTTCGAGTGCGATAAGGGGCGAAAAGTCGGGTAAGGTCCATAGGAAAGTTTCCTACGATCTACCGATTTATGCTTACAAACACATGGCCGACCCGTAGGGACAATAAAAAAAAAGTCCCGGAACTCTCCTTTAATATTGGGAAAGGTGGAGCAAGCTTTGTCCTAAGCAAATAAGTGTTGATGAAGAAGTTGAGAAGTGGAACTTGAACAAGGCTTCATTGTTGAGAGGTCCATATGAGGAAGCTTGAGGCAAGTGACAAACTGCTACCAAATCCAAAAGCAAGAAAGTAAAGAGAAAATTGAAATAAGACCCATTATAGGAGACACATCTGGCAGTGAACCTTTGCGGGAGAAAAGATACCGGGCAGGAGAGTACACCAGGGGATCTATGAAACCCAGAGAGGGATACCTGGCCGGAGAGTATACCAGGTTATCGACCCAAAGAGCATAAGAGAAAGACATTATGCAAAGATACCTGGCAGGATAGTACACCAGGGAATCCGAGGAGATACTTTGCCATCCCGGAATCCAAATACACAGCTTTACAAAAGCAAAGCCCTACACTTTGAAAGTCCTCCACCAGCTAGAAAATAAGGGGGCCTAGTACCCTTAGAGGCACAAGTCCCAACGTAGTTCTTTACATAAGGATACACGGGCTCTGAACAAGTGCGGCAAACCAACAGGCAGCTTGAAAGTGTCTCAAAATTGAAGAACAATTAAAGTACAGTTCTTGGGACACCCTCACCCAATCTAACCACCTCTTTGGAAGCCCAATAAGGATCCTGGACCAGAACACTACCGACACAGTCAGGGATGAGAGAGGCAAGGTAAGGACTTAACGCCCATTAAAAACCAATGGAAATGGGCAGAGTAGGAACAGGCACATTTACGGACCGCCCCGATACTCCGATTCACTCAGGGACCACTTTGGCAGCTCCTGAAATCTCTGGCCCCCCACCCCATGCTCTATCTCGGTTCTGTTGAAGGAGGTCTCGGCATAGAGGGGTGCAGAGGTCCCATTCGGCATCAGGATTTGGGTCTGGCTGGTCGGTGGCTCTGGCTTCTGGCGTGAGAGTTCCTGGGATTCGATAGCTGGACAACCCTGGCATGATGAAAGGACCACCACCTTTTCGACAACCTCGGAGGACTCCCAGGGCAAGATGCAGTCAGATCAGAAATTTCGGAAGTCTTCCCTTGTGTCGGAGGGAAAAAGGTAGCTTGTCCTGCGAGGTCCCTCTTCGAACTAGAGAGCTGGAACTGCAGGGGAAAACCTCTTGTTTCACAAGTTGAAGATCGACAAATTCCCAAGCTCGGACTATGGACAGTGACCGATTCAGTAAAACAGCCCATAAGGAAGCTGGTCAGCCCACATGATGGTTCTGGGACACTTCCAAGGGCAGGGTCCTAAAGCAGGGAGTAGAGATTGGTTGTTCCTAATGGTCCAGCGGGTCAAAGCACCGATGAAGCCCTTCTGGAGATCAGCAAAAGAGGGTTTCACTGGCACGGTAGTAGTAGACAATGCGTTGTTGGCTGCAACAAGCAGTTCCCCTTTGTAGGGTTCTTAGTTCAAATGATGATCTAATGAATGGCTGCAAATGTCCTCCCTTTTATCCAAGAGTCGAGCTGGAGTCACCCCCAAAACCACCAACGGTAAAGATCTGCACCGTTGAAACAGGCATGTGCTGTCCAATTACAGACAATCTCTAGCCACCACATCTGCCCAGCAACAGACACTTTCACATAGATGTGGACTTGAACAAGACAGTTGCAGGACCCACATTGGGCCAAAACACACACCATCACATTGCCCTGGTCAGCTGAGGATTAGGTGAAAAGTTGGTTTTTAGTGCCTTGCGGAAGTTCCAGTAGGATTTTTCTGCGCTCAAGGAGGTGGGAGGATGTTCCATAGTTTAGCAGCAAGGTATTCGAAGCTGGAGCCTCCGGCTTTGTAGCTCTACTTTCGGAACAATTTGTCGATCCTCGTAGGGGGTTCTGGTGGGCTTTGGTATTTCTTTGGCAAAGGTAGGGTGGTGCTGAGTTGGAAAGGCACTTGTGGGCAATGGAGTGTGTTTTGAAGGTGATACGCTCCGCTCCTGGATGGGAAGCCAATGTACATCTCTTCTGGCTTTTAAGATATGATCTCTTTTTGGGATATTCAGGGCTGCTCCGAGGGTGTTATTCTGTATGACTTGGAGTTTATGGATGTTTCCGGAGGAGATGCCAGTGAAGAGGACATTGCAGTAATTGATCTTGGAGCCAATGATTGCATGGGCAATTGTTAGGCAGTTATTCATAGAGAGGAAGGGTCTGGTTGATAGAGGACCTTCGTGGCGTAGGCCGCTGTGGAGGCAATGTCACTTATCTGTCTGGTCATAGAGAGTGAGGCATCTAGACAGACCCCTTGAGTTTTTACTTTGTTTGAGACAGGCATAGAATAATTGTAAATTTGGAAGGCAGTGTATTGCTGGTTAAGGGTTTTTAGGGCGCTTGGTGAGCCGACAATTTGGATTTCTGTTTTGTCGCTGTCGAGGCAGAGATGGTTGGTTGCCATCCAGGTCTGTATTGTGGAGTAGATCTTGTTAAGGGTTTCTGAGGGGGATCAGGATTTGACAGTCGTCGGCATAGTTGGTGTATGCAATGCCAAGGGAGTCGAGGATGTTGAATAGAGGCCTGGAGAAGATATTGTATAGAGTTGGGGGGATGTAAGACCCTTGTGGCACGCAGCAGAAGACTGGCGAGGGAGAGGCGTAAGCAGTCTCTGAGAAGATCCTCAGGATTCTTTCCTCCAGGAAGGAGGGGACCCACGCCGTGGCAACGGGGGAGAAATGAGCGCGAGTGGTGAGGTGATGACAAAGGATTTGGTGGTTGACCAGGTCGAATGCAGCAGACCGGTCTAGGAGGACCACCAGGGCAGACTTGCCTTGGTCCCTAATCTCGTCTAGCTGTTTTTTTTATTTTATTTTTTTTTTAGGTTGAGAAGGGCAGATTTAGTACCGTGCCTTGGGAGGAAACCAGACTGATGCATTCCTAGGATTTGATTTTCCTCCAGAAAGTGCTGGTCTTGCAGGTAGGCTGCTCAGTCCAGAGGTTTTAGGAGGAAGGGGACGGTGGTGATTGGCCTGCAGTTTGAAGGAATGGCTGGGTCTAGGGACATTTCTTTTAAGAGAGGGAGGACCCATGCTTCCTTGAGACTGGCTGAATCAAAGCGAGTCTCCACATTTATAGATCTCACTGGCTGGTGAAAATGAAGGGCTGTGTCATTGCATTGGAGAAGAGTACTTAGTTGCACACATCCACAAAAAGGAGTTGTCCCATTGGTGAGCAGCCATCTAGGAAATACAAAGGGAACAGAATGGTCTACACGCTAGAAAGTGCTGTAATAGTTCAAAACAAAGAGTGGAAGAGAGTGGGGCAACTCGGGCAACATAATTTGGACCACCAATAGAGAGAGAATTCACCAAAGCTTAAATAATGAAAGAACACAAAATCATTGACTTTTTTTTATTGATTTATTCACACAACAAAACAATACAAACCAAACAAGCAGTGCAACCTTCAACCGCTTCATTATACATCCATAATTTCTAGTCGCTGCTTACCTTTCCCTTCCCCCTTTACGAGTCTATTTCTTTTAACCTTCTGTTTCTGCATCATGTGGTACGGTCTCCTCTTCTATAGTGTCTGCCGGGTCTTCAACTGACCCAAACAGCTCGGCTATCAATAGTTTCCAGGCCATCGGGGACTCAGTCTCCTCCCCCGTCCCCCCCCAGCGTTACTACCCTCTTGCCACACCATGGTTTCTGCCTCCGCCGGTTCTAGGTCATTTGGTCGTAAACCAACTGATCGAATGCCATTTGATCGAAAAAATGGTCAATTTATTTTTTTATGGGGGGGTTCCCCCTCCAACCCCCCTTTTTCTATATGAATTTTTTTTTTACCAAACAAAACTAAAATATATATATATAAATAAATAAATAAAATTCAACCATTTTTTTCCGACCATTTGACTTTCGATCAAATGGTCATTCGATCTTTTATTTTCGAGCATTTGACCGGACAGCGCCTCTGCCTATTTTTGTAAATCTCTCCACCACACCTCCACATTTGGCATATGGCAGGTCTTCCAACCCATGGCAATTCTTTTTGCAAGCACATAAGCCAGGTCCTTCAGTTTACTCACATGCTTGAGCTTTCGTGATCTTGGGAATCCCCCCCAACAAACAGGCCCACACTGTGTCCACTACGATCTTAACCCCTCTTTTCTCCAGTTTCTCTTTTACTGCACTCCAGAAACGTTCTATGACCGGGCATGACCAGAACATATGAACCATGCCCGTGCTCTCCTCATCGCATTTGGGGCATGCTTGCCATCCTGTATTCTCAAACCTCGATATCCTCCAAGGTGTCATGTATGCCCTATGCGTAATATATAGTTGTATCTGTTTCAGTCTCGCATTTCTAGACACCTTCTTATGATACCCCTGCACCCGTTCCCACATCCCATCCTCGATCGGGGCACCAACTTTCATTTCCCAGTCCATTCTCAACTGCACGACTTCCTTCCCTACTTCAGACATCAACATTTCATATATTCTGGAAATCTCATGACCCCCTTCTGCTATGTCATATATCATATCTCTGGTGGCATCTGGTTCCTCCTCCAGCACTGTTTCAGGCCATATTCTCTTAATTCGCTGCACCATTCTCTAATATGTAATGTACTGGCCCTCGTGCAACCCAGTTTCTTCTTGCAGCTCCTTGAAAGTAATACTGGAGCCCTCCCGCCAGAGGTCTCCCATTGTTGCCACCCCAACCGGTTCCCAGTGGCTCCTGATCGTCATTCTTAGCTGCACATCTGCCCCCGTTAATACAACCAGTGGCACCTGCGGAGAGCATGGGGACGGGTTCTCCATCATCTGGCATGCCTGCGCCATATCTTCCACCCTAATAGCAGCATCTTAGGGCACCCCATCATTTCCGCCCTGGGTACCAACATCATTTCTTTCAAGTAAAATGGTGCACAATCTTGCCCAAACAGCCTAGATTCTGAGGTTTCCTCATCAGAAAGCCATTTGGCGACATATTGCAATTGGCTTGCCACATAATACACCTCACAATTGGGCAGTTTTATCCCACCTTTGTCATGGAAATTCTGTAACTTCCATAACAACACTCTATTCCGCGTGTCATGCCACAAAAAATCCCTACACATGCTATTCAGTTTGGTGAAGAACTTCCTAGGGATCAGATAGGGTATATTCCCAAAACAGTGCAGAAGCCCTGGCAGAACCACCATCTTTAGCATTGCTCCCCGGCCCATCATTGCTAAGGGTAACTGTTACGCTCACCTGGCTCCCACAGGGGCGACGGTCTGAACTGGATCGCTGCGGCCTCCACCAATGTGAATTGTAGTGCAGAGATGACTGACTGGACTGGCCTGGCATGCTCAATTTCGTCTGCTTGACCCGTAGGAGTATTCTCCTGAAAGCGGAGAAAAGGAATTCGCCACTCGTGGGTTGAGCGAGCACACCCCCACCGTTTTCCCACTAATCACCTCCGATATTCCCTTTCACCAGTCTCACCTTATGGTTTTGAATGATGAGCTCTCCATCCTGCGTGGAGTGCAGGGGCGCATAGATAACCAGTTACTTCACTGGTCCGAAGGAATTGGGTGAGTTCCAGACGAATATTGACTCCGAGGTAAGTGGCGAGGAGCCGTAAGTATTTGGTTCTTAAGAGTTCAAAATGTCTGTTATTCACTCTTGTCCGATTCCTTCCTTTGTCTTGCAGCTTGATTCGAGAGGAGGTTGTCCCGTAGCAGCCAATTGCGTTTAGGTAAGAGTCTGTGTTACCCAACACTGTCCAGTAGAAAATGCCAGTGCTTAACCTGTTGTTTTCTCTCTCCTTACAGGTGCAGCGTACGACGATGTGGCATGTAGAAGAATATCATCTCCGGCGGTAAGTCTATAGTGATAATAGAAATTGACTTTGTTGGTTTTCTCGGCTCACCTTATTGTCTTTCTTCGTCCCCTTAGGTGCCGGGAGTTCAGCGATGAATGATGGAGCAGCGCCGGATCGAGGAGTTGCTGTGAAGACTGTTAGCGCTGCGCTGCAGCTGGCGGTGCGACGCGCACAAAATAAAGTCTTTTTCCTTGTTCGGATGCGGGAAGGATCCAGGATCAGATGAAGAATGAAGGTAATGTTCTTTTCTTCTCATTTCCCTTCTTTCTAGGAGCTCCGGATTTGAGGCGGGCGTGGCAGAAGACTGGATGCTGGACTGACAGGCACGGTGAGCGTTACGCTGAAGGATGCAGAATAACGCGAAGCATGTGCTGCTCATAAGGCGTGGTTTAAATAGCCTCCAAAGTAGTCCCAGGTAAGAAGTTCCCCAAGACCACACCCGAGTAAAAAATAGTCTCTGAAACAAAGTAGTTCCTTCCAGGCCTCACATTGGCTTGGATTCTTTGCAGCATGGTCTGCATGAAGTTTTTTCATATGAGCCTGGCGCCTATGGCGCCAGGCCTGATCCCATATATGAGCCTGGCGCCTACGGCGCCAGGACTGAACCCAGATAGCCCCTAGCCAGGGTGGCTGGGTTTTCAATAGGTGTCTGGATGCCTGCTCCCTGAACTGATGGACTTGGTCTGGATGTCGGGGGGTAGGCATCATGACAGTAACCTGGCCCAGAATTGCATGCACTTCTCAATTTTTGTAATAGCTACTTCTGTGTTGCACCTATGCTCCTCTTCCACATTATGGTATATGTTGATCCCTAGATACCGAAATGTACTGACCGTACATGGTACTTGCAATACAGGCAATCGCTCCACTGGGATCCCTATGTACCTCCCCAATGGGAACATGCTGGACTTCTGGGGGTTCACCGCTATGCCGGACAACCCAGCGAATCTCTCCATCACTTCCAAAATGTACTGGAGATTTTCTTCTGGGTATCGCAAGTACAGCAACATGTCATCATTTTACAGGGAAATCAAATGTCTCTCCCCTTTTACCTCAATGCCTATGATGTCATATTGCTGTCTCAAGTATATTGCAAGAGGTTCCAGGGCCAATATGTAGAGCATTGGGGACCACGGACATCCGTGCCTGGTGCCCCTGCTGAGCTGCCATCTTCCCAATATCACAGATCCTGTCTTAACCCTAGCCAGTAGTTCTCTATACAATATATTTGCCCACCTTACGTATCCAAGCCCTAACCCATACCACTCCAGGGCCACAAGCAGCCATGGCCATTTAACTGAATCAAAGGCCTTTATTGAGTCCAAAGACACAATCGCCATATCCTCATCATGTTCGCCACCACTCTCAACAATTCTACGGAGCAGTCTATGATTATTGGTAATATTTCTGTTTGGGACATAGCCCGTCTGATCTGGGTGTATTGTTTGCCAATGACGACCTTCAGTCTATTTGCTCGGACAGCAGTCAATATCTTGCTGTCTTGATTCAGCATCGACAAGGGTCTGTAGGAGCCGCAGCTGTGCCCGGGTTTATTGGGCTTGGGGAGTGGTATTATGACGGCCTCTCTCAATGATTCGGGTAAGCTTCCCATCTCAAATGCTTCCTTTAGCATTTCTAGAAATGGGGGGGGGGGCCTCTTCTATGTACACTTTATAAAACTCACTTGGGAGTCCATCGGTCCCCCGGGGTCTTGCTAGTAGGCAGCTGCCTCACCACCTCCCCTAGCTCTTCTAAGGTAATTGGTGCATTTAGTTCCACTCTCTCTTCCTCACTTATCTTTGGCAATCCTATGTCCTCCAACGTTTCTCTCATCATAGCGCAACTACTTTCGCCATCATCTCCATAGAATACCCTATAATAGTCCATAAATGCTTGATTGACTCCCTCTTGGGTGTCTGCTATGCTACCGTCCTCTCTCTCTATGGTCCTGATTGTGACTCTGGGTGTCTCGCTCTTATATAACCACGCCAAAAGTCTCCCCGGCTTATCACCACCCGCATGCTCTGTCTCTACATATTTTTTTTATAATTTAGGTTACATAATCTGTCCCAGTATTCTACACATTTCTGCTGTAGCTTGAGTGTCAATTCCACCTTCTCTGCTGTGTCATCCCCGCCCCTCAAAGCCTCCTCCAGTTTCTCCTCCATCTCCCGAAGGACAGCTAGAATCCCACCTTGTAGGCCCCTGGATTTTGCTATGGCTACTCCAATCATCACTACTTTAAAGGCCTCCCATAGTGTTCCTGCCGAGTCCACACTCCCAGTGTTTGTTTCAAAATAATTCACAATCTCCTCCCTCAAGTCCTCCCTAAAGAAGGGGTCTCAGCGCTTCCGCTCGTAGACGGTAGGTCGGGATCCTCGCTCTCGGGGGGCAGTATTGCCATTTGAGAATCAGGGGCGACTAGTCCGAAAGGACCCTAGCCTTGTACTCTATTTGCGTGATCTCCGCTATCATTTCAGGCGAGGTAAAGACATAGTCTAACCTCGTGGATAAATGGTGTGGGGCAGAATAGTGAGAGTATTGCCTCTCCTGGGGGTGTCTCACTCTCCATGCATCTTCCAAGCCGAAGTCCCTTAGCAAGGCCTGTAACGCCTTGGCAGCAGAGGCCGGTCTATCCATCTTCCCATCCAATCTGTCCACCCTTGGATTCAGTACGCAGTTGAAGTCCCCTCCCCAGATCATCGCGCTTCCCACACATGTGCTCAAATTAGTACACAGTGTTCTAATGTACGCCACTGTGTTCTGGTTCGGGGCATACGTATTGACTATACTTATCTCCCTATTTTACACCAGTCCCCTCAATACAACCATCCTCCCGTCCGTCTCAGCTATCACTTGCATTCGCTGAAAAGGGACATGTGGCACCACCCAAATAAGCACTCCTCTCGCATAAGCAGAGTATGATGAGCCCACCATCACTCCCTTCCATTTCCCAGCTACCTTATCCATTCTCTCTCGTGTGAGGTAGGTTTCCTGCAGCAGTGCAATATCTATTTTTTGCCTACGCAGGTACAACATAACTTTGTTCCTCTTTAAGTAACTGTTGAGCCCCCGTACGTTCCATGTAACTATTTTAAGGTCTCCCATGGCCTATTCGAATTCCATTCCTCCTCCCACAGGTGCAGTCTGCCTCTAAATTCCATTCCAATCCGCATAGACTTGTTCCCCAATTTTAAACTCCTCTTAACCAAAAATACCCCAAACTCCCCATTCCCCCTCCCACCTCCCATCCCTGCCCCAACATTACTCCACTTAACTGTTGCCCAGCTCCATCCTTGGATCTCAGGCTCCCCCGCATCTAGCCCTTTCCGGCCTTTGCCTGTACTCGAAGCTCCGCAGGGTGAGGCCGCCCTAGTGGCTAGCCTACTACAACTATAATTCGGGGGGTAGGGTGCTTCCGCCCTGCCGCTCCTGTTCGCTTCAGTTTAACTACGCATAAAAACACAAATTGCGCATGTTTACATATTGCTATATTCCAGTCCTTAAAGTTTGTTCCAGTCAGTGGTATCTTAACAAAATGTTAGCCACTTAGTCGCACCCAACAGTATCAATCTTCATCTAGGCACCACTAAGGTGCTCGCGCTGCGCCCTATAAGTATACATACAGTGTACCAGTCACTTATCGTGTTCATCTTGAGCCTGCTCCGTGCCTCGTTCCGGGCAACCCTGCAGGTCCAGCCATGTTGTTGCTTCCTCTGGAGAATCAAAAAAAATGTATTTTGCTCTTGTGCACCACCTTCAATCTCGCAGGGTACAAAAGCATGTATTTTATGCCAACCGCGCGTAGCCTCCTTTTGATTGCCACATAGCTGTACCGTTGCCTCTGGACCAACATTGTATAGTCAGGATACGCCGTGACGGTGCTTGAAGCCCTTTCAATCGTCCCTCCTTTTCGAAAGTACTCCAGTATCTTCTCGCAATCTTTATAGTTCAGTATTTTGGTGATGATCGCTCAGGGAGGGGCCCCAGGCTTAGGCTTCCTCATAAGGGCTCTGTGTGCGCGCTCCACTGCAAACCCCTGCGAGAGTTTTTCAGCCCCTATTTCTTGTAAGAGTAGATTCTCAATGTAGTCTGACGGGTCCTGTCCTTCCCCTCCCTCCAGCAGTCCTACCACACGGATATTGTTCCTTCTCACTCTTCCTTCCGCCTCCTCCGCCCGAGTCTCCAGGTTAGCTACCTGTTCGAGTACGTGGATCTCCTTTACGTTGCTAGTGCTGGTGTCCGTGTTGATGTTCACCGCACTTTCCAAGCTGCTCGTTCTCTCTGCCAGCCCCCTAACGTCTTGCCTCAGAAGGGTGACTTCTACACCTACTGCGTCTATTTTAGCCTCCAGGGAAGTGCGCAGGTCCGACATTGCTGTCCCCCATGAGTCTAGCAACTCCGTTATGGCTGCTAGTATTTGATGATTGTCAGTCACTGCGGCACTCTCCCCCGGTGCTATCAAGCTTTTGGGCGTTATGGCCGCTGGAGATTGTTGCGTTTTGGCGAATGCCTCCATCGTGGATTGCTTGTTCTTGTTTTTACTCACAGCCCGTAGCCCCGTCATCTTGCAGCCTCAGTTATACACCCAAGGTTGACTGGCCTCAGATGTGTAGTCCTGCTTTTCTGTATGAGCTCAGCACCAGTGTACCTCCCCGGGTATGGGGCAGCCATCCTAGAGGAGCCCTGGCGTTAGCTTATGTATACTGAGCTCCAACTCAGAGTAGGTTGTGCCCTCCCACGTATCACTCCGTCCTAGAGACCACGCTACCCCTTGGTGTAGTCACCTAGCTTCCAGGCTCCTTATGTGCAATGCACCACTGACTGTGTCCCCAGCCGCCCGAGCTTGCTGTGCATGCCTTGCTTTGCGTGGTGACGACCACTGTTTACTCCTTGTACTTCTCATAGGCCCACTGGTCATTCCAGCCCTCCATAGTGCCAACAGCTCCCATTATTAGTCCCTCATTGTTACCCGTGGGCCCCCTGTGAAGAAGGAGCAGGCTCTCGTCGCTGCAGGTTACATCCAGATTTCAGGAGCTGAGTAGTGTTGTGGCTTTTGTTATAGCACTCCTTAGGGCATGAGTGCTGTCTCGGCTGGCTGCGCAATAACTGCAGCTGGGTTAGCGAGTCGCGGTTCTTGGCGGTTTATGGGCTCTCTGGTGGGTGCTTCAGGTCGGGTTCTGACTGCTCATTCACGCTCCTCGTACTGGACTCAGCACTGCACCCGTACGGGTTATTGACATTAACAGTATCATGCATAGATATCGATTGTTATTGTCATGCGTCTACAGGAAAACTCACATTGGGCGACAGTTTATGTGGACTATTCTCCCAGTGTGAATTGTGGCGTTTCCAATGCCATTTAAGTATTATTGTATTTTGGAATAGCGATTAAAAAGCACCTCAATTGTGTCATCATGCTGCACAAATGCACTATTATTTGTGGGTGAGTAGATTAGAGTTAAAATTAAGATTAGTACCCGTATTCAGGAACGCTTTGTAAACCTTGGCAGCCAGGACCCGAGGCTACCATTAGCGTTGCACTGGTAAGAAAATCATCAAATGGAAAAAAGGCTAGATATTACATTCATTGGACTGATGAAAGCCAGGTTCAACAAACGAGGAGGGGACCTGACCTTAAAATGAAGGAAAATGGAGGCAAAATGTATTTGTCATCTCAGATGTACAACTGAGGGTCTCAACAGAGAACATGAGATGCATGTTTTCTTATAACAGTATTGCATCAAGACTATTGACTGCTATATTTCTACCACAATATATGATTGATTGGAAACCACATTGATCTGGTGTCGAGTGATGCATGTCCTTCATACATGTGCTCTGTATCTGGATACTTACGGTAAATAGATGATTGTTGATTCTTACGAAAATGAAAGACTTCTTGACCATATGCACTATATTATACTGGTTCAAATCTATCAAGATGATTTGTCGGAGTTGAATAAGCGAATATTAAGCGTAAATTCACCAGAGTTGAATTGTGCGGTAACCCAATACCTGCTAACCATATTTTTTAAAATGGGATCCTTACATACAGGAATTGGCTGTATCTCTGTATCTGTTATTCAGAGCTTTACTCAGCGACCGTATGGGATACATTACTCACCGTAGTTTCTGATGCTTGTATCGGCTTAGATTCAAATGCTGTGCATAGGCCGACATCTAGACATCTAGTGGAAGCTGCGGAGTATTACAGTTTGCTTTTTGAAACTCGAAAATTGGTGTCGACACAGGGCGTGCCAGTAATACTATCCCTAGTGTGATATCCACTGTACCCATGATCTCTCACGCGTCCAGGACCCTCAGATTGTATTTTTTCAGACATGAGGTAGCATGAGGAGTAGCGTGAGTACAGATTATCCAAGCAGATATATAGAAAGATAAGACTACAAGCATCCATGCGCCTTCTCTCAGAGGGGAGGAAGGGTGGGTCGCATGTGAATCTAAGCAGATACAAGCATCAGAAATACGATTACGGCGAGTAATGTATCCCTTCTGAGGCTTGAGGAATCTGCTTAGATCACATGCTGTGCATAGATTAGCGAGCAGTGTTAGAAGGAGGTGGGATGTGAGAAGGGTCATGAGCAAATAAACGTCTTAGAAACGCTTGTCCCACTTGAGTATCTGTCTTGGAATGGGTGTCAATGCAGTAGTGCTGAGTAAAAGTGTGAATAGAGCTCCAAGTAGCTGCCTTGCAAATGGTGTCAAGGGGTACATTTGCAATGAAAGCCAGAGTGGCCCCAATGCCTCTTGTAGAGTGGGCTCTTGGCATGAAAGGCAAAGTTATTTCAGAAAGGAAATGTAACAGCTGGATACAGTTAACAGTCCACTTGGAGATGGCACCTTTAGAGACACAATCTCCCTCTTTGCCTGTAGCTATGGAGACAAACAGTTGGTCTGTTTTCCTTAGCAGTCTGGTTTGGTTTACATAGTATAGGACCGCCCTACGCGCGTCTAGGGTGTGTAGTTTCACCTCAGCCGAGCTGTGTGGGTCTTGGAAGAAAGCCGGAAGCTCGATGGACTGGTTCACGTGGAATTTAGAAATAAACGTAGGTGAGAACCTAGGGTGTGTACGTAAAACCAGTTTATCTTTATGAACCGTAAAGAAAGGATCCTGCACTGACAGAGCCTGAATTTCACTGACACTTCTTATAGATGTAATTGCTACTAAGAAGGCCGTCTTATAAGTCAGGTGTTTGAGACTGCTTTTATGCAAGGGCTCGAATGGGGGGCCCATGAGTTTAGATAGCACCACGTTATGGTCCCATCCTGGTGGTGGGTTTGAAATTGGAGGGTGAAGTATCTTTACTCCTTCCATGAAGGCTTTAACCACTGGTACTTTCCACCACAACACCTTGTTATGCGAGGTGGTGTATGCCGACAGAGCTGCCAGGTGTACCTTTAGTGAGTTAAAAACCAACCCTGCGTCCAGGAGGCGGAGCATGTATGTGACAATTGTGGAAGGAGTGCAATCAACTGGGTTGATTTGCTTATTCTGGCACCAGATAACAAATCTTTTCCATTTGTCAAAGTAGCAGTGCCTCGTGTTTGGCTTCCTAGATTCTTTTAGGATGTCCATACATCTCTGCGGCAAATTGAGATGTCCAAACTATGACCTCAGGAGCCATGCTGCCAGGTTCATTGAGTTGGGTTGAGGATGCACTTTCTGACCCTGGTGCTGGGACAGTATGTTGTACCAGCCCGGGAGTTTGATGGGTTTGCACACCGCTAGTCTGCTTAAGTGTGGGAACCACGGTTGTCTCGCCTACATGGGAGCAACTAGGAAGAGCGTCATCGCTTCTCTGTTCATCTTGTTGACCACCTTCCTGATGAGGGGTGTTGGTGGAAAAGCGTAGGCAAACATCCCTGACCACTTCAACCACAGGGCGTTCCCCTGGGAGCCTGGTTGGGGGAACATGGATGCGAATCCTGGGCACTGTCTGTTTTCGCTTGTGGCGAATAGGTCTATAGTGGGGAAACCCCACTGAGAGAAGATATCTTCTACGATTTCTGTGTAGACACCATTCCTGTTCCTCTGGGAGGGGATCTCTGCTCAAAGCCTCCGCCAGAGAATTGAGATCCCCTGGAACATGTTGAGATGACAGGAAGATGTTCCGTCTGAGTGCCCATATCCAAAGTTTCTGGGCAAGCTTGGACAGATTTGGCGAATGAGTGCCTCCTTGCTTGTTCAGGTAAAACATGGCTGTAGTGCTGTCCGTCCGGATCTGCACTGACAGGTTCAACAGGTCGGGCTCGAACGCTTGAAGCGCTCTGAATACTGCCAGAAGCTCTAGCAGGTTGATATGATTCTTGGCCACTGAGTGAGACCAGAGACCCTGAGCTGCATCCGTTGTGACTACCGCCTGTATCTCGGGATCGTAAAAGCTTGGACAGATTTTTCTCTTGTCCACCAGTGAAGGCTTTGAACAAGTGTGGGCGAAATGACCACTAGATCGTCCCACTGACAACTTGCCTGAGACCACTGTTTCGCCAACCATTCTTGCATGGGACGCATGCGCGCGAGGGGGACCGGGTAAATACATGACGCCATCATGCCCAGCAAACACATTGCTTTGCGTACCGTTATTTGGCAACCAGCCTGATATTGCGGCATTTGCAGCAGTATATTCCGAATTCTTTCCTCTGATGGAAAGGCCAACCCCTCTTATGTGTTTAGGACAGCTCCTAGGAACTGTTTGGAGGTGCTTGGCACCAGACTTGACCTTTTCTCATTTATGGAGAAACCTAATTCGAAGAGGTCGTCGATCGTTCTTTGAATGTTTGTTCTGCAAATTACTGGGGTCTCCCCCGTGATGAGCCAGTCATCCAGATAAGGGTACACTGGGATTGCTCCCTGCGTAGGTGTGCCGCCGCCACCACCTTGGTGAATACCCTTGGAGCCGAGGCTATCCCGAAGGGCAGTACCTTGAACTGGTAGTGCTGACTGTCCACCTTGAAGCGCAAGTATCTTCTGTGCGCTGGGAACATGGAAATATGAAAATAGGCATCTTTCATGTCCAATGTTGCCATGTAATCACCATTTTTTAGGAGGGGGGATTACCTCTTGGAGAGTAGTCATGCAAAATTTTTGGGGCTTGACATACTTGTTTGCAGGCCGTAAGTCCAATACTGGGCGCATTGTCAAATCTTTTTTTGGCACAAGGAAGTAAGTTGAATAAATACCCTTGTTTACCTGGTGTCCCGGGATGAGTTCTATCGCGTCCTTTGCTAGAAGATTGGCGATCTCTTCGAGGAGGATCTTTTGGTGGTCTAATGAGTGTATTTTTTGTTGTGGAGGGAGGTTTCGGGGACGCTCTAACGGTTCTATGCAGTACCCTGCGGACACTGTGGATAGCACCCATCTGTCTGATGTGATCCCTCGCCAAGCTTGGGTGAAGTTGGAAATGGGTCCCCCTACTGGGGATGCGTGAGAAGGGACCCTGAATGGAACATCACTGTTTTGGGGGAGGCGTGCTTCCGCCTCTACTGGGGCTGCCCCTACCCTTACCACGTCCTCTTTTGTTACCCCTGCCATAACCCTGGGTAGACTGCTGGTTGTTGTTCCATGGTGTACCCTGCCCATGGGAATAGTTGGAGCCTCTCTGGGAATTTTGGCTGCGTGGGCGACGAAAATTGCTATTCCCTCTTTGATTCAGGGGTTTGTTGGTTAATTGGCCCAGGGATTTGGGAGTCTCGTACTCATCCATGCATTATTTAGCGCGTCCTCTACCGCCTTGCCAAACAGTAGATCCGGCTCCACCAGTTTGTCTATTAACGATGCTTGGATCTCGGGTTTGAACCCAGATTGCCGTAACCAAGCATGTCTTCTGAGAACAGTGCTCTCTGCCATCAATCTGCCAGCGGCATCAAAGGCTGCTTTTAAGATGCAACCGGACACGGCTCTTCCCTCCGACGCAACCCGTGCCAACTGGCTTTTTAAGGGTTCTAAGGCGGAGTCAATGAGTGCCGCGACTTCTTCCCACTGGTGGCAGTTGTAACTCGCAAGTAGGGTGGTGTAACGCTTACCTTGGGCTCCGCGGGAACACCTCTACTACTCTTTTCGGGGTGCGTGGTTCTCTCACTACTCCCCTGTTTAGTGTTCTATGAGCTGAGAATCTGTGGAATTAAACAACCAGTCAAAAGAGATATCTCAGTTAACTGTGAATTATCTCCTCACCAACCAACACTCCTTCCCACTGAGTTCGCCCTGCTCACCTCTTTTTGTGTTTTGATGGGCTATCCGTCCTGCATCTGTGCAGGGGCGCAAGTTCTGAAGATGGGATTTGAATGAGAGTGGGAAAAGAACTAACTCGAATGGAAGGGCTAAGGGAGTTCTAATGCCTCAGGAGGTAAGTTGTATGCTAGAAAAGGTTCAATGACTAAGAGACGCTAGGTGCCAAGACAATGAGGAGAAAATCACTCCTAATCTGAAGGGAATGTCACTGAAACCATTTACTCCTCCACTCACTATTATGTAATGTCTGGTACGAGAGTGAGTTGCACATACACACAATTGTAACAAGACACCTATCAGGCAATACACTAAGCAAATTTCTTCCCTCACATAACACCAGAGGAACTCAGGGAACCAGCAAGAAGGGACACTAAAGATACTGTATATTCCTGCGTGTGTGTGAGCAAACCATGCAAAACAAATGAGCTGCTGTGACTAGACTGCCCAACAACGGAACAAACAATGTGCAACACACCACAGCCTCAGTAAAATTCCTAGTGACGCGCGCGACTAAAATGCCCGCGTACTAAACTACAAAGGCTGAAGTGAAAAGTAAATGCCAAAATAATGCTTCACAAGAAATTGTACTTGCGGTGAGATTGAAACAACACGGACAGCTTCTCCTGTTAGTTCCTCACAGAAGAACGCCCCTCCTCACTGGACACTCGGAAACTGTTAATTAACTGACAGGAACTCAAGCTGGAACTAGGAATATACGAAAAACGTGAACGGAGAGTGTCACAGGCACAGGAATTTTAAATGACTAAACAGAAAACTAAGGGCAAGAAATTCCTGTCAGGAACGAGCTGAGGTAAGCGTCCGCTAACAGCAAGAGGACGCGAAGCGCAGCTCCACAGAGGGGAGGGGCTTAAATATTCGCGGAGCCTGCACCACTGGAATACTCCGCAGGATTCAGGGATGCCCGCCTGGCGGCCATATTGAGTAAAGCGGGATAGTCTGAATTACAATTGGCCACTGGGTTTTCTCTGCTCATAGCCCAGGAATGATACACAGCAGCCCAAGACCTTTTAGGGGAAGTTCTATGGAACGGTCCTGTGATCATGACAGGTGGTGGAGTTGGCAATCCTTGCCTGTTAGGCGGAAGTGGAGGCTACTTTCCTACCCAACCCATACATCTTCTTGCTCTCCTGGTCGGGAGGAGCTTCAGACGAGGATAGGGGCATTCCCACCCTCTTTCGGGTGTTCGTAACTACTAGGGAGTCCGGTTTCAGGTGCCCCCTTATGTACAGCGGGTCTGATTGGGCTGCCCTGAATAGTTTTTTGATCCTGTGGTTTACCGCCATGGTGAGGTTAGGATTTACAAGGGAAGGGTCTATTCTACTTTGTATAGATTTGAGGATAGGGATGGCCTGGCCGACCGGTCTCTTTTCTCCCACTAATTCCTCGGCAAAGTCCCTCTCTTCCTGTGCTCCCTGGGTGTCAATGTGGAAGTGTTCTGCCGCTCTGGACAAAACTTCATTCAGGAGAGGTTCGTTGTCGACAGGGGAGTCGGTAACCGGGGGTTCTATGTCTTCTGGGGAATCTACCCTGTAGGTTTCTGGGCCGTCGTCCTCGTCCTCTTGGTCCTCGTCATCCCCATAGTAGCCCCACCCAGTTTGGTCTCCCAATGCGCCCAAATCTAGATCCTCAATAAAAGGTGGATCCTCATTATATTGAGAGTAGGGCTGTATACAGAAGGGGTCTGAAGAACGTGTTGGTGCTTCAACCCGGGACTTCTTACTTGGGGGTATCGGGTCCCTGGAGCCTGAGGGTGTAGCCCCGTCAGGGGTGTATGAGAGGAGGTGCTCAGGATTCTTGGCATAGAAGTCTGGCAAGGATGACATCCTAGACATAACTCCGTTTATGTCGTCACTAGACCATTCCTTAGAGCTGGGAATTACTCTTTCCTGGGAGAGTTTGCCTGTTTTATTTTGACTGGACCTATGGCTTTGTGCAGGGGTCTTGGTTAAAATGACAGAAGACTGAGACTTGTCTTTCTGTTTCTGTGGAGTAGAAGACTGTGACCTGTCCGACTGCTTCTGTGGTGTAGAAGAAGGTAGAGAATGCTTCTTTTGTTGTTTTTCCCCCTCCCGTGGGTGGAAGTGTGTTTCCCCAGTGTTTTCGCTCCTTCAGAGCTTTTCAACGTCTGTCGTCGAGGTTCGGGGGTAGTGTCCCTAACCCTAGGGTGTGGAGGTCGGGACTCGGGAACAGCCGTCACACGGTCTACTGACGCCGACTCCTGGAGTGCGGCCTGGGGATAGAGGTCGGCTTCGTCTTCCGACGATCGAACCTCTGTTACACCTTAGGGAGCAAGGCACTTGGCAACAGTGGATGGCTGCCTGGAGTCATGTGGCGATCTAGATCGAGAACGCCTAGAGGACACCGATTCGGTGGATCGTTCTCTGTGTGCCTGTGCCTCTTTCTGGGAACTCGACGTGCGCGTCGAGTCTCGGTGGGACTTCGCGTGTTTGGTGGAAGTGGTGTGGGTAGCGCTCGTGTTGCCGGGGGTTATCCCCATAGCTGCCTTGCCGGACAACCTTCTGAGGTTGGGGACTTGCGCTTGACTGTCTCTCGACGCCACGTTGCCCTCGCTGTCCGAAAGCACGGCGTCGCTGCTATCGCTGAAGGCGCCCCCCGCTGCCATGGCCTCTTGTTGCATGGAGTGGTGGGCCCAACGTTTGGTCGAACAGTGCTTAAGGGTCTTCGGTTTAAACTGACTACACGCTCTGCAGTTGGCCTCGGCATGGTCCCTCGGCAAGCAGAGGTTACACGTGGCGTGTCCGTCAACCCAAGGGTACTGTGGCAGAGGGGTAGTGTGTAGAAATATATAAGAAAAAGCCTATATATATTTAGAGTGTAGAGTATGTACCACCCCCCACTCTCCCTACTTGCAGGGCCGAGGCTAGAGGCCTTCCAAGGCCCAATTCCGTCGTGCAGCTCTCAACTGTCCTTTTTCTTCTCCGACGGCATCGAGTGTCGAAGGTCGGTGACTCGACGTTGGGGTGGAGAAAATGGTGAAATATAACGATATTTAGAAAAATTATGGCTAAGGCCAGGGAACTCCGCGGGATGCTTCCGACCAGTATGGCAGAAAAAAACAATACAAGGGTCCTGGACGCGTGAGGGATCATGGGTATAGTGGACGTCACACTAGGGATAGTATTACTGGCACGCCCTCTGTCGATGCCCATTTTCGAGTTTCGAAAAATAAACTAATACCGCAGCTTCCACTAGATGTCGGCCTATGCACAGCAAGTGATCTAAGCAGATTCCACAAGCCTCAAAAATATATATAATTAGACAAAACTAGGCATATTGGGGACAAAATAAGCGATGTACCCAGTACCCGTTAATCATGCTCTCTACAATGAGATCTGCACACACAACAATTAAATGGGTTTGCAAATTAGGGCTAAACAAAGTGATTATTTAAACACTTGCTAGTTTCAGGCTAATCACATTAAGCATATGCCGTCCGCTATAATTAGTGGGGGATCTGGGACAGAATCTATATTGATTTAAGACTACAATTCCAGATTGCCGCGTGCGGAGTAACAATGTCATTGCGTCCGCACGCGGCATTGGAGCAGAAAGACAAACATAACAAGACTTTCAAGAGACGCGTGCTGACAGCATGCGAAAACGCTCTGCAGGTGATTCCTTACAGGACATCTCACTGATATATTAATAAGTACATACTTTATAGGATTGCTCTAATTACAAGTGGAGCAGCTTAAAGTACAATTGCATTCTGATATATACTGACGATAAGATTTCTTAGCATTCCCATGAGAGGGACCCAACTTACTAACATACTCGATAACATTTGGGGGTGATTCCTCACAGGAAACCATTATCCATATAGAAGTAAGTAATGTGTAGAATGTTTGTTCAAACTAATAATTATGCCTATATGGACTTTCAAAAATGATGAATGCTAAGTTTTGTATGCAGCATTCCCACGAAAGGAAACTGACTGAATAATATTGATAGTTTTTTGGAGGGGACTCCTTACAGGACGCTTCAAGGGTCAAGTCATTAGGAGCTACAATGGTCTGCAGTCGCTTTAGTTTATCTGTTGAGCCAGTATAAATGTGCTGACTTGAGGTTTATTATTTTTGTTCATCAGATACGTAGGTTAATGTACCAAGAATCTATTTGGCGAGTCCCCATTTAGGACAATCTTTATTTTAACTCTAATCTACTCACCCACAATAAATAGTGCATTTGTGCAGCATGATGACACAATTGAGCTGCTTTTTAATCGCTATTCCAAAATACAATACTAAAATGGCATTGGGAACGGCACAATAAACACTGGGAGAATGGTCCACATAAACTGTCACCCAATATGTGTGATCCTGTAGACACATAACAATCGATATCTATGCATGATACTGTTAATGGTTATTCTTAAAAACAGACGTTATTAACAATTATTATGAATACAGGATATAGCTAATGCTACAAGAAAACCAATGACCCGTACTTTAGGGTGAACTACTAACCAATATAAAAAAAATTGATATAAAAATGTATGAAAGGTAATACTGTGGATATATATATATTTGTCTTTTTTCCTGTCTGGAATCTTGCCTCTGTGGGGTATCTATAGGAAATATATATATATATATATATATATATATATATATATTTATATTCTATTATGTTTCAATATCATTATACTAACCTATGCTATACAATTGATTGCTTTAATATGCAATATGATGCTAATGTCAAATATTGCTAATTCTATTTAAACTGTCTGTCCAAATATGATCAGTCTTGAAAAAGACTGAGTCGAAACATGCGTTGGCTGGTCTTTTGCACAAGAAAATAAACTGGACTAAATAGCCCATTCAAGACACTGACTTTAAACCCAAACTTTACTAAGAAACTATGTTGTACACACTGTAGAATTGTATTTGCTAAGCGTGAAGTGAGAGAGTTATTTTCTTTATTTAGTTTGAAGTGGCATATGTAAGGGAGAATTCTCTGTTTAGGCTGAATTTCCTAACCTAGCGAGTCCCCCAGCAGCTTTGCTGGATTTCTGGAGTTTGTTTTTTTCTCCTGCCGAGAGTGACTCTTTTTTTCCCCACTCTTGGACATGATTTATGGTGTTCCTTTGAATGTTAATGTGTTTCATGGGCTATGGGGTCTTTTACTCCATAGGGTCTCATATGTTTTTTTTATGTGTGTTACACAGCACCCTCTGTGCAGTAACACAGGGGTGTCATAGTGACCCCCCACCATAGACTCCATACCCTGGGACCGACTACTGTCTCCCAGGGCATGTAAAGTCACCATTGGCTTTACTAGTCCCAAATTATTAACAGAACCAGTACAAACCATCATATTGTGGACGTACTGGTAGGGGCAATTCGATTGCCCCTGGGTCTGTTATTCAAGGGGGCACTGTCCCGTCCCCCCTCGTCGAGTTTTGGCTGGTGGCAGTGGATACTACTTTTTATATTCAACCGCGAATATATCTCTATGGGATTTTCCTATTGTTCGAGGCTAATACTTTTTAACATAGCCTCTAACATACCGCCGGTTTATTTATTTAATATTAATTCACCAGTCGGTATTTTCTGCCGTTTGTGTTCGCCTAACTCCAAACCAAAGGTCGAGCCCTTTGTTCCACTTTTTGGCGGGCTTCTCTACAGAAGCCTCCAAAAGTGGTGCCACTCTGTCTGGGTACCACAGGGGGTGTGAGAGGGGGTTTAGGCACCCTGGACTGAGTTACCTTGGTAACTCAAGTTGCACACTTGTGTGATTGGCCCAAGTGGTGAGCCGGCCGGCGCACCACTTAGCATGTTTGATTGACAGCTAGGCTGAGTGAATGGGGGTGTGCTGCATAAAAGCAGGGCTTTTGGGACTGGAACTTCAGAAGTCGCCACAGGACCTGAAAATCTGACGAGGGAGAAGCTGAGCCGACCTGCTACGACGACACCACCGGTCAAGCCCTGCTGAACCGACTCACCACTTCCCAACGACAGAGGAGATCTCCCTGCTGGAGAGTCTTCTTCCCCTGACTGGTGGGCACAACCAGTTTACCTTCTTTTCTCGCATCCCAGGACGTCTTGTGGTCGAATTGCCTGTGCCAAGCACCCCGGCAACCGTATAGCCACTTACCACTGGACCGCGAATAAAAGGACCGCCACTTTTAATTGAGAACTCCGCGGCTGGTTTCTTCCCTGGCAGTGCAACGGACTCCTGCTTTCCTCCCCGACGAGATCCTCTCTTCCCCCGGACGAAGCACCGACTTGCACCCGCTGCCAAGAACAACTGCCCCCGCTGGAGCGTTTTCACCATTTTAAGGTACCGTGTCCGCCAGGCCTCCCTTTCTAAAGATTGCTACAAGGTAACAATAATCCCTTAACCTTCTGGACTGGGCTGGCCGCCTTGAACATCTAACTGGTCCCTTTCTGTTGATCCGGCCTTGTTAACTTTGACTTTACGGTTTTAACCTGCCTTTTTCTCCTACTGTGTTATTCCGAAAGTGTTGGGATCTGTTTCTATCTTTGCTCTGCCTTTCTCTCCCTTTTTAACCTATTGATTAGAGTGCCATCTACGTTAAGCGCTCACCAGTGTCTGAAAATAAGTGTTGCTTTACTTAAGACTTGTCTAATAATCGTTGAAGGGAGTGTATATCTTTTAGTGACCGTGTTTTTGAACTGCTTGATATTAGTGCCAGTGTGTTTAACTAGATGTGTTTCTTTTAAATAAATAATTATATCTCTTTTACACCAAGCTCTGGTCAGTGTTTGCTTGTTCTACTGTGTTCTTTTGACCTATTGTGAATACTCTGTATACTGCCTAACTCTTCTTGAAATAAGTCTGACTGCTCAGCCACAGCTACCAGGTAAATCTGGGTGGTACAGACTGCTACCAATTGGGTTTACTGCCAACCACATGTAGTCTTAAATCTTTTGCAGTGGGCCCAGAGGGAACTGCACAGGTTTCTGCCTAACAGCATACCATTCATCACTCGGCTCACAGCTGGCAGAATATAAATATTTAGGAACCCAGCACAATTGGACACAGTTTACCCTTACTTAATTGTGATTTGTTCCAAAAGATAGTTGACAAGGTTAACTGGCTTTAGCCTAAAACACTGATTTGATCATAACAGTTTATAACAAGACTGACAGTTTATCAGGCCATTTATTTGGGGAGGTTACACTGTGATGAGATCTTATGAATCTGAAACACTCAATCTTAGAAGAAAGAGGACTATAAAGGCAGACCAGGACCACCAGCCTACTTAGTGTTGCTCATGCAGACTTTACACAGTCTCCAACTTTAGCCTCGATTAATTGTAAGTTACTCACCGTAGTGACTAGCATACTCCTAGTCCATAGTCCCCTTTCCTCCATACTGTATGGGCGTCCCTCGTTAGGGACGGGAACACAACTTTTTCACCAGAAAAAATGTCTTTCCCCTTTAAATGTAGTTGTGTGCGACTCTGCCCACCGGCGCCACACCTGTCACACCTGTCACCTTTGACACATTCGCTATATTACATTTGCCTAGTAACTTTTTTTTAAAGGTGGTGAATGGAGGGATATATGGAGGAAAGGGGATTATGGACTAGGAGTATGTTAGTCAGTACAGTGAGTAACTTATAATTACTCCATTTGTCCTGTCCGCTTTCCTCCATACTGTATGGGTGATTACCACTGAATGAAGCCCTGGGGAGGAGAGACGTTGCAACTTTTAATAAAACACGTTTTTAGGACCACTTGGACAAATGCGGAGTCTGATCTGGCACTGGCGTCCAAGCAATAGTGCATGCAGAAAGCCGATGGGGAGGCCCAAGTGGCCAACTTGCTGATTGTTTTTCATGGCAAATTTCTTTGGAACACAACTGCATTAGCCTTGGCTCTGACCGCATGAGCGCGCATGTTTGCTGGCAACTTCATACGCTGCACCTCAGAAGCTTCCTTGATGGCCAAAACTGTCAACCTGGCTATTGAGGCTTTGGAGGCCTGTCTGATTTTGACCCTCCGAAAGTGATGGCTTCAGATTTCCGATTAGTCCTGTCCAGGTAGAATGTGAGCGCTCTCCTGACATTGAGACAATGCAGAACCTTTTCTGCTTCATCCTACGGATTTGGAAAGAAGGTAGGAAGGACTATTTCTTCGTTGAGGTGAAACAAAGACACTGCCTTTGGGAGAAATTAGGGATGTGTCCGTAGCACCACTTTGCCCCGATGGAACATGTTATATGGCTCCGATGCCACCAGGGCCCGAATTTCACGGATCCTGTGCACCGAGGTAAGGCCCACAAAGAGCACGGTCTTAATAGTGACCGAGGCGATGAGCTTAAATGATCTATGGGTCCGGGCGCCAAGAACCATGTTGAGATCCGAGACCGGGTGTGGACGCTTGACAGGAAAGTGCAACCTGGCTAGTCCTGCTAGATGCCTTTTGACCACAGGGCTGGCAGTGCCAGGTGATTGCACACGTGTCCTCCTGCACTCCAGAGTGGCAGATGTGCAGAGAAGGACAGCACGTGGTCTAGGGTGCACCCGAATGGGTATATGCTCTTTTCCTTGTCCCAATGGCAGAACCTTGTACATTTTCTTCTGTATTCGCTCCTAGTGCAAGCGCTTCTTGCACCTTGGATGACATACAAATTGCCTCGGAACAAATGGCGGTGCTGCAGGGTTATGTGCTCAGGAACCGATTGCTAGGGCTAACTTCGTTAGGGAGGGGTGGACTACAGTCCCTCCCTTGTTGGGATAATAGTGGATCCGGCCCCAATGGGAGGGGAACTGGTGGTTGATTCGACAGCCATAACCGCTCTGATGACCATGGTCTGGCAGGCCACCGTGGCACTATCAAAATGAGACTTAGTCGACACACCTCCCTGACCTTGCAGATGAGCCGGTGTATTAACCAAGTTGGTGGGAATGCGAATGCCCACATGCCGTCCCACTGAATCTGCAGCGCACCCCCCAGTGAGGTTCTGCCTTGTCCTATCCAGGACACAAACTGGTGACACCGCCTGTCGAGTAAGTTGGCAAAACGGTCTACTTGTTGATGACCCCATTTGTTGAAGATCTCCGTCAGGACCCTCTCATTCAATTGCCACTAATTGTAGATACCCAGCCTGCTCTCAGCCAATCCGCCTCTAGGTTGGACTCCCCGGCAGGTCGATGGCCGAGAGCGATATGGTGTTCGCTAAAGCCCACTCCCATATGTCGATGGTTAGCCTTTAGAGGAGGCGATCTGTCCCCCCCCCCCCTGTTTGTTGAGGTAGTGTCATGGGTTTTGACCCATGTTGAATCAATAGACTGGGTGGATGTGGGGATGAGCTATCGCCGCCCACCTTCACGCCAGAATAGGAGAACTGCGCAGTTGGCACGAGACCACTCCAAAGATACAACCTTCTTGTGGGGAATTCATTTTCTTAATCCCAAAAATGGTTGCATTACCAGTAGTCACCACTATCAGAAAGCTGGCGTTTTAAAACCACCAGACTTTTGTGTAAAACTGAACAAATGAAACAAAACCAGACCAAGGAAAGACTTGCTAAGAGGTGGATACAATGTAAAACTATATTCTGAAATGATTTGAAGGGAGTAATTATTTAATCTATAGGTATAAATTGTCAGTTTGATTTGAATGTAGAAAACTGGGAACAAAAAGTGACATTTAGCTGAAACCTGGCTTAATGAAACTGAATTCTGCTTGACAACTACCCCCGACAGGAGTTGATACTGGATCAACAGCTGTGTTCCCAGGCCTGGCTGCATCCTGAGGTCACATGGCCCTTTTGATTAGATTAGGGGTGGAGCAGCTGGGGACTACAGGGAGTTGAACAAAGGCCTGTCCTGGACTCAGGCAAATGTTATATTGGGGGCGTCGTAAAAGTGGCTTCCTCTTAGGGGAAACTGGGAGGGGCAGTGCCTCTTCTAGCAGCTGAGCTTGGGGGAAGTGGATAAACCAGTTATTTCACCCTTTGATGTGGGAAGCCACACCCCTTTTTGACCAGGGCATAAGTTTAAAAAGATAGATAACTCAAAGTGCAGACTTGTCAGAATTCTATAAGTAATATTATTATTTTTGTGATTTTTCTGTGAACATTTTGAGATGCGTTAGGACCCTGTGGTGTATTCTAGGGGGTTGCTAGCGGAAAATAGGGTCTCACTCCAAATGTCTGCATGTTAAAAATCTGACACTTCATCAATTAATGCCCATACTCCTTGCGCACATGTGTGTAAATTTGGGTAAATGTCCGATATTGCAAAACCAGTTAAAAAGCGCAAAATGTCATTTTTGAATGCAAGCCCCCAGGAAGATCAGAGGCGGACAAGCATGGACCATAAGGAATATATAATGTGCACATGTAATTTCAACAAATTGTATATCTGGGAAGGATGTATTGGAATCAAATATAGATTTGTGGGCAAACTGACCAGGGGAGGATCCTCTGACCCATAAAACCTACAGCATCACTCTGACTCACATTTCCTTCCCCCAATCATGGGAGAGGGGAGAATTGGGCCAATGACAAGTAGAGAGGGGCAGGCTTAGCTAGGCCCAGGCACACACCCATTTTGAAAACACATAAAAAGAGACTGCTGGGACAGGTAGAGACATTCAAATCCAGTTGCTGCGGAGCGTTTTGCCGGACCACACAACATCCAGAAGATACCAGTTCCAGACTGACTCCAGCTACATACTCCAGAACCTAGAACTTATACTTTAGAACCTAAATTAGAGGCCTAAAACCACAAGCTGAGTTCTCTGCAGCAGGCCTCCAATCGTTGCAAGCTACTCACAGCCGGGCGAGCTGCTTGAATCCCTTGCCAAGAACTTTTGCCAGGACCAGTGCAGAGATCCAGGAGCCGTGCAGAGACCGCTGTATCCGGACAGACCAGAGATCCAGAGTGACCCAGACCGCTGTGAGCAGAACCAGAGAGCTGACCCAGATCACTGTGAAGTGCCGAGACCAGAACCGGAGTCCAGTCCAAAACCTGACCAGATCCGTGGCGAGGCCTATTTCAAATTTATATTGTGAGTACCTAGCAGAACTGTGCAGAAACAATCTCTTAGTTAAAATAATCTAATCCAAACTATTTTAACCTAAGTAGAACAGCCTCCTAGAAATCGTGTCATCTGTCATTTGTAAAGCTGCACAACTGTCACCTGTCAATTCTGAAGCTGCAAGCTGTCACCTGTCATTTTGAGTTTACTTTAAATCCGAAAAACTACCTTTATTTAATCGTCCGTATCTCTGGAACCGTTTGGGATAGGAACGAAATTTAACTTTCCTCTGAAAGCTTAGAATCTCAGCTTTCCAAGGAACCTAGAACCGACTTGCTACTCCTTATACTTTTGCCGTGATCACGATTCACGCACTCGCAAATTTTACCGCGATTTGGTTAAAAATCCAGCCACGTGTAACCATCAGCAGTCATTTCTTTCCTTGCTAAAAATTCGTTTGCCTCTTAATCACCATCTCTGAATCATTGCTAAAGTGAGCCTGAACTCATCCCAAGTATCTCTCACTCACCCTGAACCTCCTAAAGGGAATTAAAAGCATTTTCAGCATATTTCTCACTTCATTGCCACCACATTCAAAGCACTTGGGCCTGTGTTTTAAAACTCATACCGGTTTTCTCTAAGCTTGCTGGGGGGGAACTGAATTTCGTATTGTATTTGATTGCATTCCTGAGAACTGTGTGCTCCTCCTTCCATCTACTTCCATCTCTTACATTGCATAGGGGAGGGGGGTGAATTGCCAGAGAAAAAGTGATTATATTATCTTTTGCTAAAATCATCTCAAGTATTTCTGTACTGCATTTTATTCCTCATTGCTTTTCCCTTGAAATCATAAAAGTATTTTTGCTACTTGATCCATCCTATACTAACTCCTCGATTATAAAGAAGTGTGCTAGTGTCAGATTACCCATTGTTGATTAACATTATATTTATAAGGGCGATATCGATTATTAATTTATTATAAAAGCGTGGTATCTATATTTTGTCTTATTTCTCAAATAAACCTTTTAAACTTGTAAAACAGAACTACTTCTTGGCTCAGTGGGGTCAGGGGGATTCTAAGAGAGGGGTGTTATATAGGGGTAGTCATCCAGAACTCATGAACTGGAAAAAGATATATCAATAAGGGTTTCCATTCAGCATCCCAGACTAGGCACTGACTTAGCTGTAGTGTTGAATTGAATCTTCTTACAGTAGTACATGCAGGTAGAACCGCCCGTCTGAATGCAGACTGGGCTGTTGGCTATATGGCTAGCTATGAAAGCTTTCCTTCCAGTTATCATTTCGAGCCAATTTATGTGCCTGTCCTGGTCTTCTCTCGACCATATGCCATGCACCACTGTAGCTGTTCAAAGTAGCTCCCCAACCCTCGAGGGAGGAGAATGTTCTGCCTGCCATGAGATTGGTGTCCGTCCTCCACCATCGTAGGTCCTGGGGAAGAGGAGCTGGTATGCCGACTAGTGCTGCTTGGGAACCCGTTTCCCGGCTCCAGGAGGCCGAGAGATGTAGCTGCAGCCTCCTCATTTTGAGCCTGGTATGAGGCACAGCCAGGAGGCAAGCAGCGATAATCACTAACAAGGGCTGGTACCACCATGCCGAAGTCAAAGCACTGCTAAGGAAATGCCCTGTAGCCGATTTGGTCGCTGCAATCATGTCCGCGGTGGGGAAGATCATCTCCACTTTCATATCCCAGATGCGACCCAAGAAGGTCAAGGACTGAGTAGACTGGAGCTCCGGCTTTTTGAGGTTGGAGACCACAGTTCATAGTGCATATGCATAAGCATGGCTGCTGTGTTCTTGACACCCGCTGGAAAATGCGCTCAAACCAGCCAGTCGTTGAGGTATGGGTAGACGTGGGGGCCCACCGACCTGAGCAGTGCCGTCATAGCATTCATTAGTCTAGTAAACATTGTTGGGGCTGAAATGAGACCGAATGGGAGAACATTGTAGTGGAAGCCCATGATCCAGAAACGTAGGGAGGTACAATGGGCCTGCCAAATTGGGACGTGTAGGTATGCATCCTTCAGATACAGGGATCATGTCCAGTCTCCCCAACAGAGCGACTTCGCTATCAATGTTGGCATAACCATCTTTAACTTTTGAAGGGGTAGGTAAAGGTTTAAGGCTGACAGATCTAGGACTACACGCAGACCCACCTGGTTGTTCTTCTGTGTTGCGAAGATGCAAGAGTAAAATCCCAAGCCTTGTTGTGAGGCAGGAACTTCCTCTACAGTTTTGCCAACTCTTTTTTTTTATTGAAATGCATTAGTTTAATTACATATAAACTTTAAGCATATTTACAGACAGATATGTAAAAGAAAACAGGATATACGATAATTTAAAATGACAATTCGAGCCAATCACCTACAATAAAATAAGCACGTTATCTACCTATATATAATAAATATTTTCAGTTCAATTAAAGCAATGTAAAATGTATCTGCACCACCTATGTTAAACAGAAGGCATCCTCATTTTCCCTAAGTGCTAATGGCCCTATTCCATATTTTGTGTGCAGCTGATGTTATTACTACAGATTGAGCAGCGATGCTTTCTATTACACTTACCAAGTGGCCATATCCTCTACTATAAATGTCAGTCATAGCTGTACTTGATGTTAATGTGTGTCTGGCAGTCTCGCTCTCGAGTTTACAGCATCTACCCAGGTCATTCCGGGGAAGAGAATTTTTTCAGCGGCTTGTATAATAATTTGGAGGGAGATGTTAAATCGCAAGTGCAAAATAAAGCGCTTTAGATTAATTCTACAGCTTTTTGTCAAATAGCTGCAAGGCATATTTCCAAGAAAACTCTGATCTGAGTATTCATTGTATCAAGAGTGTTGGTGCAATTGCTCGATGTTGGAAATCAAATCCCATTGACAGGATTTCTGCTTAATGATTTTTTTCGTAATCAGACAAGTTTACCAGTGTGTTACTGTCAAGGCCCAAGGTTCGTAAATGGTGCCATACTAAAACTTTGTAATTCAGCAACAAAAGGATTTAAAACGGCTTGCAAGTATCTTGCTCCAAGCAGCTGCAGTAGAACGTTTGCCAACTACTAGAGAGCGGATCTCCACAAGGAGAGATGGCGTCCCAATCACAGGGAGTGGGGAGGCGGTGGGGGAAACGGGGACTTGTGGCATCGGAAGGCGGAAGCCCTGGGAAATCACATAATACCCACAGATCTGCGAACCTTGTCCGCCAGGACTGAAAATGAAGGGGAAGCCTGCCCCCCACTGGAGAGCTACGGACCCTGATGATGGGCTGGTGCCTGGGCGGGGGCCTGGAAGAATCCCTTGTGTGTAGTCTTCCGTTTACACCGTTGTTGGCAGGGAGGCTGGTCAGGCTCTATGAAAGCCTCGTCAAAACAGGTTCATCCCTGTTCCTCCAAAACCATCAAGGACCACAATGACACCCTCGCTCCTGCTCTTGCTGATTTTTGAAACCACTCGTTTGCCTCAGGATCCTTCCACTCCCCTCTGAAGCAATCCCTTGTGCATCCTCTTCTCAAGAAACCCACAGCTGATCCTTCATGTCCGGCAAACTATCGCCCAATTTCCATTACCCCCTTTCCGGGCAAACTCCTGGAAAAGCTGGCCATCTCAGCTTAACCTTCATTCAGATTCTGTTGGTTGTCTCCATGACCACCAGTTTGGCTTCAGAGCGGCCAGAAGCAGGGAAACTGCTCTCCTCAATATCCGTGAAGATCTGCTCTCCAACCTTGATTCTAACATTCCCTCTGTCCTCATCCTTCTTCATCTCTCTTCTGCTTTCGACACAGTCAACCACACCATCCTGCTCAACCGTCTCTGTGATAATCTGGGTATCACTGATCAGGCTCTGGCCTGGCTGACCTCTTTCCTCTCTGATCGACACTCCCAGGTCCAACTGGGGTCTTTCCTATCATCTATCTTCCTCTCCACCTGTGGGGTTCCCCAGGGGTCTAACCTCTCACCCTGGCTTTTCAACCAATACCTGGCAACTCTCGCTCATTGCATTGCCATTTTCTGCTCAAAATTCTAGTGCTACGCTGATGACAACTCATTTTCTGGCTGCCCTCGGCCACCTCCTCTCCCTCTCTCATCTCTGACTGCCTAACTGCCATTCAAAATTGGTGTGGCGCCAATGATCTTTGTCTGAATGCCAGCACGACGGAGATCCTCCTCATCGGCACACCATCTCCATCCTTTTCCCTCACTCTCTGGCCGGCCTCCCTTGGCCTTCCTCCTACCCCTAACTGCGAGGCTACGAACCTTGGCGTCATCTTTGACTCCACACTTTGCTTCTCGGCCCATATCTCTGATGTCTCTAAAAAGTCAAACTTCAGACTGCACCTCCTCAGAGGTATTCTGCCTTTCCTCTCCTTCCTCCAGAAGCTCATGGTATCCCAAGCTCTCGTTCTCTCTAGGTTGGACTATTGGAACAGCCTCTTTCTAAATCCACCTGCCTCTACTCTCCGCCCTCTACAACTTATCCAGAACAGGACTGTGAGACTTGTCCTTGGCCTCAAGCCCCGGGATCGTATCTCTCCAGCTTTGAAATCTCTCCATTGGCTCCCAGTGGATGCAAGGATTAAATTCCAAACCCTCTGCATTGTCCACAAGGCTTCTGGGGCCTGGGTCCAAAATACCTTCAGCTATCCCTCCGCAAATACCTCCCCTCTCGAGCTCTTCGTTCCTCTACCTCAAGGTCAGTCGTTTTTCAAAGAAACGAGCTGGGGGTAGATCTCTATCTTCGGCGGGGGCCTCCCTCTGGAACAGCCTCCCTGCCACTCTAAAACTTGAGGAGAACCATCCCCGGTTCCGGAAGCACCTCAAAACCTTCCCTCTTTGCTTCTGCCTTCGCTCCCCTTCTCCCCTGCTGATCTGCTCTCTTGGCACTGTGCACCTGGCCACCCTCTGTCCCCTGGGCCCAGGTACCTGCTCACCCTGCCACCTTCCTGCACTGCCTCCTGGCCACCCCTTGCACTGGGGACTGTATCTGTACCCATACTGCCCCCCCCCCCCCCATTTTTCTTCTTTTCTGCACTTATTCAGACTTACCCAGTCTGCTGCCTTAAACACAGCACTTGTCACTTGCTGGCTGCACTACCACAGTTTGCCTCAATTTTCTATTTATTTTATTTATCTGCGCTCCTCGGCGTCTGCACTTTCCACTCTCCCCCTTCCATGCACTTTTTCCCTTTTCCCTTTCCCATGCACTTGCGCATTCTCAATGTCACTGGGCCTAGTAAGATCGTTTTTATGTTGTGCTGTGTTCTCCATTGTTCCCCTCCCTTGCCTAGTCGCGCTCTAAAACACTTGTGTACGAGCGCGATACAACTAAAATATCTTATCATATATCTAGTGCAGCGTTCCTGGAAGCCCCTGAAACCACCAAAGGTCCGACCTCTGTTAAACCGCGACTGGACCTGGCAAAAGGTCTTATAAGCCGGATTTTCAACTATAGCTAGAGATGGGGCTGTTTGGGAGCTATTCTTTTTCTTGTCCAACTCTTCACCAGTGGACGAATGGAACAAGTCCCCTCCCTCAAACGGTAGATCGAGAATACGGTCCTGTACATCTGGATTAAACTTTGTGGCATTGAGCCACGCAGTCCGCCTCTTGACTGTAGCCACACACATGGCCCTACCTGCTGTGTCGATGTGAGCCACAGATGATTCCATTAGGTCTTCAACCACTATTTTTGTTTTAGCGAGATCGGCCCGGAACCGGGCCTGCCTATGAACTGGGAGTTCAGCAATCCTTTGCCGTAGTTTTTGGTTTACGGTGGCTAGCATGGCGTACGCATTTGCTTGCCGTAGGTGGTGAGTGGCATTTGAGTATACCTTTTTCCAAAGGCCTCCAAGACCGTTTCCTTCTTGACTAATAGGGACGAAGTGAAATATGACATGGAAGTTCGAAGTTTAGTAGACATTGATGCTGCCGCGTGTGGTTGTGGGTGCACTGGCAGGATGAGAGAATCGGCCTCTGCCTGCCTGTAGTTTGCATCTAGGTGCTTGTTGGCTGGCTGTGTGACATGAGCCTAACCCGTCTTTGCCAGGGTCTCCACATCCTTTTATAAAGCTATGCCCGATTTGGTGGCTGAGCAGATGGTCAGTACCTCTGCTAGGACCCCTGCCTCTGCCTGCTCCTTTTGTGGCTGAGGAATCCCCAAGTACTCCGCCAGCCCGGCCAACCTTTCATGGAAAGCCCTTGCGAAGGAGGTGGTGTTCTGATCCTCGTCATCCGTGTCGCCTGCTGTGTCTTGCAGGTCTGTGAAGTCTGCTGGAGGCATATTTGGGGGCGCTGCAGGGGGCTGCGCTGTTAGGCTGGGCGGGGGAATCCTCAGGCTGCGCGGGAGAATCCTCGGGCTGCGACGAGGCCACCACAGTATTTGGAACCAGGGAATGTACCGAAAGACGGAGGTTTTGAAGGTGCCAGTGTTTAGACTGAAGCTGGGTGCTGCAGGAGCATAGGCGAGATCATGTCTTGAACGATTCCCTCGAGTATATTCCCCATTTACGGGGATTTAAGGAGAGAGAGCAACTTGTCAAAAAAACTCTTGACACGCTGGTGCATTGGTATGGGTGTGTGGGTTTGCACGTACTGCTCAGTTTTGCCTGCATGCTCGGGCGTAGCCAGCATCCATGTAGCGCCCTTGCTCCGATGTGGTTGGGTAGGAGGTGCACCATGTGACCATAGGAGACCATTTCACCCTTGGTGTGAAACCCGGCCTTTGCTCGCTGGAAAGGCACACCCCCGGACGAGCTGCCATTTTGTCTGGCTACGTGGTCATTTTCTCTTGTACTGCATCATGTGCTGGATGCGTGTCTTCTACTGTACTTTACTTGAGCGTGCAGGCTAGGGCCTGTCCTGCACCTCAGATGTGCACCTGGGAGGCTCGGTGCCCTCTAACATGTTTCCGGTAGTGCTTTCTGTACTGCACGTAGGCGCCCCCTCAGGTTTGCACCATGTAATAGAGCAGAGCCCCTCGGGGGAATCCCCGGTGCAAGAGCCGTCTGGCCCCTCAGCATTAGGACAGGGAGGATCCGTGGACCGCCTCAGTCGTGTGGCCGTTAGCTCAAGCACCCTCGGTCCCCTTGCTGGTAGTAGAGCCTGATAGGCCCCTCCCGCTTGGTCGCTTCCCTGGGAAGGACTCACCCGTGCGGGGCGCTTTAGAGAACAGATACTTACCGTAGACTTGGTTGGTCTTCGTACGTACTCCTTAATATGCTCCGGTGGTGATCTGAAGAACAGCTTCCTCCACCTGGCCAGCCGGTTCTATAGTGACCGGGGTGTAAGTGTGTCGCATGCCAAGCAGCTGTCCCAGCCAAGGCACCGGAGCCAGAGCGCGTGTGGGTCCGACGTAGGAAAGGATCCATCGCATGCCGGGAACCTGGTAAAGTCCATTGCAGCTGACATGCGCCGGGGAGGGACAACGCACTGCAGGAAGGTGTACTTATATCACTATGGCAAATTAGAATGGTTAGTAAAGAATAAAGGAAAGAATATCCCTGGGGAAAATCTGACCACGTGGAATCACAAAGGGGGGAAAAAGGGCCTCAACCACCAGATAGGTAAAACAGGTCTGCTCCCGTTGAAGCGGAAAAGAGGACTGCAGTGTGGCGCCGGTGGGCGGAGTCAAGGGAGTGCATGCTCATGGGGCCGCACCTAACTAAATGTAAAGAGGAAAGACATTTCTTCTTTTCCCCTTGGGCCACAGCCTCATACCATTGGGTATGGCCCAAAGAGTCTCTAAACCTGAAAAATCGCTCACATGGATTATAGTAAATCTCTTTATGAATTTGTCACCTTGTCTCCTCCAAACTTCCCCTTTCTTCATAAATATTGACAAGCTTACACTATAGCACCTCTTTTCAAGTGGTGTTTGCTTTAAAAAAGCTGTGCAAGTCTGTCTCTGTGCTGTTCCCCATCTTTCTTTATCATACCTGTATTGTGGTCTCGATCAAAGGAACTAATATGCAAAATGATACTTCGCAGATTTACCTTTTTCTTACTCATATTTGATATACTCACATCACTTGTATTGACGAACCAGGTTATCTCTCCATACGATGCCAGTTCTCCATTGACATAACACCGAAGTTCACTATTCTTCCATCGATTATATATGTGCACAATTGAAACCATATACCACTGGACAAAAAAGAGACAGGATATCAGATAGCATAAACTACGAGGGACATATTCTTAGTTGCACAAATGGTTTCTCATCAAAAAGTTTGAACAGAACAAGTATCGAGCTCAGTAGCTGTGGCACCAGTTTGTATGATCAGGATAAGCCAAGCAAAGCAAGTTTAAATGCTAGGAAAACCATGTTGTGCCTTTGAAAACGTTTTCAGCAAATGTAACTGAATAAAGAAAGCCACATGGCAAGCATAGCTAGCTTATATTTCACTAGACGTCCATATTTCATAGCTACCAACTTGTTTTAATATCAAACATCTGATTAGAGACATAGAAAAGACTAGTGTTAATGAAACTTATACTTGCACATGATTTGTGTTTCCAATAAAAGCTTTCATAATGCTGCTGCATACATTTCTTTAAAGACTCACACAGCAAAACAAATATTTACATGCAGCCCACATTTGGTTCATTACAACAAATTTGAAAACAATGGTTTTATCTTTGTATATGTCGACTGAATACCTACTGGGGATGATGGGGCACTGGGAATAAATTTAAGTTATTCTATTTAGGGAACATGATTAATTTTGAATTTTCATCAATTGGATTATTCTGTACATATGAAGTTAGTTTGAACAGAGAATGTGTACAGAAGTGTATAAAAAGTGTATATATTCTACCAAAAAAGGCTACCATTCTAAAAAGGTTTTAACACAGATATAAGTGCAACTAACTAATACTTGTGAACGACTCTGAATGGTTTGAGGGAAATTTGTGTGTAGATGAAAATCCACTTAGGTATGTCTAATTGTACATGCAGTAATGCATCTCCCAATGATGTGTGTGCTTTCTTGAACAACAGAGACTGTAGTTATTCCTTGATGACATTATGCTGATCAAGTGTTATGTAGAGAGCATTGCCACGTATAGCATTCAAATGGTATGGCAGTACCAGGTGTTCAGAAAAGGCCATCCCGAGCAGAAATAATTCATCAACAATGTGTATGTTTATCAATTTGTTGTACTGCTCTCCTAATCATTAATAAAAAATAATTTAACACAAAAATGGACCTCGCCCCTTTTCTATTTTAATGTCGGTGGCCATTTCTTTCCAATCCCAGGGTGCGAATAGCTTTCACGCCCCAACATTTTGATGCACGAAAGGCTCCACAATTAGCTGCAAAAATTGTGTGGGCAAATTACTAGAACACATTTTCAGCAAATGCAAATGTAGTCCAGATTGCAAGCTGAAATGTTATGACCACAACTGGAAGCACAGTCACTCGCCAGAACCTGTGCATCCACTGGTTCTCCGGTGTCCCTTGCTCATTCAGCAAGGTCCATAATTTTAGTTATTGGCCCGGCTCGGACCTTGTCCTGACAGGACTTCCATGCCCGGTCCATGCCCTTTTTGGACGTACTTGGCCACTTTCTTAACAAAAAGGGGAACATTTTAGGGTACAGTTCCAAAGCTTTGGCCACTTTACCTGGGAGCTCCCGTCTCTGGCATTCTGCTTTCAATCGAAACCTGTTTTTTTCAGGGGGCTTTTGCATTTTCTGTGCTCTATATGCACTACCATGGGGGATGGCATCCAGTCCATAGATCTGAAGTGTATAAGTGCTTCCAGCTCAAATGGAGCCAACATTTTGTCGTCATCCTGCTGGGCTTCCACGATGCTGGCTTTAGGCTCGCAGGTAGTCATTATATCATTCACGTGCGTATCGGTACCTGCATCATTATCTCCAGTATGATCGTCCTCATTTGTGGACGTCTGAGATTCCCCTGTATTTTGTCTCTCTGTCGGTCTTTAATACAAAGGTGTTTTTCAGCCTATTAAATGCATTAGCCGCCTACTGGGGCTTCCTTTTAATCCCCATTTCAGTGCCCAGGGGAGTAGAAGAGACCTTTCTCTTCCGGGCTGGTTTGCTCCCCTTATCGACCACATTTTGGAGGTTACCAGTGGAAGGCCCTTCACCAGGATCCTCACCTGATTCGCCAGCAAACCCTTTTGCAATACCTTTCCCCAAAATATTCTCCAGAACCTGCAGTATGTCCTGTATGGATCTACCTCCCTGTGCCACTGCTTACACCAAGGAATCCCCAAGTACTTTTTTGAAACTCTGTGTGAGGTCAGCCTCCATTGACCACTCATCTTGGTCACTCACTCCGCTCCATCTGGGGTCTGCCTTATCACAGGCCATCTTGTGCCCTGCATATCTGACTCAAAGAGAAATGCTTGGAGCGTGTGCAGTGCCCATCGACTGCACTTGTAGGCTACTTCCCCCTCTTTAAAGACGTTTGCAGCCAGAGCTGCTCGTCTGACCGGAGATGAGGAGTTTCTACTAAGCGCTTTGCTCATTAAACTAATCCTCCCTTGTCGGCACTGCAGAACGGGGAACAACGCTGCGTATGAATGTTGCAGCTCGTGCCTTTGTGATGCCATGCTGCGCCGCGCGCTGGCTCCTTCCCAGGCAGCCATGCGCAACGCAGCAGTGTGCCTGCTGGGAACTGTAGTGCGCAAGTGAAGCAGACCAGAGACCCGAAGCGAGCAAATCTGCTCACAGGCCCAGCCTGCCACACTATGACCATTTACTTCCAGTGTTACCTTTAGCATAGGGTAAACGCTGTATTCGCTCCGATTTAAGACGTGACAGACTCAGAGAAAAGAAGAAATTGTTTGCGGGCTTGCGCTCGAACGCTAATGCTGCACGGAGAAAATGGGCCTGGATAAACCTAATTTAACACACGACGAAATACAATTATTGATCACTGTAGCTTTTTATGTACATCTACTACACACCGACATGTGACAGACTATAAAGCACATCTATTTACGCAATTAACGGGAGAACTATGGGAAGGTACTTAGCTGTAAGAGAGCAGCAAAAAGAAGAGGAAGGGACCCAGGCAGTGCACGTTATGTAGAGGAGGAGGAGTGCATCCTCATTCAAGGGCAGAGAGGCACTCAGGACTACAGAAAGAAGAATGACAATGGGGGATAGTAGTCCCTTTTTGTTGCTTTGTTTATTCTAAAGCTGGTTGTTGATGGTTAAAGAAAATAAAATGTGAACTTTTTAAGAGCTGCTATAGAGTAGTTAATAAAGAAGTGACGCATAATACTTGCCTCTGGTCTTGACATAGAATCATTCATTTAACGTTATTTAAACATCAGAGGTTATGGTAACAGTCCAAAATGCCTCCTTGGTCAATCCTCTAAACATTTAAGTGGTGTACCACACAATTATACTCCCTAAAGTCATGCAAAGACTCCCAACAAAAAAATATAGAGCAAATACACTCCATACAAAACTTGGAAACGAGAAGCATTTAGAAGCCTGCCACCCACTTCCAGAACTCCACAAGTATGCTTGATCCGTGGTACCAGCCGCGCAGTGGCCACAGGAAGGTAAACATGTATATTAATCTGAATAACCTACTAGGTGTAAAGAAGTATAGATTCCAAAAATATGTTTGCGATCTAAAATACATTTTTACTTGTCTAACCAATGATTCCAATGGGAATGTTAATGAACTTTTTCCTACTGAAAGAACCCTTGAGGCACACCAACACATTCTGTGGGTACCAAATGGAGGATTCAAATGCCCTAATTCAGTAATGCACTCCTGATGTTCTGCAGGTCCTGCCTTTTCAGTTTGGTTACCCTGCACAAGCTCCTTAAATGTACATTTGGTTTTTCTGTGCAGTCTGTCTCACCACCAGCTCATTGTTTGGGGTGCTAAACACTCTGTCATCACTATGCCCTCATCCATGCATTGCCCACCCCTGTTGAGTAACCGGACAAACTGTGCACCAAGATTGGCCCATAACGATACTCTGGATGTGCATCAGTGTCAAGGAAAGACTGAACCTTGCATAACCGTTCCACACCCTCTAGGGGCACAGACAAGGTTAACCTTGTGGTTTCCAACTTTTACATCTTTCCATCTTTGCCTGGAACTCAACTATCAACAATGTAATATGAATTCATGGAATTTTCAATGGGAGGGTGCACATGGTCAATTTACTTAACCTTGTCATCTACTCCTTCAACTCTGTTCACAACCACCCTAATTTCCTTTGCACAGATTCAATTTACGCTGTCATCTGCAATACATCACCTTGCTCTCAATGCTATGCAAAGTCCTTTATGCTTCACAGAAGGCTTTGAAGACAGAAGATTCCCCTGTGGGACAGCGGCAAGTCTTCAGAGACCAACATACCCGGCTCTTATTTGGATTTCCCACCAGCGTCTGAATAAGTTCTTCTGTCTTGGACTTGCCCTCATGATTTATAGAATGCATTTGGGCAGTGCACAAGATCTCTATAGTATTAGGACATGTAAGTGTTAGGATTCACTCGAAGCAGGTATTAATCTCAGGTGCTGCTGCAGACACTGCACATAGTTTATAGGGTCCGTAGGAGTATCACTTTGAGGGGCCTCTAAGGCTGCAATTCTTCGGCTTGGGCATAGAGAAGACTGCACATCCTTGATCATCCCACTTACCACCATCTGGTGCTTCCAATTCTGCTTCTTAGTGCCACCTCTGGCACCATCTGTACGAGAGACCATATCAGTGCCTTGCATACTGAATTCCTCCTCCACACTCTACATTTCTCCATGGCTCATCTGGAACAACTCCTGCTACTGAAGAGAGAGAAATTGGCTTTGCTTCCCAGGCACAGTCTCCTGAGCCATTTTTAGAGATATTCTTCTCTGTTGCAGGCGGTTCTGAGCGGGGCCAATGCCACAGGCCAGCATCCATCTTGCATCCTGTTTAGATGTGCAATCTTTCACTTTCTGTAGGTTTTGAAGGCAATTTCACAGTTGCAAAAAAATACTTTATGGCATATTTAGTAGCCAGTGTGAGAAGTCAAGTTGTGTGCATTAATCTATTGTCAGCCCCAAGTCTGGTCTTATTTTCATTCCCATCATTCATACAGTAATGAAACTGCAACAAAATCAGTATATGCTAAAATGTTGGACAACTCTTAGGGAGATTTCTGTGGTGCGCTCTGGTGAGGAGTTCAAAAGGGGAGAGATAAAGAAAAAAAAAAAGAAAAAAAAGAGAGAAAGTGTGCGCGCGTACAGGTTAGTCCAAAATACACTCAATGGTAATGATGACTGGGCAGTCTGGCTTCATCATTAGGAAGAAGAGGGCTGGTATCAAGGTACAAAATGTTCCACATAAGCACATAGTAAAATGAACTACTGATAATATACATGCACGCTTTAATATAACTAATGTATTGAGCCACAACCGTTCAGATGAGTACTTTAGAAATAGTTACGGTATATGAACAGAAAATGGTCTGTAAGAGACCACACTGAACCTAAAGCCAATATAAACAACATACCACCATCTACATTGGAGGCTCAATATGAGTGAACTGCAGTGAGATTCATCAAACTATCTGTTATATAAAATGACACAAATGGGAAAAATAATTCAGGATTGCTTCAAATGCTCCAGGATCCCAAGTGGAACAAAGGCAGAAAAGTTACAATTACGTGTTAAAGTCACATAAAATTATTTTCTGGAGTACTGGAAAATGTGCCCATACAGTAAAAGAAGTAGGTTACATGCTGTCTGAGCTATGAGGGGGTGATAAACATCACACCGAGTCATCTAAGGGATGCCAAAAGAAGAGCTCTGTACCATGTTTTAACCACCATGGGACCAGACCAGGATTATAATTATAATTTTTCTTTTAGAACACGATTAATACAAAGTGGACATGGTCCACTAGCTGTTCTCTTGACCTTTGATGAGCACCTTAAGTTCACTCAGCTTTTTAAAAGCTAGTTCTTATTCTAAAGGATGATTTCAGAAACCCCAGCAAAGACCATGCCATCAAGGGTGTATCAGCTTTTGACAAATATACCAAAGCTGGTTTAAATGGTGTAAACTTCAAAGGTTTAAGGAGTAGGATTAAAAGGTGCTTTTGTGGTTTCTTGTAAGTTGAGCAGAAGAAGAACAGATGCAACATGTCCTCTAAATCTGCCTCACAAATCCTACAAATTTAGTTAGATTCCCTGTTCACTTTGCAGTAATCCCATCAAGCAAAATAACAATGAACTTGGCTCTGGTAATGAGGACAGGATCATTTCTTAGCTTGCGCCATGACAAGTAACCAGGCAGCTAACGCTCCGAGAAAATAATGTATCTCAAGTTCCTGCTGTATTCTTTAAGTTATTTCTAAGTCAGAGTTCAGATAGAACTACTTGCCAAAGATTAGGCAAGCTTGGGGCATGCAGTTAATTTTTGCACTTCACAATCTGGGGGCTGCCCATATGGCAAACCTGCCCGTTCAGTACCAACCACAAACAGATTTTCATATCGACACTCAGGTAACAGGTACTTCTGACCGACACCTATCCAACACCAAAGGTTTCTGCATCTGCCTTACCGCTATCTGACTAACCCATCCTGCCCTCCTTTCTTACAGAACCATGGCCAGTGAGGCCAACTTTATTGGCAGAAGGGTTCTATATAAGACCACTTTACATTATAGAAGTAGGCATTAAAATGCACTGCATGGAGATTGTTTAATAAAAGCCATTCACAGGACCTTCAGTGAGTCTTTCCAACTACCTATCAATTGGAACAGAATTTCCTTGGTCAGCAGGGCCTTCCAGACCCTTAGCCTTAACTTCACAGGTGTTAATCTCACATCAACTTCAAGGAGGTATTACATGTAGATCTTCGTGTACTGCAAGGTTGGGTGATGAAGGCGGTAGGCCCAAGATTTGTTTCATATATGAATTCTCCAGAACAGATAATGAAGATGTTGACAAAACCCCATATACTTGCCCCCATATAAAGCAACAGCTTTTGGTTTGGCCTTGTATCCCTGAAAAAATAATTGATAACGGCCTTGTAAAGTTTTGAAAACCTCTGTGTGCTCCAAATAGCTTCTCCCACATGCGCATCACCATTCAACTCAGAAGTGAAATCCCTAAATATTGAAAGGACTCTAAATGGGAGACGTTTATCAACCCAAAAATGCGCGGTTTGGCTTTATTTGATTTGCCACCAGGGTTACAAATTAATACTGCAGATTTAGCTGCACTTTCTGCAGTTCGAGACCCTGCATAAATGGACTATAAACACCCAGCGACTGTTGCAGTTAACAAGGAGACCTAGCCACCAACACTATCATTAGCATTTGCTAAGACCGGTATATGGAATGTTCGAAAGTGGAGGACATTCGCAATACAAGAATTTAGGGATTCAGTAAGGCCATTAATATATAATGAAAAAAGGGGGCCAAGACACAGCCCTGACATAACCCTCACTGGGCTCTCCCCCAACACCCACCATGCTTGCTTTTACAGGGCATTTAGGACTTCAGGATAACAAAAACGCACACTGTTTTATCATAGAGGGTAATTCATCCTCAATCGCAGTTAGTGCCTCCTCAGTTAACCGTGAGGGCATGCATTCCATAGAACGCAGTGAAGTGATCTACCCAGACATTGTCCAGGACATTCATGTTCACTGTATTACAATGGCTCCAATATTTGCATCCGTTATTTACAAACTCCCAAAAAGTCCTAGAATTAGGTTGTGAGGCGGCCAACAGCAAGTCTGCTCAGTCTTGTTTCTCCGATACCAGTTTCCTAACTTGCCTGGCCTTCTTGCATGCTGCTCTACCTTGCATGACTCTTCAACTGTTTTGGTTTTCTAACCTTAGGGGAGCCATCAACTGTGCTTTCGCCAGTTAGCATTCTTCGTTTATTCAAACTGCCCCCTTCGTACCTTTGAAGGTCGTGTCTCTGTGAGGAAATTAGAAGTGATACTCAGCATTATGTCCTGATAAAGATTCAAGACCGAATCTGCAGATGCACCAGCCTCCAACATATTTATTTACTTAGTATTTATAATGCACGTATACAGGACACAGTGTTTGACTAGATAACAGTAGCTCACAGTTACCCCATATATTTTCCTTCTGGGTTGTTTCACTAAGCATTTGACATTGGGTATTTGGTTTCCCCATTGGTGTTCACATAACCCATTCCCATTGTTAGAAAGGGCAAAATGGTCTGAAAACAGCACAAAACTTTAAATTCCTTAATGGTTTTTCAGCTTTTTAGCGAGATACACAAATAATCTATTGCAGTTTTACCCTTATGGCTGATCAAAATAATTGACCGGGATATCTTTATCCCGCCGCTTGTTGACCGAGCGCAACGCCTACTCCTGCAGGTAATGAACATTTTCTAGGCCGTTCGCACCTGTAGCAGGATCTAACATACAAAGCATTGGGATGTCAAACATCAGACCCTTGGTGTCATACAGAATGTTTTTGCTTGCATGGTGTAATATGTGGCCACTTTGGAAATAAAATCCATGGCCTCTTTTGGTTCCCAGTCACTCCCGCTCACAGGCTACTGAGGAAAGGTGGTCCTGGTCAAGAAGCAAAAATTATGCTATGCACCAAGAACTGAAAAACAGGATAAGCAACAGGATTGGGGTGAGAGGACCAGGGAACAGTGACCTAAATCAATGGCAGGAACTGCCAGTAAGTGCAGGTACATAGATGAATTTTGAAATTGGTCTGGCCAGACTTTAGTTGGGATATCCTGTCAGTGTTACCATGGTCCAACGAAGAAGGATCAACTTCAGATGACCCACAATGAAGCAACAGCAGCGAGGGAACATAGAGGGACCCAGCAAGCATGTGACAGCTCAGGTGGAAACAAAGAATCAGCCAAGGCAGCAGTAATGGTTCCACCCTGGGCAGCAGCTGCAGTTCATCATTTTCAATATCCCATGACTGAAATGAACGGAAGCAGAGCTGTGTAGGCTGTTCGGAGTCCAGCCAGGCATGCAAAAAGGGCAGGAAGGCTTTTAGGAGAGCATTAGCAGAGCAGGTATGGAGTTTAGACACCAACACAAGAGGGAAGTAGGAAAAGGGTTTGCAGACATATTATTGTACACTGGAGAGGCAGAGAGATCACCACAAAAGGACAGGGCCCAGTCAGAAACAGTTGGAACCCTCAGGAACAGCCCATATTTGCTGCAGTCTTCAAGGTAAGTTTTGCCAAACAAATGTCTCGATTGGCATGTGGTTTCTCTAGAAATACACACTACTATGGGTAACCCTGCCAATCAATACACAGCCGTGCACCTTTCAAAAGCTGGTCTTTCATCCCATCAGGATCCGTCAGACAAACTCCATACACACAAGCACACTCAAACATAAGTCAGATGTTTGAGTTGACTGGGAGACCTTTGTTCAGTTTAAACTGGATACGTTGCAAACCAAGAATATACTTTGTGTACCCCAGAGAGACTAGAAGGCAGCGCCACCATTTTGCCCTTTCTTCCTGGCCGAAACAAAGTAAAGTCCACAAACAAAATAGCCCCTGGGTGCTGGACTTTTAAAATGCATTAGTACCCAAATGGCTACCATATCTGGGCATTCGGTTACTAACGTGGTAAAAAGGCAAAAGCATGGAGCAGCCAAAATCCAGATTTAAACCTGCCGTCAGCTTGCTCTCCAGCACACATTTTCAAATAAAGAATACACCCAGCTTCAGAATAGGGGGCTCAAGAGGACCGGGGCCCTGGTAGCAATGTGGACTACTAAGGTCAGTAAACCAAAAAGGAGTTTCCACTGCAACAGGACTTCAGGAGAAGTCCATCTGATGGAAAAACTAAAGTGTAAAAAACAAGAAACAGCAAAAGGTTTAGGGGGACTCGGTTGGCAAAATAGACCAAATATGGAATTCTGCTCAAACACCGACATTTGAGTTACTGCCACTACAGTGTAACGATAATTAACACAGAACTTTAGCTGATGGGTCTACAGCATCCTGATACCCCACACAACTGTGAAAGAATGGAGGATATTAAATCGTGCTTAGATTTTGAAGGCACTGATTTCACCACTTTGCATTGCGAATTTGTTGACTGGTAGACAATTCGTTAGCACCTAGTTGCTTTGCCACTTTCTCTGCAATACATTATCTTGAATACACGAGCACTTTTTTTGAAAAAAGATGAGCCTTCAGATAAAAGTGCTACTTGTAGTAGTATCCTCAGTTTTCAGTTTTTCTATTAAATTCTGTTTAGTAATTAATAGGGCGAGACATCCATGCCTCCGAGGTCCCAATTAACATATCACAAAATGTGACAATAAGTAGTTGGGGTGTGGCTTTCTTGGAAATCTTTTGTGTAAGCAAGTGTTGGTTAAGCAGTGGATTGGATAAAATGCATGCAGTGCTATTTTATGTTTAAAGCATTGCATGTGCATACTTAATGAACATGGTATGTTATGAAAGAATTATTAAAAGGGGCCTTTTTCAAATATACGTAGTAAAGATTCTACCGTTATGAGGTGAGCTTGTACTGTAGAAATGTGTATGAAACATGAAGAGAACTGGTCAGAGGCCTGGCTGTCCATTCAGGTTGTCATTCTACCAAGGTGGATAATCTGAGAACGAACATGTGTACAAACCCCAATTCTGGGCTTTGGCTGGATTATAATTGTACTGGGCATTTACGCAGTGCAACAGTCGCCCAAGGTGGTTATCTTGAATTTCATCCATTTTGAACAGAAGAATAAAATGAGGCCTGTGGGAGGCAGCATTAGAGGGACAAAACCGCGAAACTGCAATTACACAGAGATGTCCATAAACCTTATCCACCAGCTTCAAGTTGCTCAAAACTCAGACGTCAGGCTGGTAAAAGGCATCTGTAGAAGAGGGCAGAAGATCCATTTACTGATTTTTTTTTATAGTATACGATATACGATACACATATGATCTGTGTAAAATTGGGTTTTAAAGTTCTTGTGTGAGTTATGGGCCTCTGCCGGAATAAATCTTTCTTCTTCTACTGAATATGTATTTCTGAGAGTGTTGCACTTAAAATTGCTTGCCTGGCAAAATACTATTGGGAATGCATCTATTACAAATCGGAATATTATTTAATACTATGAATGTGGCCCCTTTAGAACAGATCCATCAACCAAAGCATATTGGAAGCTAGCAAAAATGACCCGTTCTCCGAACAGGTTCTGTAGACAGGCCCCTAGTAATCTCACTTTTTGATTTTGGATTCATTTTTCCAGTAGATTTTCACTTTTTGGGAGGCATCTGGAAAGAGAAAGGCATAGAAACTGCACAAAATGAAAAAGTATCCTGTGCAGTGCTGTGTATTGCGGTGCAAATATCTCAAACAGTGCGTCCTAGGGACTTGAAACGTGGTTTGAGGCCTTTGAGTTTTGTTCCTCGCGTCGAGACACTTAAAATTTACTTTGTCCAGTCCTTCTACAACCACATTGATGTTTCGCCGATTTCAGGCAACCGTCTCACGTGTGATGGGGCTGAAATCCGGAGAAAGGGGTGGGATGTCCAAATGTCATGTAGCCAGTAATGTCCAGAGGGTCCCAAACAGGTAACTATGCAACATTTGGTACAGACTGGTGGAACAGTGTGGAATTGTAAAAGGAACAAACCAACTGATTTTCTGCTTTATATTTGGGATTCAGTACTCACCGTAATTGTATTTCTGATGCTTGTATCCGCTTAGATTCCATAGGCCGGCATCTAGTGGAAGCTGCAGAGTATTACAGTTGTTTTCGAAACTCGAAAAGGGACGTCTACAGGGGATGGCAGTAATACTATCCCTAGTGCGACGTCCACTGTACCCATGATCCTTCACGCGTCAAGGTCCCTCAGATGGTTTTGTTTCCGACATGCGGTTGCATGAAGTGTAGCGCGAGTACAGGTGTCTAAGAGCAGATATGAATAAGATAAAGCCTGTGTAAACATCTATGCACCTTCTACTCCGAGGGCAAGAAGGGTGGGCACACAGGGTTGGATTGGCTCCTCTGCCTTTCGGCCCGTGGCCGGCCCGAAATCGTCCTTAGGGAGTGGGGGCCGGTTTCTGGCCATGCCTGGAAGAAAAAAATAGTTTTTAAAAAAAGACTGTTTTAAATATTTTTTTTTTCTTCTTTCAAAAAGCCTTTCATCCTTTTTAGGTCGATAAATGAGTACCAACATAGGTTTGTGATATTGTATGCTTGGATTCACAGTAATTTAGTGTACTTAGGAACAATGCTATTTGAAGCCACTTCCTATTTTGTCAAGGGGTGAAAGGTTGTGTTTCATCTTCCTGGGATGTCACTTTGAGGTGGGGGTCAAATGACATCACTTCCGGTGATGTCATCAGAGGTCAAGGGTCATGAGGGTTGGGCCACTTTTTTTGGGGGTGACCGGGCGCTTTTTCTTGACCCAGTCCGACCCTGTGGGCGCATGTGAATCTAAGCAGATACAAGCATCAGAAATATGATTACGGTGAGTAATGTATCCCTTCTGAGGCTTGTGGAATCTGCTTAGATCACATGCTATGCATAGATTAGAGAGCAGTGTTAGGAGAGGGTGGTGGGTTGTGAGAAGGTGCAGCGGCGAATAGATGCTTTAGAACCGCTTGTCCCACCTGGGTATCTGCTTTAGAATGTGTGTCAATACAGTAGTGCTGAGTGAAAGTGTGTACTGAGCTCCATTTAGATGCTTTGCAGATGGCGTCGAGTGGGACGTTTGCTATAAAGGCCAGAGTAGCTCCTGTACCCTTGTGGAGTGAGCTCTCGGTGTGAAAGGCAGTGTTTTGCTTGATAAAGAATAGCAGAGCTGTATGCATCGGACTATCCATCTGGAGATGGCATTTTTTGAAATGCGGTCTCCGTCTCTGCCTGGTGCTACAGAGACAAACAGTTGGTCTGTTTTCCTTAGCGGTCTGGTCAAATTAACATAGTAAAGGACCGCTCTCATTACATCTCAAGTATGGAGTTTTTACTCAGCTGAGCTAGTTGGGTTCTGGAATAAGGCCGGTAGCTCTATGGATTGGTTTACGTGGAATTTTGAAATCAACTTGGGTAAAAACCGTGGGTGTGTTCTTACAATCTTTCTTTGTGGATAGCAAAGAAAGGGTCTTGCACTGACAATGCTTGTAGTTCGCTGACTCTCCTTATGGAGGTGATTGCTACCAAGAAAGCAGTTTTATACATGAGATGTTTAAGGCTTGACTGGAGTTTTACGAGTGCTACATTGAGGTCCCAGCCTGGCGGCTGATTTGATATGGGGGGTGGAGTCTCTATACTCCCTCCATTAATGCCTTGGTGACAGGTACCTTCCACCATGATCTTTTACTCTGAGAGCTGTCGTATGTGAACAGGGCCGCCAGGTGAACTTTGATTGAGTTAAATACCAATCCTAAATCTAACAAGTGTAGCATGTGGTGAAGAATGGGAGTTGGAGTACATTCTAACAGGTTTGTTTTGACTGGCACCGAATTACAATCCGTCTACACTTGTCAAAGTAACAGTGGCTGGTGTTTGGTTTACGTGCCTCCTTGAAGTTCAGTGAGTGAGGATAAGGGTGAAATGTTCCCCGTGCTGGGAAAGCAAGTTGGGATGGAACGGGAGCTTCATTGGATCTCACATCGCCAGTTTGCGCAGACGTGGTTACCATGGCTACCACCCTGTTCATTAGAGGAGTTGGGGGGTGGGGGAAGCGTAAGCAAATTTCCCTGACCAACTCATGCATAGGGCATTCCCCTTGGAGTCTGGTTGGGGAAATCTGTACTTGAAGTCTGGGCAGTGCTCGTTTTCTCTTGTAGCGAACAAGTCTAGCGTGGGGTAGCCCCACTGTGAGAGAATGATCTACGACATCTTTGTCGAGTTGCCACTCGTTATCTTCTGGAAGCAGATCTCGGTTTAGCGAGTCCACTAGGGTGTTAAGTTCCCCTGGTACCTGTTGTGCAGTTAGGAACATCCCCTGTTTGAGTGCCCTTTTACATATTTTCTGTGCTAGCCTGGACAAACTTGGAGAATGTGTGCCCCCCCTGCTTGTTGATACAGAACATTGCAGTGGTGTGGTCTGTCAGGATTAGTATCAAATGATTTGTCAAGTGTGTCTCGAAGGCTTGGAGCGCTTTGAATACTACCAGAAGTTCCAGCAGGTCTATGTGTTTTTGTGCTGTGATGTGAGTCTACAGCCCATGTGCTGTAAGATGAGAGGTGGTGTGCCCCTCACCCGTATAGTGAGGAGTCTGTTGTAACTACTGCTTACACTGCCGGGTCGTAGAAGGGTTTTCCTTTCAACACATTCTTTCTTGTCCACCAGCGTAGGGCCTGTACTAGTGTTGGCGAAACGACAACTACATCGTCCCACTGACTGCTTGCCTGAGACCACTGTTTCATCAACCACTCCTGCATCGGGCGCAAACGTGCATGTGGGACCAGATAAATGGAAGATGCCATCATGCAGAGCAAACGCATTGCTTTGTGTACGCTTATCTGGTGACCGGCTTGATACCGAGGTATTTGCAGCAGTATGTTTCTGATTCTTTCCTTTGATGGAAAAACCAACCCTTCCTCTGGTATAACAGCTCCTAAGAACTGTTTGCTCTTGTTTGGTATGAGGCTTGACTTTTTCTCGTTTATTGAGAAGCCCAATTGGAAAAGAAGGTTGATCGTTTTTTGTGTATTTAGGGGTGTTTACCCCGTGATCAGCTAGTCATCCAGGTAGGGGTACACTGGGATTGTCTCCCTGCGCAGGTGTGCTGCCACCACTGCCAGTACCTTGGTGAATACCCTTGGAGCGGATGCTAAACCGAAGGGTAGCACCTTGAATTGGTAGTACTGGTTTGCTATCTTGAAACGCAAGAATTTTCTGTGCGCTGTGAACATTGAAATATGAAAATAGGCATCTTTCATATCCAATGTTGCCATGTAGTGCCCTTGCTTTAGCAGTGGTATTACTTCTTGTAGCGTAGTCATGCAGAATTCTTGTGGCTTGACATAGGTGTTTGCAGAGTGCAGATCTAATACTGGGTGCTTTGTTAGATCTTTTTTGGGCACAATGAAGTCTGTTGAACAGATACCGTGTTTACCTGATTCGCCAGGATGATTTCGATGGCATCCTTTAAGAGCAGCACTTCCACCTCTTCCAGAAGTAAGCGCTGTTCCTCCTTCGTGGTGGTTCTTTGTTGCAGGTGGTGGAAGGAGGGCTTTTGGAGTAACTAAGCAATAAACGCCTGCCACAGTAGAAAGCACCCACTTGCCCGAGGTGATTCTCTCCCATTCCTTTGGGGGTGTGGATCCGCCTCTGGAGGAGGAGGATCTTTCATGGCTGTGAGATCTTCGCTAGCCCCTCTGGAAGCCCTGAGAGGATTGGACTTGATTCGAACCCCAGGATGAACCCTGACCTTGGTTGTAACCATTTCCTCTTTGCAACGTTGTCCCCTGAAATGACAAAAATGATGACCTCCCTTTTGGCCTGAGGACTTGTTTGTAAGCTGACCCAGCGACTTTAAGGTGTCATTGTTCCTTTGCCGTTTTGAGAGCATCCTCTCTACAGCTTTGCCGAAGAGAACGTTAGGCTTGATCGGCATATTGAGGATGGTGGTCTGTGTCTCTAAGTTAAAACCTGACTGGCGCAGCCATGCGTGGCATTTTATAAGTGTGCCTTCTGCGATGATTCTGCCAGCATTATCTGCTCGCTGCATCTAAATTCATTCTTTAAGCTGCAGTTAGACACAGCCTTCCTTCTGCTACTGCAAGGAAGAGTTGAGTTTTTACCAGCTCTTGAGCTGAGGGCAATAATGTGGATATTTCCTACTACTTGAGGCAGTTTTTACTGGCCAGCAGAGTGGTATTATTGGCAATTCTTGCGTGATATGCCACCGAGGTGGCCACTTTCCTTCCGAAAGTGTACATCTTTTTGCACTCTTTGTCCGGGGGTGCCTCCGACTATGCGAGAGGTGTTCCCAGCCTTTTCCTTGTGGTGGTAAACCCCAGAGAGTCTGGCTTTAATTGGCCCCTGATGTAGAGGGAGCTGGACTGAACATTTTCTCAATACAAGGATTTACTGCCCACGTTAGGTTTGGTGTCAGAGAGGGTTGTATTCTTCTCTGGACGGACTGCAATATGGGGATAAATTGGGTTGATTTTTGTCACCTAGTATATTCTCAACAAAGTCCTTGTTGACTAGTGTCTCTTGTGTCTGGATTTAAAAATGATCAGCTGCCTTGTGGAGCAGGTCATTAAATTGTAGTTTGTTATCCACCGGGGAGTCCACCACCGACGGGCCAGCATGATCTGGAGACGGTAAGACAAGTGTTATCCTCATCATAATAATGATCTACCTCTTCTAAGTCCTCTTGAACCTCAAAGTCTGAAAATGCTCCAGAGTCCTGGAGACTTTGGTTGGGGTCATCAAGTTGATACCGGTCTGGATCATGTTGAGGGGTGTCTGCTTGAAGGTTTTCTGTTTGTGCTCTTTTTGGAGGGGGTAGTTGCACTGCTGTCCCACTAGCTAATGGTGTATTCTGCAAATTGTGAATAGCCTGAGGATTTTATTAAAAAGAAAAAAAAAAAGCCAATAAAAAAAACATACGGTCTAGGTCTTCAGCAGACCACTGAAGAACTTGGTATGACTACAGGAGGGATAACTGTATGAGTATGAGGTAGTTCAGGAGTGGGCTGCCTCTTATGCTTCATAGTCTTAGACATATTTCCCTCCCCCTTGGTAACTCTCTCCTGTTCCCTATGTGATGTGTGGGACTTCGAAGTATGGTGTTTCGAAGCCCTGCTTTTCAGCAGTGTCTCGGGGATGTATTTCTTAACCAGATGAGACCGTTTTGAAGTCTGCAGGGATGTAGCCGACTTCGACTTGTGTGTGGACAGTCGTTTTCGGCAGAAGATGGAGACGCCGCTGCGTCTTTGATGTTCGGTTATCAGCTGTATTCGGGGGCCTGTCGTGAGGCGAACGCGAATGCACAGAGGACAGGGAACTGGTGGACCTTCCCCTCGATGCTCTGTGTAGCCATGTAGCTGGTGTTGTAGACTTAAGACCTTGGGTTGTGTCTTTTGTGGGGAGCGATTTGTCTGTGCTGATGCCGCCGGGTGTTGTTCCTGTAACGGTGCCGCCGGCCTGTCTGGTGGGGTTGGGGGCTTGCACGTGGGAATTCGTTGGTTCCCCGTCGCCTTCGTCATCACTGAAGACGCTGATGCTGCCGTTGCTTGAAGCACCTTCTACGTCTACGGCGGCCTCGGCCTGCATGGCGGGCCCAGCGCTTTGTCTTGCGGTCCTTTAAGGTTTTAGGCTTTAAAAGCTTGCAAGCTTTACAGCGGCCCTTGTCGTGATATCTCGGAAGACAGAAGTTTCACACCCGGTGCAAGTCCTTCCAGGGAATTTGTTTGGAACAATTTGGCCAAAATTTAAATGCTTTATTTTCCATGTCTAATTGAAGGGCAGCTTGGCGATTAGGAAATATGCATTCTCTTAGTAACCGAGATATGCAACTTCACCCCACTCTCCCTACTGTTTGGTCCGAGGCCTGATGCCGCCTTCCGAGATCGTGGAAGTTCGTCGAAGCAAGTTGCAGTCAACGAAGTTTGTCCCCGAAACAGTTGTCAAAGTTGTTTTTTGAAGAAACTGGTACAAAAGGACATAAAAGAGTGACTTCCTCTAATTTTTCAAACTAAAATGGCGTTAGCCGGAAAGGAACTCTGCTCTCAGCATCCGACGATGATGGCAGGAAAAAAACAATCTGAGGAACCTTGACGCGTGAAGGACCATGGGTACATTGGCCGTCACACTAGGGATATGATTACTGGCATGCCCTGTCGACGTCCCTTTTTTAAGTTTCGAAAACAACTACTGTAATACTCTGCAGTTTCCACCAGATGTCAGCATATGCATAGCATGTGATTTAAGCAGATTCCACAAGCCTCAGATAGTTTACCGATGTTTCCTCAAGGGGGGCAAAGTTATAGTTGGGGTCCCAAAACTTTCTTTTTTTCCCCATAGACATAATGGAAAAAAATGTGCTCCCGCGGCGGTTTGGTCCCGAAAGCATGCTTTTGTAGATTTGGTGTAAATCCATCTAGTAGTTTTTTTTTAGAATTACCAAAAAGTAGGTCAAAACAATTAGTGATATCTGGGTTCGGTCCGCTGACCCATTTCCTTGTTCGGTCTGCGGACAGTCATCTGATTGGCCTATTGGACGATGTGAAGTTTGCAGACATCGGGCGCGCCTGCCGATTGGATGGGGAAAAGCATGAAATGCGTTAGTTTTCTTCAAACGCCCTCCATGTTGGATTCACAGACTTTTGCCAGTATCCGCGGACACCACGGTAGAAACCTAACAAAATAAATGCAGCATTGCACTTTTCAAACCCAATCAAAAATCTCTGGGGAGGTGGGGTGATGAGGATGGGATGGGATATGGCCATAAGAAGCCATAAAACTGGTGTTTTCCATCCCTGAAGTCTGCAAACACTCCAGATGTCCTGGGACAGTCTAGTGGTGTCCGTGGACACTTCAGATGTCCTAGGAAATCTGTGGCTATTTCTACATTACAGGGTTGGTGAAAAGCAGTTTTTGGATGGCTTATAACTTTGGCCCCACTCAATGAAACTGCATGTAATTTTGCAATTTTATTGTAGACCTAATTCTGAATGGTTTTGCAAAGATTGGTGGGATTCGTTCAAGAGGGGGCAAAATTAGAGAAGGGGTCCGAAAATATTGCAAAGGCTTATAAATGTGGTGCCATTTGACGAATCTACACAAGAGTTTGCAAAAAGATTTGAAATCAAAGGTTTTTCTTAAGTTTGATGGGATTTTCTCAAGGGGGCTGAAATTAGAGGGGGGGGGGTCTCAAAATGTTTAGATGGCTTAGAACGTTGTTGCCGTTTGACGAATGTGGACAGTTTTGAGAAAGACTATAGACCCAACCTTCAATGTTTGTGTAAAGACTGAACGGATTTTGTCACGTGGGGGCCAAGTTATATGACTACTGTATGTACATACATTTTGACACTTTTGAAAAAATAAACATGGGCGGATTTCAAGCAAACTCAATGAAGGAGCATTGGCAAGGACCTTAAAGCATGGTTTTGCAAACGTGCCTGTCTTTTATTTTTTGCCAAGTGTCATACCTTTGGTGACAGATATAGCCTGTGGCCATGGGCAGTGGCCAGATTGTCCGGGTCATGGTACAAGGTCATGGCCGTGACAATCTGGCTACTCGCCATGACCACGAAGGACGAAAAACGGTGTTAAAGTGCCCATGTCCACCTGGGACTGGCTATGTGGTAATGTTATATGAAAACAGGATAGGCTTGAAAGGGAAAAAAATGTGCTTGTGGTAATTTGGTCATAGGGTTCTGAAGGCTTCTGTGGAAAGGGAAGATCGGCTACATACAGAGCCCCGCCTTCTCTTTCCATGGTGGCCATCTTGGAAAAGGATGTAGGAAGAAAAATCAATTTTTTAGCACCCCGGGTTCCCGCTTTGGCCTTCATCCCCCACTGCAGGGGCTGCAACAGAGGATAATGGTCGGGAGCCTTCGTTATTTGTTTATTTATAACACGCCAAAGCCCTCAGGCAAAGGGTGCACACAGACACTTTGCTTGGGCCGATAACTTGGGCTACTGGGCTGTTATCCCCAGTTCCGGTCCCTGGAACGGGGGATGAATGTCACATTATTCCCATTAGCATAACACAAAATGCAAATGGTAAGGTTGGAAAAACGTATTTAGTCTATGTACTTTACTGTGAAATGTAAAGTAGATGAAATCCTTAAGATTTTTTTTTTAGTTCTATTTATTAACTGTGAAAGGTGGTTCCTAAAGGAACCTTTCTTTTGTTGTTTTAAAAAAAAAAAGATGTTTGCAGGAGAGGTTAGAATGTAAGGTAATGAGGGAAGAGGCACCACACACTAATATGGAGGGGCAGGTGGACAGGGGAAGATGTTGCGAGTGTACTACTACTAAGGTAGTGGGCAGTGTTTCTCATGCTCCTTGATTACAGCTTCAAACGCACGTCGAAATTGCTTCCCGCTGCAGAGTGGTGTGTTGAAGTATATATAGAGGACTGTTGTCTTCCAAAGATATGGATCAACAGCCTCTTTTATTGCTTGCAAGGTAGCTGGTGGGATTTTGTGTCCCACAGAAGTAGGCTGCGGTTACAGTATTGGTTGCGGAAAATGATGTGGAGGAAGACAGCTTACTACTTGATAAGAAAGGAACAATCTTTCTTAAAGCATTGCGGTTGTTGGATTTGGTGTGAAGGCTTGGAGGTGGTCCTGTAGGAGTAATGTCCAGGTAGTCCGCAACTCAGTACAAGCACTCAGTGCATTTAACTTTTGTAGCTTTAGCCTTTGGTACATTACCAACAGTGGTAAAGAACTGCCACACCCTTGATTCTCTCTGGGTGCTAGAGGTAGGCACTTCCTCATCTTCTTGGTCCTCTTTGTTGTCTTTGGAAATACTGTGCTTTTTTTGTTGTGTGGGTCCTATCGCTGGTGGTGGTGGTGGCTCTCGGGGAGGAGGGATGGCAATAGCTAATGCAATTTTTAAGATAAATAGCATTTTTGCTACTATTCTTCCAATTAGTTGTTTTATACTGGATTGTTAATCGATAACGAGTAAGAATAGATGTAGGAGCCGTGCAAGGGTACATTTTGAGCTTGAAGGTTCCTAGATCAGTAGAAAATGCAGTTCCAAACTCTCCTCAAAGCAAGGACCTGAATGCAAAGTGCAAACACGTTCATGGACACGTCCTCATGCTGCGCACAGGCGCATGGTCACGTGCAGTGTCCGGAAGTTCCACAATGACGTCAGATGTTTGCAGATGTCGACTGAAGCAAAAACAATGGAAAAAGTAAAGAAGTGTTAAAAATGATGCTAGAAGGTGGGAAATGGCAGAGGTCTAAGGTGTAACATTATAAATTGGACAAAAACGTTGCTATAGTGTAGTAAGTATGATATTAGTAAGTTGTAGGAAAATAGCATGCACTGGTAAAAACCCATGGAGGAATTCTCTGAAAAAAAAACTTTGTTGAAGGGACGTGAAGGTTAAGTTGCACCAATAAAAACCTATGAAATGCAATGAAAAACATAGTCTAAATGGACGTTATGGTTACAAGAAAAAACGAAAAACCTAAACAAATTCACCAGTTAATGTAAGCTAAGGAACCATAACTCGTGCCACCACCGTGTACTGCTAAGACTAACAGCCAGGACATCAAAGATGACATCACAAATGTCATTGAGGACATTAATGATGACATCACATATCTGGTCCACTTGTTTTTGTTCACTGAAATATCTAGGCTAGGTGGTTTTGCTCACTGGCAGTCAGAATATTAAAATTCAAAAAGGTGCTTTATATCTAGACGTTAACCTTGTCATATGTTCTTAAAGTACTTTCCTTAGGGTTTGGTCTCAGCTCATGGTGCACGTACATGGGGCAATAGGCAGGCCTCAAACACACAATTCATTTGTATACATGAAGATAAACTTTAATGCTATTAACATTTTCCGATGCCGTTTCTTTCTTCCTTACTTTAGTTTCCCTGTATGTGCCTCTGATTTGTATGCATTGTGGGTCTTCATATTATTGTTTGTACTAGCACAAGTGTGTAGTAAGTCTTGAATTGTTAGCTTGTTATTACATGTTTAACATTAGACAATCACCCCCGACATCATGTAACCAACATTATAAGCACAACCCCTTCTAGGGACTTTTAATAAACATTAATTTCACATGCAATGTGATCAGTGATGTCATCAATTACATTTGTGATGTCATCTTTGATATCCTGGGTGTTAGTCTTAGCAGTGCACGGTGGCGCGAGTTATGGTTGCTTAGCTTACAATAACTGTCGAATTTCTGAGGTTTTTCGGTTTTACTTGTACCCGAAACTCTAAAACAAAAGCATTCATGATTTCCGTATGTAACATGGGAAGATTTTCAAGATTACCCTTCTATGGGGAATGGTGTAGATAAAGGCTATGTGTCCACATGAGTTGGTTACTGCAAGGAAGTCTAATACAATGGTGTGTATAGCAATGCATTGCGCAATGAACTACTTATCGCATGATAGTTCTTCCAACGATCTTTGATAGTTTTCTGCCACCATTAAAATCCCTTGTGGAGGCTTTCCATGAAAACTAAATGCACATTTTATGTCATCAGTGATGTCATCAATAAGATCTTTGATGTCATGGGTGTTAGTCCTTGCTGTGCACACTGGTGGCGCGAGTTATGGTTGCTTAGCTTACCATTGAAATTCATAGGTTTTTGCTAGTGCAACTTAACCACAACGTCCCTTTAACAACGTTTTTGTTAGTGAATTTCATAGGTTTTTAGTAGGGCACTGTAACCAGAACTTTGCTTTAGCATAGTGTTTTCAGTAGTGTAACAACCATAGAGTCTCTTTAACAACGTGTTTTCAGAGAGTATGGACTGGAAAGTACCAAGACCAGAACGTAACTACAATGTAGTAAGCACACTGAAGTTTGTCTACTAACTGCATGGGTGCTGCAGTAAACAATAGTAGAAAAGCATAATGTCTCATTTATTACGGAGCAATGGCTAGCACCTTCGAGTGGCTGGAAGAAAATTCCCCATATGACGCAATGATTTACACTACTAACCCCATTGGTACGCACACTACTGTGAAGGGTACATTATGTAATATCCATTGCTATATGTACAGCACATTTTCTTTTCTGTGAGAGAACATATTGGAAATGAAAGCAAGGCAGCACAAGCGGCAACCCTTCCACAACAGTATACGGCCATAGCAAAGGAAAGAAACTCTATGCATAGCAAAAAGGACAGGCTGGAAGCCAAAGTGGAAAGGTTGTGTACAAGGGTGTATTACTGACAAAATAAAACAGCTCTAGCAGACCTGCACGTGTACCCATTCCCCATGTTAAAGTGCCTCAAAATCCATGTGATGGGAGGCGTTAAGGTGATATCTCAATGTCTTCCTCCCCTCACAACCAACTTGAGGAAATTCCCAATTACCCTGAATGTGTACAAGTAAACGTTAATATGTGAAAGGTTGTTGCGTGTATATGTAATACGTTTTTTTCTTGAAATGTCGTTCTCACTCAGCAGCACACAACCCTCGTTGGAATGACCGCAATTAAAGGAAAAGGTAGGTGTCCTACGGACACCGCAGTTGCCCGGCCTATCCATAATGACAATGGAGGTATCCGTATGATGCCAGCAAGCTTTGTATGTCTGCATGTTGTCCTCCACCTACGATGATGTGTGGGAGGGGACATTTGGTCGTTGTGCAAGTACACGCATGTGTATCTGTTCCTCTGTGTCCTGGTAACACTTCCACTGTGCAGCATATGTGGACAAACATTAAGTAGGTTGTGGCGCCCACCCACGTCCTACAGGTACCTATACAGACAAACATCCCACCTGCTATACCCTAAACAGCCAGCATCTCCCAAAACGCTCGGCACACGTATGGCGCCCTATTATTCAGTATAGAAGTGGCAACAGTATGCACATGCGCACAACGTATTCTGCCCAGTTCGAAAGGAGAGCAGTGGCGACTGCGTGGGCCCTTATTTCGGTGACACGATCCGTACCCATGGTCAGCGGCAAAGTACAGTTTGAGGAACGTTGGGAGTGTTTTCTGGAAAGTACACGCTTCCAAACACACCGCAATAGGCTGTTGTACATGTATTTAGGTTTTTGAACAATATAGGCCTGTTTTGCAGGTGCAAGTTCTCCACAGCAGCCCTACAAAAGGCCACACCCCAGAGCTGCTCTGCAATCTGTTTGCAGCTTTTTCAGAACACAGTAGCAGGCCACATAGGTTTGGCGTGTAAGTGATGTTGGACCAAATGGGCTGTGCTACATTGCGTTTGCAAGTAAATGCAACCATGTCAGTCCGGCTCAGTGTGCACAGTAAAGTAGAAAAATAAGAACGGCCCTGCATGTGACCCACACCTGCAAGTGTGATAGTCCCCACTGTCCCAATGTCATGGGTAGCAAGCTGAAACCGGGAGTATGTGCATGTATGTTTCCCCAAGGACAGCGAGGGCCGTGCCCCCAATAAAGCAGAAACATTCCTTCTTCCCGTTCTACTGTCTTCTTTCCAGCACGCGTCATTGAATACTGTTAAAAGGAGCCATGGACTAGGTCGTGTTTCTATGCTGCTCCTGATGATCCCTACAATTATCCTGCATGGGCGCTTGTGAAATCTGTGTCCTTTGGAATATAAACTTAACTGCTGTTGTGAGAACATGAGGTGCACATGCCGAGTATATTCTGATGCAGAACAGTGAAGTGGAACTTCAATTATGGTAAGAAATTGTCCATGAGAAGCTCCGATACGAGGCACTTAAAATGGCGCCCGTGTGACAGAGGACAAATGAACGCCTTGTGAGATGACGGAGTGTATCCAGAGCGGACCACAGCTGAGGACTGCTGCGGACGCCTCATAACAGCAGGAGGCTGCAACCATACGTGCCGGTGAGAGACCCCGAGAGGAGCAGAAGGCAGATCACGCACCGGGCCCCAACACCGAAGCGGACATGAGCGTGGAGGCAGCCCCTTCATTCCGGGATACGTAATGATCAGACGAGCTCCTGTAATGACACGGTGAGGAATCGCTACCGGCGTGTGTGGAAGTGCCCACACTATCTCCTTGATAGGTCTGTTGCATGCCCTGCAACAGCGGCGCTTATAGAACGGCACCTCGGTGCGGATTGTAATTGACTGAGGAACTGCAATACACGAACGTAAGGGGCCTTCCCTTTTTGTTCCCGTCACGGGAAGTGTTTGCCCGCAGGAGGTTTTAAACAGCTGGGGCCGCTCCCCAGCTGACTAGAAGGAGATGGCAACAAAGTCTCCCTGTGCGGCCGCGGTGTCAGTGACACAAGTATATTTGGAGCCTGAAAGGTGACTGAACTACTAGAAAGTGGTCCAGCGTGTGATACATTGTTACACGCTCAGGCGAAGCAGGGCGGGCCGACTAGAGCAGAGTTCTGCAACCTGTGTCGCTGCAGATGTTTTGGACTACAACTCCCAGGGCCCTTCAACATGAGCTACGCTGGCTAGGGCTGATGGGAGTTGTAGTCCTACCCACCCGTAGAGCCAATGGTTGCAGACCCCTGGACTAGAGCCTTCCACACAAACGAGGCTTGCAAAGTAAGCCTACAATGATAGCAGAGAGCAACCATGAGCCAACACATTGCGCATTATTGCACAGTCACATACCACCGCGGGGCCCACACACAGGAAGAGGACTGCCTTGTGAGAGATGCACCCCTTGTGATCCTGGTGCATAGCTGCCACAGCTGATTCGTTGGCCCTGAATGTAGTGTCAATGTGGGAGGAAATATAAATGACTTAAACCTCATGTGGGGTGGAAAGCTGGAGAAGAAGCCCAGACAACATTACCCGCTTACTGTACACACCTTAAAGAGAGCGCCCCCTCTAGTTGGTGGTAACGACACAAGAGTGTAGGAGCACCCCCACAAAAGCGACCTTTCTTGATTGCTGCACAGGCCACATTGAGCACACAAAGTAGCTGCATCGGGGAAGCCCACAGGAGGGGGTTACGGGCGGAACACCCCGTGGACAACCAACAGAGGATGTTGAATGGACTGAACACTGAGGATGCCCACTAAGGGAAAGACAGAGCGAGACCAGTGGGTGCACAAAACCCACTACGCCCATGAAGGGATCATCTACTGTAGTGAGGAAGAGCATATGGAGTTGTGTCATCTGGGGGCTCCGGATGCTTGCTAAGAGAGCTGGTGCCTAGACTGAATTGTTGCTGCATTTGGTACCACGTGACTTTGTGAAGTAGCCATTCCAGCCAGGCGGACAGCGACAGTGATGGCGCTCAAAAGTGGCAAAGTCAAAGGTAAACGGCCTGTGTTGGACATTTTTACCAAAATACCACAGTCCCCGAGCATGACCACAGTCCCCGAGCATGACCACAGTCCCCGAGCATGACCACACAGGCTAAAGATGACACGCAGGGGGGAGTCAGCCACGACGCAGAGCGATAGTTTGATCATCGACGCCATAACAGAGCTGAAATCCTCATGAGGGATCAAAATTGATACAGCCATAGCAGAACTGAAGGTGGCGCTGGAACTCAAAATCGACACGGTTGGTGTGGATGTAAACCTCTTAAGACAGGATGTGAGAGCGCATGCAGAACGCACGAGTGACCTGGAAAGCGCAGTAAAAACTAATACAGATGTCAGCACAGCCAACGCCAAGGAGGTCCACATATTGCAACAACAGGTGCACCTCTTGGAAAACCGGGCAGAAGAGGCGGAAGGGCGAGCAAGACGCAACATCTGCGTGGTGGGGCTACCTGAGGGGGAAGAAGGCTCGGACCCGACGAATTACGTGGAGAACATGCTGATCCAAGAAATAGGTGCCAGGGTGCTCACCCAAGGGTTTGCGGTTCAATAGGCACACAGGGCCCAGACTAGGAAACCCCAGCCAGGAGCTCCTCCACAAGCAATTATTGCCACAATATTGAACTACAGGGACAGGGAAAAGATCCTGGAATTGTTTCGCAAGGGTGGAATGATAGATAGGGCATCAGCAACTGTCACAGTGTACCCAGACTACACCATGCTGGTACAGAGGCAACGCTTTAACTACATGGCTGTGAAAAGACGACTGAGCGCATCTGGCTTCAAATACATGTTTTTGTATCCTGCGAAACTCAAGGTCCTACACAAGGGCAAGGCGTTTATTTTTTGGAGACGCCAGTAGGCTGAGACTTGGTTGGACGCCCATGGCTGCCCGATGGATGCTGATGGCCCAGATCAGGGCGGACAGGATAGGTGAACCTAAGTATCCCTACAGGTCACTTAGATGGATACTAAAGTAGCAAGGACAATTAGCGGGGGTACACTGGGCATGTCAGCAAGATGTAGGTACTGACCGTTTTGCATACTCATCATGTGGACTTGTTGGACTAGAATATACATATGAGCGATTCACAGGGGTCGAGCGAGTGCGGTATACTATAGCATTGGTTCGGGAGATGCAAGAGGAGCACGCCTTTATCCCCAGTAGTTAGATTAGTTGGATCACCGGTAGGGTAATACCCATCTGCGGTGTCCCGAGTACTGGTAGTAGCCAAGAAAGGGCTAGATGCGGGGAAGCCCGAGATCCAGGGATGGAGCTGGGCATCAGTTGTGGAGGGGGGAAATAGGGGTGGTAGTTGGGGAGATGGAGTTTGAAGGGCAACAGTTTTGAGAAGTTTGGGAGGTGGGAGGGCAACAGTTGGTGTCAGGTAACATGGGGGGAGGGAAGGGAGATGGGGAGTTTGAAGAATCAGTTAGGGGACGAGTTTACACCCATGCGCTACTGCACATGAAGTGGAGGACAAGAAGTGGGACTGGGTATGGATGAGAGATGGCAACCTGGAATGTCAGGGGGCTCAATAGTTATTTGAAGAGGAATAAGATCATGATGTATCCAAGGAGGCAGAGAATAGGCATCGTCCTATTACAAGAAACTCACCTTACGAAAGAAAAACGGGATGTGATAAGGAGAAAATGGAAGGGGACTACCATAGGGGCAACGTATTCAGCATACGCCAGAGGGGTAATTACTTTGATAGCACAGCATGTCCTCTTTCAGTTATTACAGTCCACCGTGGAGTCTGATGGGAGGATGGTGGCGATTCGGGGATTGATAGAATATAGAGAGTTGTGTATCATTAACACATATGCCCCGAACCAAGATACTGTGGCCTATTTCAAGACCTTATATAGTAAAGTTAGCCCGTACCTCGTGGGTGCAGTTATATGGGGAGAAGACTAACTGCACGCTGGACCCTAGGGTGGACAGATCAGACAGGAAGCTAGATAGACCTGCCACTGTAGCCAAAACCCTGAGGACCCGGTTGGGAGACTCATCTGGAGGATGTATGGAGACTACACCACCCACATGAAAGACTATCATTACTCGGCCCCACAAAACGTATATACACGGCTAGACTATATGTTTGCTACTCCGGAGCTGACGTGGGAGCTAGTGCAGTCGGAATACAAAGCAAGGGTGTTCTCAGACCACTCGCCACTGATCTTAACATGGCAATACTTGCCTCCTAGAGCTAGGATCCCAACATGGCGGCTCAGCATTGAAAGACACTGTTCAGAGGGGACTTAGTAGAGGCAATTATGCATAAAGGAGAGAACTCCCTTGAGAAAGCCGAAACCATAAGTCAATTGTAGCAGGAGTGTGGGGGGCACTGGGAGAGGTTATGCAACTTGAAATAAATAGAGGGGCAGCATGCTGGTGGGGACAAGCCAGGGAGGTTTGAATTTGTATTTATTGTTTTATATAGCGCCTTAATCCAAGCCGCTTTACAGTTAACAACAAAAACACATCAAACATGGACTAGTAATGAGACACCCATACAAACGATAAAAGCAATAAAGGGGGAGAATGGACAAATACTTGACACTCAAGAGGGCGTGAACAGGAGGTTCCTTGAGTTCTACCAACAACTGTATGGAGACGTTGAAGGGGTGAATGGAGTGAGATGGTTGAAACACTGGAGGATATTGGCTTGCCTAAATTGGGAACTGAAGAGGGAGAACCTAGAAGCTTTAATCACGTCGGAGGAACTAGAAGTAGTCATTAAGCTATTACCTACTAGAAAGGCCCTGGGAGCGGACAGACTCCCGTCTTATATGTTTTGTAGAACTCACTGGGAAGTGCTCCCCCCATTACTGGCAATGTTGAACGAAGCGTTAGAAATAGGGACACTGCTGGAATCCCTCAGAGAGGCAATTATTATTCCGCTTCTCAAACCTAACAAGCCGAGCATGGACTGCGGGTCGTATAGACCGCTATCCATGCTGAACCAGGAGAGCAAGATACTCACAGCTGTGCTGGCAAATAGACAGACAAGTTATTCACAAACTCATACCGGACCGGACTGTTCGGCACAGAAGCATATCCGACAATCTCAGAAGGCTCCACCATGTCATAGAGCAAATAGAAAAGTACTTGCACGAAGTTGCAATTATTTGATTAGATGGGTTGTCAGCCCTAAAAGAATACGGGATAGGGCCCGGGTACCTGAAATGGGTGAACCTACTGTACAGTACGCCACTAGCCAGAGTCAAGACGGGAGCACTCATTTCAGAGAGGTGGCAACTCAGTAGGGGCACTAGACAGGGATGCCCTTGGTCCCTGATGCCGTTTATCCTTGCACTGGAACCCTTAGCGATATATCTGAGGCAACAATATGAGGAAGTGGGGATCTACACGAAAGAAAGGCCACATTTAATATCAATGTATGCGGATGATAGGCTGTTATACTTGTATCCCGAGGAAAACCTGCAATACATCTTAGAAGTAACGGAGTGATTTGCGTTGCTCCCGGACATTACAGTAAATCTTAAGAAATAATGTATATTCCCCTTGGGGAAGTAAGGGGATTCCGTGAGAAAATCTACCAGTATTAAAAATACATTGGGGGACTAGAACCTTTACATACCTGGGAATTCATATTTATCACACGGTAGAGGATGAATACAAACACAGAAGGCAGTGGCAAACATTGAGAATAGCATGAGATTCTGGGCTAAACTCCCTTTGGCCATGGTAGGGAGGGTGGCACTGTTGAACATGTTTGCATTGCCGAGGTTGTTACACTTTTTTGGGAATATACCATATATACGATACCAAAGCAATTATTTGTTAAACTTAAAAACATATGTAGAGGGTTCATATGTAACAATACCAGGAATAGAATAGCCCTGTGGAAACTGCAGAACATGCATGATAAAGGGGGCATAAAATTGCCCAACTTTGAGGTTTATTATTTAACCAGTCAACTACAATATGTAGCTAAGTGGTTAACGGAAGACTCAACATTGGAGTCTAGATTGTTGAGGTCTGAATGTGTTCCGTTTTCTTTTTAAAGAATCGATATGGCTGCCAAAACCAGAGCTAAAAGGGGGCACGAGGATGTTAGAACTGGGGTGGAAGATGTGGCGCAAGGCTTGCCAGGTCATGGAGAACCTGACCCGGAGTTCTCCGCAAGTGCTGCTAGTGGCATTGACCGGAGTGGACGAGCAACTGAGGAAGACAATTCGTAAGCATTGGGAACCGGTGGGCATTGCAACGCTGGGAGATGTATGGCAAGATGGGAAGGTAATGGAATTTAACGTACTGGTAGAGGAAACTGGTCTTCACTCAGGGCAGTATACTACTTACACCAGATTGGTGCAGAGGGTGAGAGAGATATGGTCAGAAATAGGGGGGCACGAGGTCTCTCGTATCTATGAAATGCTGATGTCCAGGGGGGAGGGGTGACCCAGCTGAGACGGGACTGGGAAGAGGAAGCTGGGGAACCCATGAATTATGGGTTGTGGGTGAGGGTTCGAAGATACCACAAAATAAGTGTCCAGGAATGCGAGGCTGCAATAGATCCAGCTATACGTTACTCACAGAGCGTACATGACCCCCCCCAGAGGATTGCTCGATTCAAGAACGCAGGAATACAAACATGTTCCAAATGTGGGGAAGTGAACGCAGGGATGAGCATTATGTTCTGGGCATGCCTGGAAATTGGAAAATTCTGGGAAGAAGCAGCCCACCGCTTTACCCGAGAAAGGGATCATACTAGATGTGGAATCTGTGTGGGCGCGCATGGTAGGGTTTTTTTCTAGATTGCGCAAACTGAAACACGTGAGTAAACTCAAGGACTTGGCCTATATACTGGCCAAGTGCAAAACTGCCATGGGTTGGAAAGCAACCAATAGACCAAAAGGTGGATGTTTGGTGGCACGATCTCCAGAAATGGGCAGAAGCAGAAACGGCAGGATGGAATGAAGCGGTCAATAGATGGGGGAATGAGGAAGCGGAAACCCTGATGGCCTGGTGACACTTAGTGGCCACACTGTCGGGCTCCACCCAGGCCTGCCTAAGTGAACACGATTCCTCCGGGAATACAGAGGGGGAGGTACACCTAGAGGAAACAATGGCAGATGGTGAAGTGGAGTAGGGTTGAGTTAGGGGGAGGGTAATGGGGAGACAGTGGACATTCTATGATACTGTATATGATGCTTGACGTTATATAACATGCACTGTTGGGTTTGTGTTTTTTTTTTTTGTTGATTGGTTGTTGTAAAAGTTAATAAAAAATTGTTTTAACATTGGAGAGCTCCCCATGTAACACTATCAGTTTTTTACAACAGTCCTCTGCGTGTACACCATGCCTAGAAACGTTATTGCACAATCCCTCTGCCTACAGAGTCCCATTTCTATTACCGCCATCCTGAAAGTTCCCGGATGGGGCTTTCGTGCTGCGTGCGGGTGTGGGGAAATACATTGCAACCAGGGTAGAAGGAGATGATTGTAAGGGGCAGCTCTGAAAGAGCCTTTTTTTGTAGATGCTTCTAAAGAAACACCTTTTTTTCGGTTTTTATTTGATTTTGGCTTTTTTTGTGCTCGGTTTTTATTTGATTTTGGCTTTTTTTGTGCTCACAGTAAACTCTTTAGCGCATCCTGTAGACGAACAAAGAAAACTGCATTACCAATGGACGACGACAAAATACCATTTGCTTTGAACAACTCTCCATTTCCACAATTGATGGGGTTATTGTTGCAGAAGAAATCCCACAAACGGACAAAGAAGTATACATGCTTCTGTTGATGAGACCCCTTCTGACCTCTAGCTGGCGACAGCAATCATTGAAATAGGTGCATAGTAATCTTGCTGGTATACATGAGAAAAGCTCCTTTGCAGCAATATCAAGTTGGGTAGGGGATTGGGTCTTCCATCGTAGATGTATAAAGGTTATTGTTTTTGGTTTTTTAACATTCATGCAAGCATTTTTTTGTTTTTTCTCTTTATATGCGTTTGTTTGCCTCTCCTCACATTTTTACCACATTCTAGTCAATGCTTCTTGCACAGTGTAAACGAAAACGGCATTGCCAATGGCGCTCAAATAAATGCTGTTTCTACGGAACCAATGCATATTTTACGACCTGATCTCATAGTGGGTGGAGAACATGCCAACCGTCTGCATAAATTCACACATGCTTCTGTTTATAACACACCATCCGACCTCTGGCTGGGGACAAATTACACCGGCATGGGCCCATACTCCTCTTGGTGTTATGCATGAGAAAACGACCTTGGCAGTAGGATAAATCTGCCTCACTGCATTCAGCAACCTCTTCAGGTGACGGATTAAACATCCACATGACATGTAATCCAAATGTAGACTTCCATAGTGCACCACGACAAAGTCTACGTTCCTTACAGAGGCCACATATCTGCAAAGCCGAAGCATCCGCTGAAACTGCGGTCACCCTGACAACCCCAGAAAGCGTTCACTCCTTCCAATCCGAAATTAGCAGCAACGCCTTCATGCACACAACACCTGTGCAGATGGCGCACAAAGGTATCACAGACGACAACCACTGTTTGTCTCTCCATCTCAACCAACCTCACGACACAGTATTGGGAAGAAATGGTACCGCCCCTTCCGGTCAACCATACCCTAAACACCCAATTGCCTATTTCCCACAATTCCATGGCCATCATGCTCATAATGGCAGGATGGGGTGCGTGTGCTTTCCCATCACAGTGAGGGCTCAGCCCAGTAAAGCAGACAATACTTCTTCCCTTTGCATTGGCATTTTTACAGCACTCCCTCATTGGGTGCTGTCAAATTCTGTCAAATTTTCAAACACGCATGCAGCAATCACCTACAAAACCTCTGCATTGCACACTATAATTTCTGTAAACCACTCCACATTTACCGTTAAACACTCTCGGTGCACGTTCCATTTGATTCCAAAGTCCCTCTTCTGCTAAAGAATGCACAATTGCAGCATCCACAAAGATCCTGAGGCGCTCCCATCACACCTTTGGCCATGCACACATTGCAGCCCTTGCCCACACCCATCACAACACTATGGATCCATGCATGCAACCATGTGGGCAGCTAACATTATGCACAAACGTAAAATACGTAGCGGCACTTCTACCCAACTCCCCCACACCATAAAACACCCATTCATGAAAACGTGTCACAGTTAGCAGAATCCACAAACATACACAGCCTGCACCACCCCTACTCACTGCGATTCACAAAGTATTGTGTCACTGGCAACTTAAGCACATCTTCACAACGCTGGGCCTACTACAATAAATCTGCAAGCAGAGTAACCAAGCACATATAAGATGCACTTCAAACCTACCCTCTTCCATACTCACATTATATAAACCCTGTGGCCACACTGCACAACTTCTCACTGCATCGTCTCCTGCCGTACACCAAATACTGTGGTATGTTGCAACTATCACCACAACCATGGAACGCACACGACACGCTTTTCAACTCACTTGTGCTGCTGTAGCATGTCTACAATGTGCTCCACATCAATTCTCCAAAGATCACCACCATGTGCCTGATGCACTCTCAAACCTGCTGCAGTAGGTGTGCTCCTTGCACACATTCCATGCACCGTAATGCAACCATGTATGTCAGCATGTCACCAACTACCACTATGCAAATACGCACCACTGGCACCAGCACTCCTACCCAACCTCTGCACCGCAAAGAAGCTATACAGCATAACATGCAACAGTTAGCATAATCTACAAACATTACACTGTCTCCGACATCCTTATGCCCATTCATTCACATAGTATGTTCTTACCCACTTCCACTCAAAGTATTGTGTCACTGCTAACCTAACCACAAAAAGTTCACAACATTGCCCCTACTCCAAGCAGTCTGCACACAGCATACTATCCAAGCACATATAAGCTGCACTTCAACCATACCCTCTTCCATGGTGACAGTACGCAAACACTGCATGCACCCAGTGCCCACACTGCATGACTTTTCACTGAACCATATCCAACCACACATGAAAAAATGTACCATGTTCTAACAGTGACCTCACCTGCGAAACCAAACATACACGCATGGCAGCTGACGTCTGCTGCTCTATTGCATCTAAAATGTGCTCCACAACCATTCTGTACAAGTCACCACCCTCTAACTGATGCAGAGTAAAAAATGCATTACTGCTGTGGGTGTGCTCAAGTCCTAGGCTCTTGAGTGCATGGCCTACGGCCATGCGCCCAATAGTCTAGACCTTGGACACACCCACCGCAACGTAATACCACCATGCATGTCACCAACTACGACAATCCACATACTCATCACTGCCACCAGCACTCCTACCCAACCTGCGCACCGCCATGGATCTATGCAGCAATAAATTGCAACAGTTACCATAATGTAGAAAGAAAACACTGTCTCCTGCACCCCTGTGCGCTTTCATTCACATACTATGGGCTTACCCACTTCCACTCACAGAGTACTGTGCCACTGGCAACCTACCCACATACTGTTCGCAACATTGACCCTACCCCAACCACACACACCACACTATGCAAGCGCCACCCTCCACCAGATGCAGAGTCAGATATGCATTGCTGCAGTGGGTGTGATGAAGCCCTAGGCTCTTGAGTGCATGTTTTTTGGGATTTACATTTCAGTTCTTTGCAACAAAAGTACTGATCGAATTCCCACCAAACACACAAAAGCACGCTTTGTGACCCAAACCCCCGCTGCAAATTTGGTGCAAATCCAATCCAGCCGTTCGGGCTACAGCTGCGCGCAAAGTTTTTGCCCATTCAGTCTATGGAATAAAAATAATTTTTGGGACCCTCCCTATAACTGCCGATTGGCTGCAGCGAGACATGTTCTGCGTCAGATTATTTGGATGCGCACGACATCTTGGATCCGCCGATAGTGGAGCGACAACTAGCGGAAACGTGCTATATTTATAAAACTCTTTTGCTGTGTCAGAGCGTTGGGAAAGGTTCAGACAGTAAGACTTGGGTGATGAATGCATTTGTTCTGCCGGTCGGTCTTCATGATGTATTTTCTATGGCCACCTTGTATGCATAGAAAATGAGGGGTCTAATAACGGTAGCATTTCAGTCCATGCAGTGCACAGGGAACTTGTAACTGTTGTAAGGAAACGCATTTTGTTAGCGAACATTGAAATTGACAACATGCCGTAATTGCATTACTTTTTCCTATGGATATTGCATTCATTAGTATGCCGCCATGGGTGTGACATGCTACGGTGGTTGTGGCCAGGGCCTAGATTCTTGGATGCATGGCCGTCGGCCGAAGGCCTTACTTCCAAGACTGTGGGCCGTGGCCACAACCGCAGCATGTCACACCCATGGATACACCCGTAGTATTGCATATCGATTGCCTGGTTGTGGGGTGTGTGTACAGTCTTGGGTGCATGGCCAAAGGCCATGCACCCAAGAACAAAGTTATAAGCACTGGACGTCCAAGCCACTACACACCCATCACATGTAATATCTATGGACATACAGCTAGGAGTGCAGCCTCTGGCCAGAAGCACTGAAGGATACCACACCTATAGAAAAACCCCAACTACCACACATCTCTGAGGTGGTTGTGGGGAGACCCTGCACTCTTGGGTGCATGACCGAACAAAGTTATAACCTCTGCATGATGTATTTTATATGGCCACCTTGTACGCACAGAAAATGAGGGGTGTAATATGCTGCAGTGACTGTGGCCAGGGCCTACAATGTTGGGTGCATGGCCGTAGGCTGAACGCCATACTTCCAAGACTGTAGGCCCTGCCCACAGCATGTCACAGCAATGAGGACACCTGTAGTATTCATTATTGATCAGATGGTTGTGGGGAGTGTGTAGTCTAGGGTGCATGGCCTTCGGCCCAAGAATAAACTTCTAAGCACTGGAGTTATAAACTACTGCACATCCATTGAAATGTATAGATATGCACCTAATATTTTAGGCCCTGCCCACAACCACTGCAGAATTTCACAGCTACAGAGACACCCCTAGTATTGAACATCACTCAAGTGGCTGTGGGGGGGGTCTGTAGTCATGATTGCATGGCCGCAGGCCATGCACCCAACAGCACAGTTATATGTAGTGTACTTACAAGTCACAATGGGTGTGATATGGTGTGGTAGTGCATCACTCAGGTGGCTGTGGGGAGGGGCTGTAGTCATGGGTACATGGCCAAAGGCCATGCCCCCAAAAGCATATTTTTACGTAGTGTAGTTATATGCCCCAATGGATGTCATATGGTGGGGTAGTAGTGGCCAGGATGTAGAGTATTTGAACAAAATAATAAGCACTGCAGTTGTAAGCAACTATGGATTTTATATACTGTATAACCGTACATTGATAAATCTATGGCCTCTCACTCACGTCTGTAGCCTGTGGCTACAAACTACTGCAGCATATCACAGCTATAGGTACACTTGTACTATGCAACATCATTAGGATGGTTGTGGGGAGGGCGTAGCATTTTCGAAACCAACTTTGTTTGTAGTGAAATTACAAGTACAATGGTTTCCGATATGCTGTGGTGTTTCTGCCCAGGACCCATAGTCTTGCCTGCATGCCCAAAGGCCATGCACCCAAGACTGCAGTCATAAACCGTGGGGTTATAAGTGAATATGGGTGTGGTGTAATGCGGTAGTTGTGTGCACGTCCTAGCGTCTTGGCTGCAGACGATGGTAGATTATATCTATCGTTTTAAAGATTTTCTTTCCAAGTGACACTTGACCGTGTGTGAATCCAGTCAGTTTGCAGTTGTTTTTGGTACCATCTGCATTATAACGTAGAAGCATAAGTATTGTGTAGGCACTATGCGGTGGTATCAGTAAGGTGGAGCGATTGTCTGAATTGCAAATAGTACATAATCTGCCATGGTTTGCATTCTGTACAAGTTGCTGAAATGGAATGGATTCACAATTAGGTATGGAAACATATACAAATCGCTCATTTGGGATTTGTTCCTGTATCACATTGTTACAGAGAGTGCATGCATGTTTCCACATGTACGATATCTGGAAGATTTCATTTACAGGTATGCTTTTGTTTTCCAATACTAATAGTAAGTACATTAGACATTCTTGTGGATCTTCTTGTGAGTTCATAGTGAATCTCACCATTCCAGCACAGTAGTCCAATTCTTGCCTTATTCCATGAACACTATGTGTTGTCAGGATTGTTTGTTGCATTTCTATGAAGCACTAACATTTGCAAACACAATTGGTCTGTACTGTGTAAGTAAATATTGTTAAGAATTGGTGGCAATTGAAATAGAATATTCATTGCTACATTTGCATAGCAAGTTACGGCAGTTTCATTTGCAAATTTGAATGGACCAGCTAGTTCTGTATCTGAGTACATTTTTCGGAGTTTCTGTTCCTTCTTTGAAGACGTACATGGTTTACATTCCCAAATAGGTGGTTCTTTGTTTGTGGTAACTGATGGAAGTGTGATAATGCTACATAGCTCATGCCTTCTTTAAAGACTATTTCCTATATCTATCAATGCTTTGTCTAGGGTAAGACCTTGGGATTTATGAATGGTAACTGCATATGCAAGAGTTGGAGAAAATTGCTCTCTACGTACATACACGTCTTTGAAGAGAAGGAATCTAGCAATTGAGCGTCCTTTCCTTTTCACTTCTGAAAGTTTATCAAAACTAATATTGACAAACTGAATGTTGCTGTCACGTGGGTATGATTGAAAGCCAACAACTGTACCCAGTGCTCCATTAACTAGTCCTTGCTCGATGTCAAGGTTACGTTTAAGCATTACTCTACAATTTAAGGATAATTTTAATATTTTTTCCAACCCAGCTGTGTTGGAGATTGAATTTTCTGAACTATTTAGTCTTGTTGTGGCTTGCTCACACATGGGTACTGTCATACCATGTACGTCTAGTTTGTCTGTGGCACTAATTTCAATTATTGGTTGCATTTCTTTATTTAACATTGTTTCATTGAATTTGAAACAGCTTGCAAGAGTTGGCATGAAGGCCATACAATTGACATTTTTGAGCGCAATTTGCTCCATAACATCAGTTGCACATGCATTATCGCCATAAAGTGCATGAATGTGCCGGTTTTTCAATACTGCTTGTGCTTCTTGCGATAGTACACCAACTCTAATACTTTTTAAGATGTTTCCATAAGTGAGATCTGCAGATTGCCACATGTTCTCTGTTAATTCTCTGTATTGGAAATGTTGCCAAAGGGTGACATTTCCTATGCTGTCAACAGTTTTACGGCAGAGTTTGTGGCCTAAGGTTTTAAAAATAGGTTCACCTTTCACTGGTGTCAAATGTAGAAGATCTCCGAAAACGATAATGTGTTTCCCTGCAAAGAGTTCTTCGTTGTTACTTTTAAGTACTTCTTGCAATCTGAGGTGAATCAAAGCCAAAATTAGGTTGGAGCATTTTCATTTGTTTTAATACTCTGCGTACTTCCATTGCAGCTTCTGCAGAAAGTTTGTAATGGTCTAATTTATTTTGATGCTGTACTGGAAGCAGTAGTAATCGGTGTAAAGTGACACCGCCTATGTTGTAGGAAGCTAAACCTGTGGGGGCCGTTACAACAGCTGACAGTTTGTTTGTCAATTGTTGAAGGAACTTGCTGATTTTGATTAAGAATGTTTTCCTGATCCAGCTTCACCACTCACGTACAGCAGTATAGGTTCGTAATTTTGGCAGGTACATTCTTTATTTTCGTGTTGTACACCATGTACAATTTGTTTTGTTACGTCTTCAAAAATGGTGCGCTGATCTTTTGCTTGTTTTACAGTGAAGTCTTCTGTATATTCTTGATACTGATACATGGTGTTTTCTACTTCTGCCATAGCTACTTCTGCCTCATTTGCTATTAGTCGTTCTTGACTTCCTGTTACAGAAGGTTGACTACTGTCGGAAGAGTCCTTATCTAGTTGGGTCAGAAGTAGTTCTTCCTGTTGCTGCTCATTGTGTAACATTGTTTCGTACTGCGTAAAGTTCACATCGATGATAGCGCTTTCATTTGCTTTAAACGCATCTTCATAACAGTCATAGTTATCTAGTATGTCTTCTTTTCTCCATGGTTGTAACAGACATGTAATATAGTTCTGTCTGTTGAGGAGTTTTTAATGATAATTTTACATGATTAATTAAGCTTCGTTTGGTAAGTTTCACTAAGCTCCCTTCACAATCTGTCACTCTATATCTACCTTTGTTTTCATCGGGTTTTATATTATTTTTGTATGCAAAGTTTTCAGCTATGTGGTATAGACGCATGCTTTCCAAAGTGCTACTCCTGTTCGAATAGTATGTGTCCAGTAAATTGTTTTTTTGGAATGTCTCGGCTGTTGGGATCATTTCTGGCAATTTTGTCTATGTGTCTATGTCCCCATATGATTTCAGCACTCTTTCTAGATTTAGCAGGCCCAAGACTTAGCCATACTATGTTGTCCGATTTTCCATACAAAGCAGTACCAGTTAAACGATCTGCTGCTTCATAGGCTTCACATTCTCTATGAGAGAGCATTTTTATGCCTAGGCTGTACAATTTCTGTGATAGTGTTTTGTCTGATGCTAGGTCATCCCAGAGGTCTTGAGCTCTGTTTTTTCTGCTTTTGTTAAGTAGGCTGTAACATATCGTGCAACAGCAGTAGAATTGTCTGCAATGTACTGCACATCTATGTGTGCATTCCATAAGAGGGCAATTTTTTATTTATTTGCATTTATAAAGCGCACAGAACTGCCCTGGGGCATCGTGGCGCTGTTACAGCAGACTTAGTCATGAACACAAGCATAGGAATGTGTTTACAGATGTAAACCGAGTTACCGAGTACATTTCACATTGGTAATAAACATTGAGCTTAGAGGTTATGCTATGCTGTGGTTACAATGCAAGCATGAGAGTGCATGTGGAAGACTTTAGCGGAATAGGAGGGTTTTGAGGTTTTTACGGAAGGTATGGTATGATTTTTCGTTCCTTAGTGAGGTAGGTAAGGAGTTCCAGTTTTTAGGTGCGAGGTGTTGGAAGCTGGTTCCTCCCGCCCTGGATCTTTGAAACGTGGGGACATCAATCATGTTGGTGCGGTGAGCTCTGGTGGGTCTGATGGAGGCTTTCGGTGTGATTCTTTCTGCGAGATAGGGTGGGGCATCCAGGGATAGGCATCTATGTGTGATGGTCATGGCTTTGAAAAGTATGCGTTCCTTCACGGGTAGCCAGTGGGCATCTTTCCTTGCTTGCGAGATGTGTTCTCTTTTTGGAATGGACAGTGCTGCCCGGAGCGCATTGTTTTGCGTGATTTGGAGTTTTTTTAGGTTGTGGGCGGAGGTGCCTAGGAACAGGGCATTACAGTAGTCTAGTTTTGTACCTATAGTGGCTCTGGCGATGGACAGGCAGTTTTTGGCGGAGAGAAAAGGCTTGACAGCATTTATCATCTTGGTGGTAAGTGCCGAGGAAGAGGCTATGGCGTTGACCTGGCGAGACATAGATAGTGAGGCATCTAGGTGAACGCCTAAGGTTTTAACAGTCTTGGAGACTGAGATGGTGGAGTTGTCGATGTTGAAGGATTTGTATTGGGGGGGGAGTTTGTTGAGAATTTCATTGGTCCCTACTATGAGGATTTCGGTTTTGTCCCCGTTTAGGCAGAGGCCGTTGGCCGCCATCCAGGTTTGGATGGCTGTGTAGATTTTGGTTAATGCTGTCGCATCTTCTTCGTAGGTCCCAGTTAGAGGGAGTAGTACCTGCGTATCGTCTGCGTAGTTGGTATACGCTATGTTACGACAGTCGAGGTCATTGAAGAGAGGAAGGGTGAATATATTGTAGAGAGTGGGGGCGGTGCAGGAGCCTTGTGGGACGCCGCAGTGGATGGTGGTAGGGGTTGCCGAGGCAGTGTCTGAGAAGACTTTCATGAGTCTGCCATTTAGGAATGAGGCCACCCATGCAATGGCTTCCGGGGAGAAGTGTGCTTCATTTTTTAGGTGCATGCCTAGGATATCGTGGTTGACAAGGTCAAAGGCGGCAGATAGATCCAGTAGGAGAAGGAGTGCCGGTTTGCCTTTATCCATAGTGTCAGCAAGCTGTATTTTCAGATCAAGTAGGGCTGACTCAGTTCCGTGACCTGGTCGGAAGCCTGACTGTCTTTTTCCTAGGATATGGTTGGTTTCGAGATAATCCTGGATTTGTGTGTAGGCCATTTTATCCAGTATCTTGAGCAGGAAAGGCACAGTGGTGATGGGCCTGTAGTTGGTAGCTACTTCAGGGTCGAGGGTGGTTTTTTTTAGAAGCGGGCGCACCCAGGCTTCTTTTAGACTGTCAGGGACAGTGTTGGTTTTGAAAGAGGCATTAATGAATGATTTAAGGAAAGGGGCGAGTGTTTCAGTGCAGTCTTTGATCAGGCTGGCGGGGCAGGGGTCTCCTTTACAATTGGATGGTTTGATCTTGTTCATTATCTCAATAACTTCGTGTTCTGTGACTTCCCTGAATTTGAACGGGGTAGTGGGGGCTTTGGTGGATGTGGTTCCCGAACTAGGGGTGGGCATGTGGCTCGTGGTGGTGGGAGATTTGAGGTGCAGTGATAGGTTTTTGTGGTGCTCCTTAATTTTTGTTTGTAGGAGTTCAATTTTATTTAACAAGGCAGATTGTATGGAGTTGCACCAGATTTGGTCTTTAACAATGTCTTGTGATTTGGTGGCCGGTGTGGTGAGTTCGTTGAAAATGGCGAAGAGTTCTTTGGATTCGGAGCTTGCATTAGCAATTCTATCATTATAAGAGACTGATTTAGCTGTGATTATGGCTTTTTTGTATTGGGCAGTGATTTTTTTGTAGGAGGATAGGGTGGCTGGGGAAGGCGATTTCTGCCAGGAGTTTAGAGCTTTTCTTTTCTGTGAGCGGAGTTCTTTGAGTTCAGTGGAGAACCAGGTATTTGAGTGTTTGATAGTTTTGGCTTTTTTGGTCTGCAAGGGGGCAATGGCGTCAATGGCGGTGCTTATGGTGCTCTTGTAGATATCTGCTAATTCTGACGGGTCAGATGACTTGAGGTCTGTGGAGAGGATGTGAAGGTGGGGTGTAATTTTATCTTTAGTGAGATTTTTTACACATCTTGCCAGTGCTGGGGGGATGGGGTTAGGTTTGTTTGTGTTAGGTACAGCGGGAATAAAGAAGTGAATGAGGTGGTGATCTGACCAAGGAGTCGGGGTGATGGAGCTAATGTCGACGTGACAGTTGTGGTCAGCTATCCAGTCCAGGATACGGCCTTTGTTGTGTGTGGGTGAGGTTATTTTTTGGTCGAAGCCTAGTTCTTTTAAGGCTAGTGCAAGAGATTTAGCAGGCTTGTCCTTTTTATCGTTATACCCCAGGTTAAGGTCACCTAGAAGGATGCTTTTGGAGGTGAGTTTTAGGTTTTCTGTTAGGCGGTGTACAAGGTTCTCATGGAACTCTGTTAGGGGGCCGGGCGGGCGGTAGACTAGGTTGAAGGTGATGGTGGAGTTAGGGGAGAGGGCAATTTTTATAGCTAGAGAGTCTATGTTGTCACCTAGATTGGAGGTGATTTGTCTGGCCTCGAGGTGATCTTTCAGGATGAATGCTACCCCACCACCTACTGAGGAGAGGCGGTCTTGCCGGATAATGGCGTACCCCTGTGGGATAGTAAGGTTGAGGGCTGGCCCTGCAGCGCTGTGCAGCCATGTCTCGGTGATGGCTAAGATGTCGAGGTCCAAGCTAATTAGGAGTTCGTGAATTTCAATGGCATGGGCAGGGATGGATCTGGCGTTTATGAGGGCACACTGTAGGTTGTGTGTGTGTTGGGCCGAGGTAGGGGTGGTGTTGAGTGGTGTCGCCGGGATGGGGTGCGGCATGGTGGGTTTAGGTAAGGGTGTTTTGACTGTAAGGGATGGCGTGTTAGGCGTGTTAAGAGTGGTGGGAGGTGCTTGGTGGGTGAGTCTAGGGTATCTAGAACGGAGACCTAGGAGTTGGTTCCTGGTGTGGATGGGTCTGGTGTAGGAAGTTATGCTGGGTGGAGGATGACGTGCTGTGGGGATGCTTTCAGTGAAGAATGATGGTAGGAAGTAGGTGGGAGGAATGTTGGAGAGGAATGCCAGTGGGGCAGCTGGTGAGCTGGTGGATTGTTGAGGCATGGCGAGGGTATCGTTCAACATGGCACAACTAGAAACAGAATGCAATGTGGGCAGCAAAATCAGGGCACAGTATGCGACCATAAGGCACAACACAATAGTGTGGTCTAGATACGACCATAAGGCACAACACAATAGTGTGGTCTAGATATGACCATAAGGCACAACACAGTAGTGTGGTCACTATGCGACCATAAGGCACAACACAGTAGTGTGGTCTAGATACGACCATAAGGCACAACACAATAGTGTGGTCTAGATATGACCATAAGGCACAACACAGTAGTGTGGTCACTATGCGACCATAAGGCACAACACAGTAGTGTGGTCTGGATACGACCATAAGGCACAACACAATAGTGTGGTCTAGATACGACCATAAGGCACAACACAGTAGTGTGGTCTAGATACGACCATAAGGCACAACACAGTAGTGTGGTCACTATGCGACCATAAGGCACAACACAGTAGTGTGGTCTAGATACGACCATAAGGCACAACACAATAGTGTGGTCTAGATACGACCATAAGGCACAACACAGTAGTGTGGTCACTATGCGACCATAAGGCACAACACAGTAGTGTGGTCACTATGCGACCATAAGGCACAACACAGTAGTGTGGTCTAGATACGACCATAAGGCACAACACAGTAGTGTGGTCTAGATACGACCATAAGGCACAACACAGTAGTGTGGTCACTATGCGACCATAAGGCACAACACAGTAGTGTGGTCTAGATACGACCATAAGGCACAACACAGTAGTGTGGTCTAGATACGACCATAAGGCACAACACAATAGTGTGGTCTAGATACGACCATAAGGCACAACACAGTAGTGTGGTCTAGATACGACCATAAGGCACAACACAGTAGTGTGGTCACTATGCGACCATAAGGCACAACACAGTAGTGTGGTCTAGATACGACCATAAGGCACAACACAATAGTGTGGTCTAGATACGACCATAAGGCACAACACAGTAGTGTGGTCACTATGCGACCATAAGGCACAACACAGTAGTGTGGTCTAGATACGACCATAAGGCATAACACAGTAGTGTGGTCTAGATACGACCATAAGGCACAACACAGTAGTGTGGTCACTATGCGACCATAAGGCACAACACAGTAGTGTGGTCTAGATATGACCATCGGGCACAACACAGAGACTACACAGTATTACAGTGGTCGCTGGGCGACCGTGGTAACGGTGCTATTGTCAGATGGCAGCATATTGCAGAGCAAGGCAAGAGCATGGTTGGTTGGCTATGGATTGTGCATTAAGTATTTTGTTGCAGTTCAGAAGCACAACGGTGCATGTGGGACCTTGGGCGTAGCAATGTTAGGAGGTGCTAGGTCAGGGCTCTAGCTCGAGGGTCGGGAGTGGATAGTGGAGGAGGGGGGCAGTATGCTTACCCTGTAGGTGGACGGCAAGGGGTCCTGGCTCTAAGCTCGACTATGCACTCCACCTGGAGCAGCACGGGCAGAGTTTGTGGCCCCTGGCTCCTGATGCTCCAAACAGGCCCTCAACAGGCCTTAGAGTGGCCTTTGCGCTGGCCGCCGGCGTGATCCGCCTGCCGGCGGTTACAGCTGATTTTAGCGAGACTCAGCCTCGGTTTCAGGCCGCGCTGCGCCCGGCATGCGTGGGTCAGGCGGCGTGTGGGGACAGGGTCAGGCAGGCCCTGTCCGTGCTCCTCGTCGTCTCGTGGTTTCGCCGCTGGGCTGGGGTGCTGGGGGGGCTCCTGCCCTCGCCCCACGGTGTGGAAGAGTGAGTGAGGGGGTAAGCAGGCCTCAACAGGCCTTAGAGTGGCCTTTGCGCTGGCCGCCGGCGTGATCCGCCTGCCGGCGGTTACAGCTGATTTTAGCGAGGCTCAGCCTCGGTTTCAGGCCGCGCTGCGCCCGGCATGCGTGGGTCAGGCGGCGTGTGGGGACAGGGTCAGGCAGGCCCTGTCCGTGCTCCTCGTCGTCTCGTGGTTTCGCCGCTGGGCTGGGGTGCTGGGGGGGCTCCTGCCCTCGCCCCACGGTGTGGAAGAGTGAGTGAGGGGGTAAGCAGGCCTCAACAGGCCTTAGAGTGGCCTTTGCGCTGGCCGCCGGCGTGATCCGCCTGCCGGCGGTTACAGCTGATTTTAGCGAGGCTCAGCCTCGGTTTCAGGCCGCGCTGCGCCCGGCATGCGTGGGTCAGGCGGCGTGTGGGGACAGGGTCAGGCAGGCCCTGTCCGTGCTCCTCGTCGTCTCGTGGTTTCGCCGCTGGGCTGGGGTGCTGGGGGGGCTCCTGCCCTCGCCCCACGGTGTGGAAGAGTGAGTGAGGGGGTAAGCAGGCCTCAACAGGCCTTAGAGTGGCCTTTGCGCTGGCCGCCGGCGTGATCCGCCTGCCGGCGGTTACAGCTGATTTTAGCGAGGCTCAGCCTCGGTTTCAGGCCGCGCTGCGCCCGGCATGCGTGGGTCAGGCGGCGTGTGGGGACAGGGTCAGGCAGGCCCTGTCCGTGCTCCTCGTCGTCTCGTGGTTTCGCCGCTGGGCTGGGGTGCTGGGGGGGCTCCTGCCCTCGCCCCACGGTGTGGAAGAGTGAGTGAGGGGGTAAGCAGGCCTCAACAGGCCTTAGAGTGGCCTTTGCGCTGGCCGCCGGCGTGATCCGCCTGCCGGCGGTTACAGCTGATTTTAGCGAGGCTCAGCCTCGGTTTCAGGCCGCGCTGCGCCCGGCATGCGTGGGTCAGGCGGCGTGTGGGGACAGGGTCAGGCAGGCCCTGTCCGTGCTCCTCGTCGTCTCGTGGTTTCGCCGCTGGGCTGGGGTGCTGGGGGGGCTCCTGCCCTCGCCCCACGGTGTGGAAGAGTGAGTTGATGATTGCATTGTAATCATTGATATATTTTGATTCTTCTGTTCTTTTTATGGAATACGTTTTCTTAGGTGATTTACCTTTAACACTATGTCGAACTGAAGACATGAAGTTGTTTACTTCACCTGTTTCTGTAACTGGTCTAGGGAAACCAAAGCAGCATTTGGTGTAGTATTTACCTTTGTTTTTGTATTTGCGGTGACAATATTTGCCACATTTCTGTCTTTGAAATTGTAAAATCTGTCCATGCAGCTCACTATGTGTCTGTTGTGAAGGGATTTCACAAGTGACACATTTTTGGATAAAATGCAAAACAGTGCCATCACCTTCGTGACCAACTTTAGGTGCACCTTTGATCCATAAGAGCATGTGAATATGTGGTGCTCCTCTCGCTTGATATTCTTTTCTCCAAAAGAAGTGTTGCACTTCTCCAAGGGGAGGAACAGTTTTATTGCAAATAAAGTGTAGCATGGCAATGAAACGATGATGGAAATATCTTGACACATTAACTGGATCTAGAGAGCAAAGTTCTCCAGGTGTTAATATATCTATGTTGTTTTTGTTGCTGTTTGCTATGCGTAGGAACTCATGTAAATCTTCCCATGCATATTCTGCATAACTTAGTGTAACAAACCAAGTCGGTGGTCCAAGGTTTATGATCATACAACGCACGTCTCTGTGCCGTCAGAACCAGTATTCCTTTGTACCATGCATGTTTGCAAACTAATTTGTAATACTTGATCGTAAAACCTCATCTTTTTCCTGTTCTTTTTGTATTAACTGTGTAGCTGACATATTTTGAAAGGGGGTTCCAGATTTCAAAATGTGTGCAACTCCGTAACATAGCGTTACCAATTCACTTTCATAGAGTAGGTGGAATATGTATTCCACATTTTGTCTAAATCTGGGATCTTGCGAATACATTCGTAATGAGCGGTATTCTGATGCCCAAATCTGAGTGAGTCTACCATCGTATCTTCCACCTTTGCCAGTAGGAAAAAGCAGTGGAAAAGCACGTGCTTCTATACTTTTCCCATTTACTCATTGGTGAACCTTTGGTTTGTCGCATTTGGTAAGTTTCTAGTGAATCATCTATGCTTTCATTGGAATGCAATGGATGAATTGTGTACTGGTCCAAAAGAGTGGATACTGTAGCAGGATCCAGAAGTTCGAATTGTCCAGTTTCTGATGGCTCCTGAATTATTTCAGTTGTTTCCCTTAAGCTTTCTTCAATATTTATTTCCTTGTAGTACTCGTTATTGTCTTTTAGATATTGCAATGCTTGTCTAACTTTATGCAAGTCCACCAGTTGTTGCCAAATTATTTTGTCTTTTGTTGGTACACCATTTACCAAGACTATTAAAGAATGCTCTATTGAACATTGCACTCCTAGAGTGTGTACATTTTCGGTTAGATCTAATAGCAAATAAACTACTTTGCCATGAATGCCTTTCACCAATTCAGAGGGAGGTAATTTTGCTGTTTTTGGCTGAAGGCGTATAATTGCTTGAAATGGGTGAACTGTTTGAATTATGATGCTCTCATACAAATTGAGTTGTTGCAGGATTTTTGGTAGTGGGAACAATTCCAAAATATTCGTAATAGCACGTGAAGGCGTGTGGTTGTCTAATTTTGTAGTACAATGACTGCAACATATTGGGCGTTCAGTTAGTTCATATTTGTTTACTGCTAAAAGGTAGAGAGCTAATTCAAACCATTTGGAATCTTCATTGTCTTCTATTTGGTATGCCATGTCCATATTTTTTGTGTTCGTTTTGTAAAAGGTTCTGCAGCAACACACACACATGGTTTGGTACTTCAGCCGATGCCCTTTTAAATTTTAGTATTTCTTTTCTGTATGTGTGTAATAGAAGGTTGCTATGTGCAGATTTGTTGCTACTATGCTCTAAAACTATTGCATTTTGTAAGTGGCTTTCACTTCCAAAATACTTTCTCTGAATACGGTCAATTTCTTCTTGTAAGTATTTGGGTGTACCATGCAGAAGAGTTATTTAAATTGCCTAATTCTGAAGCTGGACTTTTTGCATAGTATATTTTATACACTAGATTTCTTACATTTGAATGATGTACTGATATCCTTTTGACATCATGGAAGGTGCTTTTGCAAATAGGCCCAGAAATGCAGGCTAATGAATGTCCTTGTAGTCCTGTGTATTTGCGCACTGGACAAATATCCATATTTTGCAGCACTTTCATTTTACTTTTCTCTTTCCCTTTTACATACAGATTGAGGAACTGAGGTAAAGATTTGAAAGCTTTGTTTGGAATGGCACACAATGATGTGCACGGCCATTTGTATACTGGACGGTGTGGTTCTGTCGAATCGAGATGTAATTCTGAGTTTTCAGGCGATACTTTTGTAATCAGTGTTTCTTGTTCCAGGATGGTACTATTGATTTTCTCATACCCTTGTCCACTGCTATGGATGGATATGGTGTTTGTTTGATTTTGTTTGTATGCTTCTTCATTAAAATATGGTTCTGTGGTTGTCGTGTGACTCCATTCACCTCCACAAACATTTAAGAAATTATTTTTGTTCACATTCCGTTTATTGCTGAGTTTCTTTTGTAGTTTGGTACTTAGTTTTGTTAGTGCTTTCATCCTACTTAACACTAATATAAACAACTTCCTTTTGAGAAGGATTGCACTGTCCACGAGAGCTTGTAGGATTAACTTTCTACAGTAGGTTTTAAGGGGTAGGGATGATTTCAGTCCTCTTAGTAGATTCTGAAGCACTCTGATGAAACATTTTTGCTAAAATACTTTTTTTACTATGGGTTCTTGTTACTATATCAGGATTATTAGGAGCATTGTTAGCTATACTGGTAGACAATTTTTTGCCACGCTTTTTTGCTTTTTAGCTGGTTTCTTCCAACATTCTGTACAAGCTCTACTACAGATGGATGCTTAGATTGAACACTTATTTTTATTTGCTCTACTTCTGTGTTCCATTCTACAAAGTTGCTTTTTGGTAGGCATTCTTTGGTGTCTGTTGAAAAAAAGAAGACATGCTTTGGTCTGTTGTTCAATGTATGTGTGCTGCGTGCATGAGTCTGATGGGGAAGCTCTTCGTCATGGTGTGTGAATGTGCTCTTACAATGATTTGGCAAGGCTATTTTAGGGTTTGTATACTACTACAATGTGCTTCAGATGAGAGTACAAAGTGGCCTAGTGGTGACGAGAAGCATTATTAGTAAACGAAATGCCATAAACTTGAAACAGCAACTTCTTTTCTAGAACTAACCTTCTAATGATTCTGTAGGTTATTTGAGTTCCAAAGACAGGGATTTGTCAGCTATTCTGCCTGTTATTCTCTGTTTAATAAATTGGTATTTGTAGGTAGAATTGTTCAGAAATCAATGATTGCTTCGGTGTACAAATTAAACAAATAACCCACGCAGCCTCTTTGAGGAATAGTTACAATATAAAGTTAGTACTGTGCTTACTTTTTTACCGAAATGACCAGGTAACTTTGGATATGTCATTTGCAGTGTAGATGCTGTTGATTCTCAGGAGAGTAGTCTTCACTGCGATTGAAAAAGAAACATTACTTACTGTGTGTTTACAGCAGTGATGATACTGCACACATTAATTGTGCATCTTTCGTCAGAGCATTCTCCTTTCATATTTCAACCCAGTGCACGTGTGCATTTCACTTCACTCTGTGCTGCCTTTGTATGTTACTTGCAATATGTTACTTGCAAGTCCTTCTGAATTGAGAACAATTTTAAGGTTATGGTAATGCCTTGTTTTTTTTAAAAGGTATACTATCTATAGGATAGAGGTTTGTAAGCGATAGGGCATAATAGTAGATGGGAAAAATGTTTCTACTTGCAAATTATAAGCACAATGCCGACACATCTGAAGACCCTCAGAGGGAGATGTCACCACAGCAATCGGGAGCGCTTATTTTTCTCATACGATCACATTGCAAGTAGCATTACTGTAGGCCGTACACAGTACACAACTCTGACATTTTCTAATTCAAAATCAAGTTTTGCCCTAAATAGGCATGCTTGTAACGTATGTATAGGTTATGCGGAAGACAGTAAGAAGTCATGCGGTTTGTCAACGATAAATCAGACATCTTGCACTTAAACAGGGGGAGCGTTGGAATGTATTGCCTATGCACATTTAGCGCCATTAATTTATTTAAATTACATCATAAGGGTTGCACATGTTCTCTGATTAAAATATGCATACCTGTACTCTATACTCATGCATGTGCGCATGCATGGAGCTGTATGTAGAAATCTGCAACACTTGCACAGTAGTTTGTAAAGTAGGTGCTTTGCAATGATATGCGACTTCCAGTCAGAGTCATCGACAGTACACATGAAGTGCGCAATGTTGATGACGGATTTAGATTTAGCGATGTTCAATGTGATTGGTGGATGGTTGTGTGACTGCTTAGTTGTGTCCAATGAGGGACTCGATTTGCTACTGATGTGGAAAGGGTAGAAGGACTGGGTAAGAGCTACGTGCCGCACGTAGGCAACGCTAGTCTGCGGGTAGGACTTTTCACATACGGTTTCTACAGCAAATCCTGCATGGAAAGGGGACTGTAGGCATCAGCCAATCAGATGTTCACATTACTCTTTTGTGTCGAAAGACGGTACGTATACTGAAGATGGCAGAGGTGGAGAGGGTCAGGGTTTTGGTGCTTGGAGACATTTTTGTCCATGGTTTACAACACTATGCCGAGAATAGGCATGTGGCACACCATTTCGATGTGAGAGGAGTGGAGGTGGTGTGGAGCGCTGACACTGATGCCAATGTTGCGGCATTTCTGCAAGTTTGCAGAGACATGCGTATGATGACCACTCATGTGGTAATTTTGCACTACGGTGCTTGCCATTAGGGCTACGTGAGTTCACATACTTTGTTGGCAGAATTGGGACAGTTGGTTGAAGCACTCATGAACATCTTCCCAACAACGAAAGTAATTTTTTCTGGTTTACTCCCTAGAGTAAAATGGAACAACAATTCTGTTTTCTGTCCAGATCAAAGTATTGGGAGGTGCATCATCAATCGCGGCATGCGTGCTTTCATGTTACGAGCTGGTATGTTTTTCTGCAGCCACGATAACATTGTTCCAAGTAATACAGATTATTTTGAAGCAGGTGGTGTTGGGCTATCTTCTTTGGGAAATGCCATGTTCTTTTAGAATGCAAGGCTTGCTTTAGAGAAGGTTCTGTAATGGTTGTAGGAGTACAGTAAGGACAAAAAATACAAAAAAATAAACAAAAGAGACGTCTGTAAGGCATCTGCCCAAAAACAAAAACGGCTCTTTTCAGAGCCCGCCTAAAAGGGGAATAACACTTTAATGTACCGTGGTCAAGCTCTGATCCTATACATGTCCGCGGATATGGCGGTAGTTTTCAGGCTGCGCATATCACCAACAGGGATTCTGGGGTGGAGACGCATGCAAATGAGAATGAGCAGAGGTAGGGATTGGTCAATAAAGTTCAGTAGGTGTGTTCTGAACGGTGAGATTCAGTAAAACCGTCTTCTCCCTGACAGGGGACCACACAGCCATGGCTCTGCGTGCTCGAAAACAGATTATCTGGATTTTGGGAGACTCATGGATACATTGGTTGAAGGTACATGCAGAACTGCCGTCTATCTGTAGATCTCGGATTTCCTCATGTGGAAGTGAACTGGCATGGCGTGCGTGGAATGAGGTGGCTGGACTTGGTACCTCTCTGTTAATTTACTGACAGAACGTCCTCCAGATATACTTACCATTCATTGCGGAGGCAACAGTTTAGGCCATGTCCCTGGAATTTCTTTGCAATTTGCTATGAAGGAAGGACTTGCGAAGGTCATGGAGATGTTTCCAAATTGTCAAATACTTTTTCCCCGTATTGCACAAAGACAAATATGGCTGCGTTCTTCTGCATTTGGTCCACAAATGGAGAAAGCGAGACGCAATGTGAATAAGGCTGTGTGTGCCTTTTTAAGAGATGTTGGCATGTCCTCATTCCACAATGAAAACATTTTGTTTGGCAGCTCTTTAATTTTCCGCAGAGATGGAGTCCATCTCAAATATGCTGGCAATCAGATTTTTCTTCGCAATGTACAAAATGCATTGCGACCTCTTTTGCATTCAAAATAACCTATGTGACAATCCATTTTCTCCAATCCACAGTTTTTGACCCACACAACACACCACCGAAAGGCTCTTTTCAGAGCCACCACTTACTCCCAGTATCCACTTCATTGGGTTTGCTCCGCTTGCACCCTCCTTTTTTGTGTGTCCTACGACTGTCTGCAAACCTTTCACAAATGCTCAGAGGCCTACATCAGTCACTTGATAGTTCTATTGTTAAACTGAGAAAGGCGGCTCTGAAAAAGAGACATTTATTAAAATTTTTGTTGTTTTACACTTTCCTACTTTTGCCCACACGACACACTAGGAGAGGAGGACAAAGGAGGGTATAGGAAGGGACACCAACCACGGGGATAATAAAGGGCAAGTGGACAGAGAAAGATATAGGGTGAGCTTTACTTAGGTAAGGAGCAGATCTTCTGGTGCTCCGTGACCGTAGCCTCAAAAGCACTTCGAACACTCTCCCCCTGCAGAGTACTGCGTCACAATACATACACAATATTGTCACCTTTGAAAGGTAAGGGTCAACAGCATCGCGAAAGGCTTGTGAGGCAGCTGGAAGGAGGCGCTCCCCACAGGAGTGTCTCTTGTGGCGACAGGATCGGACATGAAGGATGCTGTGGAGAACTCAATCGACTACACACTTCACACGGCACCACCTTGCGAATGTCCGCACTGTGGAACAAAGTGAGGTGTCGATTCATGGTTGTCGTACCAAAGCTGTACGCACCAAGTCTCCCGCGACTCAGCAGCACCTGGCACTGGTTACACCGCAACAGGTTCACACATGCTTTTGGTACGTTCCCATAAATGGAAAACAACCGCCACACCCACGACTCCCGGCGAGTGCTTGTAGTGCAGAGTTCCTCCACCTCATTCTCTTCTTCCTCTTCCTCGATCTCTACATCCTCACCCGTATATCTCTTTGCAGGCCCTTGGGGAGGTGGTGGTGGGTTTGGGGGTGGTGCAGAGGCTAATGAAGCAACAGCAGCCATGAATGCCATACCAATTACTTACCCTTTGGTCACGACAGCAGTAAAGGCAGTACAGCTCAATCGGCTATGGCTAGCAGGACACTGAAGATGCGCTGGGGGTGTGGCCATTGAAAGGGGTGGAGGGGTGCACCTCGTGACCATCTTCATCACTGAAAAGTGTTCCGAAAATTTCACACATGTCCACAGAAAAGCTATTGTCTGGAATATGTGAAATGAAATTTTTAGACTGTACAATATTTTGCCTTGTGTGCATAGGTTACTGTTGCGGAAGCACACAAACTACGCAAATTAGTCCACACGCTCAGCGAGGGTGCGGTCACATCATGATGTCCTGAACACATCCACGACAGAAATGGGTGTCTGCTGGACAGCAAATGCAGACCAACAAACTTGCGCATGCGCGCAAGTGTCCTAAGGACAGTGTTCGGGTTCTCAAACTAATTCAAAGTGCGACACAAGTGAGACGGACAGTTAGGGTCAGGCACGATGTTCGCTGTACTTAATTGTTGTACTGCGCATGTTCGTACATGATATGCTCACTGTACGGACAGTTCCAGTGTCCTTAGGACAACTCCATTTTGTTCAATAACTGCCATCCCAGACACCTGGTGTGTTCTACGAACATGTCTTATCTTGTTTGGAAGCGGTACGCCGAGGTATAATGTCCTTAGGACGCCCCTTTCTGTTTATGTACGCACAACTTGCACAGATGGTGCAGTCAAACATCAACTTCATCGTACTTGACATTAGTAAAGGTAGGTGTACTGCCTTTACAACATCCACATTCCATTCCTTTCGGATAGGTCGAACAGGCGCGCTGTTCGCGAACATTTTAAGTCTTTTAAAAAAAATAATTTATTCCTCGAACTCCAACTACAACTACTATACAAAAACATTCCAAACACACACACAAACTTCATTCCAAAGAAAAACCGGGGGAAGCAGATACTGACACAAATATAGGGGAATTAGGATTCAATACAGCCTGGTTATGAGGGGAAGATTTGTGAGGGGAAGAAGGGATGGATGTTTCGTCGAAACGTCCATTTTCTTCCTGAAGGTTTGGGGGTGGTTCACTAGGGAATGGAGAAGGGGGGCAGGTACAGGTGGGACAGTGGTAAAGTACTTATCCTCTCACAAGTCTTCCCCAAACTCCCTTAAACTTTTAAAATTCTCATTCAATGTGTCCATTTTCAATTCAATCCTTTTGATCCTGTCTTCTTCTGTGTCATTTGTTGGCCTTTCTTCTTTTCTTTCCTGGTCTGTAAAAAATAAATATATATATCTATTAAATGCCCATAAAATACTGGCCATTACTTTGCATACACAGAGTGCTGTGTACCATTGTTATCGCTCTCTTCCGACATTTCCCCATGCGGAAAGTACTGTTCCAACAACTCCAAAGTACTCGTCATTTCTGTGTCAAAACAGAAAGGCATTATTATTTCGGCACCACATACAAAACAAAATACACACATACAAAAAATGACCTTCACTTACTATTTCGATGTTATTTCCCTTCGTCCTACTGCGTCCGTCCACTGTCGGTCCAGGCTGCAGAGTTTCTGTGAAGTAATTACGATGGAGGCATCCTTTTAATTTTTTATTTTTTTTATTTTTTAATGGTACCATCCATTTCATTCTACATGGTTATTAAATGTATCGTTTTCATTTCACACGTTTAGGTTTCCATATTTATTTATTAATACTAATGTCTCTGTCCTTTTTCTAAGTTCAACATTTTTTGTGTAAGAAAATAGTACATTTTCAGATACCCCCTGCCTGTTTGCGTAGTTTTGCCCTCATCCGTGCCCGTCCGCAAACAGGCACTCAGTCCGTCCCTCTCTAATATCAATAAGGAGGGGGTTCTGTATGTTCTATGTTACATGTACATCAAGTAAATACATTATACTACATTTCTCCCAAAATCACATAACAGTGTATCTTCAGCACAACCCCTTCATTAACACAATCTTACGGTTAAGTTCCCCTTCCAAAAACCTGTAAAATTCACTACAAAGAAAACTTTAAGGGGGCGTTATGGTTAAGTTGCCCTACCAAAAACCTGTGCACTTCACCAAAAAAATTTAAAAAAATAAAAAAACCGAAAAATCCATGAAATTCGCCAGTTATGGTAGACTACGCCACCATACCTGCCATCACCAGTGTACTCTGATAACACTAATACCCGGAACATGAAAGATGGAATCACAAATGTCATTGATGACATCACTGACGCCATCACTTGTTTAGCCCCTTTGTTTTCGTTCACTGATTATATATATCCATTCAGTAAAACAACTTTGTTAAAGAGATGTTACACTTCACAGTGAAACCAAAAAACACTGCACTTTCCCTAATTTTGCTAAACTAGGCAACCATAACTCGCACCACCTATGTTCATTGCTAAGACTAAGAAGACAGTTTTATAAGTCAGGTGTTTGAGACTAGCTTTATGCATGGGTTCAAAGGGAGGGCCCATGAGTTTAGCAAGCACCACATTAAGGTCCCACCCTGGCGGTGGGTTAGAAATTGGAGGGTGGAGTCTCTTCACCCCTTCCATAAAGGCTTTGACAACAGGCACCTTCCACCATGACAACTTGTTATGGGAGGTGGTGTAGGCTGACGGCGCCGCCAGGTGTACCTTGAGTGAATTAAATACCAACCCAGTGTCCATTAAGTGGAGCATGTAGGTAACAATATTGGAAGGAGTGCGATCAACTGGGTTGATTTGTTTATTCTGGCACCAAATAACAAATCATTTCCACTTATCAAAGTAACAGTGCCTTGTGTTAGGTTTTCTTGATTCTTTTAAGATATCCATACATCTCTGGGGTAAATTGAGATGGCCGAACTCTATGACATCAGGAGCCATGCTGCCAAGTTCAATGAGTTTGGTTGAGGATGCACCGTTTGTCCTTCTTGCTGGGAGAGTAGGTTGTACCAGCACGGGAGTCTGATGGGGTCACACACCGCCAGTCTGCGTAGGGGTGTCTACTCAGTGTAATGGATCATTTCCTGGTAATTTTCTTATCACCAGTTATGCTGCATGCCGCTCACTTAATGTTTTAATAAGAGAATCTTATATACATAATATGATGGTATGTTATTTGACCATTTTGTAGGGGCTGAATTTAGGATTGAATTTCCTGAAGGTGGTCTCCACTTCTCTACACTCCACCGAAACGCCCATCTCACCACGCCCAGGGCACAGGTGTACATGCACCACCATGCGTAAGACGTGGTTGTCATGCTTACCAGCGGAAGGCGTAGGATATCACTTAAGCCTGATGTATAATCCCTTTGGATCTTATTAAAAACAATTTTACATATTATTTTGAATCTGAGGGGGCATTCTTTTGGATTTGCTGTTTTCTCCCTTAAGTTCGGTTGTTCGCACAGGACTTGTGTCTGTTGGTACCTGTCCTTAAGTATTTATATTTGTCCCAAACAAAAGGGCTTATATTTGAAGGTTACCCTCATCACAACTAAACGTTAGGCAGTTAAATCCTTCCCTCTTTTTGAATTTTGTTTAAACTATTAAGCATACATTAGAATAAGAATTACGCATGTAATTGGGATAAAGATTTCTATCAGACCAAGTGTTTCTCGCTAACTTGTTTGTTCTACCCGTCTTCTCTTTGCACTAAAACATTTCTTCTTTTCTTTTTTTCCCCCCTTCTGTTTCCTTCTCCTCTTCAATTTGCAATTACTTAGGATTTACTCTTTGTATATATTTGAAGTGTTGCAAATTTAGGCTACATAATTTTTACATGTATTTGAAGACTCATGTATATATGTTGTCCTCTTATCATATGTTTTTGTCAAATAAACTTTTCTTTAAACTTTTTGGTCACATATATCTTCTGAATTTTCCATGTTTGGTGCCTCTAACAAATGGCGCCATCGAGGCTCAGTATGACTGGTGATATAAGTATATTCGCCCGAAATGTAATGATTCATTCTCTAAGAACTATCAGTTAAATAGGTACTGCTAGTTTCTCAAACTGTGTTAGAATTATAGCCATACGGGAACTTCTTTTTGTTTCATATTAGGTGCTTGTTCCGTTGTGTTCCCGGGCTATTTAGAGCCCCTCTTTGTTTATACAAAGTAGGTGTAGGAACCATGGTTGTCTCGCCCACATAGGAGCAACTAGGATGAGCGTCATTGATTCCCTGTGTATCTTGTTGACCACCTTCCTCATCAGGGGGGTTGGTGGGAAAGCGTAGGAAAACATACCTGACCAGTTCATCCATAGCGTGTTCCCCTTGGAGCCTGGTTGGGGGTACCTGGATGCGAATTCTGGGCATTGTCTGTTTTCGCTTGGGGCGAAGAGGTCTATAGAGGGGAAACCTCACTGAGAGAAGAGATCTTCTACGACTTCTTCGTGTAGACGCCATTCGTGTTCTTCTGGGATGGGATCTCTGCTTAAAGCGTCCGCTAGTGAATTGAGATCCCCTGGAACATGTTGAGACAAAGGGTAAATGTTCCGTCTGAGTGCCCATATCCAAATTTTCTGGGCAAGCTTGGACAGATTTGGCGAACGAGTGCCCCCTTATTTGTTTATATAAAACATAGCAGTCGTGCTGTCTGTTAGGATCTGCACTGACAGGTTGGATGGTGGGGTGCGAACGCCCGAAGCGCTCTGAAGACTGCTCTGAAGCGCTTATTTTGCCAGCAGTTGCTCCACATGTACTTATGCCTACTGCACTGCTGTGTCTGCTTGTATGCTCCCCTCTCACGTGCCCTGACGCACCTGTCTCAAAATGCAAGTTGATTAGTGCCATGCCGCTGGTCGGCCACAGAGCACACCTGATTAACCTGTGTTTGTGCCCTATGGTCGCCATTAGACCACATTTAACCTATGCTGAAAACTGCCCGCACCCTGCTGCGCCCTTATCAGTGAATGTCTCACCTAGCCTATATGTGCCTTGCTACTGAATTGCCCATTTGTGCCTTGTTAGCGAATGCCTCACCTAGCCTAGATGTGCCTTGCTACTGAATTGCCCATTTGTGCCTTGTTAGCGAATGCCTCACCTAGCCTAGATGTGCCTTGTTAGCGAATGCCTCACCTAGCCTAGATGTGCCTTGTTAGCGAATGCTTCACCTGACCTATATGTGCCTTGCTACTGAATTGCCCATTTGTGCCTTGTTAGTGAATGCCTCACCTAGCCTAGATGTGCCTTGCTACTGAATTGCCCATTTGTGCCTTGTTAGCGAATGCCCCACCTAGCCTAGATGCGCCTTGCTACTGAATTGCCCACTTGTGCCTTGTTAGTGAATGCCCCACCTAACCTAGATGTGCCTTGCTACTGAATTGTCCACTTGTGCCTTGTTAGTGAATGCCCCACCTAGCCTAGATGCGCCTTGCTACTGAATTGCCCACTTGTGCCTTGTTAGTGAATGCCCCACCTAGCCTAGATGCGCCTTGCTACTGAATTGCCCACTTGTGCCTTGTTAGTGAATGCCCCACCTAACCTAGATGTGCCTTGCTACTGAATTGCCCATTTGTGCCTTGTTAGTGAATGCCTCACCTAGCCTAGAGGTGCCTTGGTACTGAATTGCCCATTTGTGCCTTGTTAGTGAATGCCCTACCTAGCCTTTATGTGCCCCGCTACTGAATGCCCACATGCTCCTTGACACTGAATGACCATTCGTGCCTCGATAGTGAACGCCCTATCCCGCCTATAGTCGTAAGCGCCCACGTGCACATATCTGAACTCATCGAAAAATGCTGTATCCACTATTGCACTACAGCATTATAGCTGTTACTCCAAGTTTTATCACCATGACCCAAATCCTCACGGCACCTCCTGCCTCGGTACCAGACCTGATCCCACATATGCTGCCCAACATAATGACGAATATCCCCACTAACTCTCCACCAAATAATATTAGTGCCAGAGGTGAAACCTTCACCTCCCTCCCATGCACCTTACCAGACAGAAATCTTAAACTTCGCGCAAGACTCACTCAATTTTACGAACCACCTAGAAGAACCTTACCACCAACCAGCCCAAAAACAAATTACCTACAAAAACCACACCAAACGGTAACAACAAATGCCACTACAATCAAAAAACAAAAGTTCAAGACCTCAGACACCAACCTAACTACCCCTAGCCAAGCAAACGTGCCTAAAGAGACGCTAGTACTCAAAGGAGCACTCCTTAACGTGAGATCCCTTGTCGCCCATGCCCTTGACATAGCTGACCTCATTACAGAACACAACCTGGACTTCATGGCAGTAACCGAGACCTGGCTACATAACGCAGCCGGACCTTCGTTAATGCTAGCCATCCCAGAAGGCTACACCATAACAAGACAAGATAGGGATGGCACACGAGGTGGTGGAATCGCCATCATCTCCAAATTGAGCCTCTCTCTCAGAACATCCCCTCCTCAAATCTTACAATCTTGTGAAAATATCTTGGTTAAATTCTAGATAAATAATACACAAACCCTCACCATCCACTTAATTTATAGACCCCCCAGGCCCTCTCGCCACCTTTGACGAGGATTTGCATAGCCTAATTACCAACAACCTTAAACCCACCTCCCAGCTTCTATTATTAGGAGATTTTAACCTTGGCTTTAATGACCCTATGGACAAACAAGCCTTAGACATAGCCAACACCATCAATGCTTCAGGTCTATCTCAGAAAGTTAACAGACCCACTCACTCCAAAGGGAGAACACTAGACTGGATAGCAGATTACAACTGCACAGCCTCCATCACCTCCATCTCTCCTCAAGCATGGACAGATCACTCTCTCATCACCTTTAACCTATCTACAGCCAGACCCTCTCCGACGGTCCCATTGCTAGCACCTCCTTGTCTAACCAGAAACAAAAAAAGCATTATAGCGGAAAAAGTCATCCCCGCCATCCTACCCACGCTAAACGCTCTGATAATCTAGACCCCAGTACTCTAGTTGAAGAATATAACAAGATTATGCTCAGCACACTGGACAAAATCGCCCCGCTCAAACTTAGAAAAAGCAAACCTAAAGCACACCTTAACAAATGGTTCACGCCTCAACTAAGAGATTTACGACTCCTAAAAAGAAAAGGTGAAAATTCCTGGAGATTATGTCCCTCTAGAGAAAATAAAGCAAAACTATCCTCTATCTCCTCTCACTTTAAAAAAGAAGTGAACCTTGCCAAAAAGAACTCCTATGATGAACGTATCACTAACTAATTCTAGTATGAGAGAACTCTTCGCCATACTGAAAGAAATAGAGTCACCAATAGTCACACCAGACTTAGTCACCAAGGATAAGACCTGGTGCACAGACATTCAAAATGCACTAGCAAATAAAATCAATACACTTCAAACCAAAATACAACAAAAAAAAGATATGCTCAATCTCCAGCACCCCCCTAACACCTCTACACATAGCATCTCACCAGAGGCAAATAACAAATTTCACATTTCAAAAACTTCCCCACTAGAAGTAGAAAAAATCATTCTTTCTCTCAAACCATCTAACTGCAAGGGCGATACCTGCCCAGCACAGTTAATAAAAGACGCTGCTAGAGACCTTTCACCATTTATCTCTAAATTAATCAATGCCTCCTTCACAACAGGCATTATCCCAGCCAACCTAAAACATTCCTGGGTGCCCCCACTTCTCAAAAAACAGACCTTAGACCCACTTATCCCTACCAACTATCGCCCTATTACCACTGTGCCATTCCTCCTCAAAATACTGGACAAAGCCGCCTACATTCAGATACAAAAACACCTTGACTTGTATAAGCTTCTAGGAGCAAGACAATCTGGTTTCCGTCCACTTCATGGAACGGAAACCGTCTTGATTGATTTAAAGACTCAGGTCGACGAGCTGAGAGATGGAGGAGGAACAGCACTCCTGCTCCTACTTGATCTCTCAACAGCATTCGACTTGGTCGATCACAAGGTACTCTGTAAACACCTGGATTCTGCTGCCCACTTCTCTCCTGAGGCCATCAAGTGGCTAGAATCTTTCCTAAGCGAAAGAACTATGGGAGTTTTTTCCCTTCGGCCGCAGCTGACCCTACCCCGATATCATGTGGCGTTCCCCAGGGTTCCTGTGTCTCGCCTACCCTATACAATATCTTCACCAAACCCTTGTTCGACGATCTGGACCTTCTGGGTATCACCTACACTAACTATGCAGATGATACACAGATTCTCCTCCCGCTTTCTGGGGATCATAGGAAGGACTCGGAATTGGTGAACAGGGTATATCTCATTGTTCAAGCATGGATGGCCACACATGGCCTGTGCTTGAACGACGACAAGACCGAGTTGATAATCCTGGGAACACAGAACACCACCAAAAAATTAACTCCGGAATTCTCTTCCTTCAATATTGATGGAAACCTCATTAGGGTCTCCAAGGAAGTAAAAACCCTCGGTTTCTACTTGGATTCTACACTATCATTCGATAAACAACTCAAATCCTTGGCTTCCACCACTGCCTACACTTGCAAACTAATAAGAGCAGGCAAGCCTTTCCTCTCTAACAACAGCTGCATGATCTTGGCTAGAGCACTTATCCTCTCCAGGATCGACTACTGTAATGCCCTTTACAGTGGCGCCAACAAATCAACCATCCAGAAACTACAAACACTCCAAAACAATGCTTTGCGAGCCGCACTGGGCATAAATAAAAGGGCACACATTTCCACCATCAGACGTCAACACAAATGCCTAACTGCTAACCATAAAATTAAATTAAAAATGATCTCCTTGACACACAAAGCTCTTAACAACGCTGCCCCAAGCTACCTCACGAACAAAATACAAAAAAAACCTCCATCAGACCAACGAGAGCTACTAACACTAACTGTCTGGTAGTACCTAGATTTAAACAAACCACGGTCGGTGGGAATAGCTTCCCTGTGAAGGCGGCCAAAACCTGGAATCTATTATCTAACAATCTAAGAGCAGATCAGCTGTACCCACTATTCAGGCGGAATGCCATCCAATATCTTATCTCCAACGACCACTAGACACAGGTTTATAGTATTCTCAGACCCGACACTGGTCACTCTCCTCTGATTTACGACATGTCGACCCCTCCTCTGTCTTACGACATTATGCGTACCATCCTCTATGGAACTTATCGACCTGTACGACGATGACCCTGTATATTTGTATATTACTGTATCCTGTATAATTTGTATAACCTGCATAATATCTATATTATCCATTACTGTAACTTGTATAATATGTATAACTTTCACTGTATCCTGTATAATCTGTAACGATGTAAGCTTTGCATTATCCTACCTGCTGCGCCCTTCTACCTATGGGTCTGGAGCGCATTAGAAATAAAACAAACAAACTGCCAGAAGTTCTAGCAGGTTGATGTGATTCTGAGCCACTGTGTGACACAAGAGACCCTGAGTTGTGTGGTGAAAGAGGTGTGCGCCCCACCTTGACAGGGACAAGTCTGTTGTGACTACGGTCTGTATTTCTGGGTCGTAAAAGGGTTTCCCCTTTGAAAGATTCTCTCTTGTCCACCAGCGAAGAGACTGTACTAGTGTTGGCGAATCGACCACTAGATCGTCCCACTGACCACTTGCCTGAGACCACTGTTTCGCCAACCATTCTTGCATGGGTCGCATGTGCAGGTGCGCGTGGGGAGCCAGGTAAATGCATGATGCCATCATGCCTAACAAACATCGCTTTGCGCACCCTTATCTGGCGACCGGACGGATACTGAGGAATTTGCAGTAACAGATTCAGAATTCTTTCCTCTGATGGGAAAGCCAACCCCTCTTTGGTGTTCTCGTTGATTGAGAAGCCCAATTGGAAGAGGAGGTGGATTGTTCTTTGAATGTTTGATCTGCAAATTACGGGGGTTTCCCCTGTGATGAGCCAGTGGTCCAAGTAAGGATACACTGGGATTGCCTCCCTGCGTAGGTGCGCCGCCACCACCGCCAGTACCTTGGTGAATACCCTTGGAGCCGAGGCTATTCCGAAGGGCAGCACCTTGAACTGGTAGTGCAGGCTGTCTACTTTGAACCGCAAGAATCTTCTGTGCGCTGGGAGCATGGCAATATGAAAATAAGCATCTTTCATATCCAATGTTGCCATGTAATCTCCTCTTTTTAGTAGGGGGATTACTTCCTGGAGTGTAGTCATGCGAAATTTTTGTGGCTTGACATACTTGTTTGCAGAAACGTAAATCTAATACTGGGCGCATCGTTAGATTTTTTTTGGTACAAGAAAGTAAGTTGACTAAATACCCTTGTTTACCTGGTTGCCCGGTATCTATCACGTCCTTTGCAAGAAGAATGTCGATTTTCTCGAGGAGGATTCTTTGGTGCTCCAAGGAGTGTATCTTCTATCTTGGAGGATGGTCGTGGGGGCGTTCCAATAGTTTGATACAGTATTCAGCGGACACTGTGGACAGCACCCATCTGTCTGAAGTGATCCCTTCCCATGCGTGGGTGAAGATGGAAATGCCCATCAGAGACTACAACATCTTACTTTGTTTACAGTTGTGACGTCAATCACGTTTTTACGTGATGACATCACAGCTATGACGCATATATCATCCGCCATCTTGTGAGCCTAGATCATAGCACGCGGCTTGATGGGCTCCATTGGCATCAGGGACTCTACTTGAATCCTGTAAGTATACTTACCATCTCTTGACCACATCGTGTGATATAGCCACTTGATACTTAGCACTCTGCCTCTAACAATAGACACTGAGCACCATAGATGCTCGGCTGTTTTTAACTAACCACTTAGAAGTACCTCACACATGGCGCTATATCTTTCAGGTCGCCACTGATCAGACGCCTTGCACATTATAACCTTGAAGTCTGAACATTTCCTACCGTTTATAGACTGTCCACTTGCCTATTAAAGACTTGAACATTGAGCAGTAAGAGCCGTTATTCTATTTATAACACATACGGGATGCACAATTAAGAAGTCCATTTTCATCATTATCCTTTACTCCTAAGGTTAATCCTGAAGACTTCTCAAATCCAGAATATTTGGAGAAACACGGTTTAGCATCACTCCGCTACTTTTATATACTACAAAAGAAAGGAGAACACGGTATGATGGTTTTATGAACAACAATATATGTTTGTTAGGAAAATTGTATCTAGGTGAAAACTGATGAACAATACCATTATTCTAGACTTCTTTCCACTTTCTCTGGTGTCTTTGAAAAGTTTGAAAAATTAGAGATCGAGTTGTGTGTAACAGATCATGAATTATTAGTATTGATTCTCACTGACGTTTTTTAAGGATGAATATATCCTCCACTGAATTGACGTGTAAATTTGTCTTTGACATTGATTTGTTGAAAATCCAATAAAGATAATGTTTAAAATTTCTTTTGCATTTATAGAATATTTTGATCGTTGAATGAATTATTACAGCCCCTGATGAAGAGAAATGATCTAGAAACGCGTTGGGCATATCCATATGAAAAATAAATCATCTTTGAGAACAAATTCACTTTGAAGTTTGACGAAAGTCATTTTGATTTGAATGTCTTTTTCCTAAATAACATGTACTTGAATAGAACATTATTTGACTAGTAGATTTTTAATGAATTCCACTTAGGAATTATAAATCAATTGAGCTTGTTTAGCCATAAATAGTGTGAAGGGGACGTGAGTTCCCAAGTTAGGAACTTACTTTGTCTGTGAAGATGGAAACGCGCCACCCTACTGGGTATGCATGGGAAGGGACTCGGAGCGGAACGTCACTGTTTGTTGGGAGGCGTAGCGCCTCGTCCTGGGTTGCCTCTCCCCCTACCACGGCCCCTCTTTTGACCTCTGGCAAAACCCTGGGTAGCTTGTTGGTTGCCGCCCCAAGATGTTCCTTGGTTTTGAAAGTAATGGGACCCTCTCTGGGAGTTTTGGCCGCGAGGACGGCGAAAATTATTATTTCCCCACTGGTATGTGAGTTTATTTCTTAGTTGGCCAAGGGACTTTAAAGGTGTCATATTCGTCCTTAGCCGTTTTTAGTGCTTCCTCCACTGCTTTTCCAAACAGGACGTTTGGTTCCACCGGCATGTCAATGAGGGTGGCTTGGGTCTCTGGTTTAAACCCCGACTGTCTCAGCCAAGTGTGTCTCTTGATTACTGTGCTTTCTGCTATCATCCTTCCTGCATTGTCGGCTGCATCAAAGTTAGCCTTGAGAATGCATCTGGACACTGATCTTCCTTCCGATGCAATCTGGGCCTACTGGCTCTTTAGAAGTTCTGGTGCGGAGGCAATGAGGGCAGATACCTATTCCCATTGGTGGCAGTTGTAGCTTGCCAGCAAAGTGTTGGTGTTGGCAATACGTGCTTGATATGCCGAAGTGGATGCCACCTTCCTTCCTAGCCCATACATTTTCTTGCTCCCCTTGTCCGGGGGAGCTTCTGAAGGTGCTAGTGGTGTTCCCGCCCTCTTCCTGGTGGTTGTAACCACTAATGAGTCGGGTTTTAGCTGACCCCTTATGTAAAGTCGGTCGGAGAGAGCGGCCCCGAATACCTTTTCTATTCGTGGGTTAACTGCCCGGGTAAGATTAGGGGTGAGCAGAGAAGGATTGATTCTGCGTTGAATAGACTTTAGAATGGGGATAGCCTGGGCAATGGATTTTTTATCCCCTAGAATTTGCTCTGCAAAATATCTCTCTTCTTGGCCCCCCCCTCCCCCCACAAGTGTCAATTTGGAAATGGGCTGCAGCCTTGGCTAAAACTTCGTTAAGCAAGGGCGGATTGTCAACAGGTGAGTCATTCACCGGGGGGGTCCTGGGAATAGGGGAGTCGAGACTATAGGCCTCCGCCTCGTCTTCCCTCCTCTTCCTAGTCCTCCTCATCTCCTATCGACCCCGACCTCGTCGTCTAGTATTTGTACTTCTGAATCCTCACCATACTGTTGGTAAGGTTCAACACTGAACGGGTCTGAAATCAGCCCCTGAACTGGAGTCTCAGTACGGAGTCTCTTAGTAGGAGGTTGAGGGTCTTTGGATCCCGAAGGGGCGGCGGTAGCAAGGGTACTCTGATAGCTCTGGAAGTAATTAGGGTCTTTTTCGTAAAAATCGACAAAAAAAGACATTTTTCCTCATTACTCTGTCGATGTCTTCCGAGTTCCATTCTTTGGAACTGGGAATTACACTTTCCTGCTGTGGTTCCTCTTCTAATCCCATATCCTGGGGAGTAGGAGGGACAATCTTTGGCCTAGTGACAGGGTCAGGGGCCTTGGACTTTCCTAAAGACTTGGGGTGTTTCTCCTTCGGAACCTGGTTTTTAGAGGCTTTTTTGTGTTGTTTTTCCCCCTTCCCATGCGTAGAGAAATGTTTTCCTGACCCCTCGGATTAACCTGAATCTTTCGACGCCTGGCGTCGAGAATCGGAGGAGGGATCACGAGATTCAGGAGTCTTAGCAATGGGGCGTAGAACCTCGAAAGCAGACCTCGAAAAAGCTACCGAAGTAGCCGTCGAACGTGCTGCCTGGGGGTAGAGGTCGGATTTGTCTTCCGTGGACCATACCTCGGAGACTTTTAGATAGTGTGGCACTCTTAGCAATTGTGGATGGTTGCTGTGTGTCATGGGGCGACCGTGACCTGGAACGCCCAGAGGACACCGATTCGGCGGCCGGCTCTCTATGTGGCTTTTTATTCCGATCACTCGACACGTGCCAAATCTCAGGAGGGCTTAGTGTGTTTAGTGGAAGAGGTGTGGGTAGCGCTCTTGCCGCCGGGTGTTGTCCCCATAACTGACCCGCCGGTCAGTCCTCCGAGGTCGGGGGCTTGCACTAGGGTGCCTGCCGACACCCCTGTGCCCTCCCTGTCATACACGGCGGCGTTTCTGCCATCACTAAGGAACCCACTGCGTCCATGGCCTAGAGTTGCCTGGCGTAGTGGGCCCAACGCTTGGTGGAGCTGTCCTTAAGTGTCTTGGCTTTGAAGAGCTTACAAGCTCTACAATTTGCCTCGGGGTAGTCCCTTGGAAGATACAGGTTACAGGTGTTATGTTTATCTACCCAGGGGAATTTACGGTTGCACTTCGGGCAGAATGAGTACTGTCCATATGTCAATATCTGGCAGCGGGCGGGTATATGTAGGAAAACGAGTGTGTGTGAGTATGTCCACCCCCCACTCTACCTACTTGCAGGGCCGAGGCCAGAGGCCTTCCAAGGCCCAAAGTCCATCGTGTAGTCTCGACGGCTGTTCTTCCTTGGTCTCAAGTACCGGCATCGATCTTCGGCGTGGGGTTTGAGAACAGGAATTTTTTGATAATTGTACGATAAATGGCTAAAAGCCAGGGAACTCCGCAACTATGCTTCCGAAAAGTATGGCGGAAAAAAACAATCTGAAGGTCCTACACGCGTGAGGGATCATGGGTACAGTGGACGTCACACTAGAGATAGTATTACTGGCACGCCCTAGTTCGACGCCCCTTTTCGAGTTTCGAAAAACAAACTGTAATACTCTGCAGCTTCCACTAGATGTCGGCCTATGCACAGCATGTGATCTAAGCAGATGCCACAAGCCTCAGATTATATATATATATATATATATATATATATATATATATATATATAGAGAGAGAGAGAGAGAGAGAGAGAGAGAATAGAGAGAGAATGAGAGAAGATACCAAAGTTTCATATGCAAGTTCTTGGAAGGCAGCCTTTTAAAATGTATGCGCTCTTGCTTTCGAAAAATACTTGAGTCTCTAAGGCAAGCAATTCAGTGACAAATTATCTGATCTGTGGTTAATCTTCAGTCCCCCTCCATCCATGTTGTCACATATAGCAATAGGTCACTGTGCACTCACAAAATGCATTTTATTAGCTACTGTACGGACTGATCGCTATAAATTGGTGAGCAGCAATGGGCCGATAGGGCTTTCACTAAAATAAATAAAGCTCTCATCTGAAGTAATAAGCCATAATTTGAGGAGTGCATCTTTGCATTCTTTACCCTTCACACACTCAAATCATTTCACTGGTGTCTAATGTAGAAGGCTGAGATTTACAAGATGTACTCACTTTTTGAGGCTTGAAATCATATTTCACGCAGTGTTGGAAGCCTTTGCCCTTCGATTTAATGGAAGTCACAATTAAACAGCCACCAACGAAGTGTGCAGAGTAACCAAGTCCTTTATTTGTTCGGAAACTACAAGGAAATACAAAGTGAGACCAAACTAAATCAAATGTTTCTCTTGCATTAACACAAGGCAGTAAATTAGTTCACATTAGGAAAGGCACAATTAATAAGCGTTGATAGACAATGGCTTGCATTTGAACACTCACCAATACAAATATGGTTTATCCTTATCCACATTAATGTTATTCACTGGGTCCATCCGCAACCAGGTGTGAAACGTGAATCCATTCTGGTATGGCCACTTAGCGATAGGCGGCAACGCAATAGCCTGTGTGAAACAGATTGTACATGTATTTATAGTCCTAATAAAATAAGCACACTAACTGATTATTGCATGGAAATGCAACCACTGATTTTTTTATAACCTTTTTATATAGAGAGAATATACTTACTTGTAATCCTGGTTTTGTATAATGGGCATCTTCATTAAATTAATGAACAGTGAATCACACTGCCTATGAAGGGGATCAAGGAATGCGCGCTTAAAAAAAATCATAAAATCTCAGAACCAATTAAAATGTAAATGATGCCAATCTACCTTTTTTTAAATGTATTACAAGTTCACCCACAAAAGCACAATTTGGAAGCCATAGAATATACATGGCTCCTATGAAAAAAAGAGAAAATAGAAACAGATCAACAGTGAGCAATGAACAGAGAATCAACTATGATGCTCCAGTATTCCATCATGCAGTATAGTGACCGTTCAGCCTCAGTTTATTTTTCTATTTGAGAGAGGAAGTGTGTCTGTTGGCTAGTATGCCACTCTTCAAGGGAAGGGTCAAGGTTGTTTGCAATTCAATGAAACTGTCCATGATGAAGAGCTAAGATTACAAACTTTCCCTCCTGACCAAGGGATCACATTCATGAATAGCAAGCTCATCCCAGATCTCAAAGGTAGAAGAAGTCAGTCTTGTACTACAAATGTTATCTGAAAAAGCGCCTTGACATACAGGACAATCCTCACTTGCATATGAATCCAACCAGTAATGACCAAGATGAAGTGTGGATACACTTCCCGGTTATGCAGTTACTATTTCAGCCACTGAAATATTATTTAATAGTGCTATCTTAGCATTTTTTTTATAGCATGCAGAAAAACACAAACAGTATCCATCTATCTAGAAATTGAATGCTATGATGCTGGAATCCCTCTGTTTAGAACTCAGTAATTTGAATAAAAGTTGTTTCGCCTATTCTTTGCGCTCTCTTATAACCAAGAGCCCTTCTCATATATAAGGTGTGAGCTGATATTTAACTGGATAGTAGGGTTTGAAAAAAAAAAAAGAATGGTAGCCAAAGGTGTTGCTCGTTACAAAAGTCTAAAATGACTTTGAATTGATGTGTGGCAACATAGGACCTACATTTTCACGAACTTTCCAAGAAAGATAGCGTACATTCTCCTTGTGAATAGGTTGAAAAGGCATACAATGATAATACATGTGAGGTGGGGGGTTGACAAAACCAGAGTGGGTGACTTTCTGCTTTCAGTTATAGCAGCTAAATATGCCTTTTTATGGCCAAAGAAGAAAAGTTTAATTTTGAAAAATATAGGAGGGAAAGTGATACACTTTCTGGCAAGAAATAGGGTTATGGCCATTCTGAGTCACCAGAAGTAGAATCTCTTCCAACTGAAGGAATACAAAGTCCTTTTTGGAAGCTTTTATTGTCCACATTTGAGGTATACTGGAGAAACACAGCTATGCTCTGCAATGACAGATTGTGATGGTGTAAGGCTGGCTATCAACGATCAGAAAGTCTGGGTGGGTTGCTATGTTATGTGAGGATGGTCCTGGTTCTACCATTGCCAAAGCCTAGATCAGGCTAGAAGTGCGACCACTGCCTTGGACAGCTTCAATTGGATTACGACTGTGAATGTAGAGGAATTGGAGGACAAGAGTATAGTAACTTCGCAGACAAATCAAAACGTGGTCATTTTTCTACAATCCTATTTCTGGAAAAGAATGAGGAATCTCCTCGCCTTATGTTTGGGGAGTGCGGCTACCTTCCTAAACGTAGGCAAAGTGAAAATCCTTAAGCTTTCTTTGCTACTTAAAGGTAAGCTTGGGTCGAGCAAGCAAGGGCAATTCTAAGAGAGGAGTGGCCCAAAAAAGAAAACAATAGGATTCTGAATTACGGATAAACCTATACAAAAAATATACGTTGACTCTCTTTGGTAGGTAAGGTGCTGTTGCAGGCTAGAGGTAAGTGACATGGATTTAACAAGTCTATAGTCGAAGCAGTGTAAGGTCTTTAACCCATGAGGTAGTGTCAATTGGCATCCTAGTGAACTAGGTTCGTCATCGAGTAGTGTAGAACCTGTATTCACTTAAAAAGATTTCTCATTCGCTGGGTGGGATACTCGGTCAGATCCTCTGCAGTCCACAACTGTAAATATTGATTCCAATATTAGAGATGGTGATCAGGTTACGGATAGAAACTTGCTTCAACACCACTCGGGCACCTTCTGAAGGCGAGTAGAGTAATAAGTACCTTTGCCAATTTCTGCCTGTTGGAGGTCAATTGGAGGTCAATTCTCTGGTCTTCACTAGGTGACAGCTTGTGTTTTCATCCTCATGAAGACAAGTGAGAGCTTCAAGTGGAAGCACTGATGGGGGTTCAAAGCAGCATTTTTGGTGGGTTTGGATAGGGTGCAGCAGCTGTATGGTTTGTTGAAGATGCAGCCACAGTGGAGATGTTATGGGTGTGTTATGAAGCACAACAAATTACCCAAAAGTGTCTTGGCACTGAAGAAATGACAGTGAATGCGTATTATACAGCCACCGCCTAGAGACCATGAGAATAGAAAGGTTTTTAGATATTTTCGGAATAACCGAAGGTTAGATCTACGAAGTGGATTAGGTTGCCCCAACATGTCTGTAGTCAATAAAGACAATCTGGGGCACGTCTATACCGGATGCCATGACAAGCAAGATTAAAAACATTTAGGCAGCCAAATGTGGTACTCTGGATAGAACCAATGCTAATATGGAAACTGCTAGACCACACACTTTTTCAGCTATGTTTGTAGGTTTACATTTTTGCAGAATCTCCGAAATTTCAGTCCCAGTGACTGCCCTAAATTCATATTGCAAGAGGTACATCTGTCCTGTGCTTACTGTTAAATCTTGTGTCACTCAGCGGATACCTCTGTTCACCAAACTTGTTAACACTTCTTTCCCTGAAAATGATATACTGTCTTCCATCAAGCAGGCGTGGACCTCTCCCCCTGCTGAAGATGCCTTATCTAGACCCCAGTGTGCCGGTTAACTATCGCCCCATCACCAATGTACAGTTCTGGCTGCAAATCTTGGATAGGGTAGCTTACACACAAATTCAGGATTTCCTGTCCTCCTATGAAATCTTGGATCAGAAGCAAACAGTGTTTAGGAGTGCCCATAGCAGTGAGTCCACACTACTGGTTATCAAAACTAACATCTTTCACATTTTTGAGAAAGGTAATACAGCTCTCCTTATGCTGCTGGATCTGGCGGCCGCTTTGGACCATTCTATACTTATCACCAGATTGCTTAATGCGGCTTCCTTTGCTCCAGCAGCAGCTAAGTGGATAAAATCCGTTCTTGCAGACTGCAAAGCCAAAGTTTTTCATGAGGATTCTATGGCAGGAGAGTTTCTGATGACTTCTGGAGTCCCACAGGGCTCTTGTGTATCGCCAATGCTTTTTAACATCTTTACACTGCATCGCTTTGAAATGTTGGATGCCGAAGGCATGGTTTATGCTAATTACACAGACACACCGAGTCTTATTCCACTAACAGGCAATTCTAGCAAAGACTCCCTCACCATCAATTCCATCTTTAGTCTTATTGAAACCTGGATGGTGGACAACGGCTTAGCACTCAACGATGAAAAGACGGAGCTTATGATAACCGGCACGGCGCCCCAGTTGCGCAAGTTGTAGTTCGGAGTAACAGCAATTCTTGATTGCAGGGTATACCATTGCAATTAGGCCCAAAGATAAGACCCTGGAAATAATTCTAGACCAGGAACTCAACATGAAGAAGTATGTCAACAGTCTGGTCTCTGGTACATCGTACTACCTGAAACTGCTTGCACAACTTAGACCTTTCCTTAACACAACCAATTGTGTGACCATCGCTCAGGCAATTATTGGGTCAAAATTAGACTATTCATACCACCTCCTTTAGGGCACTGGTAAAGGGTAAATCACCCATTTACAAATCATTCATAACTATGCAGTGCATGTCGTTGAGGGCCAGCGAAAAACTGACCATGTGTCAACAACCAGGAAATCCTTACATTGGATACCCATGAAAAGTAGAACTTCTTTTCGTTTACTGTGCATTAGGCAAAAGTGCATATATGGGAAAAGCCCCAGTTATCTGTCAAGTATACTCTTGGCTTCCTGGCCCAAGGGTCCTTAGATCTAATAACTTATGTCTCCTATAGGTACCAAGATCTAGGTTAACGTTGGTGAATCAGGGGTCTTTCCCTTATATCGCTCCAAGGTGTTGAAGGCCCTGCCTCGAGGCCTAAGAGCAGTTAGCTCCCTGGCTGGCTTCAAACGTGGATTGAAAACTGCTCTTTTGCAATGATTTCTTTTCCTTTCTGAACTCCCTATATCATGACTGATCTTAGCTACTTGTTATTTGTTGTTGTCTTGTCTAGCGCTGTTATGCCTGCAGGCTTTGGTCTGGTGCTATATAAATAAATGTGCCCCCCACCCCACTGCTGTTCTTTCCGATAGTCAAGGACAAGGAGTTTCCTGTCCAGAGTAGAGCGCAGAGAGTGTTTTGAGGTGTAGTGTGTGAATTGAAAACTAATTGTGAGCAGTAGGAAGTTGGAGACTTTTATAGACAATACACATGATTTGAAAAATGATCCGTTTTTCTGCATTGAACCAGTACAGGACGGACATATTTCTTAAGTTTCACTATTAGTCTGGCTGGTGAGTTTTGCACTCTTTGGCGATAGGTAATGGCATATTTTGGGAGTCCAAGGTAACAGCTATTTCCGTAGTCCAGGCAAGAGAGAGTTTAGGACCATTGCCTGGTGGGGAAAAAGAAACCGAAGAATAGGTCTGATTTTCTTTAATCTCATGAAGCAGGTTTTAGCTACTGAAGAGATTTGACTTTTAAGGTGAGCTCTTGATTGAGAAGGATGCCTAAGTTCTTAAGAGAATGTTTAGAATCAAGACATGGCCCAAAGGTTCTGGACCAACATAAGGAAGCCCAAGTGTTCAGCTTTTCCTGTATCAGCATGATTTCAGTTTTACTGGAATTTATCTTTACGGAGTTGGCATTATCGCATCTTTTGTGGAGGCTAAGCAGCATTCTATTCTCTCAGATGTGATGACACTAGCCATCAGGTCTACAATAACCTGGGTGTCTGCATAGTTTTTAAAAAAAAACTAAAAAAAAAAGAAACCTCGGCCCGTCTCAATCTCCATTAGGAGACAGAAAAAGATTAAAACGGATAGGTAAGAAGGATGTACACTGTGGGACACCACATCTCTAACGGTAGGATTGGTATATGCACGGCCCAAAATAACTTGTTGTGAAAGTTTACTTAGGAACGACTGGATCAATTTAAGAGTAGTACCCGTAAAACCAGCAGTGTGTAGTCGGTCAATTAAGATTCATTGGTCGATTGTGTCGAATGCCACTGATAGATCTAAGAAAATTAGGGCCCCTGTATTATCCTGATCCATAGTCTCCTTCAGGTGATCCAGAACTCAAGAGAGGTTTGTTTGGTGTTCCTTGATGGTCTAAAACCCATTTGAACATTATCAAGGATGTTCATATTTTCCACAAATTCCTGGATCTGACTAACAATTCTATCCATTTGTTTTGCAAAAAAAAAACAAAGTTGAGACATTGAGGGTTATTATTCAGAAGACCAGGGTCCAGTTTCGGCTTTTTCAATAGAAGTTTAATCACAGAGCGTTTCCAGGTGTCTGGAAAAGTACCAGAGGAAAGAGAAGTATCAACTACCTGGAGAATGAGTTCTGCGAGTAGCGGGTGGAGTTCTTTCGATAACCTTGGTGGTAGCAGGTCCAAAGGGGAACCCAAGCATTTGGCAGAGAGAAGCTGCTCACAGCTGTTATGGAATCAAAAGGACTAACAAGGAAGGTTATGTCCCAGGCTACCTTCAGTTTAACAAAGTATGTTATATGGATAATTATAAAAAATTACTTCGACAAAGTGAGCCACTTATTGTTCTGCAAGTTCTTGTGATTAAATTGGGGAGGTGGTGTCTGCATCATTGCAGAGCTCTCTTACAGCAGAGGACAGTGAATTGGAGGTGTTTTGGGCAATATAGATTAGGACTCTACAAAAGTGTTTGTTTGCTTTCAACATTTCCTTTTTACACCCGTTCATTTTGTTTAAAAAATCTTCAAAATTCTTTGGTGTTATTGCATGGCCATTTTCTCTCTGCATTTCTTACTTTAACATCTGTGCGAGTTTAATTCAGGTGTAAACCATTTCTTGGTTAATTCTTGCTGGTGCCTGGACGACAACATATGAGCCAGTACATCAATAAGTTCAACCATGGTAGAGTCTAGGTTCATTAGATGCACATTTGCATCCATAAAAGTGGCAGTGTTAGGGAACAGGGAGGGTGAAGATAGTACTAGTGAAGATCGTTGCAGCTTAATTTCTCAGCTTGTAACACCTTTCTGTAGGTCTGCTCCGTGATAGATCAGCAAGGCTTTCCTAGAAGCAGGGGATTCTCTAGGTTCTGCAACTCTGCTGGTTTCCATTGAGTCAAAGGCCAGGGGACAGAGAGGGGCAGGTGGACAAGAACCCTTGGGTCTGCAGCTAATAATGTAGTTGGAAGAAGCAGTCAGTACCAGCAGAAACCCTTGCTGTCAATTGAATGGTCTTGGCAGGTCGAAGACTTGGGCAAGGCTGCTTCACGATCAGTATGCAGGTTGACTATTATGCTCTGGAACTTAGGCCCAGGTATTAACAGGTAAGGGAGATGGCCATCCTATTAAAGCATACTGGGGCTAGAGATTGGAGTCTGTCACCTACAGATTGGCACCTGGTTTGCCAATCGCAGACTTTCTCAGGGTTCTTAACAGCATGGATGTCATTTGGGGGTCGCGGCTGCAACCTTCATTGCCACAGCAATGACTATTTTTTTTTGTATATGGACTGGAAAAAACAGGACGGAAGCACGGCGGCTGCCTCCTGGGCTGCGGAGCCACTCTGGGGATTCATGCTTTCAGAGTTCTGCAACTTTACAGTGGTTGCTTAGCAACCATGAAAAGTTACAGTACTCTGAAACTGAAAGCAAAAGTCTGTACTTTCACGCACCTAGCACTGGGGTAGCAGAGCAGGGTTCCCGCCATTGAAAGCAAAGCCTGCTCTTCAGTATATGGGCATGGTATCTGAAGAGCGTTAGAGGACCCGTTCGAGCTGCTCAAGCATGAAGCAGCCTACTGTCTCGTGCGGATAATGGACCGCCAGGCAGAGCCCATCTTGAAGGGCGTACTGTGAAGGACCGTGGACAGGAGCCAATGGTGTGGCATGAGGCGGGTAAGAAATGTAGGCAACCTAAATGCCTCCCCAACCAGCGTCTCGATCACAGATAGTGGCTTTTAATTAAGACATTGGCAACATCAGAGACCCACTACTCTGTGATATAGGCGTGTATATGTGTGGTGTAAACGCTGCATTACATGCTGCCCATAAAACATTGAGCCATATGCAAAATGTGTGCTAAACCCAGGGCATATAGCACTCATGATGGACATCAACGGTAAGCAAGACAACGTATAGCAACAAAGGTTCTAATCTCGTCCCCAGTATTAAGCGTTATAAAAGAACAATTACATGACATATAATACATGCAGTCTTGAACAGTATCCTGGCTTGGAGTGGAAGCCAATGTAGTTTGTGTAAAATGAGAGCAATTCGGTCAAATGTGCACGCTCCTGTAATAGGTTGTGCTGCAGCACTGTGGCCTGCTTTTAGGAGAGCCAAGTGAGCAGCTGGGAGCCCTGTCAGGAGAGCATTTCCCCCACATTGATGTGCGAGACCACAAGGGCTGGCACTACAGTCCAGATGTCCTGCAGAAGCATGGAGGGTTTCATTTTTCGAAGGGTAGAGATTCTGAGACAGGCTTTTTGGGCCTTCCTGGCTATGTGTTTCTGGAAGAACAGACTGCTGTCAATGGTGAAGTGTGAGGATTTTGCAGAGTCAGAGTTGTAGATCAAATCCTTCTAGGCACACATCATTGAGCCATTGTTGGACAAGTTGTTTTTAGTGGGCAGACCAATAATTCAGACTTGGATGGGTTTAGTTTGAGGTAGGCAGTCGACATCTAGGACTGGATGATGGCTAGATAATCGCAGAGACGAATGATGTCCTGCACGCTATATACTCTCTAGTACAACTGGTGGATGGTTATACTGGGATCTTTAAGGGGAGTGCCCAGAGGCTCCATTTAAAGGTTAAAAAGGATTGGTGAGAGGATGGAGCCTTGAAGGACTTGGTTAGAATGCAACAAGTTCATCTTGACAGCATGATGTCTGCCTGAGAGGTAGGAGGTAAACAAAATCAGGACAGTGAATCCCATCCTGTCAGCAAGGGAGAGAAGGATGCAGTGGTCGATGGTGTCAAATGCAGCCGAGAGGTCAAGGGCGACGAGGAGGAGGCATGAGTCGTCCGTATCCATGATTTGAAGAGCATCATCCACCACCTGGATGGTGGCTGCCTCGATGCTACACTTTGGGTGGAACCCTGACTAATAGTCATTTAGGAGGTGGAGTTGTTCAATTCTGACGAGTAGTTGGCCAGATCATCTGGATCTAGGGTTGGTTTTTTCAAAAGAGGTCATAGGAGACCAGTCTTGAGGATTTCTGAGAATGATCCTTCTGTGAGGGAGGCATTGATGATGCTGAGGGAGGCAATCATTAAGAGATCTAGGGGAAAGAGGAGAGAAATCTCCAATTCTGTCCAGAGGATCAGTGCGAGTGCTATGGTGCAGGGGATGCCAATGCTGCGTGAGGTTGATCAAATGGTCTGTTGGATTGTGGATTGTGTCTATTTTTTCGCATTTCTCCTGAGTTGCTGGTACCTCAGGGTCAGGTGAGGGTTTGGAACAATGCTTTACTGCTTCAAAGAGGGCTTTGCTCCTGTTAGAGGCTGCCGCAATGGCGGTAGATTAGTAAGAAACTTTGGCCTCGGTAATCCGAATCCTACGGTTTGCGTGCAGGGATGAGTTTTTTTGATAAATTCTTTTTATTGGTTTAAAAAAAAAAAGGCGGGCATACCTGTCATCCAGCAACATCCTTAAACGGGATTAACACATTCAGACAGAGTCAATCAACCAAAATTAGCAAAAACATTAGGCATGTATCGACAGTGGTCAAATGGGCCTGGTCCTCATGAATTGGGTGGGCATGAGGAAGTTCGTGGGGAGAGGTGGGCTGACAGGGGGTGGGGGGCAGCCCCCACATGGCGGGTGGGGCAAGAAACACAGACAATAGTTTCAAGGCAAGTGGTGAGACACCCCGAGTCATATAGTGCCGGACCATCTGCCCAATATTTTCAGAAATTTGCCGGGGCAACCCCTGGCGGCGTATATCCGTTTTTCCATGGACGCGCACCTGTCCATTTCGTTGGTCCATCTGCTAATGGTAGGCCCGTCAGGCACCCCCCACGTGGTGGCCACCAGTCTTTTAGTGAGGCCCAATGCTATGGCCAAAAATGTTTTTTCACCCTTTGTGTGGTCTGTTTCCCCCCAGATGCGCAATAGTTCAGCCTTAGGTTCCAATGGGGCCGGATTAGCCAAGACCGCGTAGATTTCATGCATGCATGCATTCCCGCCAGAATTTATGAACATCACATTCCCAGAGCATGTGGTAAAAAGTGCTGGGTACCCTACGGCACTTGGGGCACTTGGGGCAGTGGGCCTCCTCCCCAAGTCCCCACCTGGCGAGCGCAGCCCAGGAATGGTAGGCTTGATGGAGTATTTTGTACTGTATTAACCTTAGCTTGGAATCTATGCCTATTTTGCAGGGGAACATCAGGTCCTCCACCCACTCCTCCGACTCCAGGGGGCGTGGAGTTTGGTTCGAGTGTCAGGGTTTCTATTGCCCACATGCGTTCTGTCATTACGGATGTCCATGACTTCATTAAAATCCCCGCCCAGTACCCATTTATCTGCCAGTGCCCCCAACATTACCTCCTGGAGGTCCCTGAGGAATTTGTGTGTCAGCGGGGGAGGGGCATAGGCTGCCACAATGCCCCACAAGGTCTTCCCAATATCGCCAGTGATCACCACAAAGCGGCCACTCCGGTCTGCGTGAAGTTCCTGCAATTGGAACAGGACTCTTTTGTGCAGCAAAATCATGGTACCCTGGGAGTCACTGGAGAACCCGGCATGGAAGGTGGTTGTATAATTGGATTTCCTGAAAAATCTACATTCTGTGCCCATCAAGTGTGTCTCTGTGACGAAGGCAATATCTGGCGAGTGCCTGTTCAATTGTTGGAGGACGAGCCGTCTTTGAACCCCAGAGCCCAGCCTTTTCACATTCCAGGTGAGCATGGTAAGGTGACTCATGTGCCATTGATGAGTATATAGAGGACATTTGCCGGGGGGGGAGGCGCTTGGATTCCTGGCCTAGGGCCCCGTCCACCCCGGGCCCCTGCCTATTCTGCACAGCATCCTGACCCACCCACCAATGGTTCTGACCCGTGCCCAACCTTGAGTGGTGAGTGTGTCTGCCTCGACCACTTCCAATAAACAACTTGCCCCACCCCCCCCCCCCCAACCTGAAGCACCTGCAGCCTAAACCTAGCACCAACAGGGCGCACAATGAAAACATTAACGTGCATCATCATGTGGCAGTTGCCCAGACTGGAGCGGCAAGGGCACCTCAGAGAAGTGGCGGTCGATGGTAACACTCCCTTTTAGTACATACGGACACATCCAAAGGTCAGGGTGTGGTGGTGATCATCCATTGTCAGTAGTCCCTTCGGCCTGTTGTGGTGCAGTCACAGATTACTGGTCCAGAGAGGTCAGGCGGTGTGAAGGCTGCTACGTCATTCCGTCCGGTTCTTTCCTGTGGTGATCTGCGGGGTCCTTTGTTAAGGAGTTGAGTTTCCAACCAATCCCATGCCTCCTTCGGGGCATAGAACACGTGGGTGGTCCCGTCATGGTGAACTTTCAGTAATGCCAGGAAAAAGAGAATATTTGATGGACATTGAATGCAGTTTTTTCTTCAGAGAGTCAAAAGAATGACAGGCCTTCTGGACCTCTTTGGTGTAGTCCGGATAAAACCCAATGCGGTATCCGTTGTACGCAACAGGCCCCATAGCACGGGCCATCTGGAAAATGGCGTCTCTGTCCCTAAAGTTTAGGAGGCGTGCAATGATTGTCCGTGGTGGGGCACCCGGGACAGGCCTCTCAGTGGGGACTGTGCACCCGTTCAATCGAAAAGAACTTTGAGAGCTTTTTGGGAGCAAAGATATGGGCGAGCCAGTCCTCAAGGAAGAGTTTTACACTCAAGCCGCCTTCTTTTTCAGGGATCCCGAGGATCCTTAGATTGTTTCGTCGAGCCCTGTCCTTGCTGTCTTCTGCACGATATTCGAGCTGCTCCACCATTTGTCTGAGTGAGTCTTCTGTGTCGGATATCCTTTGCTCTGACTCCCCAACTCTAGATGCTAGTTTGTAAAGGTCCTGGCAGAGGAAGGAGACACATGCTGACAGGCCCCCTATCTTTAGCTCCAGAGATGCTCGGGAGTCGCTGATCGCCCTCATTAAGTCGATAAGAGAGATGACACCGCCCTGAACTCCCTCCCCTTGGTCGTCACTGTCTGGAGCTTGGGGGGATGTTGTCCGTTAAGAGGTCCATTTTGCTCTGTAGGGTCTGTCTTTTGCTCTTGTCCTTACCCATCGTGCATGTCGCAGTGTTGTGACGGATATCTGTGGTCTCTGAGTCGGAGCCGGGTCAGCGGTAGGATGTGGCGTGGCCTGGTCTATTGATCCGGGTCAGACCGCGCAAGAGTCCAATGTCGGGGGCACCCTATGGAGTCCTAGAGATTGCGTCACAGATAATTGAGCGGTATGTAAGCCTAGTTCTTGTTGGTAGGTGCAGTGTGCGTTGCCGAGGGGTGGTTGCGGCGGTACAACTTTTCACAGTGGGCGCGTGCGTATCTGTGAGCTGGTGGCCGCTGTGGTACGGATAGTGTCGCAGGGGGTTTTACACTGGTTGCAGGTGGTGCGCGGGCCTCCCACTCCTGGGTGGATCCCACGCCTCCCGGGCTCTCGTCATGGTCGGGGTTGCAGTGTTGGGTCCAGGTTGCGGAGTCTTTGTTTTTTGCACCTCTTCCCCTTTTGGCCTTGGGTTTGCATAGCGCGGCACTGGATGGTCACTAGGGTGACAGAGGGTTGTCGCCCAGGTAGCACCTGGGCAGATGGGACTCACCTAGTCTGTCCACACCCTGACGTGAGGGCGGCGTTCACATTGGGATTTGGCACGGTTTATGGTGCAGAGGCTGGTTACAGTGGTGTTGCAGTTCTCAGGAGGCATCAGTATGTCTGGACTAGTGGCCAGTTAACCCCAAGCGTGCGTGGCTCGCCTCCCCCTGCGCGGCCGCTTGCTGTGTTCGCCCACATTGGGGGTGTGTCGGAGGGGAGTCCGCACTCACCGTTGCCTTGTGGGCCTGATCCTCTGGGGTGCAGTGGTGCCTATGTGTAATCTGCTGTTGGGGGTCCTGGGAGCACGTCCGGTCATCCGCGTGAATGCAGCTGTGTCTCCTGCTGTCCGTCAGGCCCAGGTGCAATGCAGTGCCCCCCACACGGCCACAGCGTTAGGCGGGGGGATGGAGGAGAGTGGCGAGGCCTAGGGCCTAGTAGTCTAGTGTGCAGCAGATAGATCCCCCCCAGTATTGGCACAGTTGTGCACCAAGCAGTTTATTAGTGACTTGGTCTGGCCGCGAAGGTAGTCACAGGAGGCTTGCAGTGGATTCGTAGGCCCCCAGGTATGGTGCGTTGTATTTGGGGCTCGAGTGTTGGGGCCGCTCCACTGCCGCAGGGCCGCCCACCAGAGCGCAGGCAACGTTGCTGGGGGGGGGGGGGGGGGGGTGGGAGGGCTGATGGCTGGTCAGGCTGTCACGGGGTCATCATGGTCTCAGTCTATGGTGCATTGGGGACCGGGGGTGGGGGGGGAGGGGTCAGCCGGCGCTGTGATTTCAATGCGGTTCGCTTGCGTCGGCCTTCAATGCAAACAGGGAGGTGGGGCCGGCCTATGCCTCCTCTCCTCCGCCTATTCTTCAGATTGAGCTGTGCTGGCAGCCTGGGCTCAAGGGGGCCTCTGGGGCACTCGCAGTGGGCGAGCCGCAGGTTGAGCCCGGAGTGGATCCTGCCTCCAGAGTGGCACCTCCAAGTCCGCAGAGGGCCGCGAGGCCAACGCTCCGGATTTGCATTTCCCTGCTCTGATCTCAGGCGGGCTGGTCTGAGGGATGTTCTGTCGGGCAGGCGGTGATTCCTGGAAGGTTTGCCCGTGGGGGGGGGGGGGGGGGGGGGAGGGAAAATCAGATAATTGAGAATATTTATGGTGGCCGCCGGGAGCTGCTGACTACTCCGTCTGCATCTGCTGCTCGTGCATGCGCACAACTCGACTTGAGTTTGTTGAGGTCTCCAGAGTTATGGTTTTTGCACCTCCATTTCTCTAGGGCTCGGATTGAGCTTTTGTTGGAGGCTAGCTCGGGGGTGTACCATGGGGCAGACTGTTTGGTCTCAGCTTGGCTCGATTTAAGGGGGGCATGAATGTCCACCAGTTTTATAGCAGAGTTGCTGAATAATTCCAGGAGGCCCGAGGCACTCCCTGTGGTGGGGAAGTCTGCAAAGTTTGGTTCCAACTAATTGAACCATAAGGTTTTGAAAGAGCAGCGTTGAGTGATGGGGCATTTAATCTGGCCTTTGTTAGCCATAGTCAAGTGGGTGACTGATAATGGGATGGCTGCATGGTCAGACCAGTCAAGTGGGATGGGGAATGCACAAGTGATGCAGGGTGATGATGTGAAGATAGTTTAGGGTGTTGCCTTTGTTGTGCATGGGGAGAGCACAACATGCTTAAGGTCCATGGAAGTGCTCAGTGCGAAAAGCGTGCTTCGAGTGTGGATGTCAGCCTTTGACTCTGGGAAATTAAAATCACAAAAAAAAACATTATTTGAATGTGCTAATTTGGCAGAGGAGAGTAAGCGGGAGATGTCTGCAATGAAAGTCACTGCTTTGAGGTGGTCTGCAGATAAGGTGGGAGGCGATGGATTCCTTGAGCAATAGAGGAAACACAGGCAGGCAAGTGATTCAAATGAGCTTGTTCTGGGAGGGGGCGGGGGGGTGATGGAGCAGGGCCAATCGCTCCAGTGGATGATTGCCATTCCGCCTCCTGCCCTTCCTGGTCGGTCATGTTGGATGGAGTAGCTTTGGAGTAGGAGGATGTCGAAAACATGTGGGGAGGATGGGGTACACCATGTTTCAGTGATGAACAGGTCATCAAGGGTTGTTGTAGGAGACGAGGACATCGATCTCAGCAACGTGAGCGACTGCTGGGCCAGCATTGATCAACATGAGAGGGCGTGTGCATGTGGTTCGTGGATGTTGGATGGGGTCAAGGGCAATATTGATGAGGTTTGCTAGAGTAGCTTGTTGGGGCACCCAGGGTACTTGGTGTAACGCTAACATGGTTCCCACGGAGGCGCGGCGTCGAAGGCGCAGAACTCTGAAGATGGACAGGAAGGGCCCCTCTATTCTGGCTTCCCTGGCTCGTTGGATACCCTCCTTAGGGTTTGGAAGGATGAGCTCTCCATCCTGCTTCTGATGCAGGGGCGCGTTGAAACCCAGTTACTTCACTGGATTGAGGATTGATGGGAGTTCAGGTAAGCTTGACTGTTCAGGTAAGGCACTGTAAAAGTTCTGTTCAAAAGTTCAAGCTTAATAATAATGTTCGTTGTCTAATTGCAGCAAGCGCTAATGCTTATGTCTTTTTCCCCTTAGGGGCCGGGGTTCGGAGTGCCGGAGATATGGCGCCGACCCGAAGTGAAACAGTTCTGGATGAGCGCTCAGGTAATGTCTTTGCATTCGCTCATTCAATGTCTTTGTCTTTTTTCCCCATAGGGGCCGGGGTCCGGAGATGCCAGGAAGCGGCAGGACCCGAAATGCAGTGGGAATAATCCAACAGGTAAGACTTAAAAGGAAACTGAGCTTTCCTTATTCCATTTCTCCCTCTCACCTTTGTTCTTGTCTTTTTTCCTCTAGGCGCCGGGGCGTAGCTGAATCCGGAAGATCGCTGCTGAAGATGGAAGCGCCTTGCCAAGGTGATTAAAATGCAGTGCTGCAGCGATCGAAACGAAATGCCTTTAAAATGATGTCTTCCTTTTCAGGGCCGTTGGAGAAATGACTCCGGGATGCAGATTTAGCAGGTAAGGGCTTTTCTTCTCCTATTCTCTTCCTTTCTCCCCTTGCAGGTGTCCCAGGGTGCTGGCAGGCGTGGCTGAAGTCAGGATGCAGGAGCTGACACGGTGAGCGTCCAGCTGCTAGGTGCAGAACAACGCGAAGCACGTGTGGCTGTTCGGGTGGGGTTTAAATAGCCTTGGAAGAAGTTCCTGGTATGTATCCTTCCACCAATCAGGTATGTATCCTTCCCCGACCACACCCGGGTGGTGAAGTAGTCCTACAGGTAAAGTAGTCCCATTCAGGCCTCAAGAGGGCCTGGATGAAGCAGCAAGGTCTGCACCAGGTATGTGTGCACCCAAGCACTTAAACACATATCCTCTTCTATGAGCCTGGCGCCTAAGGCGCCAGGACTGGGGTCCGCTATGAGCCTGGCGCCTAAGGCGCCAGGACTGAGTCCAAAGGGCCCCGACTTGGGCCCGCTGAGACTTCCCTGGGGAAAATGATGTCTGCCTCTGGGGTTGCTGGGCCCGGCCTGGCTCCTTAGAGGTAGGCATCATGACACTTGGCCATTCAAATCCTAGTGAGAGTGGGGATGGGCTGTGGAGGGAGGAGACACATGGCGATGTCTTTTGGTGAGTAACAGTAGTAGCAATTCGTTTGTAGGTGAAATGCAAAATAGCGGGTCAGGCCCTTGGCCCAGACAGGGCCGATTAAAACATAATAGGCTCCTTTGCGTTTAGTTCTTTTGAATTTATTATCAGGTGTTCGTCTTCAACAACCTGCTGGTCCAATTACAAAAATAGGGCTTTATTAGTGTGATGTAAATCATTTGTGATGTAATTCAATGTCAAAAACTAGTCGCATGGAAAATGTGTGTTCCATTTTATTTGCATATGGGTTCCCAAGCAGTCCAGGTAAGAATCGGTCAACCCGAATCAAATTTTACTTTAGGCCACCAGTTCAATGCCTTCTTCACATTCATATGGCACATCATTTTCTCCTTCCACAAGACCATCCTTTGGGACCATTAGTCTTCAACACATTTCTGGAGAGGTCTCCTTTGGATTTTTGAAGACAACAACCACCCCAAAGTTATCACCTTTCATTAATCTCCCAACTTTTCCTGGCCCCTTTCCCACAGACCAATTAAAACAAAATCAACCCAAATAGGTTTTCATTGGTTTTGGCAAGATTTAATGTGGTTTCTTAAGCATCGCCGAGATCCTGCCAATAGGCACAGCTAATTCAGTGTTTGGTAATATTAATGAATATCCCATGACTGACAACAGATATTTCCCTGAATGCAATGTAAATGTTGTTCAACCAAGAAAACTCATCTCATGCTCACTACCAAAAGGAACGTTTCTATTAATTTCAGCTTCAATTCTTAAGTGCTTAAAATGTCAGCTACACCTTTGATCACAGACCCTTTTTTAGCAAAGCAAAAGAAAGAAAACTTTAGGTATGCATTCAAGATCAAAGAAGAACTCTGCCAACTGGCCCCACGTCATACCAATCTTGGTTTTCAAACCGAGCAGCATTTGGGATTCAGGTTTTGCTTTTTCAATTTAAAGTATGGTCCTACAATTACCAACATGCAGATGCTGTGCATTTAAAAATATTAAAAAAAAAAATACTTGCTCTAAAATTGAGCCTGTAGAGAACTAGAAAAGAACGATAAAAATAGATGAGCACTGTAGTTCATAGAAAGTAGCACTCTGTCAGAAACTGACTTCAAAATTAATCTTCCACTAAAGAAATAATTCACCAGTTGGGATAATGATTAGCAAAGGCTACATGTTTGTGAGAAGATCTGGTGTAAGCAGGTTGTTGGGACCAGAGCCTCACTATCTAATTGAAAAGGAGTACCAGACAGACTGGCAAGGGAAGAGGAATGACATTTAGTGGACACAACTTCCAGCTGACAGTGAAAACCCAATTCACCCAAAGCAAGAAGTAGAGATCCACATTAGTGCTTTTTCTGACAGAAGATCGGATAAACTATCTAGATACCATGAAGAGATGCCAAGCCTCACACCACCTTCCGTGAACACAAGGGACATTGTGAACTTTCATTAAGTGACATTCGTATTCATGGTCTCTGTGTAAAGTCATATAGCAATGTGACAACTTTCATGAATTTAAATGTAGATGTTGGTTTCCTTTGTAACCCTTATACACCATACAGCGGAAAGGGGAGGCCACCAGGGGGGGCGGGGGGGGTGCAGGCAAGATGGCCGCCTAAGCACCTAGCTCCGTCCCCTGCCGTGAGAATATAGCAGAGATATGGCAAACAACAGTTGCGTTCACCACACGCTCCATTGACTGTGGGAAACACTGCTGAATGTGTGGGGCCAAGGAGGAGGAGGGAAATTGCACATTCCTGAGAGAAGCCGTGGCTGCTTGCTGCTCTCTGGGACAGAGGAGGCTCTTAGCTGGGCCGTGGCAACCGTGAGGCCCAAAAGGGGGAGGTGCACAGATGGTAAACAGCAGAAGATTCAGCCCAGTTTTGTTTAAGGACTACTGCCTTCAACCGGACCTGTGCCGGGGCACTTTTGGAGGTGCTGGCTCCCCCCCTCTGCCGGGGGTTTGACGAATCGGAGAGCAGTTCACTACAGGAGTGCGGTCTTCTGTGGGGAGCGGGTGCTCCCGTCTGAGGAACAGAGGCAAGCAGTGCCCTCCTAGTCAGGTGAGGGGTGCGCCACGCACGAAGACTCCAGGCAGCGGCATTGATCCGTGGCAAGGGCGGGCTGCCTATACTAGTGAACGGCCACCCGGGGGGCCTGTGGGAGGACCTGGTTGGAAGCCACTGGTGGGTCACAGCAAGGCCCGTGGCACGGCCCGAGGACATTGAAGCATGCGAGGCGATCAGAGGGAGATAACGACAACTCTCCCGATCTCGCCCGAATTGACGTTCTGAATCACAGCATTAGTGCACCAAACATTGCCTGAAGCTAAACAAGTGTTGCGAGTCCAACGCGGACTACTAAAAGGGAGACCCACCCCAAGCAGCGTTAAAGAAGATCCTGAAATAACATTCACAGAACCTGCATCAGTGCACTGAACCATTAAAAAACCTCCTGACAGAAAACAAGTGTTGTGGGTCCAACGTGGAATGAAAAAAGGGTGGCCCACCTCACGCGGCATCAAAGACATTATGGATATAAGACCCACAGAGCTGTAAGGTGAGACGGAGGGCCAGCACACTCAGGTGCTTGCACTGTGAGACGAGACGTGAGCTGCAGACTACCGGCCCAAGCAGGTTGTGAAGGTAAGGAGCCTAGGGCTCACAAGGGGTTGACTACAACACCCAGTCACACCCCAAAGCGGGTGAGGAGTGTAGGGCGCCCCACCAGCTGAACTGGCAGCATGACAGCGACAGACGGCTGCCCAGAAGAAGGGGAGACGGGGACCTGGAGGCTGGGGCATAGACCCCCCACCCATCCCACACAGTTTCCATCTCGTCACAGCGGAGCAAAAGCCTGGAGTGGCCTCAGGAGAACCAAGGGGTGGAGACCTTCACCACTGAGTCTGACCTCCCCTCCACGCATCTGAAGGGACACAGAAGTCCAACTCAGAGACAAAAGCTGCAAGGGGTGGGGGGGGGGAGAGGGGGAGACCAGCGGATCGGTTCTGGAGATACCAACCCTCCCACCTGTCTTCAAAGAGTCCTGGGGGTTGCTTCGGGTTGTGGGGGCATCCGGGGGGGGCACCCTACCCCCATAGAATGATTCACCATGCGCAAGGGTCCCTGTGGGCTCGTGGAACCAAAGTTGAGACCTCTCAAAAGCACAAAAGGGAAGTGGTGGTTCTATGAGCTGGAAGGAGTCACTGGCGAAATTTCAGTTTCACGCAGGTGATAGCATGACGGAGGCTGGGGGAGCGCCTCCGCCCCAGGATGAATCAGGCTCCATAAAGACGGACATACAGACCATCTTGGAAGAGATTAGGGGTATGAGGACGGACATGGGGGCAAAACTAGCCAACGGGACAGCCAAGGTGACCACGCTTGAGGATAGGATGGATGGGGTTGAGGCTAACCAAACGTCGATGGAACTCTTGGAAACACAGATGGAGGCACACTTCATGGAAATGGAAAGACGCGAAGAGGCGCTACGACTCAATGTGGAGGATATTGAAAATAGGGAGAGGTGGACGAATCCCAGGATCTTCGGACTGCTGAAAGCGAAGGGTGAGATCCCAGCTGGCTTGGAGCAAAACGTGCAGGACAGAATAAGGATTGTCCTGGGTGCGGTGGCAGGTGAAAGGGTCACAATAGACAGGGTACACCGAGCAGGTGGAGGTGCCTGGTGCCCACGGTCTGTCCTAGCACGGCATGCATTATTATTATGCAGACAAGGCGCGGATCCTTCAGAAAGCAAAGGGCATAAAGGAAATAAACTATGGTGACTCAAAAGGTGGCCATTATTCAAGACCTCTCGGCCCACACGCTGCTGAGGCGAAGGAAATGTGGAGCCCTCACTAGGTGGTTACAGGAGAGGGGGGGTGAAGTAGTGCGAGGGTTACCCCTTCTCGCTGGTGTTCGAGTGAGAGGCGGAAAGACATCACCTGGTGGCAGAAGAGGACATACAACGGGTTATGTAAGATTTGGTTGGCAGCCAGGACAGTCCTGCTTCGGAACATGGCGGACAAGGATCGAATCCCAATCGAGGACCTAGGGGCCCGGAATCTTTGCGTGGGAAGCGAAGGGCGAAAGGAGGCTGGAAATATCAGAAGTTTAACACCCACCCCGCGGAATGAGGACACCTGAAGAGGAGAAACACTAGACTAAGTTGCCCGCCTACGGCCTTCATGCGGCACCCCTAGTGCACCAAAGGGCCTCTAGGGAGGCAATTCGACATAGGGCTGGTTATGGTTTAGTTATTTCCAGCTGACAGAAGGAGTCAGCTGTGAAGTTTGCTTGTCATCTGAAGTGGATGACAATGAAGAGTATTCCATGGGTAGAGAGCACACAGTTGGGGAGGGTGGGCCCGGGACTCATGGTATTTAGCTCAGTTTAGTTCAGAAATTGTTGGGGCATATACCCTCCCCCGAATCGGTCAGTGTGGTAAGAGCGGAAGAACTCATCATGTTGTTCACGGCAGGGGACGAATCCCTGATGGTCCGATAGCCACGCCCAGCATGAATGGGAGATGAACGGACGCCTCGATCTAGGGGAACAGTGGGTGGGATGGGTGGCGGGGGGAGGGAGGGCACTACATGCTATGGAATCCGGACGTGGAGGAGGCTTTAAGCCTCGGTGGGCACAAGAGGGGCAACAATCGGTGGGCGAAGGAAGGGTATGGTTGAGGGGGGTGGTCAGTACACTGAACGTAAAGTAGTTGAACTCTCAAAACAAACGATCCCTGACTAGTAACATGTTTCGCAAACAGAAATTGCTTGTCCTTTTCTCACAAGAAGCGCATTATCGACAAGGGGTGGAGAGATGGGAAGGAATTTCTGGGCCACTCAGAGGGTGGGTATATTGCTGGCCAAGTCATTTCGTTTGATGGAGATTGAGACCAAGACAGGGTTTGGGGGAGATTCCTTGGTATTAAAAAGGTACATACGAGGGAACACAGATCACGCTTGCCACTCTCTATGCGCCCAACGTGGGGCTGGTGGGATTCCTACGCCAGATATTTAGGGTAATGGATGGGTGGGCAGAAGGAGCAAGGCTGCTGGGTGGGGATTTCAACCTGATATTGGACCCCAAGCTAGATTGGTGGTCTGGAAAGGGGTTAGGGATTAGAGGGGCTATGAGAGACCATCTCACCATGAGGAACCTTTTGCAGGATCACTTCTGGGTGGACATCTGGCGCAGGTCGTGGCCGGGGCCCGGCGCTATATGTTTTTCTCCCACGCCCCTCATCAATCATACACGAGGGTTGACCTCCTGTTGATACCAAGGGAGCAGAAGGGGGAGGTAGGGGTCCCGAGGGTGGAAGCCATTACGTGGTCAGACCACGAACTGGTGAACTGGCGGTTACTGGAGGTCCCGAGGACCTTTAGGTGGATATGTAATGATACCCTTTTGAGGGACCAGTTCAGGGATTTTCTGGGGGAGGAGATACAGGCCTACTTTGAAACTAATGATAATGAGGAGACCAGTATGGCGACAGTGGGAGGAAGCTAAAGCCACCTTCCGTGCTTACTCATTGCAGAGGGAGCCCGTAAGAAGGGTGAGATGGCGCTGCAACTGAATCCTATTAACGTGGAAATCAGGGCTCTACTGGGCGATAGGACAGATAACGGATAAGAACTTTGTCCTAATTGGCGAGGTAGTCAAGAGAATGAGATACATCGGCCAGAGGTAGTATGAGAGGGGGGGGAATGCAGTGGGGACCTTCCTGGCAAACAGGGTGAGGGGTTGTAGAGTGGAAAGATGGGTGGAGGGAATCCGGGACACGAGTGGGTCAGGTCCAGAAAGGAGGGGTGGAAATAGCTGGGTGCTTTGCCCACTTCTATAAAGAGCTGTATATACTAGGTGGGCGGAGGAATCTGTGGAGGATATGCACCAATATCTAGCTGAGCTAAACCTCCCCAAGCTTACAGGGCTGGAGAGGGTAGCTTTGGAGGGAGAGATAACTGTGGGAAGAGGTGCCGGGAGCCATTAATAGGTTGAAGGTAGATAAAGCCCCGGGAGAGGGTGGCTTCACAGCTGACTTCTATAAGCAATATCAAACTCTTGGCGAAACCCTTGGACAAGTCGTTTAACCAGATAGCGGTGAGCGATACAATATCGCCGACATTACTCCAGGCCTTGATAGCTGTCATACTAAAACCAGGAAAGGCCCTCCTCAATGTGGACGCTAAGATCTTTGCTAGAATTATGGCAACGCTCTTGGAGGCGTACCTTCCCCGATTGATCCACCCGGATCAGGTAGGGTTTGTGTTAGATAGGGAGCGGATAGCATGCAGAAGACCCTCCATGTTATGGGCTTGTGGACCGTGCAGTATGAGGGGGCGCTTCTGCTGTCCCTGGATGCGGAGGCGTTCAATCGGGTGTGTTGGGCCATCATGGGGGAGGTTTTTGCATCTCCTGGAATGGGCCAGAGGTGGATGGGCTGGATATTGGCTCTGTACCCAGAAACTACGGCCAGGTTTGTGGTCAACGGGAATGAATTGGGGTCCTTCCCAATGCGGCGGGCTACATGCCAGGGGTGTCCTCTGTGACCGCCGATTTACGCGTTGGTAATGGAGCCATGGGCAGCAGCGGTCAGGAACAATGGGGAGATCAGAGGGGTTACGGTGGGTGGAATACACTGTAAGAGGAGCCTCTTTGCAGATGATGCTTTACTTTATGTCACCAGACCATCTCAGTCGGTCCCCCACGTGCTCAAGTGCTTGGAGCAATAAGAGAAGTTATCAGGCTTTAAAGTAAACTTGGCGAAATCAGTGGTGTTCGAAATTGGGGGACTGCCGGATGATGAGAGGAATTATGTGGCTGGACTGCCATTTAGAGTGCAGAGGGAAATGTTTCGCTATCTGGGGGTTAGGTGACAAGGTACCCTAGGGATCTTTTTTTCTGGAAACGTCTTGCCCCTTTGGTCGGCTGTGAAACGAGACATGAAGAGATGGGCGGGGCTGAGGCTCTCCTGGATGGCGCGGCTAAATTTGGTTCTGCCCAAATTCTTATTTTTGTTCCAGATGCTCCCGATACCCATACCAGTCTCATTTCCCTCTGAGGTGAAGCGAACCATGTTGCGGTTCCTCTGGGTGGGGAAGAATCACAGGATCTCATATGGGATATTAACTCGACCAAAGTAGGAGAGGCGAGTGAGGTATCCGGACATATTGTGGGCTACAATGACCCACTGAACAGAATTTTGCCAAAACCAAGCAGCATTTGCGCAGAAACAGCAAAATGGTTGCGCTGACTCCTGTGAGCATCTTGGCCTTAAAACTGCATTTTGCAGCAACAAAAAGAAGGCTGCACCTTCTTGCCAAGCACAAATTGGGCAGGATGGAACCAGGGGACACACAGAGGGAGCGTGGCAGTGTGTTCTGCCATATACAAATAGAATAAAGTGAAAAGGCAGCACTGCTCTGTTGAAGCCCCAAAAAAACCATTAAAAAGGAAACTTTTTCACCTTTACAAATGCTGCTCTGACGCTATTCCCATCTGTTCTTCCTTAAACCACTGTGATTAATAAGGCCCTGCCATGCCCAGTATATCTTATTGTGCTTCAGCAAAACCAGGCATGATTTCTGAATGACGGGCCCTGTCAAACCAACTCTGAGAAAAATCAACAATGAACTCCACTTTTACCTGCATTGGAAAACACATTTATTTTCTTCACAAAGCTCAGAAGTTCAAAGAAACTCCAGCTATCTGAGCCATGTCAATTTCAATGCATCTGTGCTTCAAACAAAACGCCTGCATACAAGAATAGAACTATAGCTGCAAGACAGTGTAGGACTCCAGAGGGAGATGCAAGGCCGAATTTAAAAAGAAATTCCAGCTTTTCACCACACATGTAAAATGGGCTTTGCAGACTAAAAGAAAAAACAAAGTAAACTGTTGAATGAAAGCCAGCCATTACCTAGCAATGTGGAGGGGTTTGTTGCTGGGGAAAACACACACACAGTTTATTCAACTGGCTTGTTTAATTCAGGACCAAATATAAAGAAAGTCAAACTGTTAAACCATATTGGCTGGATTTTGCAAGTTCCAAAACAAAAAGAAAAATAGGTTTCTGCTTTGGGGGGATGCTACCAACAGGAGGGCCTCTTTCAGCAGATACTAACACCCCAGTGATAATTATTAGGTTGGACAAAATCTAGTCTAGGCTGATCCCACTAACAATGGAATTTCCAGGACAAGGATATGTGAAAAGAAAGTTGCACGTCTTTGTGATTTCTACAGGAGGCTTCAGAGGAGATCTCCATGATGACCCTGCCCTTCAGGGGGATAGCTTGGAAGTTATGACCAAATATGGGGAACAAAGGACTGCCATTTGTTTCCAATGACTATTTTATAAATAAACTTTAAATACTTTTACCTCTGCTGCAAGACTTTGTAAAAATCTTGCAGTTTAAAGGTGATTTTGTGTTTTATAATTTGAGACATTGTAGAAGTCACTGACACCTTGGGAATAGAAATGGTAAAGTATTGGGGATTATAAGAAAAGTATCAATGATGCCAATGCAAATTTGTATACTTGCATCCCTTATGATAATCCACGCATGTGTATAAAGTTATGGAATTTTAGGACTGATCATTCATACTCAAAACTACCCAAAAGTATTAGACGGGCAAAACAATGTCTCATGGATTGCAGAGTTGGAGTGTTATGCTCTATGTAAAATATGTAACCTGTGTATAGATTTTTCTAAGAGATTTCCACTGTGTAAATGTACCGTTGGTGGGAAAATCGGATGTTATCTAAAATAACTCTGGGAGGGCTTTTGAACATTGTAAACCCACATCATAAATCTGCCCTCCTGCTTTGAAATCCAACCAGTTGAGTGAGGCGGATACTAGCACCTCTGACCAATCCCGTCAGTTAGATGTGTGCTTAGCTAAGCCTGCCCAGCCATATACTTTGATGAGGTCACTATGCATTATAAATAAGAGTCCCCGACAAGACTTTACACACACTCTTCCTGAAGTTTCTGCGCTGTGTTCCCAATCTGCTGTGATCCCAATCTGCTGCGTTCCCGATCTGCTCCGTCCAGATTCCAGACCCCACCACAAGGCCAAAGCATTGCTGACCCTACTCCAGAGCCCACTGCAAAACCCAAGCATAGCCGATTCCTACTCCAGCAAGATTATTGATCCAGAAACATCCACTAAAATCTCAAATAACCAAAGGGGAAAGCTGTGGTACCTTTTGCATCCTGAAATCAGACTGGCTTGCTGCCCACTAACTGCATGCCTGCTGCAATCCTGCCATCCAGCTGACCTTTAGTATCCAGTGACCAGAATTGCCATTCCGCTGTCCTTGCCATCCGCTGACCAGAACGGCCCAGCTGTTTTCCTTTGCCAGGCGCACAGCCATGTGGTGACCAGAACCTGTTGACGGTCCAAGAATCCCAAAACTAAAAGTGGACTGTAAGTATAATCCCTACCCCACAGAAATCTATAGTCCATCTTGTCTTGCATTTGTCCTTATCCCACTCTCTAAGCCATCCTATCCTTATCCTGGTCTTGTTTAAACTGTCAGAATTATCCCTGAAACCTTGCCTTTGATTTCTAGTGCTAGTGCCATCTCTCTCTATTCATTTTTGTCTGATGTAAACTGTAAACCCTTAGTTATATTTTGAGTAATCCGACTACTTTCCATATCTTTTATTGTTGGGGTTGAACACTTGGGTGGTAAGGTTGACCTCGTGAATCAACATTGGTGCTTACTGTGTTCCTCTTCAACAATATAGTCTAGATAATTCATTTCAAGTAACATTTGCCTTGCTTTCAAAACTGAAGCTTTTCTTTTGGCCGCTTTATTTTTCGAAAACTGAACCCCATTTCAACCTGAAAATCTCATTCAAATCTTCTCCTATTCCCATTCTTTCACTTCTGTAATATCCCTGCGATGTACCTCTGTCCCTTAGACTAAAAACCGCATCACGATTTGCAATATTTCACCCGTTTTTTTAAAGAAACCGTTTGAGTAAATTTACAAGGAAATTCAAAGGAAATGCAACTTTTACACGTGTCATTTTGCTGCAATCCATTTTAAACTTCCCATTCATTTTCAATTGTATGCTCTTGGTAATGCATTGCTTGTGATTGCTAGTGTCTATGCATTGTTGCTTTAATGAGAAATTGTATTTACCGTAGAATTTTAACTGCACATTATTTATTTGTCCATTTCCAAGTGTCATTTCATAACATTGCAAGGGGTTTAAAATCAGTTTTCCACTGTTATTTGGCGAGGGAATGTCAGATTTGGATTCCGTTTCTTGCCTCTTATTTCTGATTACCAGATGTGTTTTTCTATCCATTCAGAATTCAATTATTTCTGGGTTGAGGGAACACTGCAGGGGGAAATCCTAACTTGGGTGCTATCTTTCCTAAATCAAAAAGTGCTCCTATTTCCTGGTGTTTTGTATAGGTTACACTAGAAGGTTAAAACAAGTGCATTGCTTACATTCTCATTGTAATTATCACCCCATTGGTGATTGCTGCCCCATATTAAAAATTATATGATTTATTTTGAATTTTAAAATAAATATTGCATTTTACCAACCAGCCTGGTTCATGGTCCATTGTGACACGGGGTATTTGAAAAGGGGGTGTGATACGAGTTGTGTACCATCTCAAATTGAATCTGCATAAAATAAGGAGAAATGCATCTCAGTTGTGCGCTACATACTAGGCCGAGACCAAAGTGTGTGTCGCCTGATTGAAATCAGTAACATTATAAGGCAACCAAGCTACGAGTCTTGGTGGAACATTTTAACCAGGGGTCAGGGAAAAAATGGGTGGCAATGGACAACAAGGTATTTGCCCCGGTCACGCTGGGCGAGTGGTTGTGGGTTCTCAGAACCCGTATCCCGAGCAGAGTCCTGCGCCATCCGGTTCTGGAGGTTCTGTGGTCCATATGGAAAGAGGGAGGGGATAACAGGAGGCTCACGGCATGGCCATCACCGTTGAGCTGCATCTGGGCGCCCCCACTCAGGGATGGGATCGAGGATCCACTGGCATTCGAATCCTGGTATGAGGCGGGGCTCAGTAAGGCGGGAAAACTGTGGGTAGGAGATGCATTCATATTGTATTCATATCGCTGAAGGACCTGGAAGAGGCCCTGGGTCTGAGTAAACTGTTGCCCTTCCCTTCCCTTTCCAACAGCTGAATTGGGTCCTGTCCAAAGAAAGGGAGGGGGAAATCTCAGGAGGGGAATGACAGATTTGGAAAGATACCTGATCACACAGACAGGGTCCAGAGGGCTGATCACTGGGTTATACAAACTGCTTCTCTTGGCAACCCGAGGGATTCCCCCTACCCCTAACCCCTTCGAGAGTCAGATGGGAAGGGGACCTGGCCAGAGAAATTGAGGACACATTATGGGCTAAAATGTGCAGGCGGGCTGATCACTCCAGCACATCACTTCAATACAGACATCAGGCCCTGAAGTAGTTGGGACTACCCCCCACCCCCAGTGAGGATCGCCCGGATGAGGGACGGATACGACCCGTATTGTGTGAAGTGTTGTTGTGAAAAGGGGACTATATCCACATGTGGTGGGGTTGTGTCAGGGTGCAGGTCTTCTGAAGGGAGGTCCTCTCCTGGAAAAAGGGGGTGGATGGAATTCAGAGGGACCTCTCCCCTTGGCTACTTCTCTTTGGAGTGGGTACGGATGAGGAGCCCAAAGTGGAACAAGGTCATATGTTTCAAATTATGTTTGTTCCAACTGTGGAAGAACCCGCGAATGCCGGTGGAGAAGGAGTGGGTTGCTGAGATCGGGGCCATTTATGATATGGAATACTTAACCCACATCTTGGCCGAATCCAGGGCTAACATTGAGGGTATGTGGCTCCCCTTCTTTGAGAATTATTGGCGGGTGGATCGGCGGGGTTGAGGAAGGGTCTAAGACGGGGATAGAAGAGCAAGGACTACCTATCAAGGAGTGGCATTGAACGATTCGGGACTCAAGGTGGGGATTGGGGGAGAGGTTCAATCGCCCTCCGTTCGGGTGTACCTAGAAGGAGAACCCTGACTTTAGAGAAAGAGATCAAGTGTCCGACTTCTGGGGTAGTTAAGGTTAATGAATCCATAGCACGGGGGCAGTAGGGGGGACTTCAAGGAGGGGGTGTGTTGGGAAATGTTTTACTGCGGTCTTGTGTTGTAACCAAAATGCCAATAAAACTTGATAAAAAAATTTAAATGGAAAAAACCTTTAAAACAAGTAGATTACATTCCAAAATAAGAATGGTCATCAGAACATGAACATACAAATCATATGGTAAAGAGTTTAATGTATGCATGTTTTCTCGATCTTGCGCCACAAAATGATTGCTAAAAAAGAAGCATGCACTGCTGGATTTCAACAGACCTGTTCCAAATGTAACTGAGTTTCAACTGTGTCTAGTCTTGTGCATTTTCGTGTTAAGGAGGCTGAAAAACAGTTTTCTATATAATTTCCTAACAGATTAAATAACGTCACAATAATTGTCATACCCTGCACTTGATTTAATCTTCCTCATAGTAGTGGCAGTCTGTTTATGAAAATAGTCTAGTTCCCTTCCCGCCAGTAAATTTGTATTTGCTACCCCTTAACACTTCTTTGGAAAATAAAGGTAACGAACTAGGGGTATGCAGTGATAAAATCGTGGCAAAAATGTTGCCTGTGTAAATAAATCGCGGCAAAAATGCTGTGGTTTGACCCGGTAAAGGTGTATGTACCCCATTATACCATTTAAGAGAAGCAGGGATGTCCCCCGCTTCCCTTAAATGGTATAATGCGTCTGGTGGTTGCTGGGGTGTCCCTCGCATCCATCACATGGATTGCGGTGGCAAAACCACAGCCTTTTTGCCGCAATATTTTGCATCCACGGCCATTTTTGCCGCGATTTTAACACATGGAACTGAACTGGGAAACCAGGATATCCGGTACAAAAATTCATAGGCGTCTATGACAAACTAACCAAGGAATGTCAGCGGAGCACAACCAATGCCCAATTACAACCTAAACAGCATTGTCTGAAGAGCAGTTTCGAATGTAGGGAATTGGTATTTATGGTGCCGTCAAAGCAATACTCCCCCGCCAGTGCTACGGTATAGGATGTAAAATACCTGTTATTTTGGCTAAAGAAAAGTAATAATAATAATAGTAATTTGTTTTTATGTAGCGTTTTAATCTAAAGCGTTTTACACATACGACATTTACATACATTACTATTATAGGTACAGCAGCGACAAACGTTAATAGTTTCACAACTGCTTTAATGCTCAATGGCGCTTGTTGAAGCAAAGATGTCATTTGTTTTATGAATGTTGCCTTTTTGAATATTACAAACCCTGTGACAAATCTACTCATGTTACGATGGTGTTCCATTTAAAGAGCTCCATGACCTCAGTTCAGCAATCTTTTTTGGGGGGTCAGATGCAATACAATTATCCCCAAAACATTATAGTAATCCATTTAAAATGATTTTGTCCATAACACAGAACATCAGCTCAGAAGTTCGGCCTTTGGTTCTAATACTCCTGTGGCCCGATGCACTAAAGTGGAATTCCCCCAATGACACTCACTAACAAAAGTCCAGTGAAGAGAGCGGCAACAAGGAGGAAGCCAAAAACCATGGGAGAAGAGGGCCTGTATTGAGTCCTTGCTGTGCTATCTGGATAGTTAACAGGAAAAGGGAGTAAATCTATAAAATAGCTAAAAGCTACAAAAAAAGCTTTAGGCTATAGACAGTATGAAGTATGAAAATAGCCATTTGTGAACCAGCAAAAAAAAAAAGGTGCATTAGGCCTATATTGTCTCCATGACATCCAGCTATAGAAACAACTGCATTGTAACCAAGTCTGGGCAGACAGGATGTCTACACACAAGGAGCTGAAACGGGATTGGGAGGTTACCTTTAAATTACACAGCGCCTTAAATTTTGCATAACTGGCATTCTTCTTTTTATAAATTATTGGTTGGCTTATAAAAAGGGATATAGGCCCGTTTTATGTGTAATCTAGGGCACAGGGGAGCCATTTCTTTCATGCATAGTGTTCCTATGCGGGTTTGTACCCAAGGCACTACAGCTTTTTATCAACCACTAAGCTGTCTAAACCAATATGTTCAGTCTATAGTTTGACTTAAGTGTATTCTTTCCAGCAAAGTTACTCATTATAAGATACAAGTTTAACCCCCTTGCTGCCAAGGATGTGGTTGTCCACGTCCTTGGCAAAGCCTCTGCTGAAAAGGACCTGGACAGTCACTCGCACTGAAACCGCTATTAATGCAGGGCGATGTTGCAACTGTTTCGTGCAGAACATTAAAGTGGTTAAGGATCATCAGTTCTTTGTGCAAACCTCTCCAGAAGGATTGTAATTCCTTGGTGTATTTTCCAATGGAAGGTTACTACTTGCTACACAGTTATAACAAATGCGTGACTGTTGAAAGAACCAACCACCAGCTATTTCTAGCTTAGAAAGATGTCCAGATATTCCTTATTTCTCCAAAACAGAAAACAGAGTTAATGGTTGCAGGCTCGGACTTCCCTTTCCATTCTTTTCTATAAATTTAAACAAAGCAAAGAGAACCATAATTCCAAGGATGTACCATACAACATTATGTTGCTCTGGGAGTGCTATGGACAATAAAAAGCCAAAGTATTAATAGAGAAGATGCCCATGATAAGGAACCTTTTTTGCCAATGTCTAAGTGATACAAACACGGCTGTAAATAAAATGAAGTCACAGAAACTTCCCTCTAGCTCCACACATGCCTCCGAAAAAATACCAAATGGATACTTACTGCAGCACTTTTTCCTGGAAAGTTGAAAAAGGCATCCGGCCCATATTTCTGCGGCATGTGTTTTAATACAGATAACAGCTTCACTGCATGCGGTGGCTATTGAAAATAAAGTAAAACATTATTTCAACATTTATTGACACCAATAAAACTATCAATTAGCAGGACTATGAATGGAAACTATCAGTCAGAATATGCCAATGTTTCACAGAACACACAAGAACAAAAACCAAGCACTGGAAAAGCCAATAGTTTGAACTCATACACCGACACTCAAAGGCAACGGGGAGGAGCAGAAAAGGAAAGTGAAACTGCTGAATTGTCCATTTTACATGCAATAGTAGGCAATGCCATGAATGTAATTTGACGAAGTCCACAAATAAATTAATCTGAGTTAGACTGCATACGGATTTAAAGATGATGACTTTTGACCGAATTTCTAACCTCCGCTAACAGGCATGAATTGGCTTGCGTTTGAACTCGTGCTACCAAGAGATGTATAAATCTTTGTTACACTGGCTCCATGCAGTAAGAGGTAGTGGATGGAAGCAAAAGTACACTTGCCTCCCATTAAGTGGGGCTTGCTCACAGGTAGGGACCATAACATGCTTATGGGCAGATGGATTTAGACCAAGGGTCAAAAATCTTTGTTTTTTTTGGACTGCATTTCCCATCAGCCCTATGAAGCATAGTCAACAGTAAGGGATCATAGGGGTCTTAGTACTTAACATTTGGTTGCACAATGGAGGCAAAAAAATAATGCTTTTTATGAGCTGGAGGTAGAAGTGTCAAAAGGGAACGATTAAAAGACCTGACACTGAGGTAATTAAACCTAAAACAAAGTTTAAAAAATCAAAAATCTTTTCATGTTTAACAAATGATGAAACGTAAAGCAGTCACTCAAAATTAGAGTGTTAAGGACATCTATTTGCTGTTATATAATCCATCAGGAGGAAATGTGGTGTGCTTGCCAGAGCATGAAGTAGCAAGTGGCTCTTTGGCCACCTCGCCCTGTTTCTACAGCAGCTTTTATGGAATGATGCGCTCTTCCAAGATGAAGCTCCCAGTGCTGGTCCAGTAGCAAGGATTCTGTTCAGCCAACCAATAAAGTTAAAATGGCAGCATAAGCCATGTCATACCAGCTCTGCCACTTTAGTTCTCTGGCTTCCACAGGCATACATTGACTTAATACAATCATTGCCCAAAATGCAACAACGCATGCATTGCTATTACATTTCCCATTTGGTAACCAGAATGGCTCTTAACGCAATAGCTACATTTAGCTTTTATCCCCAGACAGTGCATAATACACAGAATTCCAGACAGCCTCTGTGCTTTGAGACCACTACAGTGGTGATTTTAGTGCAGTATAAAAGCTCTCCACCATAACATATTACATTGCACAGTATTGGTTTAACTTTTTTCAGGTTTCCTTTGGCAACTGAGCCTAGGAGGCCTCATCACATTTTGGGATGTCCAGGTTCTTCACATAAGGATAGTGAGTTCAGGGGTCCACTTCTCTAATATAGAGGAATATGCACTAACTTGACCCTGCACAGATACTCCGGTCATTGTCTCTCTGTACTTAACAGGGTTTATATAATTGTCTTACTTACCAAGTGGCCTTTTGTGTTCCCTGCATTCAGCTACATATTGCCAAATCGTGGGTCTGGCCCTTCTGTCAGTTGGCTCAGCGCTCCCAGATTATCCCCTTAGTGAGTGGGACACGGGAGGGGGGGGGGATGTTTAAAACTATCAGGTAAAGAAGCCTCCGCCCTTCTTTAAGGACTTGATGAGCACATGTGGAGTGCTTCACTCAACCATGCACTAACTAATTATCCTACAATGCAATTATGTACTAGAAAACGCCTTCAAAGAAATTGCTCTGCATTAAAGGCGGGATTTGTTACCATTTATGATCAGCACTCCGTTTCATCCACTACCAGGGAAAGCACATGCATTGCTACTGCCACAATCAGACACCCCTCCCTCTCAAGCCCTTTGCACCTCATCCTTGCACCTCTTTGACCTCTGCTTTTCCCCTCTACAGACCACGGAATGGTTACCCCTAGAAAGGGGCACAATATGCTACTATGCGGACAAGCATTGGCACCATGAGATCACTGCAAGTGGCAATACAAAAGCTTATCAACAAAAAATGTGTGGCAAACACACACAGATTAACAAGGTCATTAATATGAACACGAAAACGCAAACCAGTGTATTATTCCAAAGAGGTTTGAAAGGACTCGCATATGCAAGCCATGCAATCTATTATATTTAACACGATCAAGAGTTACCCATTGAGCCTGGTATGTATATGCCAACAATGTAATTTACCCATTGTCCTTTTTCGCCTTGAAGCTTGCCAAAAAAAAGCTTGAGCTCTCGGACTGTCAAACTGTAACCTGCCAGGACTCCCAACATATCTACCAAGAGATCTGAAACGGAATTTTATAAAAGATGATTAGAAGAAAATAAAAAATACTTAAACATATATAGTGGCATTCATGTGAAGTGTCGGTTTTCAATCTTTATGTTCACTTAATGTTTTTGTTGTGGTCCACACTTAACTACTTTCATGATGCTTTCAAGACTGGTCTTGTTACCTGTAATTAAAACACGCCAAACCACATATTTCGCACAAAAAGAGATTAAGGAATTACCAGAACAAATGATCACACGGTTAGCATCTAGATTTTAAGAGTATAGAAAGGAAACATCTTGCCTTGTGAAAAAGCCACATTGCAACAGTGTATTATCAGGCTTTGCAAATGCTTCACAAGTAAAGTAGAGGAATGGTGTGCTCAAGGACAGTCAAAGTCATTAGTCATCCATTCCCAATGGTTTTGGGGCAGACAGTCAGCCTGTAGATGATACCTTTTTACATGCGACAGTCCAGGAACATTAAGAATGGCTGATGCTTTCTTGCCAAGTACAGCATTTGGGTTTTTTTTTTTACACAGTGAACACAATGTGAAGGGAATTCAAGGTCGATTCATGCAAAGGCAGCATGACCTTTGGCATTAGGGAGGCCCCGGGTAGATTCCCCACGTTAGTCATCTACTGCTAAAGCAGTGGGGAATTATTTAATAACTCTACTAGTCCAAGGACAATTTGTTTGAGAAATCTACTTCAGCTGTAAAAAAAGAAGAAATCTTGTCCCACATTGTGCCTCAAGTCAATGCAATACAGCACAAAACTCATGAACTACATCTTTTATTATCAAGCTTCTGAATCAGAAACTGAGTAGCTGCTTTGCGCCCTGGCCTCAAGCTTAGCGAATGAAGGTGGTCTTCTGATGGTACAAAAGAAATCTTCTCTTTCTCTAAAACACACTGTGCCAGCCACAGCCACGTTCTTGCTGTTGAGTAATAACAGCTATTATAGCACTTATAAGGCTGAATAATCCAAGTCTTATGCCTGTATTTATTATGTAGATCTAAGATAATGATAATTTTCAATTGAGTAGATAATTGTCATCAGGAGGCACAATTGCTTATGTCCTAGGGAACAAATGAAAATCAGTGAAAATTAAAGTTCTTGCATTGTATGGGTGCCGTCACCCTCAACGGTGCAGTGAACATTGGTTTCCACAAGCCCAATATGGAAGGTACCCAGATATGTAATGCAACTAGTGTAAATAAATTGATTAAGGGCAAACTACAGCCAAAAAGGCATCTGAGCACTAGTGACTAAGCAGAAAAGACCAGCAGGAACACCCACCTTTCTCAAAACAAAGTCTTACGAGTTCTACGAAAACACAAATGACCCGAGATCTAGCTCAGAAAAGCCGGAAGAGAGTTCCACAATGTCGGAGCAAGTACCGAAAAGGAGCGCCCTCCAGCTCGAGCTTTACAAAAATGAGGAATAACCAAAAATTGGCAGAGGGTGACCGTAGAGAGCGTCTAGGAAGGTTTTGTGTCAGTTTGGATTGAAAGAAGTTTTATCTGGCTTCTGACAGGAAGCCAGTGGAGTTTGGCCAGCACCAGCGAGGCAGAGGACCGGCACGGGGCATTGAACGCCAAATATGGTGCAGAATTTTGCAAGATTCAGAGCCGATGGAGCAGAAATTCGGCTTGACCCAAGTAAATGCCATTGGAGTAGTCAAACAAACCCATAATAGAGGCCATGACTACATTAGCACAGAACTGCAAAGGGGCAAATGGCAGCACTTTTCTAACGAGTCACAATTTAAAGAAACCGGAGCTGCAAACTGCAGCAATCTGCACTTCTCTAGGACCAGAATGAAGAAGCTCAACTCCCAAGCTCTTAACAGAAGGCTAGTAACAGGACACGGTCCCAGGCACTCAGGCCAGCAATCAGAATGACAAAAGGAATCAGCATTAGGGGGGCCAGCTATCATGATCACCGTTTTGTCGCCGTTAAGCCTCAACCAGTTTTGAGACATCCGGCAACAGATCTCAGCCAGGCAAGATTTTAGTTTGGAAGAAGGGTCAGATACCAGGGCATTCAATTTAAAAATGTTTTGCGTGTCATCCACGTATGTATGAAAGCAAAAAGCATATGCCAAATGATGCAATCAAATTCGTCACAGGACACAAATATAAGTTAAAAAGACGAGGGGATTCTCCAGCTACAAAGTGTCCTGGGCGATGTGCTTTGGGGCAACTCCCTAAAGCGTCCTGTCACTCCATTTGAGCAAATACTTAGCACCCCCAAACAACAAAGTGTCTTATTGCTCGAATGTACAAGACTCTGATCACTAGAGGTCACCTCAGGGGCCCATCAGCCGAAATCAAGTGGGAAGCAGAGCTGGGACCTACAGACCAGCCGGAGGTTCGGAAGGCTATACATAGGGCAGTGTGGGCATCATCCATTTCCGTACAATACAAAATGCACAACGCGCGCCTACTGGTGAGGTGGCACTATACTCCCCTACGGTTGTCTAAAAATGTTTCCAGGCACAACAGCCGCCCCCCCCCCCCCACTGTTGGAGAGGCTGCAGCGAAAGGTGTGACAATTGGCACCAGTGGTGGGAATGCCGTGAAGTGAAAACGTACTGGAAAGAGGTCCTAGGGTGGATTCAGGCCATAGACAGGACACCCAGAGTACACTCACCAGTGCTGGTCTTGTTTGGGGTGGAGTCGGATGAGGAGGACTCTTACGTGTCACTCTCGCATATGGCACATAACCTAATGTTTAACTGTCAAATGGAAGTCAGCCTCCGTCCCCACAAAAAGAATGGCTGAGCAAGGCGCATGCCATTTATGAAATGGAGAGCCTTACAGCCGCCGTTCTTGAATTTCATAAGAACATAGATAGGATATGGCTACCCTTTTTAGAATTCTATACAGCATACTGGGATTCTCTAAGACAGATTGACTAGACCCATTACTGTGAATAATAGGCAAAGCTAATGGAGGTGCCCCAAGTCGTCCACTGACCTTCATCTCTGCATAGAAAACCTGTAATGTAATCTAAGCAATGTAAAACATGTATAACAATTGGTGCTGTGCGAAGTTCTGCCTGTTCTTTCCAATTTGTCTTTTGAGTCACGATGCGTTGGGGTGTGGGCTCGGGGGTGGAGGGAGTATGGGTCTTATACGACAAGTTTCGATTTTTCTTCTCACAATCGCCTCACAGTTGTTATATCTGCATGCCACTGACCTGTACTGTGAAGTCAGCATGTATTAAGTCCGACTTGTTGAAAAAAAAATCAATAAAATTAATTTAATTAAAAAAAAAAAAAAGTGAATAAGGATGAACCCTGCAGTATGCCACACCGAATTGGCATGGGGTGTGCACAAAAACCCAAAAGGAACACAGTATGCAAGCAGTCCTCCTAGAAAGTAGTAAACCAGGCCAGGACTGGCTCTGCCAGTCCTGCTTGTTCCAGGCGTTGCAGAAGAAATTTGGCGGTCGATAGTATAAAATGCCACAGAGAGGTCCAGGAGAATCAGACCTCCCTGCATTCTTGGATCAAAGCAAAGTCGTCCAAGAACAATATGTTCACCGATTCAGATAAGTGGTCTAAAACCAGACCTAAAAGGGTGCAGTCGCCCATTTTCTTCCAGGAACCTAGAAAGTTGAGGGGTAATAATGACTTCCATCAGCTTCACGATAACTGGGAGAATGGAAATGGCATTATTTTTTTTAAAATATTTTTATTGGTTTGTTACAAACCTTTAAAAAAGAAGGTGTACAAAACATCATAAAATATTTTTTTCTTACAAAAAGAAGGAGAAAAAGATTCCTCAAGATGGAGCTTAAAGAAAAAAAATGGCATTATAGGTGTGTGAGGGATCAAAAACGGACATAATCCTCTATTGTAAGCGACTTTGAATTTAGTATCATCAGTATATATTTATATGGATGCAGGTCAACTAAATGCCCTCGAGAAAGCAGTTGTGCATTGGGAACTGGAAAGATACGTCCTGCAGTGTACTTGGTGGAGGAAAGAAACAAGAGCTGGGCTAAGGACGTCGTGAGTCAGTTTCAGGCCTAGTAGGCACAATATAAGAATGGATGTCGGTCTGCGTCCAGGAGCATTTTGGAGTGAGCACGAGAACAGCACTGTATGACGCAGATTTCTGACCAATTAGGATATCGTATGGAAATCAGTTAATAAAAAGCCTGGGCTGAACGTAATTGAAAACAAGGCCTTCAATGACTTTGCCATCAATAAAATTCCAGAACTCATTAAGAAACTCTTAAAATCCATACACTTAAGTAAACCAGGTCAGAGGTTTCCACTTGAAAAGGATACATTATCATTACTGTATGGTGGGAGCAGATGAGACAAGGGTGGCGGGTGGCAGGTATTAAGGCTGTAGAAAGGTGCAGAGGTATCCAAAAGAGCCGAAACAAAAATCAACCTTCATCTGGAGGCTCAAAGAGTGGGTCTAGTACCAGTAACTTCTCTGCACAGTGGAGAAAGCTTGAGATGTGCCTCCTGTAGTGACCAGTGATAGCGGATATAGAATTCAGGTGCTCTAGTACATGCATTCGTTTTAAAAACTGTGACCCACTGGTAAACAGGTTATTCCAGTGGCCACTTGAATTCCACACTCTCAAGTACACAAACATTACACAAACATTATACAAAGCACTACAGCACATGCCTACAGTTGCCACTTCGTTTAGCCCATTTCCAAACTGTGCAAGTAATATTGCCAAAAATGGTTTATGTTCATGATCTATGCAACAGGATTAAGAATTATGGTAAGTACGTGGATCATCATAAATTCAAATATATCCATCAAATTAATTGGCAACAAACAGTCTAGCTGGCGCTCAACTCAAAAATGAATATTGGAGTACCTTAGAAATACAGAAGAGTTTGTGTAGGCAACTGGTTTGCTGCTACCTGTAAACTTTGAAAGCAAATTCACAGTCAAGGGGAAAGAGAAACGGGTTGGACAGAGAAACTTGGTCATGCTTGAAGCGAGGTCTTCATTGAAAAGCAACTCAAGCAGATTGCTTCACTGAATGGAATGATAGCGCACAGCAAATGCATACACATCTATTAGTGCTTCAATATCCCTCCCCATTTGATAATCGGAAAGGTCTCTATTCCATAAAACCATGCATTCTTTTGGATTGCTATTAGGTCTTGGAATATGGCAAAGGCTACTTATTACGGACACGTGATTTGAGACAGACTACACAGAATGCCCCTGCAAAAAGTACATCAAGCCACACACCATTGTCAAATGGGCACTTTGTACATAATCTTGCTGGATGTACTATGCGCCCCTGGGTGTACTGTGCGGATGATAAAGTTAGAAAACATCCAGGAACAGAGGAGTATTCTGTGAACATGTGTGAAAATTCAATGAAGGGCAAGCAATTTATTTGAGCAATGGGAGGTAGAAATCTCAATTCTGCTCTTCAGAATAGTCGTTTACTGGAGTCTTGCCTCACTACAGCTCCGGTGCCACCTCTATGCGAGCGGCAGCACACTTGCCTCACAGTGAGCCAGGGGTCCTCTAACTCCAAACTCTGCTGCACCACCAGAACTCCTCAACTTCAGGTTACATTTTTGCAGCTTTGATTTTCAGTTTTACGATCACCACTGCTGCAGGCCGGCTCCCCCATCAGCATGGCTGATCGAATTCTCTTCTTGTAATGGAAGTGTTCCTCCTCTGTGGGATCATCAGCCTAGCAGGAGACATTTAGCAACTCCACTGCCTATTACTATATATACCATCTCTCCAGCCCCTCCAAAGTTGTTTATTGCTCCACAGCACATTCAAATAAATGGCGCTCACGTAAAACCTTCCCGGGGCTATATGTGTCAGTCAGTTCTTGGTAACGGAGACGAGTCTCTGAGATACAGCTTCAAGCGTACGTCCCAATGGCAATCTTGGCCACCGCTCCATAATATTTGTATTTAACTTGAGCCGCCACTTCCTGTAGTGGCAAGGGTGTGTTGAGAAGGCCCATTTATCTGTTTCTTCCAGAAATTTGCATCATTTTCTTCAAGTTTTCAGGTCATTTTAATAAAAAGTCTTTGAGCACCATATTGAATAATGTGTTGCTTGATTTCTGGAGAGGAGATTTTCCCCTTTTTAGGTTAAAGGACAGGAAAACAAATATATTCTTTATTTTGGAATTAATGTAGGTCTGTTAAGATGGGGAAACCTCTGCTCCGGAATGGTCCGTAGGATTAGATTTTGGTCATACCACAATACTGAAAAGGCTATAGTTTCTGAATGTCGGTAGGGGAGTTGTTGAGGGGAATAGAAGTTTTCCAATACGCCCTCCCACCTTAAGGCTAGCATGTCTTCCCACAGTGTGTGCCCCGGGATATACATGTCAAACAACATCTTGGGGGAAGAGTATTTGAGGATTTACCCATTCAAAGGTTGTTGAAGTGGTGTTTATGGTTTGGAACTTCAGATCTGACCAGAAATCAGGCAAAGCTCAGTTGTAGCCAGGTTGTGGGGAGTGGTGGAGACAGAGGGAGATAATGTAGATGAAGCTGTTGGCATTGATGAACGCTTTCAACTGATACTAATATGAACTGGTTTACAGATAGCCTCCAGATTTTTAGAGTCCATGAGAAAAGACATCATTCCATAGTGAGAACAGAATCAGACCGAGAGCACATTAGCATTGAAATAACAAGGTTTTAAGTATCTTTTTAAAAGTTGGAAGATCAGGAATAAGCCTAATTTCAGAGGGGAGCTGGTTCTGTAAGGCAGGGCCTATAAAATCAAAAGAGCGACGGCCACAGAGTACCAACTTGAAACGTGGAATCTATAGCTGTGCTTTATCAGATGATCACAGCAACCTGTCTGGTTTATAAAGTAATGCGATCTTTGAGATATTGAGAAGCAGTGCCATGTACACATTTATAGGTAACGGTAAGCACTGTGTTTTATTCTGGCTGCAAACAGCGACAGCCAGGCTAGTATGATGCCAAGGCTTGCACAGATTCCTTTATGTTGGACATCTTTCGCTGCCTTCCAGAGATTTCTGTTCACATTCACCTATCACACAGTCCATCCGAGACCAGACCTCTCTTGGCCCACAGGCTTGCCACTCTATTTCTAAGCTAGAGTTTATTTTGTCAGATGCATGAAATTGCCTTCTCAGGCAACATAAGTCTACACGTTTTAAAGGGGTTGTTTGAACACACCTTGAAACAATCACACAGCCATACACTACAATTTATAATAGCGTGTGTTATTAGCCTGCCTCAAGTAAACTTTCCTTTGTCCACAGACACCATGGCCTTTACATCTCACAACATTCATTTAGGTTCCATTCTTCTTGGAATGTTATGTATCCAAGCTTCCACAACGACTAACCCTCTCCTCTTACCGCTTTAGTTGTTCTTTCCCTGTTCATGCTTTCTATTTGCTTACTTTATTTAAAATTCGTCAACATACAAACGCGGAGATATATTGCAGTTGAAAACGTATACATACTTTCGAGTGCATGTAAGGAAGACTCAATCATTACAAAGAAAACGCATACATATAAACAAGAAATAATACAGACGCAGTCAATTCTTATCACAAAATCATTTCAAGTGGTATCGTGCAAATTGAGAAGTTGAAAGACGTGCAAACTTACCCCCTCTTGCCCCCCCCAGTTTACCTTAAGGATGTTTCTAATCGCAGCCATAGAAATGAAGCTACACCACGCTCATAGAACCAATTAGTGAGCAAAGGTACAATGCTGGATGAGAGAGCTCCCCATTAGAATCCGAGAACATTTGAACAATATCCACTCAAGACCCTAAGCTAACCGATAGCCAACCACTGGCAGCGAAACCACCAGCTAGAAGACAAAAGACGGATCCGTTTTAGCCTACGAACAGTAAAATGTGGACCGAGGGGAGGTAACAGAGTGCAAGCTGCGCCAAGAAGAAGCCAGACTGATTAGCAACTTCAGATGTGTCAAAAATGGGCTGAACTCAGACCATGATTTTAATGTCTTCCTGTAGCTGAATGTAAATCATGAACAACCCCGTTTTTCCCCTTCGCTGTGCTAATTCCCACTCAAACCCCCTTAAACCCAGCCCAGACATATCCCAAATGACCCAATTCATCCACCCGTCCTGCCAACCCTATTCCTCTGGGTTATCCCAGTAAGGATGATTGTTTCTGCTCTATAACCCCTACATACCCCCATACGCATATGCGTCAGATAAATTCCATTAGCTGCCTACCCACATGGGATTCATAATCCAATTGACATGACACACGCATCAACTGCATCCTGCAGGTTCGCCAACTGTCTATCATTAAAAGTCTCACTGTATCACCAGCCTGTCGGGCCAACTGACAATCGGACCCCCCACAAACCTCCATACGCATGGGCGCTAGACACAGTCTACTACTGCCCACCCACACGTGTCAATTAATCCAATGGATATGGCACATGTCCTCTAATTGCCACATGCAGGTTCACCAACAGGCTCTCATCAGGAGTATTCAGTGTCTGCTAGTTGCACCTGCACCTTAACATTAAGTCCCTCACAGGACCACACACCAGCTAATATAATAGTAAACAGCTTGTAATGGCATCGCATCCACGCAACATGCAGGATCGACCACCAAGCTATCACGTTGAAGGCTCAGGGTCTTCCAACCGCATCTGTGCCTCACATCAAGTCACATACAGGACCCTACACTAGTGCGCATGCGCACCCTACCGACACGAGTCGGCGCCACTGTGCATGCGTGCCAGTGCACCGCATAACTAGGCATCACACACACTGGGCTGACCAGAAATCTCTCCAGAACAAGCAGCCGCTCGACATGACTGGACCACAGGTAAGCTCTAGACAATCCAAGCCGCTTCACCTCTCATGAACCAGCCAAACTTCCATCGCGGAGAGGAGCACATTCCGATACTCGTAGGAACTCCATGAGGGATAGTCACGTTAAGGCCTACTCCATCTCTCGCCTTCACCAGCGCCGAGACGCACAACCCACTTCCACCCACATCCAGGGACACCAGTCACCTTCGCAGGGCAGACAAGGTATTTCTAACACTCATACTCAATGGTCTTACACGCCGGCACAGCACACAAAGCAAATTTCACTATGATTTACAATAGCCGTACTCGTCGGCACCTGCTTCCACTCGCATCGATAATAATGGCAACACAGCCATCAAGAACAAACCTGCGCCGATTAATAGGACGGTTATCCCAGTCAAGGCCTGGGGCACCAACCCCAGCAGGCAGATCAACCAACAAAACAGTGCCATACACGTCGGCCATCCAAACGCACCGCGAATGCAATTTCAAGTATGCCAACTCAAAATATGAGCCGGTACACAAGTAGCACTCCCTAATAACCCATGGCAATCTACCCGAGTTAAGAGTTGACCATGTGGCAATACTGTGCACACATGGACATAATCATATCCTGCTAGGACATTATTCACCCCAATCGGTTTGCATTAATCCCAGCTATCATTGACGCTATAAAATATAGTCATAACTATATTGCTGCTGATCAGCTACTAACCGGCAAATGTGTTGGAACACCAACAAATGCCAATCGTAATATGGGAGGCACAGGGCACAAATCCCACCACCAACCAGTAAACTGATATACAGAAATGTGATTGGGAACAATATAACTGGCTCCAGGACCCCCCCCACCCCCCTCCTAATGAATAGGACACCGTGTACACTTATCACTCGCGCGTTATGGATCCCGGTCCACGTCACCTTAGGATGATATGAAAATACTCCCACAAGCACAATTGTCTTTAACCCAATAATACTTTGTCTCTAATGCATAGGCACACCCAGGACCGAAGACTGGGATCACATGGGACCAAATTAACCCCCAAGGGGACTACAACTGGGGCAACACCCCCACTCGACAAGACCAAACCTAGGCAAGACCCGCCCTCAATTAATTAACAAATGTATCCTGGAATAGATAACAAAACCCTCAACTAACCCGTTCCTGTTTCTCCATCTTTCTCCTCTTTTCTTTCCTTCTCTCATGCTCTCTTACTGGCACTGTCCATAACGAATGTAATTTTAACAAATGTAATTATCATGTATTTTTGATACTATGACTTATACTGCAATGTCAATTTTATATGCTGAATCCAACTTGCTTACTTACGTTTTGACACACACGTCACTTACTTCACAAATGTCACGCATAACAAAAACTGCTGGATAGGTGTAATTGTGATATCAGCCTTGATAAAGACACCCTCCCGAGGTCGAAACACGTGTTGCTGACCACCACGATGATTATGAGTCTACACTGAAATAAAAACACACTGCACCAACCGCACTCAGCATGGAAATCTATATATGTATTTTTCAAATCATACTATTGCGAGGTAGCCAGGCCCGTCTCTACTACAATGCTGGATTGCCAACATTTCAATAGCTATTTATAGCAAACAAGTAGGCAGGAATAAAGCAGCTGCACGTGTCAATAAGTACCTTCCCAATGTCCCAAAGTAAAAATGTAATTGTTGCCAAGGATAGTGGCATGCAATAATATTTGCTATTCCAGTCCAAAAGGAAGCAATGCTTGGACAGTTCCAGAACACAAAATCCGCTCATCTCGAACCACTGGCAAAAATATAGAAAGTCGAGGAGGAGTATAATGCAGTCTGTTGAGAACTTCGAATTGGGTCAGCAACCAACTATGGGGGCCAGCATTGAGCAGATCGGATAGTACACAGGGACAGTATCACAATGAGCACAGATGCAAGGAGAGCAAAACTTATTGAGTTGAACTGAGTTGTAAAGCGCAGAAACCAATTTCTAACTCTCAGCTCTGTCTATTATAACATTCTAAACTCCAGAACAGGAGGAGTCTTCGACAAAGCTCAACATGAATCAATAGAGCCAACGTTTGACCAGATCTGTCTGCCTCACCATATCTGCGAGCTATCAATGGCCGAGCAATGAATTGTACCTTGCGTTCAGCACGAGAGAGAAAGGTGAAAAGTTCAGAATTTATGCTCCCGTAAAATTCTGGTGAATGAGAGACCCTATATCAGTTAAAGGCAGCTAATGAGAGATCCAGAAGTAAAAATTCCTGCACGGACCAACCCAAGAGTCCCAGACGTTTTAGACAGAAAAACCTGAAAAGCCTCCCATATAACATAATGCCATCTATGAGGGCAGAAATAGCCAAAGCTTTTGGATTTTTAGTGCTACAATGATGAAGCTAAGTCTTCCTTAGAGTGAGCGCTGCTAATCAAACTTACTCAACATAATGCTCCATGCCACGCCACAAATTACGGTGCACACATGTACCTTTTCTGTAACTGTCTACTGAGAATCCACAGCAGCTGCCTTGTTGTGGCAGCAAGGCAGGTTAAACTGTCATGTGCATGCCGAAAGACAGCTGCCGGAACACACAAGTTAAAACAAGCAGGGGTGGATTTTTAACTGCAAACACCTAGGTTCAAAATAAAACAACTGGGTCCCCAGAGGTCTTGTGGCAGTTGGTAAAAACGAAATATAAGCCATGTCTGGCTGCTGGGATTAAGAAAAAGTTACTCACTGTAGTGACTATCATACTCTTAGTGCATAGTCCCCTTTCCTCCATATTTGTGGGATATTCTGTCCTTCAACGGCTCTAGCCCTGCCTTCCTGAGCACCCACCGAGCACATCACCCGTCAATCAACAATGTCAGTGGAGATTATAGCAGTTTAAATGGTACATTTTTAGAGGGATTGGCGGGCAGGCACTAAGTTTGTCACTACAGTGAGTAACTTTTCTTACTCCTATGTCCCGTCCCCTTTCCTCCATACTTGTGGGAGATTCCCAAGCAATGATGAATAGATAACGGGTGGATGGATTAAACTCCTAGTTAGAGGTTTCCGAGGACCGCCTGACCAAACTGAGCGTCAGTCCTAGAACTCGGGTCAAGACCGTAGTATTTACGAAATGCTGAGGGAGAGGCCCAAGTGGCCTCCTTGGAAATAGTTTCCAATGGGATGTACTTTTGAAAAGCAACAGAGGCAGCTTTACCCTGCACTAGATGTGTTGGATGCCCTTGGGAGCCTGCAGGCATTGTACTGTGTGGACTTCCATGATACAGGAAACTACCCAGCAGGACATTTTAGCCTTAGAGGATTGTGATCTTTTTTTGGCATTGCCAAATGTTACATAAAGATGAGATGTCCTAAAGTTCTTTGTCCTATCATGATAGAATTTAGGAGATTTAGGAGCCCTTAACACGTCTATATTGTTTAAGATCTGTTCCACGTCTGAAGAAGTGTTCGGAAAAAACACTGGCAAGGTAATGGATCAATTAATGTGGAATTCTGAAATAATCTTAGGAAGGAGAGAAGGATGTATACAAAGAACCACTTTATCCTCATGGAAAGACAAAGTGTTCTTCAATGCACAGAGCTTGTAGATCGACAATTCGTCTTGCTGAAGTGATGGTGACCAAAAGGCCATCTTCCACTTGAGGAACCTGAGATCCACATCCACCATAGGTTCAAACAGCTTATGAAAGAGCGTTGAGTGGTGCCACATTGATGCCTCATTTCACCTGAGGAGGCTTGACAGGAGGAAAAAGATGCATCAGGCCACTAAGTGCCATTTTTGTGGGTGTGAACGAAGAAGACTCTCTGTTCAGGTATGGACCAATAGCAAGCAGGTATGTATGGCAAGAGTGCATATGAATGCCAGTGGATGCGAAGACCGAGGAAAGGACACTATCCACCGATGCCTGACGAGGGTCGATCTTTTTGTTTAGACACCACCAGTGACAGAAATTGAGCCATTGCTCTTGTAAAGTGGGTGCATAGAAGGTTTGTGAGCTGCCTGCATGGTACGTATATTATCATCAAATAGATTAAACTGCGCTAGCAACCTGATATCAAGAATGGGCCTGCAAGTTGAGAGATTGTGGGGAGGGATGCCACACTTGTTGTTTGTTCTGGTGAAGAAGATTGAGAATCTCTGGCAACTGAATCGGCGGAGAGATTGACAGAGTCTTTAGTTCTGAAAAATAGAACCTGGCTGGCCACCTAGGTGCTATAAACAATGCCATGCAGTCTTTTGTTTCCCGCAGTTTCAGTAAGGCGCAATAAATCAAAGGGAGTGGTGGGAAAGCTTACCCTGACACTTCGTCCCAGGAGATCTCTAGAACACCTCCCAGGGAGCCCAAGCATAGACCCTCTTGAGTAGCATACAGTGGAAGTTTCTTGTTGCTGTGATTGGCAAGCAGGTCTATGCTCAGTGTCTCCTACACACTAAAGTGATGGGAGGGAACCTGACTTAATTCCCATCCGTGGTTTGCCAAAGACTGGCGGCTGAGGGAGCTGGCGGCTGAGGGAGCTGGCTGCTGTGTTTTCTTGGCCAGAGATATGCACTGCTTGGAGCTAAACCCCTTTCTGTATGGCCCATTCCCACATCTGCAGGGATAGACTAATTAGGGAAACAGACTTATGTCCCTCCCGCCCCTCTTGCTTGTTTATGTAAAATATCGAGACAGAGTTGTCTCTCCCAATGCGGGCTTCTTTGTTGGTGATGGACTGAAAGGCTTTCTGGGCCAGAAAAATAGCTAACAACTCGAGGTAATTGATTTGATATTTCCTGTACCCAGGAGACCATAGGTCAAACACCTCCAGGTGACCCAACATCACATCTCCATCCTAGTAGAGAGGAATCCGTTGCCAATTTTACATACGGGGACGGGTCTATAAAGGGGCCCCTTCCAAGAGGTTGGAGTAGTCTGACCAACACTTGAGGAATCACACCAAAATATCAAACGTAAAAATTCCAAGGACGAAAATGCTGCGTGGAGGGGTTAAGGGTAATAAATGTGGGGGGTGATTACATAGATCCCACTTGAGGACGGGTATCCATTCTGAAGTCACGAGAATCAATTGAGAGTCTGGACCCATCGCCTGAGACTAGGTCAGTCACAGGGCTAACTGTGTGCCTCATTTTTAACCTCACTAGGAGAAGTCCTAAAACACAGGAAGCCATCAAACCCAGAAGCCCCTGGAATAACCATGCTGTGGCTAGCTGTACTAGGAAAGGAGGAAGAGACAGAATGCAAGGGACAGAAAAGGAGACGAATAGGAGGGGAGGGAGTGAGACAAAATAGGTGAGGGGTGAGAGAATAGGAAGGAGTGAGAGAGTGCCAGAATGGAAAAGGAAAAAACACAGATGGTGTGGGAAAACAGAGTGGAGGAAACTGAGAAAAAGATACAGAGTGAAGGAATGGGGAGAGAATTTAAAGAGGCGATAAGGGGAAAGAAGATCGAAAGATGAGAAAATATATGAAATGAGAAATTAACACAGAACAGTCAGTATAGTAAGGGAAGAGACAGGCAGAATCGAGAGAAATTAACAGAAACCCTGAAAGAAGGGGAAAAGTGAGAGTATTGGTTCAGGAGCAGCGACGGCCGTGCCAGCAGGAGGGAGAAATGAAGACAAATCGAGAACGATAGACAATCGAGAGAATTAGAAGTTTAGAGAGCCAACAGACCAAAAGGTTGCAGGGCTAGATAAATAAGAGTCAGAAATGGAGGAAGAGGAGAGAGAGAATGGGGAGATGAAAGGGAGAGAAAATGGAGAGTGCAAAGTCTGTATAGAGGAGCAATAAGAGCATGAATTTCAGGGGACGAGAAGGAAAAATAGATTGCCAAGTGGCAAGGTGAGAGAACAAGAGAATGGCAGTCAAGCCCAGAGAAGAAGATGGGAGAAAGAACAGGTGAAGTAAAGAGGGAAGAGACAACAGCAGAGAGTTAAAATAGGGAGAGACTGAGGTGTGATACAGAAGGGATTAAACAGAAAGGTTTCTGCGTCAACACTCCCACCACATAACCAAACTCTCTCATTTGGAGACTCAAGTTTGAGAGGTGATTGTTGGCACATCGTTTCTTGGCATACTCCCTGCTCAGAGCTAGGCCTGTGAGCATGGGTAGGTTGCCTCTGGAAAGCTTTGTCTGCCTCTCATCCAGTGAACTCAATGACCCAGGCAGGGAGGCCTGACATCAAAACGTTTTCTTCAAGGGGGGCTTGGCATAATAAAGTGTGAAGACCACTAGTCTAGGCACTCAAGGCAAAGATTGTGAGGTCCGCTGCCACGTATGGACGTCCACAGGAGAGACGACGCAAAGCACTTACGCTCTGGCAGAGGAAAAGAACACAACAGTGGAACCGAGGCAGAAGAGAAATTGAAGGACAAGAAGCATGGTGAAAAAGAAGCCTGTGGATGCTAAGCACACCCGATCCCGACCGTCCAGAGAAAGAAAACTGATGGGAGACGCGCAGGGTGGGGCTCAGGAAGGTGGGCTAGAGCCGTAAGCACGCTGACCCTGCATAAAATAAAAAAGAACAATATTTTTGGGATGCTGCCAAAAAATGTTCCGGTCCTGTCCCAAAGGTTGGAATACCCATAAGTATGGAGGATAGGCGACGGGACGTAGGAGAACACAATTATACAGCCACAAGCAATTAATGTCATTTTAGTATCGGGCTGGTGGGAGCCGATGCTTGAAAAAGTCCTATCATTACCAGTGTGCCAATTACTAAAGTACTTTTGATATAGCCACAGACAGAGGAAGGGGGCAAAGTAGAGTAGGCCAGGAGAGAGCTTCAGTCTACATAGGGGTCCTGCCATCTTGGATTTTGCTAGGGCTTTCTAACTTCCATTCTCCCATCCCCACTTCCTTCAAACAGAGCCCATTGGTTATGACATCAGAAGGCAAAGGTCACTCATTACAGCCGACAGGATCGGACCATTAGAAAGGTTTCGAGTAGACCAATCCACTGTTGTATTTTGCCTACCCTCCCCTTAGTTGATTCAACTTTCAAATATTCTTGAAGGTTTCATCTAGAACCTGACTCGGAGTACAGTCTACTCCAAAGCTCTTCTCCCTAAACCTCCTAATGGCATATTGGGGTGTGACTGCTGCCCGAATACTTGAACCAGGATCCTGCTCACTTGAGGTGAAAGATTCCTGCGGGTGTTCTCTAGCAGCCTTCCTGAGATGGAAGGGCTGAACAAAGTGCTTATACTGAACCTGTAGTGAGTCTCCCAGTAACTCAGAAATGTTCCAAAGACAGTTTCCTACCAGAGATGCTTTTCTAGCCAGGTTGACTGTGTTCTATTTACTTCAAGCTTTTGTATGATCTGTGGTCCTGCCATTGGCACTCTAAACACTTCAATCCACTTACCCGCTTTTGGAGCAATCTTGACGCCGCCCCGCCCCACTGAAGCCAATGGTGCCAACCACTGGCTCGACTCTGTAGAAGCAACCATCTTGCCACATCTCAACAACCAAGTAGACCCAAAAGACGCATCATCATGACACAACAACCGCTAACTTGACCTGCTGAAAGCCATTAGCTAGACCAGACTCGAAAACCGACTTGAGTCAGCATAAAGGTTGTCCCGACATGCTGGAAGTCATCGATTTGACTCATCTCAAACACCACCAGGAGCACTTGCTTCGAATCACCTCGATGTCGACTCGCCATTGTGAAGTACAACTTGACCAGCTCCACACTGGCTCGACTCCAGTAAAGCACTCAGAAGCCTAGCTAGTTGAAGTTGCACCCCAAAGACAAGAGCATTGGCGGTATGTGAAGTGATTCTGTTCCCCTGTCCCACCTTATTAAGCCCTGTGGACTTGCAAGTTCATGTTCCCTACCTTATTAAAGAAATTCAACAAATAAAAAAATTGCTGCTGACTTTTTTGCCTGGCTAACCCCGCTCTCTCCAGGCCCAGACGGCCGCTTTAAGGGAAAGCAAAGAAAGGACACTTTAGAATAGAGTGGTGGGTCATTGGTGTTATTTTCTTTTTTAGCTTGGTGGGCAGTGCCCACTGAAGGAGGAAACGCTAGAAGGAGGTTGCTCTTAAGAATTACACTTGCGTCCCCTCCACCCCCCCGCACTTTCCCCCTTCCCCCATCTCATGCACTTGCGCGATCTGAATGACACCTGGCTTAGTGTGATCGTTGTCAGTCCTCCCTTTGTTTCCCCCTACCTTGCCTCGTCGCGCCTTGAAACACTTGTGTATAGGCAATTTATAAATGCCATATCTAAAATGTAACGTCAATCTTTAATGTGCACAAGGCAAAGGTTGGAAAAAAACAAGTTCAATGCTTCATCTAGGGGAAAACCCAATATGGGATGGAGGGTAACGTGTTCACTGCACTAAAGACACTAAATAATAATGGAGAAACGTGACGGCTATTTGCCATTGTAGATTTACTAAGCACAAAGGGAGTTATTGTGATTGTGTATATAACCTTGAACCTTAATTATATAAAGGCTTTTAACTAATACAGTGTGTGGACATTCCTTTGTTGGGGTTCGGGGACTACACTGTACTTCAGAACCAGCCTGCATCACCTCCTGAGAAGCTAGGCCTTGATTGCTCGTCCACTACTACCGTAATAGAGAATCTTGGCTGGGGTCCTCTGTGCCACTCCTCTACCATATAGAGAGCAGAAGTACAGACCCCCCCCCTCCAGTCTTTACACCCCCAACCATATATATGGCGATATTATTGGTGGGGATAATATTACCTGATACCCTTAAAACGGATAGTGTTAAGATCGATGCATGATCTGGAATTTTGACAGTTGTATCTTCCACTTTCAAGAATTATATTAAAATGTCCCCGCAGAATTACAGAGAGTTAAAAGAATGCATGTTTTTGTGTGTGTTTGCATACCTTCTTAATTGGAAACAATGGCATGGAATGAGTTAACCAATAATAGCTAAACGCAATCAAATAACTTTCTATTGGCAAATATTAAATGTTTCACACACACAGTTGAAGCAACTGTCAATGGCTGTGCCTTTGGATTTTTAATATCAAGAGAACTTAAATCATGCATGCTATACTTTACACTTCTTGGTAAAGGAGTATAATTACTTAAGTCGTGTCTTGTCCTTAAACATGGTAGAGCTATATGAGACATGCCGAATAGACGTTTAACACATTAAGCATAATAAAGAGCTTCCTACCAGCAATCATGTTATCTGCTTTCTCTATCCGTTTCAGCACCTCTTCGACAAGCCCCATTTCAGTGCAAACCAGTAGGTTACGTATACTTTTCTTGAGGATGGCAGTGAAGATACTCCAGATCTCTGCTTGGCAGGTGACATCACATTTGTCCAACAGCTCCACCATGCAGGCAATGCTTTCACCCTCCTGGATAATGAAATTCATCTCCAAATCAAACTGTCCACCTACAAGCTATGAAAGAGGTTGCAGGTTAGCAGATTAGGCCTTCTTCTACAGTATTTTATCAGTCTTCCAAAACATTGTAAAAAAACATAGGGAAAACTGAGCTACACGTGTACTCAATAGTTTTTCCATATTTTAAACAGCTTTTGAAATCTCAATTTTTACATACACAAGCTTTCAGCACCGGCCCATCTTAACATGGACATCTCTACTACTTTCCTCGAGTCGCTGTACCAAACACCAGGCCTTTAAAAACACAAATGTATGGAGAGATATGGTCACTCACAAGGGCGAGTCCTGACAGCAACACACCACTCATTCAACACTAGAATTTGAAAACTGGGAAGTTGATTGGTTACAAAGGCATACATCCATACATGTTGTCACAGCCAACGGGGGCAAGAGAAACCAGAAAAATCTTCAGGGCCAAGGAGTAAGACCTTCTGTTTAAAGCAAATTAAGCATGGATATTTGTTGTGCATGGCTGAAGTCCACGATAGGTTTGGAAATCACGAGTGGTACATTAGTTATGTTATTTGCTGTAATGAAACCATAATGTGGTAATGTTTGCCAACAGGGAACTAATAATTGTTTGATGACAAAATATGCAACAATGTGCTTCAATCCCATCAGTCCGATGACTGTGAGAGCCATTTCCCTATTGCAATACTGCTCAATGCACCACTCATGCGGCTTGCTTGATTCCAGAAAGGTATACTGCTGCTCTTTACTGGGCATCACTCGCTCACACTGCACTATTGCGGCACACCAGTGGACACAAGCAGTTCGAACAGCTCCTGCAACCCCAATGCATGAGCATCAGCCACAGAAAACGGATGTCAATGTCATACTTGGCAAAAAAAATAAAAATGAACGGCTATCCGAGAAGTGCATCGTTCCCAATAACACACAATGATCAGCACATTTAAAAAATAATATCCAATAGCGTTCCCTTTCTATCTATATGGAATTGATACACAATAACATTTTAGTAAATACATTTCACTATAGGCAACCATTTCAAAAGATATATTTGAAACAAAATATACACAATTTTCCAGTAGGTAATGTATAAAATAAAACTCATACAGATTATGAGTTGCTATTCATTTTCATTAGCCCACTATTTACAAGTACCTTTCTTTGCGGAGAACTAGAACAACTCTGACGTCAAGACATCAGTCATACAAATAGAACCTTTGCACACAAAATATTGGAGGATCATTTTCATATCCTATTAATTTTAAAAAAGATAGCCGATAGACAGCTGAATGCTATTTATTATGGTATGGTTACATAATGCTGTCTCCACCTGCGAATTGCCAATCTCAGAGCAGCCTTACAACTTACAAAGAACAGTTAGCTCATGATAAAAAAAAAAAAAAAAAAAATCCACATTGAAGCTGGCATATCCTCACTGACCAGTTGCTGCCCATCTTCCCTATTAAATGAAATGATAGGTCTGCAAAGTTTGAAGAACAAGGATAACAATATAACCTGAAGGACAATGGTCACTATATCAATTGAACAGAGTAACATACACATTAGTGCATGACAGTTTGACTAAATCTTATACAAAGTCGTGAAAGTATGTCAGTCTGCGACTCAACCTGCTGGAACTTCCCACTCCCGCCATCTTCACGGAGAAACGTTCCCATGGGTGGGACCAGACACCAGACCAGATTGCATCCAACCCTGCCTGGGACAAGTCCCTTTAGGCATCTTCACAACTCTACTGCAAATCCATACATTAACATCTCATGTCTCCACGATTTGGTGGAATTTCCTTACCGCCCTCATGCGTGGAGTGTATTTACACTTACACCAAAGCCAAATCATACATCAATGTAATTCTTGAACACTTAACTTCATTCACTATAACCTTTTTAGTGCCACTGTACGGTAATGCCCTTCTTTGTCAGACAATGGGCCACGTACAATCTGTCACATAATGCAGGCTCCGCCTGACAACTGCTAACATTGGAGCAGTCGCGCATCAACCTACAAAGAACCTTTACCTCATCATAAAGAACAATCCACAAGTGGGTTCCGTATTCGAGCTGCCATGTTCTGAATACCCACGAGAGACAGTGCTACAGCGTTGTGTAACGTATGCTGATCTTGTAAAAAAATTCCTTTCTTTCTGTTATACTTGAAAAAGTATAAATCAATGCAGTGTCGCTCATTATTTGATTTTTTTTTCTTTAAATGTTGGGGCGTGGCCAAGATGGCGGGCAGAGCGGACGCATCTAGCACAAGCTCCCGACCCGCAAGGAGAAAATGTGAAGCAGATCCCTGGTAACCCGCATCCGAAGTGGCTGGAAAGAGGCAGAAAGAAGAATGAGGCTTGTGCACAGACCCCGGCCAAGTGAGCAGTATCACAGTGCCCGCAAAGCTCTGAACAGGCAGAGGGGCGAGGAGGGCAGGCCGCAAGGTCTGAAAAAAAGATGGGACAGCGGGAGTGAGCTGCTTGGCACCCCCTATAGTGAGTCCAGGGGGCAGTGGGGCGCATTGCATTCAGGGCAGAGGTATCTGAGATCCTGAGGGCCGGCAGAGGTGTGGAAGCCCGGTGGGGACTGGTTTAGTGGGAGGAGGAGACAGGTAGTGGTGGGCGACTGCTGCAGAGAGCTGGCCAGTAGGGGGCTTCTGACAGAAGCGGGCTGTATGGCTGCAGGGGCAGCGAGAGGGGAAATCAGGTAGCCCCAGACAGCCCAGGAGCAGGATGTGAGGCAGCCATATCCATAGGAGCTGTTGAAAGGGGCAGATGGTAGCCCTGTGTACTGGAGAGACATACTGACACTGAGTGGAAGAGGAAGCTGTGGAGGCAGAAGAGTGCTGATAGGGGGGACCAGCACGCTGAGACTGCAGGCTCCAGTTACGTGGCTTTGGTGGTGCAAGGTCAGTCACCTTTCAAACATGTGCTGAAGGAAGGTGGTAGGCACCGTAGCAGCAAGCGCCATCTTGGACCATAAGAGAGGCACTCATGCACCAGCACTTGGATCAGGACAGGTGTACATTGCCATATGGACTACCCACAGGTTTGGGGACTGGTGCATAAGCAGCATGGCGGAAGCCCCTCGTGCTAAGTGACAGCGCACCCTGATCTGCCATGTCCCAAAGAGTGTGACAAGAGCAGCGGGCCGCAGCATAGAAGGGAAGAATCTGGTGAAGGTGACGACCTTTAGGGAAAGATAAATTGTAGGACAGTGGCAGGAAGCAGCTGGGAGGAGATCCCCGGAATCTGCACAGGGGGTGGAGGGGGGACAGGTCGGGAAAACCTGTGGTCCAATGTAGATGGGACCAAAGAAGAAAATTCCTGCATCTAGACACAGTGCAAGAGGAGATTGCATTCACAATGGAGGACCTAAATGTAGCACTGGCCAAATTTACAGGAGAGCTTGCAGAGACAGTGAAATCAAAGGCAACCAGCATTAAGGAAGATCTCTCTCCGGCAATCACAGTGAACTGTAAAGACGACAGCTTAGGGGACAGAGGAATGGAAGTGGAAGGCCACATTATTCAACTGGCCGAGAAGGTTCCCAAGCTGAAGCATCAGGCGCAAAAGGTGGAAGAGAAGGTAAGAATATTTGAGGAGAGATGTGAAGATCTAGAAAACAGATAACAGAGGGACAAAATCTGGATCAAAGGCCTTAAGGAGGGTGTGGAAGTCACCGACCTAGAGGGGTGCATTAAGGAGATGTTTATAGGCCTCATTGAAGGGGGTATAAGCGCACGGGCTTGTGATCAAGTACATAGAGAGGGAAACCGGAGAGCGGAACCCGGGGCCCTCCCACGAGATTTACTGGTTAAGATGCACACATTCAATGCCATATCAATGATTATGGGTGCGGCCAGGGGCATAGGCAAAATAAAGCTGAGGGGGAGCGAAATCGAACTGTTGGATGACCCATCTCAAGCGACTTTAGCACAGAGGAGATTGTTAAAACCCCTCACGGAAGAGCTCACTAGGAGGAAGTTGAAGTACATGTGGCTATTCCAGACAAGGTTGCAATTCTGGGTGGACAATGAAGAAAAGACGATCGAAGGTGGAAGACGGCCTAAGGATTCTGGGTATGAGCCCTCAGGAACCACAAAGAATGGTGACACAGAAACAGTCCGAAAGGCACCCCAAGAACTGCGGCAGGGAATTAAAAGTAGTGGGCCTCGAATAATGGGAAAAAGCCCCGACTTGACTGCAACAGACCTTGTGGGATTGTGATCTGGCCAAAATATAAGCCCTGCCACAAAGAGAGCAGAAGATGTACGGGGAGGGGAAGAGGGAAGCTATGAGCGGGGGGGCTGGGCACTGGTTGCGGTTTGAAAATGGCTGACACATCCAGAACCTGGATGGAGGATTCAGAGATAGCTTAGGTTCCATTGCATGGTACTAGTGTAGGAATCAGGGCCTTGGACACAGAGCTGGAGGAAGGGAGAGGAGGGGGAGTCCAAGAGGTAGATGCAGGATTTACTACAACTGAAGGGCAATGTATAAAAGATCGAAACGTGGAATGTCATGGGACTGAACAGCCTGGGTAAGAGGTAGATGGTGCAGAGGATTGTATGTCTGCAGGAAACCCACCTGTTGAAGGGGAATGTGGGGCGGTGGAGGAGTAGGTACTACCCGGTGAAATATCACGCCACAACGGGGAACAAAAGGTAGCAATACTGTTCCACAAATCTATCTAACTGGAGGGCGGCACGGTAAGAAGGGAGCCTGGGGGATGGCATGTGATGGTGAAAGGGAGGCTGAGAGGTCAAATGTATACATGGGTCTCGCTGTATGGGCCTAACCAGGGGCAGTAGCAATTCTTAGAGACCAAAATAGGCAAGTTTGGAATTGGTGGTGGCAGGGGACTACAATCTGGCCATGGATTTGTGCATGGACCGGCTGAGTGGGGTTAAGGGGCGGGCAAGCAACGGGAGCTATGTTCAAACAACTGAGATGGAGGTTTGAGGAGGTGGGAATACACAAAATGTGGCAAATTCACCACCCACAGGACAAAGACGAATTCCCACGTACTTAAAACATATTCCCGGATCAATTATATTCTGGCAACACAAAGGGTGCTGAGGGCGACTATGATGGTTCACATAGGGAATATGACTGTCTCTTATCATGCACCGGTCACACTGGAATGGGAGGAAGGTGGACCGCAGATAGGGCATAAGGGCTGGAGACTGGAAGACTATCTGCTTAGGAATAAAGGGATAGGGACTCTAATGGAGGCCGAGAACAAAGAAAACGCGGCGGCTGTAAAGAAAGGAGAGGGTGCAATAGGGGAGTAATGGGACAAATTTAAGAGGCATATTAAGAACCACCTGATGGGTGAGTCAAAAGACCTATAAGAGGATAGGAGAGCAACTGAGTGGGCTTCAAAAAAGAGATAGGGAGGCTGGAGGTAGTGCATAAGGTGACGGGCACCAACAGACGAGCCAGACAAATTGCACATGCAAGGGGACAGCTTAAACACCTAATTGGAAAATCAGTAGAGAGTACCTTACTGAAGTGCAAGCAGACCTATGCGAATGGGAATACGGTTGGGATGGTACTAGCAAGACAGCTGTACACTAATGAGCAAAGGGCCCTCAAAGCAAGCTTGGAGGACAGGGGTAAACTAATCGTGGGGAACGAAGGGGGTAAAAGAAGGGTAAGGAAGTTACTTACCTGTAACTCCTGTACTCCAGCATGGGTCTGTCATGGATTCACATGCTCATGAATATTCCCTCTCGTCAGGCTGGGAATCCTCAGTAAAAGAAAAACAAGTTTCACTTTATCTTCAAAACTGTATTTCTTCTCTAAACCAATCACTGTCCTTTGGGTCATACTACCCCCTTCCAATGAAAGTCCTCTCCCTAAGCTCCACCCCTGGTGGTCACCTTCAGATTTTGTAGCACGAAAAGAGGCAGTATGAACCAAGAAGAGGCACAGAGTGGAAGGTGGGAGGGTTCACATGTGAATCCATGCCAGACCCATGCTGGAGAACAGGAGTTGCAGGTAAGTAACTTGTTCCTTCTCCAGCATGGGGTCTGGCATGGATTCACATGCTCGTGAATCAAGATTACACAGCAATATATATGAGATACATTAGTCACCGTAATCATATTTCTGATGCTTGTATCTGCTTAGATTCACATGCTGTGCATTGGCCGACATCTAGTGGAAGCTGCAGAGTATTAAAGTTTGTTTTTTCAAAACAAGAAAATGGGCGTCGACACAGGGCGTGCCAGTAATACTATCCCTAGTGTGACGTCCACTGTACCCATGATCCCTCGCGCGTCTAGGACCCTCAGATTGTATTTCTTATGACATGAGGTAGCGCGAGTACAGATAATCCAAGCAGACAGATAAGACTACAAGCATCCATGCGCCTTTTCTCGGAAGGGTGGGTCGCATGTGAATCTAAGCAGATAGAAGCATCAGAAATACGATTACGGTGAGTAATGTATCTCTTCTGAGGCTTGTGGAATCTGCTTAGATCACATGCTGTGCATAGATTAGCGAGCAGTGTTAGAAGGAGGTGGGATGTGAGAAGGGTCATGAGCAAATAAATGTCTTAGAATCGCTTGTCCCACTTGAGTATCTGTCTTGGAATGGGCGTCAATGCAGTAGTGCGGAGTAAAAGTGTGAATAGAGCTCCAAGTAGCTGCTTTGCAAATGGTGTCAAGGGGTACATTTCCAATGAAAGCCAGAGTGGCCCCAATGCCTCTTGTAGAGTGGGCTCTTGGCGTGAAAGGCAGAGTTTTGTCAGAAAGAGAGTAACACAGCTGGATACAGTTAACAATCCACTTAGAGATGGCACCTTTAGAGACGTGATCTCCCTCTCTGCCTGTAGCTACGGAGACAAACAGCTGATCTGTTTTCCTTAGCGGTCTGGTTTTGTTTACATAGTAGAGGACCGCCCTACGCACATCTAGGGTGTGTAGTTTCACCTCAGCCGAGCTTTGTGGGTCTTGGAAGAAAGCCGGAAGCTCGATGGACTGGTTCACGTGGAATTTAGAAATAAACTTAAGTGAGAACCTAGGGTGTGTACGTAAAACCAGTTTATCTTTATGAACTGTAAAGAATTGATCCTGCAGTGACAGCCTGAATTTCACTGACCCTTCTTATAGAAGTTATTGCTACTAAGAAGACCGTCTTATAAGTCAGTTGTTTGAGACTGCTTTTATGCATGGGTTTGAATGGGGGGCCCATGAGTTTAGATAGCACCACATTAAGGTCCCATCCTGGTGGTGGGTTTGAAATAGGAGGTTGAAGTCTCTTTACTCCTTCCATGAAAGCTTTAACCACTGGTATTTTCCACCACGACACCTTGTTATGGGATGTGGTGTATGCTGACAGTGCTGCCAGGTGTACCTTCAGTGAGTTAAATACCAGTCCTGCATCCAGCAGGTGGAGCATGTATGTGACAACTGTGGAAGGAGTGCAATCAACTGGGTTGATTTGCTTATTCTGGCACCAGATAACAAATCGTTTCCATTTGTCAAAGTAGCAGTGCCTTGTGTTTGGCTTCCTAGATTCTTTTAGGATGTCCATACATCTCTGTGGTAATTTGAGATGTCCAAACTCTATGACCTCAGGAGCCATGCTGCTAGGTTCATTGAGTTGGGCTGAGGATGCACTGTTTGACCTTGTTGCTGGGACAGTAGGTTGTACCAGCCCGGGAGTTTGATGGGTTCGCACACTGCTAGTCTGCGTAGGTGTGGGAACCACGGTTGTCTCGCCCACATGGGAGCAACTAGGATGAGCGTCATTGATTCTCTGTTCATCTTGTTGACCACCTTCCTGATGAGGCGTTGGTGGAAAAGCGTACGCAAACATCCCTGACCAGTTCATCCACAGGCCGTTCCCCTGGGAGTCTGGTTGGGGGAACCTGGATGCAAATCCTGGGCACTGTCTGTTTTCGCTTGTGGCAAATAGGTCTATGGTGGGGAAACACCACTGAGAGAAGATATCTTCTACGATTTCTCTGTGTAGACACCATTCGTGTTCCTCTGGGAGGGGGATCTCTGGAAAAAGCATCCGCCAGAGAATTGAGATCCCTGGAACATGTTGAGATGACAGGAAGATCTTCCATCTGAGTGCCCACATCCAAATTTTCTGGGCAAGCTTGACAGATTTGGCGAACGAGTCCCTCCTTGCTTGTTTAGGTAAAACATGGCTGTAGTGCTGTCCGTCCGGATCTGCACTGACAGATTCAGCAGGTAGGGCTCGAATGCTTGAAGCGCTCCGAATACTGCCAGAAGCTCTAGCAGATTGATGTGATTCTTGGCCACTGAGTGAGACCAGAGACCCTGAGCTGTGCGGTGGAGGTGGTGAGCTCCCCACCCTGTCAGGCATGCATCTGTTGTGACTACCGCCTGTATCTCGGGATCGTAAAAGGGTTTCCCCTTGGACACCAGTGAAGGCTTTGTACCAGTGTTGGTGAAACGACCACTAGATCGTCCCACTGACCACTTGCCTGAGACCACTGTTTCGCCAACCATTCTTGCACGCAGGCGCACGTGGGGGACCAGGTAAATACATGACGCCATCATGCCCAGCAAACACATTGCTTTGCATACTGTTATATGGCGACCGGCCTGATATTGCAGAATTTGCAGCAGTATATTCCGAATTCTTTCCTCTGATGTAAAGGTAAACCCCTCTTGCGTGTCTAGGATAGCTCCTAGGAACTGTTTGGAGGTGCTTGGCACCAGATTTGACTTCTTCTCGTTTATTGAGAAGCCTAATTCTAAAAGGAGGTTGATCGTCCTTTGAATGTTAGTTCTGCAAAGTACTGGGGTCTCCCCCGTGATGAGCCAGTCGTCCAGGTAAGGGTACACCGGGATTGCCTCCCTGTGTAGGTGTGCTGCCGCCACCGCCAATACCTTGGTGAATACCCTTGGAGCCGAGGCTATCCCGAAGGGCAGTTTCTTGAACTGGTAGTGCCGACTGTCCACCTTGAAGCGCAAGTACTTCCTGTGCACTGGGAACAAGGAAATATGAAAATCGGTATCTTTCATGTCCAATGTTGCCATGTAATCCGCCTTTTTTAGGAGGGGGATTACCTCTTGGAGAGTAGTCATGCGAAAATGTTGGGGCTTGACATACTTGTTTGCAGGCCGCAAGTCCAATACTGGGCGCTTTGTCAAATCTTTTTTTGGCACAAGGAAGCAAGTTGAATAAATACCCTTGTTCACCTGGTGACCCGGGATGAGTTCTATCGTGCCCTTTGCTAGAAGATTGACGATCTCCTCGAGGAGGATCTTCTGGTGGTCCAAAGAATGTATTCTTTGTCATGGACGGTGGTTTTGGGGACGCTCTAACAGTTCTATGCAGTATCCTGCGGACACTGTGGACAGCACCCATCTGTCTGAAGTGATCCCTTCCCAAGCTTGGGTGAAGTTGGAAATGTGCCCCCCTACTGGGGACGTGAGAAGGGACCCTGAACGGAACGTCACTGTTTTGGTGGAGGCGTGCCGCCGCCTCTAATGGGGCTGCCTCTACCCTTACCACGCACTCTCATTACCCCTGCCATAACCCTGGGTAGACTGCTGGCTGTTGTTCCATTGCGTACCCTGCCCCTCGGAATAGTTAGACCCTCTCTGGGAATTTTGTCCGCGTGGGTGACGAAAATTGCCATTCCCTCTCTGGTTTGGGGGTTTATTGGTTAGCTGGCCTATGGATTTGAGTGTCTCATACTTGTCCTTGGCATTTTTCAGCGCGCCCTCAACCGCCTTTCCAAACAATAGACCCGGCTCCACCGGTTTGTCTATCAATGAAGCCTGGGTTTCGGCTTTGAACCCAGGCTGTCGCAACCAAGCATGCCTTTTGATAACAGTACCTTCTGCTATCAATCTGCCGGCGTTATCCGCTGCATCAAAGGTTGCTTTTAATATGCAACCGGACACGGCTCTTCCTTCCGCCGAAACTCGTGCCAATTGGCTTTTTAAGGGTTCTGGGGCGGAATCTATGAGTGCTGTGACTTCTTCCCACTGGTGGCAGCTGTAACTCGCCAGCAGGGTGGTGGAGTTGGCAATCCTTGCCTGGTAGGCGGAAGTGGAGGCTACTTTCCTGCCCAAGCCATAAATCTTCTTGCTCACCTTGTCGGGAGGAGCTTCCGACGATGACAAGGGTGTTCCCGCCCTCTTACGGGTGTTTCTAACTACCAGGGAGTCTGGTTTCAGATGCCCTCTTATGTACAGTGGGTCAGTTTGGGCTGCCCTGAAAAGCTTCTCAACTCTGGGGTTTACCGCCCTAGTGAGATAGGGATTAACAAGGGAAGGGTCTATCCTCCTTTGCATTGACTTAAGGATAGGGATGGCCTGGGCAACAGGTTTCCTTTCTCCCACTAACTCCTCGGCAAAGTCCCTCTCTTCCTAAGCACCCTGGGTGTCAATGTGGAAGTGTTCTGCCGCTCTGGACAGCACTTCATTCAAGAGAGGCTGGTTATCAACAGGGGAGTCGGTAACCGGGGGTTCTTTATCTACCGGGTAATCTAGCCTGTAGGTTTCTGGGTTGTCGTCGTCCTCCTCCTCTTGGTCCTCGTCATCCCCATAGTAGCCCGTCCCAGTTTGTTCTTCCAACATGCCCAAATCTGGATCCTCATAAAGGGATGGATCTCCCCGATATTGAGAATAGGGCTGTATACTGAAGGGGTCTGAAGTAGGAGCTTCAACCCGGGACTTCTTACTTGGGGGTATAGGATCCTTAGAGCCTGAGGGAGTTGACTCGTCGGGGGTAAAAGAAAGAAAGTGTTCAGGGTTTTTGGCGTAGAAATCTGCCAATGATGACATCCTTGGCATGACTGTATGTCATCAGTAGACCATTCTCTTGAACTGGGAATTATTCTTTCTTGAAGGCCTTTCCCTTTCTTATCTAGACTAGACCTACTGGTTTGAACAGGGGGCTGAGCTGCCAAAAGGGTTAACGAAGAGCCACCTTTAGATTTCGTCTTGTCCATTGGTGATAAACGGAGCTTTGAAGGAGTAAAAGACTTTCTCTTAGAGGGAGCGCCTCTCATCAGAAGGCCTGCCGTACAGCGACCTTGTCCTTCCTGAACTGGGACCCTGCAGTCGAGACAAACCCAGTGGGTCCAACGTCGCATGGCCTAGCCTTCTTCTGGATCCCTGCAGGCAGAGTGTCCTCAAAGGACCTTGACCCCTACTTCTGAGAGTTCACTCATGGGACTAGCCGGTCCTGAAACATGACCATGCCCGGAAGCAGACTCTGAGGCCTTGCCCGATTTGAGCCACGTTGCCAGCCTTAGTCTTTTTGGAAAATCCACAGCAGAGCACGCATCTCTCCTCATCATGGTCCAGAAGCAGGCAATACAGACATCTTCAACATTTGCATTGCTCAATCTACATTTCACGTAGTTTGAAGAGGCATCTCTTCTCCTCGGGTCATGGTGGAAAGGCGCAAGGTAGGCCCAAGCCTTCTCGAAACTTGATAGGAGATCCGCAATGTAGAAAGATCTTCGCCGACAGTGGGTCCACGCTTCCGGTAGTCAACCTTCAGTCCAACGAGACAAAAATTGGTCTAAAAAGTTTCAAAGCGGTGCTGATGAAAACACGTAATATGAAAAAATTGCTCAGAGAGCGAAACAAGGACTCCAAACACTGAATCTTTTTACTTTTAACGAGGATTCCCAGCCTGACTGGGAATATTCATGAGCATATGAATCCATGCCAGACCCCATGCTGGAGGAATAGAGGAGTTCTATGTGAACCTCTACAGAGTACCCATGCAACATTGAGGAGCAGCCGGCATACATGGCAGGGCGAATAGGGCAGCTAGAGTGTCCGATATCATGGGAGGAGGTGCAGCAGGCGATCACTCAACTGAAGCAACATAAAAGTCTGGGAGAGGATGGGCTAACAGCAACATTCTATACGACATTTGGCCAGCAGCTATCTCAATGCTTGGAGTTATTCAATGAGTTTCAGACATAGGTAAGTGGGTAAGATAGCTCCCTCCATGGAGATGGTTCACACTACCCTGATCCCAAAGCCGGGGAAGAACCCACAGCAGAGCTTCTCACACAGGCCGATTGCACTCAATGTCAACGCCAAACTATATACCAGGGTGCTAGCAGCTAGTCTTGAGGGAGTGCGGTCATCCTTGATCTCGCATGTCAATCTGGCTTCATCCAGGGGAGGAATACTTTTTTTTATTAAACATTTTATTGTTTTTCAAATAACATAAAGCATACAGCCTTGTGTTGCGAACATCGAATTCACACCATGGCTACAGTTTGATAGAGTCTCTTAACAAGTCTAGTTACATTTGCTATACCAGTGTCTCGTAATCCTGGTTCCCTACACATGTCCTCAGGTGATATTTCGGTCTGTTGGTACAAACCTCCCCTCAGTGTGCATTGTTAGGGAGAATTCTCCGTTTAGGCTGAATTTCCTAAGCTAGTGAGTCCCCCAGCAGCTTTGCTGGATTTTTGGGGTTTATTTGTTTTCTCCTGCCAAGAGTGAGACTCTTTTACCCTTACTCTTGAACATGTTGAGTGTGTTCTTTTGACTCTAGATGGGTTTAATGGGCTATGGGGTCTTTTACTCCATAGGGCTTCATGTGTTTTTGTGATGTGTGTTACACAGCACCCTCAGTGCAGTAACACAGGGGTGTCATAGTGACTCCCCAGTATAGACTCCATACCCTGGGACTGACTACTGTCTCCCAGGGTCTGTAAAGTCACCATTGACTTTACTAGTCTTAAATTCTGAACAGAACCAGTACAAACCATCATATTGTGGAGGTATTGGATGGGGCAATTCGATTGCCCCGGGGTCTGTTAGTCGAGGGGGCACGTCTCCGTCCCCCCTGATCGAGTTTTAGCTGGTGGCAGTGGATACTACTTTTTATATTCAACCGCAAATATTTCTCTATGGGATTTTCCCATTGTTCGAGGCTACTATCTTTATTTAATTACGATAGCCTCGAACATACCGCCGGTTTATTTCATTAATATTAATTCTCCGGTTGGTATTTTTTGCCAAAACTCGGTTCTAAAATGGCGTTTGTGTTCTCTTCTGTGACTCCAACCCAAGTCGAGCCCTTTGTTCCACTTTTTGGCGGGCTTCTCCACAGAAGCCCTCCAAAGTGGTGCCACTCTGTCTGGAGTACCTAGGAGGGGTGGAGGGGGATTTAGGCACCCTGGACTGAGTTGCCTAGGCAACTAAAGTCACACTCCGTCCTGATTGGCCCAAGTGGTGAGCCGGCCGGCTCACCACTTAGCATGTTTGAGTGACAGCTAGGCTGAGTGAATGGGGGTTTTCTGCATAAAAGCAGGGCTTTGGGGACTGGAACTTCAGAAGTCGCCACAGGACCCAAGAATCCGACGAGGGAGAAGCTGAGCCGACCTGCCACGACGACACCACCGGTGGAGCCCTGCTGGACCGTCTCAACACTTTTCCCAACGACAGAGGAGATCTCCCGCCGGAGAGTCTTTTTCCTTCGACTGGTGGGGATAACCAGTTTCACTGTCTTTTCGCCTTCCTGACTTATCTCGTGGCCGCCTTGCCTGTGCCGAGCACCCCGGCAACCGGGATAACACGTTTTACCTCGACCGCGAATTAAAGGGTAATACCTTTAACCGGAAAACTCTGCGGCTGGTTTCTTCCCTGGCAGTGCAACAACCTTCATCATTCCTCCAAGTCGAGATCTTCTCTTCCCCTGGACGACGACGAGACTTGCACCCGCTGCCAGGAACAACTGCCACCGCTGGAGGATCCTTCCCACTTAAGGTACCGTGTCCCGCCCGGCTTCCCTTGCCACCGACTGTACGGGGTAGATTTAGTCCCCGGCTTTCGAACCTGGGTTAGCCTGGCACACCCTGGCTAAACTTTTCTGAGCCTCTCTAAACTCTTTTCGAACTCTCTGCAAGACTTTCTAAGCCTAGTGTAACTGTGTGATCTTGGGCGCATTTGTGCACTGCTCTCTCTAAGAGTGGGCCCAGCCTATGGACTTTGGCTCACAAGTGACTTTTGCTCTCCTGCCTTGCTAATAGTGTTCCTAAAGCTTAGAGTGGTGTACCTTCCCATATTCTGTCTTTTCCCTCCCTTCTTCATGAACTTGTTGGAGTGCCATCTATAGTTAAGCGCTCACCTCTGTATGAAAATAAGTGGTGTTAACTAAGACTTATCTGATAAGGAATAAGGGTTGTATGTATTATAATAGTAACTGTGTTTAGAGTGTTTTACGATAAGAGTGCTGGAGTGTTTCAAACAGTGTGTTTTTAAATAAATAATTATATACTTTGATACCAAAGCTCTGGTCAGTGTTTGCTTGTATTGTTGTATCCGAGTGCCTATGGTGTATACTTTGCATACTGCCTAAGTCTTCTTGAGAGAAGTCTGACTGCTCAGCCACAGCTACCAGGTAAATCTGGGTGGTACAGACTGCTACCAAGCAGGTTTACTGCTAACACCTGTTGTCCCAAATCTTTTGCAGTGTTCCCAAAGGGAACTGCACAGGTTTCAGCCTAACATGCATCTTCCCACTTCTGCCATATTCTCTGAGCTTTCTCAGGGCATCCCCTAGCTGTATAAACTCTTTTTTCCATTGCAATACAGATGTCCATATCTGTGGTCCATTGCGCATAGCTCGATGTGGTCTCAGAACCCCAAAGTTGCGCTATATTTCTCTTGATCACTGCAGTGGTGTGGATAAAAACAATTTTTCGTATCGTGACAGTTCAACATCCTCCTCTATCCCCAATAACAACTGTTTCGGGTTTCTGTGGATCACTTTGCCCATTGCCCTCGACAGTTCATTGCAGCACTGCTGCCAGTATTGCTGAATAAGAGTACATTCCCACAGGATGTGGTAAAAGGAGCCTTCCTCACTTTTGCATCTCAAACAGGATGGGTTAGTGATTTTCCCCCAATTGAATAATGCTACCCTTGGGTAATACATTCTATGCAATATCTTCAGTTGGATTAACCTGAGCCTGGAAGAGATAGTTGATTCTCTGGGAAACATCAGTGCGGCTTGCGGCTACCCATTCTTCCGGAGGTATGGCACCCACATCCCTTTCCCATTTGGTTTCCAGACCTATTAGTTCATTGGTGGCAAAAGAGGTAATGGCACTGTAAATAGTAGTCGTGACTGTGTTTAATCATTTCTGGGAATAGATTGCGTTCCAGCGGGGTATAGTCTGGCATGTCAATCATTTCAGGAAGGTGGGCCTGCAGCGCGTGTTTAAGTTGCGTGTAGTGATACTGCTCATTTTAGGGGGGGGGGGGGGGGGAGTACAAAGGTGGTAACTAGGTATGCGAATGTGTTATCTTGTTTTCTCTCACGACATCCCGAATTTTCGTTATGCCTAGTTGTGACCAGGAGGGCCATCTAGGTAGTTTATTCACTTCTGGGAGGCGTTTGTTGTCCCACAGTGGTTGTACTGGGGTTAGTTTTCTGTCCTAACCTAGGTATTTATGTGTATCCGTCCATACTTGAGATGTGTGACAGCATGGACGGGGCAGCTGGCTGGTTCTTTTTGCAATAGAGGCATTTCATGATGGGCCTTTCTTGTGGATTCAGGTCTTGCGTTTTGTTGTGCGGTAGTGTGGTGTCTCCGTGAAATTTATCGTTCACTATTGCCATTTGAATGGCCCAATAGTAGGTTTGTAGCCGGGGAGTCCAATCCCACCCTCCCATACGGATCTTTGTAGGGTGGTGAGCGCTAGGCGTGGATGACCCCCTTGTTCCATAGCAGTTTTCTAAGTGTCTGATCTATTTTATGAAATTCAGTAGGCGCTATGGGTAACGTGGCGTTTTGTAGTATGTAAAGAAAGCGGGGGAGAGCCATCATCTTGAAAAGGTCTGCGCATCCTAGTAGTGTTAGTGGTAGGTACATCCAATGTCAGACGTCTTCTTTGAACCTTGCCGCTATTGGGTGTACGTGTTTGGGCACGTAGTCCGTTAGATTATTCGTAATTTGTATGCCTAGATAACTGAATTGCTCTTTTTCAACACGGTAGGGGCAGTTGTCCGGCACTGTGTTATCTGTTTGCTTCAGTGGGAATAATATGGACTTGGACCAGTTGACACGAAGACCACTAAACATGCCATATCTATTTAATAATCGTGTCACTATGGGGCAGGATTCTCACGGGTCTTTTTTGTATATTAGCAGGTCGTCCGCGTATAAGGACACCTTGTCCTCCCAGCCATCCGACCACTTGAAGCCACTCCATGTTTGTGTGGTTCCTAATAGGATTGCTAGAGGTTCAATTGCCAACGCGAAGATTAAAGCTGATAGGGGGCAACCTTGTCTTGTGCCTTTACCCAATTGGAAAGGGTTCGCAGGGGCAGAATACTTTTGATAACAAAACAGGTGCTGCACATTACGGATAAAGCTGCAACGGGGAGTGGGGGGGGGGTCAGGGGGAGCTAGTACCAATGTGCCTATTATCACTCGACGCCGAAAAAGGCATTTGACCGTGTGAATTGGAATTTTATGTTTCAGATGCTACGCACGGTGGGTCCGAACTTTTTGATAATGGTCCAAGCAAACTACCTAACCCTGAAAGCAGGAGTAAAGGTGAATGGAAGGCTGACAAACCCATTTCCAATCAGTAGGGGAACTAAACAGGGTTGCCCCCTTTCTCCTCTACTCTTGTGGTGATGGAGCCATTTGCTCAACGAATAAGGGAAATGTGGATGTGCACGCGGGTAGGTGGGTGAACTCGCATCATAAAAATCGGGTTGTTCGTAGACAATGTGATTCTCATGGTTTCCAAGCCAGAGTGCTCCCTGCAGGCTATAATGAAGGAAATGGGGACTTCTCAAAGGTCTCTTGATTCAAGGTCAATTTCTCAAAGTCCTATATGCTGAAATTGACAGTGGGAAGTGAAAAGCGAGAGTGCTTGGTGGCTAGTACCCCCTTCAGGTGGGAAGAGGGTTTATTTAGGTGCTTGGGAATCCATGCGACCCACAATATTGGTCTAATCTTCAAGGAGAACAATCCCCCTCTTACGAGGCAAATCAAAGCCGACCTGGCACAGTGGAAAGGGTTACATGTCTCGCGGTTAGGGAGGATAGCCATCATGAAGATTAATATTCTTCCCCATCTCCTCTAAGTTCCAGGCGCTACCACTGCCAGTGAGGGTCCTGAGGGGGATACAAGAGGATATTATGAATTTTGTTTGGAACGTGGCGAAGCCCCGGGTAGGGAGGAGGTTTCTGTATAGAGGTAGGCAGCAGGGAAGGGTGTGATTCCCTGATGTGGTAAACTACTACCAGGTGGCACAGCTGCGAGGTTTAGCAGAATGGGGGATGGAGGACAATAAAGATTGGGTGGACATGGAGCAGACAGTGGCGGGAGAATATATCTGGAAGATTCCTTGGCTAAAGAGGGATGATAGACTGAGAGGCTTATGGAGAACCGAGAACGGAGAACACACTAGGATTCAATTAGCGCCCTGGCCATCTCTGCATTACTCCCCTTTTTTCAGAACCACAATGTCCCATCGGGAATGGATCACAATAGGTTTCAGAGGTGGATAACTGGGTGAATGAGAGAAATCAGATTTATATGAACCAGCACATCTTAAAACCTTTCGTGAGTGCTGCAGAGGGTATGAGTTGAGGTAAGAGGACCATTATGCCTACCAACAGGTTAGACACTGGGTGAGCACCCAGACAGTGAGGAAGCTACGAAGTATATGTCAGAGTGAGAGGTATTAATCTCAGTCAGTGAAACCAATAGGAGCCAGATTTCACCAATGTATAAAATGCTGCTAGAAAAAGAGGGCGTGGACATCTGGGGTGAGAGACAAATGGGAGCCAGCTATGGGGAGTTTTCACAGATAATGAATGCGGTCAAGCTATAAAAAGGGTGGTTTGGTCTGTATACCTCAGGGCAGCACCAAGAGCTGCAACATAGGATATTGCACAGGTGGCATTACACACCTGCACGGCCTCATAGGATGTATAGCTCCAACTCCCCTCTGTGCTGGCGGCTATGCAGGCAGGAGGGGACAGTGGAGCATGTTTGGTGGGGGTGCCAGCTTTTTCAACACTTTCGGCAGGAGGTGAAGTCGGAACTTAGGATACTAGGGTTTGAATTAGAGCTGGATGGAGCACTAGCACTCCTGAACATTACAGCGAAAGGTGAAACCAGGTTGGGAGGGAGAACAGGGACACTGTGTGCAGACCTGATTATGTGTGCCAAACGATGTATAGTGAGGCAGTAGCGAGAGATAAACCGCCAATAATACAGTGGTATTAAGCTATATGGGAGACTGTAAGCATGGAAAAGATTACAGCAATAACCTAGGATACAATAATAATAATCAGCAAGGTTTTCTTGCCCTTTCTTACATATGCCCTGAATGACTAATCGGTTGTATATCCTGACAAGACTATGAATGCTTGGCATCCTAGCGGAGGAGGAAGATTAGGAGGTTGATGGAATAGAGTGGGTACAGTAAGAAAGCTAGACTAGGCCAGGGGGGAGGGGGGTATGGCGGGGGGGGGGGGGGGGGGGGGAGTAATTTATATTTGGAACGTTGGTAAAGTTAACGTTGATTTTCTGTTTATATGACCTCGACTGGAGGAAAGTTGTTGAGAGAAACAAGAGGTGGGCATCTCAAGGGTTTTTGGGTGGAGAATATACTGAAGGTATTGCAGAAGGGTGAATGTGAACCTAAACGCAAATAAAGATTTGGACGAATATAAAAAAAAAAAGTTATAGTATAAGAAGCATGTAACAGATTAACATCACATCCCTTTACATCATGTTTGTTTAGAAGGCTGCTGCAACTTAACGCCACAGTAAGTTGATATGTAGTTACTATAGATCACTTCCTGGGCAATAACAAGTGATATTCTTCATACAATGCAGAAATTATTTGTCTTGCCTCACCCTTTATTTTATAGGCCAAAGAATGCCAAATGTAAATTTAAAGGACATGGATATTGTGAAAGCAAATATTGAGGCTCTTTTTTTTTTGCTGTAAATATATAACATTGTAAAACTATCACTGAAGTGTTCTCATAAAAACAAAGTTAAAGAAAACAGGCCACCAAGACTTTGATAATCTGAAGTTCCATGATCATAGCATTTTCGGACTGAATAATATGAAACCGAGTACCTTATGCAGTGATCCAGCACCAACAAACCAGATGCAAAGGGCTTACACAGATCATCCTTCCAGCCATGACACCATTTGTGATCTCTGGAAACTGGGACTCTGCATCGACTAGAGCAGGCGATGCAGATAAGATTACATTAGTTATCACTAGGTATAGTACATGTACATGCATGAAAGGCTTGTACACGATTATGCTTTGTTTACTGAAGGATAGCCATTTACAAATGGTGGCGAATGACTTTCGGACCAGACTAGTAACACTCCGATTAAACCCTCACATTCTAAAAGGTGCACAACCAAACTTTCAGTGAAAACATACTCTGTTCATGGACACTTATTATGAAATAAAATATTTTGAAACGTTGCTCATATAAAAACTGTTAACTTCAAAGGGCCTTGGTTTGTTTGCTATCTATTAAGCACGTTTGTTTTTTGCGAAAGAGACCTGTATTCACTAACATTTTATCCATTAACAGTTCTTAAAAGTTATACACCCAGAGATTCAAAATGGCCACCAGAGAGTGAGGACGCTTTCCTCAAGCTCGAACAATCGATGCAGATGAAGAAAGCTGAGCAGAAATGCATCGGTTTAAATAAATCACCCCCTCCCTTACAGGAATGGGTCAAAATAAGGTGCTATGCATAAATTAAGCTTTGAGGTTTGCTGCCCCTAGAGGAAGGGCGTGGTTCTGGGGGCCCGGAACTGCAAATTGCTGGAAGCTGCGGCGTACAACAATAAATGGGGATGGAGTGCAGACAGAGGACTGCGGAGACTGCGCTGTGGGAGAGACGGGTGGTTTACATCAGCCCACCCTTGCAGATTAGTTGCGGTGTGTCTGAAGTCACACAACAACTGGATACCAGAATAGAAGTGCAGAGGGAAGAAATCTAGGATCCTGGCCGACCCGGATGGGGGTAATGTGGAGAGATATAGCATCTCCATTAGGAGGGGCTGCATGGCTGCCCTGTGGTATATGATATGACATGGCATTTATAACGAAATATACACAAGTGTTTCAAGGCGCAAAGTGTTTCAGTGGTGAACCGGAGGAGCACCTTCATTACTGAACGGTTACAGAGGACCTACGGCAGTGTGGCTGCAGTAAGGAGACAGGGCAGCGTGCAGTGGAGAGGAGATATACCACAGGATATCAACCTACAGTGTTCATAGTAGACTTTGATAAGCCCGGTCCATCTGGGAGTGTGTAGTGGCTCATGAACATTCAGAGTGGACGGTGTGGGAAGGGCAATACGCAGAGTAAAAGCTTGCTGAAGGTTGGGGCTCTCCCCCGCTCCCCCACCGCTCCTGTGTGTCATGAAGCAAGTAAAATATACAAAACCATTTATTAGATGGTAAAGTGGCGGAGGAGTAGGCTAATCCCTCGAGGGTGCATGCATACAACTGTTCCTCGCTTCTGCTCCACTTGGAAGCTTGACACCCCCTCAAGAAACTGGAGACTGTATTGTAAAGGAGCCTGGGGAGATTGCATTTGCCCCTCGATGCTAGAAATGAAAAAAGGGAAGGCAACCCCAGCGAGAAAGAGTCCAACTCGGGACTCAAAAGAAGGACAGTTAGTGTGGTGCTGAAGAACACTCTCTCTAGACAATTCGGCAAGTGAGATAAGAGTCGGTCGGTGGAAGGGAAGAGGGCCCAAAAGGGACTGTAGACATGACACTCAAAGACGATCTTACAGCATGCCTTGGGGGAATAGAAGAATGAATGCCGGCGACCATGCAGGGCCAGATAGAAAGTCCAAAATGAATAACTAAAGAATTCCATGATGAAAATTAGAGAAGATATAAAAACTCCAGGGAATAGAGTGGACATTAAGGAGCAAGATCTATCAGTGGTTTCTGGCAAAGTGAAGCAGAATTCAGAAATGCTGGAACAAATTTCAGTGGCTACGCGCAATCTGAAACTACAAACTAAAGATTTGGCGAATCGCTCCTGGAGGTCCAATATTCGGATAAAAGGATTGGCTGAAACAACTACTGATGCAGAATTAAACGCAGTGGTACAACAATGTTTTGCAAACCTTGTTTCGTAGTCTGCGCCAATAGATATACGGATAGACCGAATACACCGGGTGGGTCCGAGAATATCTGGGAAGGGTGCATGCCTCATGAAACTAAAGAAGAAATACTTAAGGCTTCCCGCAGCCACTCAGACATTACAGTTAATGGATCAAAGATTCTCCTATTGCAGGATTTGACCGTAACTAAGCTGCAAAAGAGGAGAGCAATGGGACCGGTTACCAGGGTTCTGTCTCGCAAAAAGATTCCCTACAAATGCATCTTTCCATTTGGCATTCTGTTCTCCTGGGACGGAAAACAATACAGGACGACTACATGTCAGGAGGGCCTATCCATATTAGGCTTGGAGGAAGAAGATGTGGCAACGGGAGTGGAGCGTCATGTTCCTACGGGGCAAGGAAAGCGCTTGGGAATGGTCCGGCCCAATGGAGAAGAGAGGAGAGAAACTAAAAGGGCCTGCCTACCTGATTACGAGGGGATGGTAAACGCCGATTGGTCCTAGGAGGTCGAATTATGGGTCGAGGAGGTTTAATTTTGGACTATGATTAAGAACATCACAATATAAGATGGTATGTTGGGGTGGGGAGGTGGAATCAAGATGTTGAAGGTTAGAATGGATGCAGGACTTCGTCGGTGGAGAAACAGGCCAGGTCAGGCTCGTGTTATTTGACAGATTTTTTGGATCGCTAAAGGGGTTAGTTCCCTCACAGTAAATTCCGGGTTCAAACACGAGCCGGTTCACAAGAAGTATAGGGATGTATCATAGTATACCAGGCCCGGATCTGGAGAGGTAAGGTAGTGCTGGGGGGGTTTGGAGGGAGAGGAAGAGGGTAGTGGGAAAGGGGTGGGAATAAATCACCATTTCAAACAAGGAGGTTTTACCAGTTTGTTCGAATACAAAGGTTAAATAGGCATATATATTCACAAGACTAGGATCGAAATAAGAATCTTGTCACGATGTGTGGGGTCCGAACACCCCTACGAAAAGGAAAAGGTTAGAGATGTTGATAAAGAAAGGGCGGGCGGACACAATATTGCTCCAGGAAACCCACATTAGAAAGGCGAACAAGTCTAGATTTCGATTTGAATCATTTTCCGCAGATACTTCAGGCTAACGCAAAGGGGAAAACAGCTGAGATTATGATTGGTCTTAAAGGGATGTTGGCTGCCAGGGTTCTTCAAACACTGATAGATCCGAATGGTAGAGATATTTTCCTAAGACTAAAGAACAAGAAGATAACAATAGGAATGTTTATTGCCCCTAACCAAGGACAAGAAGAGTTTTTACATATAATGTTAGAGAAGCTGAACGGATTGCAGAGGGAGGGATACTGCTAACTGGTAAGTGTTCATAAAACTGGGAGGGTGTCGGTGGCGACGGACACATTAAAACAGATTCTGGAATATGGCCCTGAAAGATCTTTGGAGAGTGAAAAAGGGGAACGAAAATGGATTCACCTGGTTTTCTCATGTACACCACACATTCTCGAGAACTGATTATGCTTGAGGCACCTGTGGAGTGATCGGGCATTGGTGAACATGTAGGTAAATCCAATTTCATTATCTGACCACGCCCCCATGATGGTTATGCTGAAGGGATCGAAAGAGGGCAATCAATTGTGGAAATGGACACTTCTCTTAGAGGTGCTACATGTTCCGGTATCACAGCAAACATTAAGAGGGAAAATTAAGTAATACTTTCAGAATAATATCATGCAGTAAGTGTCCTTAGACAATGTATAGAATTCCTTTAAGGCAGTCATTAGGTGCGAGTTGATTGTACTTCAAGCACAAAGGTCAAAACAAAGGGATAGACTCTAAAGAGTGTGGACAACTTGAGTAAAGCACAAATATACTTGGCCAAATATAAAAGCAAGGAGGGTTATAAGAAAAAAGAGGTACAGAGATATTTAGAATTACTTTGTATGAGAAAGGTGGAGAAATCTCTACTAAATATAAAACAACGTTATTATATTAAAGCTAACCAGGCTGACAGATTACCTGCTAGGCAACTGAAAAGATAAAACGCAAGTCGTCAGATAAATGGTAGAAAACAAATTGATGGCTCTATAGCTACGGAAACTGATGACATTATACAATAATTTTCGTCATTTTACAAACAATTATACTCCACAGTATGCCCAAACCTGGTAGAAATAAAGGGGTTTCTTAATGATATACAGATACCAAAGATAACAGGGGACAGAGTGGCTTTAGAGGAAGACCTAAAAGAAGAAGAAGTAGAAATAATGATAAAGACTCCCTAGGAATAAGGCGCCAGGCCCAGATAGTTTCTTAGCAGGCTTTTACAAGACTTAACAAGGAGTTGATTTCCATTTTAACGAAAGTTATTTAACTCGTTTCAGCATAGAGGGCCAATAACAGGCTCCATGTCAGAAACAAAGGTGATCTTGCTAGAGTAACAAAATAAAGACCCAACTCAATGCGATTCCTACCACCGATGGCGCTTTTAAACAGACGCTAAAATATGCACAGAGATATTAGCTGCTAGATTCAAATATATCCTCTCTTCTTTTATAGGATGGACCGATTCATTTCGGGGAGACAAACTTGGGATAACAGACTGGTTATACATCTGATAGAAAAAGTAGCAATTATCACATGTCCCTGCAACATTCATTTCCTTAGTTGCCGAAAAGGCATTTAATAGGTTCGAATGGGTTTCTTTTTGAGGCAAAGAAACATATTGGTTTCGGCCGAATTTCGTACAGATGGTACAGGTAAATTATAAAAACCCGACAATACGCCCATCAACTCTTGTTTATCGGACGCCATAAATATTCAACGAGGGACACAACAAAGGTGCCAGTTATCCCCTTTATTATACGCTATCTACTTGGAACCGCTATTATTTACGATTCGCCAAAATACAGCGATAAAGGGCATACCGTTTGGAGGGGAAGAGCACAAGACTGCGGCATACACTTATGATATGCTAAGAACACTGCTAGAGCCCGAGACATCAATCCCGGCATTGGTATCCTTAGTGGGGAGCAGGAAAAGATATCTGGTCTTAAAATAAACATGACAAAATCTGAACTATTGGGATTCGGTCTTTCAAAAGATCAAATGTTTGAATAAATTCCCCCCTTTTCGGAAGTCAGATAACACTAACTTACTTAGGGATTAAATTGACAAGCAATGTCACCCACTTATACAAAGCAAATTCTCCTAACGCTATAAAGAAAATTAGAGATGGAACCCTCTTAAGGTGTCCTGGCTGGGTCGAATCTTCACAGTTACAATGTTTACTCTACCAAGAGTACTATATTTATTTCAGGCCCTCCTGATCCCCATTCCTCAGCTATTTTTTAGAACGATTAATAAACTGATTGTAAAATGTATCTGGTACAATTAGCACCCTAGGATCTCGTTTGACTTGTTAACTACACCTAGGAATAAAGGGGTTTGGGCTTACCTATTATGAGCGGTTATTATGCGGCGGCCCAACTGCGATTGATTCGCGAGTGGTTTACAAATAATAAGGAGAAAACATGGGCGCATATAGATAGAGCTGTAGCTGGCACATCATTGGAAGGTTTGTTGTGGCAATCAGAAAGGAAAAGACCTTAGAGTGCTCGTTATAGCTTTGTAATAAAGACAACGTGTGACATATGGGAGAGACGTGCGAATAAGGGACATCTATCGACCGTCCCTCTCCACTTGCTCCCCTATTTGAGAATCCTCAGTTCTCCACAGGTATGACAAAAGAAGCATTTGGTCCATGGAAAAAACAAGAATGCAGGAAAATAAGGGACATGGGGTGGAGACAGAGACATTTGAAGAGTGTAAGAAACATATAGGCCTAAAAGAGAGTGATGGATTTGAATATGGTCAGATGAGACACTGGCTGATGCAACCTGAGATTAGGCAAGCAGCGAGGAGACCTTTGACTCAGTTCGAGACACACTAGAGATACAAATTTAGGGTCTCAATTATATCGGATATTGCAATCTTGTAGATCTCAAAACTCCTGGGCATATCAGTTGGCCTGGGAGAGTACAACAGGGGAAAATATCACACAAGAGCGCTGGGTAGAACTATGGAGAAATATTCCGAAATTATCTAGGTCTATACAGCTGAGAAAGATGTAGTATAAAATGATGACACAATGGCATTACACTCCTTAAAGGTTACTTAGAATTTATCCTGCTGTGTCACAATATTGTTGGAGGGGATGTAATGGGAAAGGAACATTTATGCAGCGATATGTACAATTTCAATGGGAGGAGATTTATGTGGCTTGTTGAACCTAGAACCGTGCCAAACTCTGAAGCCTCTGGAAAAGGATTGCATGTTGATATTAATAGCAGCATGGTTGGAAGTCTGCCACTCTCACCCCTGCCCACGATGATTACGCAGTGTTTTGTGGGACTTTGTCTATGGAATAGATAACATAGGATCTAGGGGGGTGCAGAGAACTTTAGGGGGAACTGTTGGCATATTTAATGAGTGATTTTATGCTTCAATGGTGCCTGCAGAATATTCACGTCTTGGACATTTTGAGAACTTTGAAAGGCAAAAATATGGACAAGGATCTGGCTGGAGTGGATGAGCACCCACAAAATTATGCGTCTATAGAGACTGATCAGGGGTGATGGGTTGGAGGGGGGGGGGGGGAGTGTATTGTTTAACGAAAATGCCAATGAAAATAATTTTAAAAAGAAAGCTATACACCCTGAAATTAATCACCCCCTCATATGCCGGAGGAATGCAAGAACATTTTAAATAGTACAGTTTAAAACAAAGCACTTGGTACAACATTTAGAGTTATGGTTTTCTGCACAGCAGAATGGAATATATGTCAAGGTTGAACCAGGCAATGGGGGGCAGGGAGGAGGGGCGAGGGCAAATTGGATCCAAGTATATCACTTCTTTTTCTTTTTTTTATTTAACGTGATCACATGGTTATACAGTTGACAACCTTTAATCACAAATTCATCCTTTTATGTAAAACAGGTTCATTCTTTTAAGTGAAGACAAAAAACAATGAAAATATGCTTGCATGTCAAAAGAAGGCAGATCATGAGGCCATTTCATTGGCAACTAAAAGGTATATCACGTCTATTCATGAAGCACAACACATTATTTCCCCCTGGTAATTTTCTGATTGATGGATTCCTTATTTTAGCTATAGTCATACCCTGCTTTGCAGTCTCGGTAAAGATTGACGGCAAAGGGTGCTGTGAGGCATTGGCATCAATGTCCTTCGATGGTTACCATTCTTGCATGCAGCTGAGACATCGATGGTAGTTTAAGTAGCATGCACCGAGCCCAGTTGCCTCAGTTCCTAGTTTTTCCTCTCTTCCTGCTAAGACATTGAGGAGTTATGCAATCCGTATTGGTGTTGAAAGAAAGAACAAAAATGTGCTTGCAGTCAGAGGGGTAAGCTAGGGGGGCGATGGGGAATCCGTGGGAAGAACATCCATCAGAACGATCATCACCAGAGTTAAGTAATTTGTTCTTTAATGGATTGTGTCGTCCCACGGATTCCTCATCTTAGATAGACTGCCATAGCAGTTTTGGAAATGGAGTTGGGAGAACTAGAAATCTTAATTAGCCTATACTATTGTACAGAACCCCTATTCCAAAGCAAGCATCCTGGCCCGACAGGGTGTTTAAGTAATAATGCTTTAGGGATGTATGGAGGGAAGACCACGTTGCAGCACTGAAAATGTCCTGCACCAGTACACCTCTTTGTAGAGCCAAAGTTGTTGCCATTCCCCTGGTGGAGTGAGCTCTTAAATTGTCAGGGACATCCTTCCCAGCAATGGAGTAGCACTCCAAAATGAATAAAATAATCCATTGCGACAGTATTTTTGACCAGGTCAACCAATGTATAGTTGGTCATCCTATCCGATAGCTTTCACATTTCAAGAATATCAGCTAAGAGTCCTTTTCGGGTAAAGCCTGTGTAACCTCTCTTCATCCTTAGAAGGGTGAGGAGGGGGCATAAAATGCTGGCAATGTAATCTTCTGTGTTAAATGAAAGTCAGATAGATCTCTAGAAGGACTTCCTGAGCCAAATCTCACCCTTGGTAGGTCATGCTATGCCTGCTCAGAGCATCCAAGATTGTATTTTCTTTCCCCGATAAGTGACCAGCCAACAGATGGATCCAGGTTTGTAGAGCCCAGAGCTGTCTTGCCACCTTGCAGAGTGGTAGTGACAATACACTTCCTCTTGTGTTGAGGTATTGCATGCCTACTGTGTTGTCCATCCTTATCAGAAAGTTCATCCCCCTAGGAAGACAGCAAAAAGAAGATCAGTGCAAGCCTGATAGCCCTCAGCTCTAACAGGTTTATGTTTAGTTTGGATTCTGATGGGGACCAAAGTCCGCTCATCGTCGGGTCGTTCATGTGCGCTTGCCCTATCCCATGAGGGAGGCATGCGCGACTACAGTTATCTCAAGCCAGGGTTGCCAAAAAGGTTTGCCGATCATCCGCTTCTCCTTGGAGGTCCACCACAGGAGATCCTGTGCTACCTTTCTCAGAACCTGAAGGTCAGTCATCCTGCCTGAAAACTGGGACCATTGGGACATGAGGGCAGGTGCTGCTGAGATGATCCAGAGCCTGTTCGGGTAAACAAGCTCTGACCAGCAAGTAGTCTAGATAGAGAAAGATGTGAATCCCTGCCTTCCTTAGATTTTCTGCCACCACTGCCAACAACTTGGTGAAGACCCTCGGGTGGAGGGGAGCCCAAAAGGCAGAACTCAAAATTGTTAGTGAGAGCTGCAATGGCAAACCTCAGGTACTTTCTGTGCCAGGCATGTATACACGCACATGAAAGTAAGCACCCTGAAGACAGAGTGACACCATCTAGGCCTGGAGGATCTGCGAAAGAGTGACCATCTTGAATTTGTCCTTCCTGGGGAACTTCAAGCGCCTCAGGTCCAAGATGGGTCGCAATCCTCAGTCTTTCTGGGGACCAGGAAATCAGCGGAGTACCAACCCTGGTTCTGCTACAGGTACCTTCTCTACGGCACCCTTCTCTAACAGGGAGCGAATCTACTGTAAGAAGAGTGGATTTGGGTCAGGAAGAGATTGTTCATTTGGGGGAAAGAGTCTGGAGTCCCTTGAGAAATGGGCGACAGTACCCGTGAGCCACTGTTTGTAGTGCTCATGCATCTGAAGTAATAAATATGCCATTCCTACAGATATGGATTCAGTCTGCCTCCCACTGGGTTCTTGTAAGGAAAGGTTTTGGGGCTGAGGGCAAGGGGGGCGGGGGGATGCCAGTTTTTCCAGGCTGTCATCCGCCTTACACCCAAATAAATTGGACCCATTATAGGGCATATCTAGGAGCCTTGATTGAACATTGATTTGCACATCCATGCAAATCATCTGGTCACAGCACTGGACCCCATGCATCTTCCAACACAGTCTGAAGCATCGAATCCGGATTGTAAAGATAGACAGCAAGCCTCCTTTCCGTCATTAATCAGGTTAAATCCCTCTCTAATTTCCCCTTCTGAAATATTCTCTGCAGCTTGACCAATCACATTCCATAATGTGCAACTATATTTTGCCAAAGCACATGATGCATTGATGGCTTTTAATACCATGCTGCTTGCTGAAAAGAACCTTTTTGCAAGGGCATCATAACACTTATCATCCCCATCTGGGTGGTCGTAGGATAAGCTGACGTTTTGGAAGTAGAAGCCTGTACTAAAAAGCTCTCTGGTGTAGGCTGCTAAAAAAAAATATGGGTCCACAGAGGAAGGCTTGTATTTTTTTCACCAACTCCTTTTTAACAGCAGGAGTGGTGTTTGGTTTCTTCCAGAGATCCATTATTGGGTTTTTGAGTGCTGTATGAAAGGGTAGCACAGGTTCCTCAGGAAGGCCCTTATCCAAGATATCCATTAGGTCACACTGAGTAATGTCCTGCAGAATGAGCACTACCTAGATCACCCTGTTCAATACAGTCCAATAGCCTGCATTTGGATGGGAATGCACAGCTAGTGTGTCAAACTCAACTTCAGGGGAGGTATCTAGACCACTGTTGTCTTTCAGGCACGAGACTAGGTATTCCAGCCGTGATTCCTCTGAAATGAATTCCCCAGGAACATGTTGTATTCCAAAATGTTGATACCCAAAGCAAATGACCTCAATCATCTTCCTCTTCGAAAATGGATCCAAAGGATTTAAAGAAGGTTCGGCCGGAGTTTATATTTTTAAGTCTACGTTGAAGGTTCCTGCGGCTTCTTTGAGGAGGATGTCACTGAAGCCTTTTGCTTTGATGCCAACTCGGCGGTGAACAATGTCAACGCCACTCGAGGAGACATTTCGGAGGCCTGTCGACTTGGGCTTTTAGGCGCGTGGGCAAAAGTTAATAGATTCCCTGCCGGTCTTGAAAAACGCAGTGGGATCAAACAGCCTTCAGAGGCCCTATCGAGGGGCCAGGAGGAGCAGTCTATGAAAATACCTTCAACATTTTTTCACAGAAATGTTCCCATTCTGTCGCCGAGGTGGCCTCCTTGGGTAAAACACATGCGACGTCCGTCGGGAAAGGAATCCAATGGCAAAGAATAGCGCAGTTTCGTGCTTCGCTTCTTTGAAGATGAAGAGGAAGAGTGACGCAAATCCCTCCCGATTTGGATCTTTTAGAATGTTTACATTGTTTTTTGGGCCTTTTCACAGATTCGTCGCCGGTGAAACTCCTACCTTCAGAGGATTTTCTTTTTGAAGGGGTGGAGGATGGAGATTTTGAAAGCGACCGACCTAGGGCGAGCTTCGTCCTTCTCTTCTTCAAGGCTTTACTGGAGCGGCATTCGATGACTTCATCGTTTTAGCCGAGGCACCAGAGACAAATCTTGCGCAGATCAGTGATTGACACCTTTGAGTCACAGCCTGCACATCTCTAGAAGCTGGTTTTCGGCATAGGCATTGTGACAAAGTTACAGAAAATTAAAAATAGTACAACGTTCGAAGAAAATCGCAGTGGGGAGTTGAACTGTTCTGAGAGCGTGCTGTGCATGCAGAAAAATGGACCTGAAGCAACGGGGCGCAGCGCGTGCTACTTATACTATCGACGTCCTATCTGCACGCAGGAATGGTAACCCAAGGACATCGATGCAGCGCCGTCTGCTGTCGAAAACATTTCCCAAGACTACAAAGAAGGATATGAATATATCCAAGTTGAGGAATCTGGGGAGGACACAATCCATTAAAATAAACATTACCGAGTATGTAATTTCTTCAGCTTTTACAAGGTTCTTTTTCTAGAACTGCATCATCAGAAAATAATTCCAACCTGTACCCCCAAATGAAAAGAGGGATTCGGCCACTAACCCATGGGCAATCTGCACCAGCATATTTTGGGTTTTCAATGTAGCGCTCAAACACGGTTAAGGGCATTCAAGAAAACACCACCAAATTAGACAGCCATAGAATTATAATCATGTCAGGGTTGCAGAAATATGAGAAGTGTCTTCTGTGTAAACCGTGTTAAACATGCACAATCATGGACAGAAGTGTTAAAATGAAAAACAAGAGGTGGCAAAGTCAATTGTTTTGGCATTTATAGTGGTCTATAGCATTTACATGCATGTGTATGAAAGCAGTAAATACTTGGGTTCTACTTAGCCAGTAACTCCAAACATCTGCAAACTAGTGCTTGAAGAAAAAAAACATTAGCAAAAGGCATAGTAATAAGTGTTTTTTTCGCTGTAGTGTACAGAAGTCGTTTTACTATGCATATTAGTAATGTTACTTGTCAGCAAACAGTTTGGGAATTTTAAGGTAAGCATTGCGAATTTAAGGGTGTGCTAGATGGATGTTCAGATTGGTACGGTGGCGAGGTATGGATGAGCTAAGGTGGAAGCAAGAGGTGGTAAGCTGAGCTAGTAGGTAGGAACGAGCATGGTAGGTACGGATGAGCTAGAATTAGTGGGGTAAAGAGGTGACCTAGGGAGGGTGGGTTGGTGGAAATCAGTAGTGGTAAGGTAGGTGGGCAATGTTGGGATAGGGAAGGTGGAGGTGTAGCGGTGTGAGGTAGTATGGGGATGAGCGGGCTAGACAGAGGTGAGGTGGGTACGGGAGTGTCGGTGGGCAGGGAATTTGTGGGTAGAGTGAGGCGGGTGGGGATAGAGAGCAGTATGATACAGAGGGGTGAGATAGGGTCAGAGTAAAAAGGATTGAGAAAGGGTGGACATGTGGGGATTGAAGTTGGGGGTTGGTATTGGTGTGAAATGGTGGTGGTGGGTATGAGTGAGGAGTCTTAAATGGGGTGTGGTGGAAAGATGGTGTGGAATGATGTAGTGGTGTGTGGAGTGGTGGCGTAATGGGATGGTGTGTTGATGTGGTGGGGTGGAGGGGCAAAAGCCCAACGCACAATCAAAAGAAGTCCAAAACAACAGGCTTCCAAAAAAGCCCCAAAAGCCACACAATGATAGAAACTGGCTAGAAATCAACGCAAATAAATATGAAATGGGCAACAGTCACTAAAAGACAATGCACACATTACTATTTTTACAATGTACAAATGCTCACTAAACGTTCTGGTGAGCACAGTGCAGGCCTATCACTCACTTCCCTCGCTAAATCCCCTGAAGCAAAGTGTACACACTCGTGACATGTCACAAATGGCAAAACCAGCACTTGTTGCTGAAAGGCCACGGTTCTTGCTGCATGTGGACAAAGGCAAACTTCTTAATGCTTAACAGCAGAGCACTATTTCCCAAACAGCCCAGGTAGTTCTGTCTGCGTCGTACGTAGGCCCACATTAACAATTTATGCGTTGCCCTCTCACATTGGGCTGCCTCAGACCATGAGGATCCCGATTGGGCAGGAATCCAAAATCACTGAGCCACATGGTACATGAAAGCCCATGTATGCATTTTTATGCAACTGAACATCTAATTGGCTCAAATACTTTTTAAAAAGCCCCGATTAGTGGATATGGCAGAAGGAGATGAGAAACAATAGGCATGTGAATTCATGCACAGCTTTTGTCAGCTACCTTGACAATCATATATTCAGATTTCAACAGCTTTCCCGCTCTCTGAAGCATTGATTTCGGCAATATGATTGCACCTTGCAACACCAAAAAGCGCCAAAACCATTTGACAGAAAACCATATTCACGCTGGTATTAGTCTGCATTCAAAGAACATCTGGGAACTCACTCCTAGATGCATGCTCCCTGCCCCCACCACGCTATCCATTAAGGTACAATCTTTAATAGTTTCTGCCCAGATTTTTTATCCGTATGAAAAGGGGCACAGATCTTGTTAAACTAAGCAACAGAACAATTTGAGAGAGATTCTTATTTAAGGTACGAGTCCATAGGGCTCAGATATGTCAGGGTTGTGAGGGGTCAGAAATGTGAGGCAGACAACTCTGTAAAAGGTTTTTCATAAAATGCCATTTTATTAACTTAAAAAGGTTGGATAAACGCCTCACTATCCCTGCCCTAAAAAGAATTTCCCTGCCTATCAAAATAAACTAAAGGAAACACTAACAATGGAATCTGTCCCTCACACTTAACAAACAAACATATGAAGGGATTATGGCAATTCAAAAAATAACAAAACCACATTTATGTCAAACAAACTTATTAACTGTTCTCCTTGTGATCTGGGTAATGTTCCCTTCCCCAGATTCAAAGCAAGAATTTAGAACAGTTCAAATAGGAAAGTTAATTTTTATAACAAAGGTTCAGGTAATAAGGTTCATCTTGCTTTAACAGTCTCTCAATGGGACTTCCCCCCAACAGTTCCAAAGAGATGAACAAATCTAAGTTTCTCCATGTGTGACAAAGAGTTCAACACAACTTCTTAAGAACCAGAACACGTTCACAGTTCCTTAACAGCAACTGAAATATTTTGTCAGGGTCATTCCGCAATGATGCAAAAAATCATTTAGTGGCATTGCCACTGCTTCATAGTCTTGAATCATAACACAGTCCTTCAAAAACTGTTACCTTGTCCACTCACCTGCCAGGTCTACCACTACAAGGTCCCTTGCCCTGGTATACTCACCTGCCAGGTATAAAAGCTTCTCACTCTATTGCAAGTACTTCTGTGGCAAAGTTCACTTCAAGCAACTTTGTAAAAAAAGTCTTTTGACTGTCAACAAGTTCAGTAATTAACACTTCTTCTGGAAAGATCCTCTCCATCTGAATACTATCAGAAGGGTTGCTCTTCTGTCACACCAAAGTATTTGTGTTTAATCAGTATCAACAACTTCAGTATGGGCTACTTCTTCTGGTAAACCATAAAACTCATTGATGTTGTTTGCACCACCCTTGGGATTGTCACTATGCTCCTCTCCTCCTGAATACTGGCTACCAGGAGGGAAGTTCTTCTCCCACACTGGTTTCCCACTCTTGCAACAACCAAATGCTGATAATGGCTTTTTACCACACTTGCTCCTCTCTGACTTGTTTGGGTCTTTATAAACTGTTGTCCCTTCATCTCTTTGACAATAGTGTTTACCATTGGTCTGTTTCTGAATAGCCTTTTTAGGTTTTGGTATTATTGGTAGTTGGTAATGTCTTTTAATATTGGCCCTCTCTTGGCTTTGGTAATGGTGGTTGGGTTACCTTTAAAATTACAATTGACCCATATTTTCCTATACTGCCACTTTAGCTGGTAAGCATCAGATTTGTATGCAGAATTATTCTGGTCTGCCATTTCCGCTTCTTTACATTAGTTTGGTATTCAATAGTGTTAACATGGGCTAGCGAGCGATTACGGAGCATTCCAGGCCACATACAACTAGTGAATTTACTGGGTGCTGCATACACATCTGCTGCCTTCGAGTCTTCTGCTTCCCCCGCCTCCCTTTACAAGGTAAGATACGGTTTTCTGACTACTCCTGCCTGAACCGCTCCACAAGGACTCCAGTGCTCGCCTGCCACGAGAGCACACAATACTCTGGGGGAGGTGGGTTGGGGCAGCTTTTCAAATTAACGCTTCCTGCTGTGCAACCTCTGTATACAAGGTCTGGAAGGACAGAGACCCTCAAAGAGCCGGCATCCGCTTCATACACAGCAGTGCCTCTGGCGTTTCGACCTTCCTGCATTTTCTGCTGCCACTGCGATGTGTGGTGTCGATCATTGCTCCACCTTCTGCATCTCCTGCCGCAAATTCTCTTGGCCTGCACCTGAGGGGGTCTTTTATATCCACTAATCCCTCTCAGGTGTGGGCCATTACAATTACTACACTGCACCTTGCTGTAATGCCTCCAAATACCTCTTCCTCGTCCCAGTACTTTGCACAATGCCCAAATTGAAGTCCCCAATGTTACAATTAACTTTTTCTCTCTAAACATTTTTAAATGGATTTACTTCACTTCCACTATTAATCATATTTTCCGGAGGAAATTTAAAAAGGAGCAGATGATTGTTTTGGGATCAAATGAGTATAAGCTCCATCAGAACTTAAGTTGCCATTGTTCCGATTTCAACATTTACCTTCCTCTTGATGACTACAAGAGTTTTTATCATTATAAATTTGGGCAACTTTAAGAGGGGGAGCTCTATGTTTGATAAATGCTTGATTAGTACCAGTTTCACAATCCCCAGAATGAATAACTTTGGAACATAAAATCTCACTTTGACAACAAGCCATTACATAGTCTGGCATCACCAACATCTCTTCCATTGAGGAAGAGAAATACTGTGTCTCATCCAAAAGAGTCCTCTTATTCCCTTGGGGCCCCTCTCCTCCGAGGTGATCCTCCCTGTTAATTCCACCCCCAGCGTTAGGATCAGGTAGCGGATGCCTTCCCCTAGCCACCTGGGAGGAGACTTTGGGTAGGGTTTCTGTGAGGACTGCGCAGGATTTATAGACACATCCAAAGCTGGGAGTTTTCCATTTATTTAGCAGCACAATCCTCCTCCTATCGAGTACATTATTTTGTACCACAACATTTATTCATTTTATATTTATTTATTGGTCACTTGTTAGGCACTTATACAGGTAGCAAAAACGGTTTCAAAGTGCCTACAGGGCAACAGGGAGGGGGACAAGGGATGATGAATTACAACAATGATATATAATTGAATTAGACAAAACAAGAAGAGTAATGGGGAGGGGAGACAAACCTACTATGCCTTGTGAGTGTTCAGAACGTGCAAGTGCAGGGGGCAGAGGGGTAAGGGATAAGTGCTGTGGTGCTCATCGAGAGCAGCAGGTGAAGTGCTACGTGGGTCGACAAAACGTTAGTTGCGGGCGCTGGCAGGGAGTTGGTGCTCCAGTACTTTCTGTAGTTATTCACAGATCAGTCTTGAGCTGTGGTTGTGCATTGATATTTATTAGTTCAGGTGTAACGTAACACTTAAGGCACATTGTGCCTGGGTGGTGAAACAAAACAGCCGACGCGTGTTTCAACGGAAGTCTTTCTCAAGGCTGTGTAGGGTGAGGGTTGGTGAGTGATAAGTGAAGCTGGAGAGCGAACGGTGCAGTGACATATTGCGTTTTCAGAGTAATGGTGGAGATATAGCATACCAACATGGTTGGCCACAGTAGGGCAAAGGCAAAACAGGAGTTGAACAGCATGGTATGCAAAATTGGATATGTGGTGAGTAGTGGGTGATGGTGGTTGGTGCAGAGTAGTAAGGCATATTGATAACATATTACATCATTGTTGATACATATACAAGCAAAGTATTTAGACGTTAGGAAGGACAGGTAGACATATGGTACCAAGGAGAGAGGAGCCGGGGGAAAATAAAGTAAAATAATAAATAGAGAAATGGAGGGAAGAGAGAGAGAGTTAGGTTACGGTTTGATGACCTAGAAGTTAGTAGAACAAAAACAATGCTAGTGTGGGGCCTGTGCTTACCAATTGGGTAGAGGTGCAGGCTTGCGTTGGAGCGTGTAGAGAAATTCCCCTGGATAGGGTGCTGGATCGTGGCTTAATATTTAATCTAGGAGGAAGGAGAAAAGTGGAATGATGCCAAGGCTGCTGTTCTGGTCCCTGCAGGGGTAGAAGTTGGAGGTGAGGCGCAAGTAGTGGAGGCCCAATTGGACCGGGCACGGACGTGCTGATGGACATGGAGAGCTAAGACATGGGGGTTTGGCCCATGTGAATGTGGGCCATTGCTGGCTAGGCCATATGTACAAATTCGTGGCATTAGACCGCCCGTATAGTAGGCCCCAGGGTGGGGGAGAGAGGAGGGGCCCAATGGGAGATCCTCTCTGCTGCTAGGTAGAGTCCTGGGGGGAAAACGTTGTGGACCATTCCCCACAACGTAGGGCCTGTAAGAACAGGGGGGTGCACCCCGGTAGAGTGTCACTCTAGTGAGAGACAGTGAGAAGAGGCGAAGTGAGGCCTGCCGGGCCGGCTGTTACACGGCCCCAGTGCTGGATGGCATAGCTGCGCTGCCCAAGCGCAGGTGCATCAAGATGCACATGTGGCGCACACCGGGAGGAGCTGGTGTGTCACAGGTGCGTGGTGCTTGCAGGGGAGAGTGAAAAGGGGGCCAAGTTGGTGTACGGGCTGGGAAGCCAGGCCGCTGGTGGGCCGCTGTGTTGGGAACTGGTGGCCCCATGGTTGAATTATGTGGGAGTGCGTAGCACGAAACGTGCATGGTTGCATGTATAGCAGGCGGTGGGTCTGGGGAAGGCGGGGTAGCTCACCCGAGAGGATGTCTGTGTAGCACGGAATGGTTGAAGTTAGAAAAAAGATGTTATCCCGTCTGAATATAAGGCAGACACTACCTGGTTGGAAGGGGAACTGCGAAATCTGATTGGGTGGGTATCTGCGAGATTTGATTGGATGAGTGGCTGTGGGCCGGGTCCTGATGTAGGACTAGCTGGTTCAGTGAACCTAGATGTCACTCACGGAGCATATCGATGCGCTGTGGTGTGAGTAAGAGAATGCCTGTGTGGTGAACAATCCTGTGTTGGCTCGAGGCGGTAATGGTGGGGGTGGGGGGGGGGGGCTGAGCAGAGTTGTAGGGTGGAGGGAAGTCCCATGAATCGGGACAAGTGCAACCGTGAGTTCTATTAATTGATCCATGGAATTGGATTGGTAGTCAAAAAGGGGGAAGGGGAGGCTGAGGGTGGGTATGGTGGGCGGGTGGTGGAGAAGGCAAGATGTCCAGTGCATGAAGGGGCACCAGATAGTGCTGGTGCTGTTGAGATGGAGGAAATCTGGTGGACACGGGCGTGTAGGCCCCAATGGGTGAGGTGTGGATCAGTTGAGAAGGGCCAGGTGGCAGTGTTGGACCGAACTGGTAATCCCATGGTAAGGTAATGAATGCAGGTAGCAGGGACAGAAAGGGCACCTGCGATGGGGCCCGCAGGACGGAAGGTGTGCTGGGGGGGGCCCTGGTTGTTTTAACTGGCTGGAGATAAAGCCAGGGGCAGGTGAGAAAGAGAGATTGGCGGGGGGAGAAATTATGTATAGAGGTGTGGGTCTCAGTGTTTTAGAGCAGCAAGGCAAGGGGGTGGGGAGGTATTGATTGATATTTTATTTCTATCGCGCTCGTACACAAGTGTTTCAGAGTGCGACAAGGCAAGGGAGGGGAACAGGGGAGAACAAAACAGTGATCTTACTAGGCCCAGTGACATTGAGAACGCGCAAGTGCATGGGAGAGGGGGGAGGGGAAAAGTGCATGGAAGGGGGGAGAAGTGGAAAGTGCGAAGCAGAGGAGAAACAGATAAATAACAATAAATAAAGGCAACAAACAGTGGTAATGCAGCTAGCAATTTGCAAGTGCTAGGTTTAAGGCAGCAGACAGGGTAGGTCTGATAAGTGCAGGAAGAAAAAGGGGGGGCTGTATGGGTACAGATACAGACCCCAGTGCAAGGGGTGGCCCGGAGGCAGTGCGGGAGGGTGGCAGGATGAGCAGGTACCTGGGCCCGAAGGACAGAGGGTGGCTAGGTGCACAGTGCCAAGAGAGAACAGATCCGCAGGGGAGAGGGGGAGCGAAGGCAGAAGAAAAGAGGAAGGTGTTGAGGTGCTTCCGGAACCGGAGATGGTTCTCCTCACGTTTTAGAGTGGCAGGGAGGATGTTCCAGAGGGAGGCCCCAGCCGAAGACAGATCTACCCCCAGCTCGTTTCTTAGAAAAACGACTGACCCTGAGGGAGTTGGAGGTAGAGGAGTGAAGAGCTCGAGAGGGGAGGTATTTGCGGAGGGATAGCTGAAGGTATTTTGAACCCAGGCCCCAGAAAGCCTTGTGGACAATGCAGAGGGTTTTGAATTTAATACTTGCATCCACTGGGAGCCAGTGGAGAGATTTCAGACCTGGAGAGATACGATCCCAGGGCTTGAGGCAAAGGACAAGTCTTGCAGTCCTGTTCTGGATTAGTTGCACAGGGCGGAGAGTAGAGGCAGGTAGATTTAGAAAGAGGCTGTTACAATAGTCAAAGCTAGAGAGAACCAGAGCTTGGGATATGATGAGCTTCTGGGGGAAGGAGAGGAAAGGCAGAGTACCTCTGAGGAGGTGCAGTCGGAAATTTGACTTTTTAGAGACCTCAGAGATGTGGGCGGAGAAGGAAAGGGTGGAGTCAAAGATGACCCCCGAGGTTCTTAGCCTCGCAGGTGGGGGTAGAAGGAGGGCCAAGAGAGGCTGGCCAGAGAGTGACGGGAAAAGGATGGTGAAGGTGTGCCAATGAGGAGGATCTCCGTCTTGCTGGCATTCAGACAAAGATCATTGGCGGCACACCAATATTGAATGGCAGTTAGGCAATCAGAGATGAGAGCGGCAGAGGAGGTGGCAGAGGGCCATGAGTTGAGTGTCGTCAGCATAGCACTGGAGATTTGAGCAGAAAATGGCAATGCAGTGAGCGAGAGTTGCCAGGTATTGGTTGAAAAGCCAGGGCAAGAGGTTAGACCCCTGGGGAACACCACAGGTAGAGAGGAAGATAGATGAAAGGAAGGACCCAAGTTGGACCTGGGAGGGTCGATCTGAGAGGAAAGAGGTCAGTCAGGCCAGAGCCTGATCAGTGTTACCCAGGTTTTCACGGAGACTGTTGAGCAGGATGGTATGGTTGACTGTGTCGAAGGCAGAAGAGAGATCGCGGAGGATGAGGACAGAGGGAATGAGTGTTACGGTCTGGTACAAATGGCCCCTGTGGTAAATTGCAGGTGGTCAACTGGTTATCAAAAACGCCCAAGCTAGGCTTACTAGGGAGAAAGTCAATTGGCTAAAACTAGGGGCCAGTCGGCCGGAAACAAATTAGTTAGGTACTAAATCCGGTGGTGCGAATACGGAACCATGGTCGGAGAATTGCTGTGCAGCACGTGAAGTGCTAAGAAGAAAATATGTAAGTTCAACCTTCAATGGGGAGGGTGAGCCTAAGCAAATGCAGTAGATAGACAGCGCCTGGGATAAAACGTGGGAGGTCAGGGCCCTGAAGATACATAAGGGCCCCGCACATCAGTCCAGCTACTGTGCGATTAGCAGGGGAGAGAGGGAGAGAAGGAAGAGGTAAAGAGGAAGGTCTTGTGGCTTTTCCGGGAACTTAAGGATGTCCTGCTCAAGACGAAGAGGAAGGCTGTTCCAAAGAAGGCAGCCTGCTGAGGAAAGCGATCAACCACCACCTCTCTGTTTTGCAAACTGCTTCACACGCAAGGGGTTGGTGCTAGAGGAACGCAGGTGTCTAGAGGGGGGGAGTATTTGGTCAGAAAGAATTGCAGATAGAGTAGTCTCCAGCCCCAGACAGCCTTGTGGATAATGCAGGGGGATTTGAATTTAATCCGTGCTGAGATCGGGAGTCCGTGAAGACTTTGTAGGGCAGGAGAGATGCAGTCCCTAGGCTTGAGGCCAAGGCTAAGTCTTGCTGCACTGTTCTGGGTTAGCTGGAGGGGTCACAGAGAGTACGAAGGAGTATTAAGGAGGAGGCTATTACAATAGTCAAGTCTGGAGAGAACAAGAGCACGGGTAACATCGAGTCTCTGGGGGAAGGTGAGGAAAGGTAGAATTCCTTTGAGATGGAAGAGCTGAAAGTGGGACTTCTTGACAAGGACCGGAATATGATGGAGCAAGTAGAGAGGAGTTGAAGATGACTCCGAGATTGCTGGCTTCCAATGAGCGAGCAGGGGGAGAGCCCATGGAAGAAGGCCACAGTGAGGGGAAGAGGTAGGGTGAAAGGGGGCCCCATAGAGAGGATCTCCGCTTTGCTGGCATTGAGGCAAAGATCATTAGCACTACACCAGGCCTGGATGGCTGAGAGGCAGTCGGGGATGCAGGAGGGGGCAAGGGCAGCTGTCAGAGGTTTGAAATGTTGTCAGCATAGCACTGGAAGTTGGAGAAGGAGAAAATGTGGTATGCCAGCAGAGTAAGGTAGATGTTAAAGAGCCATGGTGAAAGAATGGAGTCCTAGGGGACGCCCACAGGAGGTGGCAAGGCTCAACATTAAGCATTTCAACAACTCAACATTAAGCATCTCTTACCTCAGGCTGACCTTCAAGTGAACAGGTTGCGCAGCATTGCTTGGACGACTCTGGACTCCTCCCTGGAATCCCGGTCGACGCAGTAGAATCTCGTGAAGGTGTGCGTCGACCTCCACATAGCAGCCCTGTAGATGTCCAGCAGGGGCACACCAGACAGGAACACTGTAGTTGCAGCGATCCCTCTGGTGAAGTGGGCTCTCGGACGGCCAGGCAACGGTCAGTTTGCCAACCGGTGACGGTGCATGATGCAGCCTGAGAGCCATCTGGAAATGGAAGCCTTGGAGAGGGAATTCCCATCTCTGTGGGAATTCCCTGCTGCCATACCAAATGGTAACATGTCAGTGATTACTGAACACCTTTTGGCCCGCAAGTAAACTAGAAAGAGAGACAGAGACAGAGAGACAGAGAGACAGAGAGACAGAGAGACAGAGAGACAGAGAGACAGAGAGACAGAGAGACAGAGAGACAGAGAGACAGAGAGACAGAGAGATGTGTGGTGGGTGTGTGTATGCACAAGCATACACAACCATCAGCCTCCATTGATCTGTGGCATGCAGGTTATCAAGATGGCAACATGTTCATCTTCACCAGTAGCCAGCGGGGGAGCTAAAAGCCTAAATGACCACTTAAGAAAAGATATACAGTTTGCTTTGCCAGTTACAGCAGGGCTCCCCCCCTCCTCCTCCTCCTCTCCACATTTGAGTTTGTGTCTGGTGGAAGCAAGGGGTGGTATTTCAGTGGAAAGTATGTTGAATAGCCCAATTCTGGCCATGGGTGCCTGGTTATGTTTGTGATGATAAATCTGACAATTTATGACCTTTTAGAAAATATTTGTTAAGATTAGTTACCTCCACCTGCTATACCGCAATAACCATGATATACCGTCATTTGGCAAGAAGGTTATCATACCGTCATAAAACTAATACCGTGACTCCCCTAGGTCGTGGTGTAGGATCGCGCCGCCTTCCCTGGTGAGAAAATCCACGTCTGTCGACAGCCTGACTTGCGGGGATGCCGACATGTCCCGAAGGTCCGGGAACCATATCACCTCGGCCATGCCGGTGCAACGAGGATCATCCTGCACCGGGACCATCTGAGTTGAATGATGAGTCGCAGGAGCAACGGTAGCGGTGGGAACGCATAGAGGAACAGGCCGTCCCATTGGAAGGAGAATGCATCCCCCATGCTCTCCGGCTGGGGAAACCTGCTGGCGAACCTCCGGCACTTGGTGTTCGTCGCCGTCGCGAACAGGTCGATCTGGGGATTGCCCCATCATCGGAATAGGAGATCCACTTGATCTTCCAGAAGCTCCCACTCGTGGCAGGAGCGCAGCTCCTTGCTGAGTGAGTCAGCAACGGGGTTCTTTACTCCTGCCAGGTGAAAGGGTACCAGGAACATCCGCTGGGCAACAGCCCAGTGCCATAGATCTTGCGCTTCCTTGGAGAGAGATGGGGGATCTGGTGCCCCCCCCACCCCTGCTTCCGGATGTAGAACATCGTGGTGGTGTTGTCGGTGAAGACCCTTACCACTTTTCCCTTGAGGGACAGAAGGAAGGACCTGAGGGCCCAGAACACGGCACAAAGCTCCAGGACGTTAATGTGCAGTGACCTCTCCTCCGTGCGCCAAAGCCCTCTTGCCTGGGGATCTCCGGTGTGCGCGCCCCATCCCGTTGTCACCATCTCCTGATGCGCTGGGGTCTGGAAGTCCATGCACGCCGCAAGATGCGCACAGGTGCCACACTACCAGATCGCTTGATGGACAGTCTCATTGAGGGAGATCTTGTCTTCGAAGCTTCCCTCCACTTGTATCCACCGGGCATCGAGGAACTCCTGCAGTGGCCACATCCGCAACCTGCAAAGTCGCACGAGGTAGATGCATGCCGACATCATGCCGAGTAGGGACTTGATGGACCTCACCCTGGCAACTTCCGTGGTCACCAGCCGTTGAACCTTGCCCAGAATGGCTGTTATCCTCTCCTCCGACGGTGAAACCAGCCGCGTCACTGGATTGAGCTTGGCCCCCAGGAACAGAGAGTCCTGCGATGGCACCAAGCAGGACTTCACATAGTTTATAGAGAACCCCAGTTCCGTGAGCAGGTGGACGGTCCTCGCTGTGTGGTCGACGGCGAGTTCTCTTGACTTTGCTCAGATGAGCCAATCGTCCAGGTAGCGGTAGACGTGGATCCCCTGGAGGCGCAGCTGCACCGCCACCGGTGCCAGGCACTTGGTAAAGACCCTTGGTGCAGACTTCAAACCGAAGGGCAGTGCCTTGAACTGATAGTGTCTCCCCTGGACCACGAAGTGCAGACATTTTCAATGTCCTTTGTGTATGAGGATGTGGAAGTATGCATCCTCCAGGTCCATCGACGACAGGAAGTCCCCATAATGGTACGAAGAGGAGCTGCCGCCGAATCCTTTGGAGGCACCTTGAGACTTGCCTCCGGAGGTCCGAAAGGACGGCCTTTGCTGATGAAGCGTGCCCAAGGCACAGGCCGTCTCAGTGTCTGCCTTGATGGCCTGCAGTGACTCATCCACTGCCTTGGCGAACAGGTCCGTCGAAGGGCATGTCCAGTACTCTGGTCTGTACATCCTGATGGAAATTGGTGGCCCTGAGCCACCCGAGCCGGCGAAGGCAAACGCTGTTGCCCATCTGGCGAAAACCAGTGTCGGCGATGTCCGTGGCTACCATGATGGCGTGGTCAGAAGCCACCTCGCCCTCCTGCAGGATTTTGAGGGCCTTAGCTCTTGTTGTCCGGGAGGAAGTCCAGGAGGGGGCAATTTTACACCTCCCTATTGTAGCGGGCCACGATAGTGAGAGCGTTGGCCGCCTTGATGGTCATCGCTGCCGATGAGATGACCCATCGTCCCATCGCGTCCAGCTTCTTCCACTCGCCGTCCGGTGGGGAAGTGGAAGTAGCTGTCGTCGCCCCTGCAGATTTATTCTTGGCCGCCGCAGAGACCACTGAGTCCGGGGACAGCTGCGCCCTGAGGCACATAGGAGCAGAATCAGGGACCCGGTACTTCTTCTCATACTGGTCTCTTCACAGGGGCCGGACGGGTTCTTCAGAAGGGACAGTTCTTCGTCCCGGATGTCGTCAAACAGTGGGACCGAGAGTACCATCTTTCTCTTGGCCTCTCATCGCCGATAAAGAAATCCTTCCTTCTTCTGCTCTTCGGGACATAGCTGGAAAAAGCTCAGAGGCCCTGGCGATCATGGCGTGAAACAAGCCAATTGTGTCTTGGGGGGGTGGGGGCAGAGCCCAGGGAGGGGGCAATGGGAGATCTGTTTCATCGTCTCCACCGTCGTCGTCCGTCCCCGTCGTAGCCGTCTCAGTCTCCGTCTCATCCCTCGGTGGAGGGGATGGAGGTGAAGGATGGAAAGGTGGGGGTGGATGGACTCGCCTCCGCTTGGCTGGAGGGCTCCCCGAAGGTCCAGGCGCCGCTGGGTCATCCGCTGGTGGTAAGGGCAACCTTGTCCTCATCTCTGTACACAGAGTCTGCAGTGCCAGCAAGATGTCTTCTGACCTGTCCGGCGGTGTTGGTATCGGTAGCGACGGGGTGTCGGCAGAGGCTCCTCCAGTCACTCATCAACCTGCCGTTCTTTGTCGGCTCCACCCTCGCTCTCCACGTCCGCCTCGTCACGATCCTTCCCGCAGGCCCGGACCTCGTCGAACCTCTTGTCCTGGACCGCCTTGACGACCGACAGCTCGTCCTCGGAGGAGGAGGTATCTGTTAAGGCCATCGCGCCCCCCCTCCTTCTCAGCCCAGGGCTTCACAGGGTTCTTTTCGATTGGCTTGAAAGACGATTTGCTCTGGGATGGCAGGGAAACTCTAGGCCTGGAGGCCGTCTCCACTGGGGTCGCCTCTGCGGGCTTTGCCAGGGACGCCACAACTCCTTCAATCGAGGCCTTAGTCGGGTGAATCTGGGCCTTCACGACCTTCGTCGTGGGGGGTCACTGCCTCGCTTGCCCTTGGCTTTCTCCGTCGGGATCAACCGGGGCTTCTTCCGAAGCTTACCCGGGTTCTCAGACTTCCTTTTCACCGAGCCGCTGCATTGGCTTGTAGTTGACGGCGTCTGTAACATTGCACCCGGCCTGGCAGCCGAGGAGCCCGAACCAACGGCTCTCCCGGTGCCCGTGGACTCGCGGTGTCTTGCCTTCTGTTGGGTCCCTGTCGCCAGAGCGCCCTCCAAGGTCTTAGAAGACCGCTCAGACTTCTGCTCACTTGCTGCTGGGCTCTTCGCCTCCAGCCAGTTAGCGACTCGTTTACGGTGGTCCTTCATAGTCCGGACGGACATGTTCTTGCAGAACGCACAGTCCTCCTCCACGTGCGACTTGGTGTGCAGGCAGTAGAGGCACCGGGAGTGTTCATCTTCTTTGAAGACGTTCTGTAGTCCACATCCTGGGCAGATTCTAAACAGCTTGGATCCAACGGTGTCGAGTCTCCTTTGTCCTGGGCCATCTCCACGCAGGGTGGGCCTCAAAGATCTTCTGGAAGAGAAATTTGATGAAAAATAAAATAATAAATAAAAATAAAAAAACACCCTTGAGGGGCCTAGAAATTTCCAAAACGGGTCCCCATTAATCGGAAGAAGAATCAGTGGAGCTTGAGGCTCGAATTGACCGAAAAGATGAGTAAACTCCTGAAAAAATGCAGCACACAGTAAAAGCTCGAGAGCTATAGCAGGACTCCCCCCAATGCTTGAACGTGCGGTAAAAATCTGAAGATGGCTGCCAGAAGAGGGGCTTAAGTAGAGGGCAGTATGACCCAGAGGCCAGTGATTGGTTATTAGTAGAAAGACAGTTCAGAAACGAAACAAACTGATTTTTTCTTTACCAAGGATTCCCAGCCTGACAACGGGGAATATTCATGAGCATGTGAATCCATGCCAGCATGGGCTGGATAATTAAAAATTTGCTAGACAGCAAAGTCACATTATGGGAGGCTTACAAGAGAGAAGTTTATGGAAGGCAACAACGTTTAAAACAATCATGAAAAATGGTAGGCATTAGAGCAGGTTGCACAGTAAAACTAACTGGAAGAAAAAGAGAATACCTTTGAGATGGTACGAAGGAGTCCTCTACAAACATAACTCGCCCCAAATAAGAATACAAGTTGCTCTTAAACAAGGTGCAGGTGACATTGCATTCTAAGCACTTTAAGATATATGAATTTGGAGAAGATTCTGACAAAGCACTCATCTACCTCAAAAAGGAGAAAGCTGCACTACAATCAGCATATATCGAAGTTGAGGCAAGGAACACGTTATGAGTATCTTTGTAATATCATGTGATAGCAAAAAAGAACTATTACTTCATAGTAAGACTCAATAGGGGGTGGAGGCAGCAATGGCATGTAAATGTTTCTATGGGGCATTCCCAAGCAAATATTGTCAGAGTCTGAAAATGCTAAGTTAGATGGCTAAGCAGCCTAGAAGTCGCACTATATCTTAACTACAAAAAGAAAAGATTCCAAGGGGTCGGAGGTTGCAACTCCACAAGAACTTTCAAATCACCAGATGACCTTAGGCATATGCAAAATGATCAAAATAACCAGAATTATACATACAAGATTTATGAGACTAAATCAGATGCTGTTGTATAATAGGTGACCGACAACTAGGTATACATTGGCACCGCTCATTAAAATTTCTTTAGATACTGAATAGACCTTTTACTCCTTGGACTGGAAATGCATGCCCTTTCCTAAAGGTGGTTATAGGTAGAGAATTTCATAGCTGAATAAATCTACTATAAACGGATCCTGCCAAATCTCCAAATCCTTCCAGCTGTACAGGCCACAAATCAAGGGTACATCCTCTCAGCTCTATTTCTACAATTCCAGAACCTCTTGTAAGTAGGATCAGAACTAGCTTAATATTGAATAAATTTGAAGCGGACAGGAACATCAAGGAACAGATATCCCTTTATGTGGATACATCTTGGTAGATTAGGGAGGACCAGACTCCGGGAGATCGTCCGCCGCACAGACAATATGCTGTGACTAAAACTAAAGGCCACAAACTCCCGCAGGTGGGGGTGGCGGATGCCTAATTCAATTCTATGCACCACCAAAGTATACAGAACGGTTGGAAATTGCTGGGAGCTATTTTAGAGCCGGTTAGCATAAAGGCAAAACTACCATGTGCTACTTTTAACTCCGCAGGTCAACTGGTCCCATGCACATACCTATGTGACATTAACAGGGTTTGCGAATGAGTTGAAAGGAGCAGTAGAAGACATGCAAGGCATAATCGGTCATAAATCAACAAAAGGTTATAGTATGCATCTATTGTAGATGTTAGATTTGTGACTTGCAACGATCTAGTCCTCTTTCCCCAGAGGTAGCATCTGTTTACTGGGGGATGGCGCATAACCAGGAGTTGCTTTTAGCTCCCACTCATCAAATCCCCATTTCGATTCCCGATAGAGCAACTGTTGGAATATGTTTTTTTTTTTTTTTTTTTTTAAATGCATTAGCTTTGTTTCAACAAACAATACAAACCAAATTGCAGTGCCTACAATAACATTATAAACGTACATCACTTTAACATGTCCACTGCTTCTCCCCTTCCCTCCTCCCCTTTCGAGCCTATTCCTTTCCGTGTTCTGTTTCTGCATCTTGCGATAAGGATTCCTCCTCCATGTTTTCCGTTGGGTCTCGTAGTAACCCAAATAATTCCGCTATTAATTGTTTCCAGGCTATCAAGATCTCAGCCTCTTCTCCCCCCCCCCCCCTCGACATTACTCGCATCTTGCCATACCGCAGTTTCCGCTTCGGCCCATTTCTGTAGATCTTTCCACCATACTTCTATTTGTGGTCTCTGGCATGCCTTCCACCCCATAGCAATTCTCCTCTTTGCAAGTGCATACGCTAAATCCTTTAATTTACTCACATGCTTGAGTTTACGTGGTCTCGGAAACCCTCCCATCAAACAGGCCCACATCGTATCTACCACAATCTTGATTCCTTTTTCGGCCAACCTGTGCGCCACCTCACCCCAAAAACGCTAGATTACTGGGCATGACCAGAACATATGCACCATTCCGGCATTTTCCTCATCACATTTGGGGCATGCTTGTCCTACATTTTTAAATTTGGCTATTCTCTGGGGTGTCATGTACGCCCTATAAGTTACATACAATTTTATCTGTTGCTCGACACTTTTTTGTGGTACCCTTGGGCTCGTTCCCACATCCCATCACTCATTGGGGCCCCCACTTCCTCTTCCCGGTCCTGTCTCAGTTGCACCACCTCCTTCCGCATCTCATATATTCTGGATATCTTGTGTCCCCCCCTCCGCGATGTCATATATTGTGTCTATGGTAGTGTCCGGTTCTTCTTCTAGTACTAGTTCGGACCATACCTCCTTGATTTTCCGCACCATCCTGTGGTATGTAATATGCTGGCTCGCATGTAACCCATTTGCTTCCCCTAACACCGCAAAATCCCTTATGTTCTCCTCCTGCCATATATCACCCATGATTGCTATCCCCACCAGTTCCCAGTGTTTCCTGATCATCTTTAATTGCTTGTCTTCGCCCGCCAGCGCCACTAGTGGTACCTGCGGGGAATACGGGAATGAATTCACCATCAGCTGGCAGGCTCTACGCCATTTCTTCCACCCTAGTATCATCATCCTTGGGCACCCTTCTATGTCTGCCTTAGGGAGCCACATTTCCTTTAGGAAGTATGGGTTACAGTCCTGTCGGAACAGCCTGGACTCCGAGGTTGCCTCTTCAGAGAGCCATTTAGCTACATATTGCAGCTGGCTTGCTATGTAGTACATTTCGTAGTTTGGCAGTTTTATACCCCTTTTTTCATATGCGTTTTGTAGCTTCCAAAGGGCTACTATATTCCTCGTCCCATGCCAGAGGAAATCCCTGCACATGCTTTCCATCTTATCAAAGGTCCGTCTTGTTATGAGGTGTGGGATATTTCCAAAATAATGCAAGAGTCTCGGTAGGACCACCATTTTCAACATTGCACCTCGCCCCATCATCGCCAGGGGTAGCTTCACCCAAAACTTCATGCTATTCCCAATTTTCCTGATCGCCTCCTCTGTGTTATATGTTGGTGTTCCTCTTCTACCGTGTGGTATATGTCTATTCCGAGGTATCGGAACGTGCGCACCTCCCATGGTATCTGTAGCACTGGTAGCCATTCTGACGGGATCCCTTTGTACCTGCCCAGTGGAAATATACTGCATTTTTGGGGGTTCACAGCTATGCCAGACAGCCTTGCATATCTCTCCATCACTTCCAGGATGTACTGGAGGTTTTCTTCCGGGTGCCTTAAGTACAACAACATGTCATCCGCATACAAAGAGATTAGAGGCGGTTCCCCTCCTACAGTGATGCCTATCGGGTCGTACTGTTGCCTCAGGTATATGGCCAAGGGTTCCAAGGCAAGAATATACAACATAGGAGACCACGGGCATCCCTGCTTGGTACCTCTATGAAGTTGCCACCTCTCCGATATAACCGCTCCCGTTTTCACTCTAGCCAACGGCGCGCTGTATAGCATTTTGGCCCAGTGTAAGTACCCAGGCCCTATCCCATAGCCAGCCAAGACCGCCATCAGCCACGGCCATTTGACCAAATCAAAGCCCTTTATTGCATCTAACAATACAATGGCCAGTTCGCCTTAGTCCTCATTTGCATGCTCAACGACTCGATGGAGTCGCCTTAGATTGTTGGATATGTTCCTGTTTGGAACATAGCCAGTCTGGTCGGGATGTATTAGTTTAGCAATAACCCTCTTCATCCTATTTGCCAAAACAGCTGTCAAGATTTTACTGTCTTGATTGAGCATTGACAGGGTCTGTATGATCCACAGTTATGACTGGGCTTATTGGGTTTGGCAAATGGTATAATTGTCGCTTCTCTGAGGGACTCTGGCAGCCTACCCACTTCATACGCTTTGTTCAGCATTTCTAAAAGCGGAGGAAGTACTTTGTCCTAATATGTTTTATAAAATTCACTTGGGAGTCCGTCTGTCAGTCCCCGGAGTCTTGCTAGTGGGCAACTGTCCCACTACTTCTTCCAGCTCCTCTAGGGTAATCGGGGCATCCAGCTCCTCCCGCTCTTCGGCACTGATCTGCGGCAGTCCTATATCTTACAGTGTTTCTACCATTTCTTTACAATCACTGTCCTCACATCCCCATACAGGAGTCGATAATATTCCACAAATTCCCAGTTAACTCCTTCCTGGGTGACCACTACGCTCCCATCCTCCCTCATTATTGTTCCGATTGTGGGCCTGGGGTCTCACTCTTGTATAGCCATGCCAAGATCCTCTCTGGTTTATCTCCCCCCGCATGCTGTCTCTCTATATACTTCTTATAGTTAAGGTTGCACAATCTCTCCCAGTGCCCTGGACATTTCTGCTGCAGCTTAAGTATTACTTCGTTATCTTCCTTGGCGTTACCCCCCCACCCCCTCCCTTAGTGCCCTTTCTAGTTCACCTGTTGGAATATGGTTAGCAAGGACAGATGAATAGGTTTAGTACCACTGCAGGCCTCTTCTAAGGAAAGGGTAAACATTTAAAGTGGGATTGACAAAGGTGTGAGGAGATGGAAAGGGGAGAGATGTTTGGAATCCAATACATTCAAGAGATCGCCATGACCTACAGAGGTTCAGGATTAAAAAGGTGTACTTTTATAACAAAATATTTAGTTGGAGCATGCAATGGAAAAGACATAGGCCTTGCCTCAGACATCCCGATGAATCCCAGTGTTTGTGCTCCAAATAGAAAACAAAGCCATATGATTAATATGCAAGTTGTTAGTTTCTCTGGCAGCCTACCTTTAGCAAACACTCACTGAAGAGGATGAACGATATGGGCACATTCATAAAGCGCGGTGGTTGAGAGACTGACAAAAATTGAAGTAGATCAATAAGCTAAAATCGTTAGTAATACTGAGCTGAAAAGTATCCCAGGTAGCTCTCTAACAGCTGCCTGGGATAGAAATAGTAAAGGCACAGTTAAGACAATTCTTAATATGAACCAACGCCTTCAAAAATTAGACATCCACCTCTATGGTAGTTTTCGTCTATAACAGGTGAAGAAATAGAATACACTAGCAGTTAACTACAAGATCCATTGACAAACAGTCTTGCACAGCAATTCACCGCAAAGCCCACAGGTATGAAGTATAAATAGCATCACTAAATTGGCAGCTTCCCTGGGGAGTTGGCCGACACAGAAAAATAATAACTTCCAAGGGAGTTTTGCAAGATGGAGGGTGGGGCTACACATGGAAACGTAGGCTAGCCCTGTGTGGCAAGGGTCCAGTGTAGCTTGCCATCCAAACACACAAGAGAATCCAGTGGCGTACATTTTGCTGTTAAATAACTAATGTGGAAGCTCTCAAGATCCAGTGCAAGAAACAATACCGATCAAAAGCCCTGTAATTATGTGCTCCACAAGTCCAAGTTATCAGGATTTTTATGAGTTGCTGCAAAGATGAATGCTGGCAACGGCAGGAGTAACGCAGTATTGCTTAATTTGACCATCTTTCCTATAGCTACATAGGAGCAAAATCTAAACAATGCATAATCTTCAACATCAAAAGAAATACGAAAGACATTCTCAATAGCCCACTCTATAAAGATACTATTAGGTTCTCAGAATAAGGTTTAGAATGAAAATAAAAATGAAACACTTTAGGAATTTCAGCTCTCCAATTAACATTCTGCTTAGACACAGTCTTGCCAGTTAAAGGAGCGTTTAATACATTTTATAAAAGCTGTTAACTGAAGCCAAAACAAGATTTCAAGACGAAGCTCGAAAAAAAATTGGATCTTATAAAAGTGAGATTTCATCAAAAGTCCAATTTTTTTTTTTTTAACAAAGTGTAAATTGTCACGGCAGTTTTATTTTCCACCCTGCACATTCTGAATAATTGATCCATGATCAAAGTTTATTGAAAAACGTAAACACGTCAAGTACAAACAAGCAAAGAAAATCTGCACATCTTAAATCATTCATGGTGCAGCACCGTGCCCTTTTAAGGCAAGGCCCGTCTTGCAGTTTTGCTACATTTGGTGCATTTGAACTCCAAAAGTAGGTTTTTCCCTTGCAGACTACCGAGTCAGGCTTGACTGGCGTGGAGGTATGGTGGGATAGTACAATTGAAAAAAAATTGGCTTTTGGGATAAGGAGCTTTTCAAGTGAAACGTTGCAAGGGCAAAAATAAAAGTAACGGAGAAGTACAAAAAACAATTGTCGCGAATCCCAATGTCTGCTTTTCTGTCCCACCTGCCCCAAATGACAAACAGGGGAAGCAGCACAAAAGAGCCAAAGAGCACTCGCATGATCTAGAGCTACCACAGCAGAAACCCTTTTTTCAGATTAATTATACTGGGGAACCCTGCAGTTATCACTTACTTGGCTTCAGAACGCTGTCGGAACACTTTTCTTAACAAAACCTTCAAGATAAATCGAATAGCGGGTTTTATTTAAAAAAAAAAGGTAAGATTCCCAGGAGTCAACATGTTTTTATGTATGACCACGGCATACATATTTACAAGAGCACACGTCATTTGTCACATTAACCCTTCATAATGGTGACATGAAACTGATCAACCTTCAAAACAAAAATGGCTGGCTGATGACTAAGATCATAATCCGAGCCCCGACCCTGTCTAGTTATCATTGTCTGAGGAGCAGGGTGCATTTTAATAGCCGGGCGCTGCAAAAATGCAATCTTCCCAATGTCAGAGTAAGTTATGAATATCCGAGCAGCCTAATGCACCTTACTAGCCGTGAAATGTGAAAATGTAATCCGATTACCTTTTTTATGGTTGTATTTTTTTGAATAATGTAGCATGTGGGCTGATGTATAGTTTTTCTCTGCGCTTTAACATGATTTGGTCTTCTGTGTTATACAGAGCATTTTTCAAATTTCAGATTCAACATATTTCAGGGCTCACACTAAACGTTCATAAACAATCTTTCTGGCAACCTACTGGGTGGCCTAACGTTTGCTTTGAAAAAAAAGTCATGGTATTTCCTAGATTGCGGTATTCAAAGCATTCATATTAATCTTCTGATAGCTTACATTATGCCTTTAATACTAGGATGGTTATCTTCTCGAGCAGAAATAGAAGCCATCAAACAACCTTGGGTGACAGCTGGAGCTAGTGGGCTGTGGAGATAATACCTGCAGAAATTTTGGTAGGCGGGGGAGTAGAGGGCGCCATTCTTGCAAAAGTGACAACCTATGGCTAGAAAAAATGTGCAAACTTGAGCTGAAGGGACTCGTGGGATGCCAGCAGTCCATCTCTTAGGCATGGTCAGTGGGTCGTTAATAGGGGGAAGAAGTGGCCCGAAAAAGAGATCAGCTTTACAAGGGCCATACTGGACCCCCAGGGCTGTTTGTTTGCTTCAAGTAAGCAACGACTTAAAGTGGTTGCATAGAAAGAATTTATGCTGAGGAATGTGCAGCCCCATTCAGACATTCCACACATTGAAAAAATGTATAAAGTGAACCCATCTGATGAAGGTTTAATACCCTTTTCCACCCCTACGGTAAACAGCAGTGACGGCTACCCAACTGCGTCACCTACATTAGGGAGAGCCCATTCAGTCGCATATTCCCAATGTCCAACACTGGCCCTTCAGATTACATTGCTCCTTCAATTTACACTGCCAATAAGGGTACGTCAACCATGAAGTGCCTTTCCTGACTTAAAGATTCCCACTACAGGATCAAATTCAAGGGATAAGGTGCCGCCGAAATGAGCTCTTAGGTATATGACATCACCCTCCGAGGAGCGCCGGGGGAAAGCTTAGTCTACACCAAGCTCTGTGAAGGATACATGCAGAGCCATCCAATAAAAAAGCAAGGGGGTCCTGGAGGGCTTAGCAGCAATGGACTGTAAACACAGAGATCCTAAATAACAAGGACAAAACAGTTACAAAGAAGGCAGAGGCGACTTGATGGGCATTCCTGGCAGTGACGCGGGAATGTTAGCACACCTTGACAAAACCACAAAGGAAAGGTCCAGAGCGCTATGTCAAGTTATGTTATCTCACATGTATATAGCGCCTCCTGCCATAATTCATGGCGTTAAATCGATTTCGCCTGTCAGAGAGGCAAAGGAGGAGTATGATAGAACATTCAGTAGTGGTAGGGAGGAGCAAAGTCGGGTAGATAGATGGGATGACGGCAAGGGATAGTTAAGGTGCTCAGGAAGGCATGAGTAGGAAAAGGTGGAAGAGCTACGAGTACAAATGGACCAAGTTTATCATGGGATTCAACTGTATTAGAAGGGGTGCAGCACCAAAAGGGAGCGATCGCTGCAGAAGAGGCGTTTCCTGCGCCAGGGGTTATGTCTGGAATGTATTCACTGCCTGGTGAGCTGGGGCATGTTGAAGCCATGCCCAAGAAAGTACAGGCAATAAAGCCCTTCAACTTACTTCTCTACCGCCCCCCCCCCTCCAACAACATTTGGGATGGGTTGTGCGTCAGAAATCCGAATTTGCCGATTTCGCACCCACTCCCCTTGAAAGCAAGCACAATAACCTCATATTTTTTGGTTCTCAATTATGTATGTAATTGTTATCAAAACCCTAGGCTTGGCAAAAAGCTCAAGAACACAAAGCTGGTCTATAGTGTAGCTGTGGTCAGACCTCTGACCTTTCAGTGTCATGGTGAGCCAAGGCATGTAGAAGAACAAGTTACTTTCTTAACTGGTAACGTTCTTTCGATGGGATGGTCCGACGACGTATTCCATATCTATGACAGGTAATGTCCACAGCTGTGCTGCTTCGGAAAATCTTTGGCGTCTGCGTCGATGCGCCGTCCCCGAGGACCTCCTCCGACGGCCAACGTCACCCGATGTGATAAGTAGGACGCACGACGCCCATAGCCTCAGTTCCGTTTTTTTCCGTGAACGTGTTCGCTTCGTGAATCTCGGTACGCCTCGACTCGTTGGAGTTTGCGGTTTTCAATTCTCGGTTCGTTGAACCTGTTCGGTTTGTTGTGAAGACCTGTTCGTGGCGAGGTCTTCTTCGTCTTCAACCCCGCGTACGGGCTTCAAGAAATGCGGGGACTGTGGGTCCAAGATGTCGGTCACGGACTTGCACAACGCCTGCCTCTGGTGCCTCTGGGAGGCCCACGATACGGACGACTATGTCGACTGCCAGTCGCTCACGGCAAAGGCCTTGCGGGAACGCAAGAAGAAGCTGTCGCTAGGCCAGGTGTCCAAGCCCCGGAAGTCGACGTCTGCGGGGCTTTCGACGGATGACTCGAGGGGCGACTCTCCGCGTCGTCTTCGGAAGTCCAGTGGGTCTCCTTCCAGGAGTCGGTCTCGCCACTACTCTGCCTCTTCGAGGCATTCCCGCAAGCACCGGCATAGGTCGCCTTCCCCGTCCTCTTCCGAGGACTCCGCCCGTCGGCGGGTCCCTTATCCCTCCATGCAAGCGACACCGGAGGAATGGGCTTCCTTCGGGAAGCAGATGCTAGCAATTCTTGAATCGCAGGGCACTGGTCCGTCCGTGCCTCCGAGTGGGGTCGGTCGGCACCGGTCGAGAGACAGCGCTCGTACGCCTTCGGGCTCGGGTGGTCGGCACGGCTCGCGGGAGAGGTCCCGCTCGGACAAGGGTAGCCATTCTCGCCATGCCCGTTCCAGGTCCCGGTCCTCGACGCGCTCGAGACCGCATGATCCTGTGCCATCTTCAAAGAAGACGTCGACGCCTGTGGCGTCAGGAAGTAGTCTGTTAAGCTATTTACGGATCACCATCACAGAAGCGTTTAGAAACCATTTCCTATTAGACTCAACCCAACTCATTGTCTTGACAGAAGTAATAAACTTTGGGAGAGTTGTTTTGATTCGCAACAGGAAAATATCTTCCATTTTCAAGATTAAAAAGCTCCCTCAATTACTACAAACTAGAACGCATGTTCCTTCCTGAAACCGAACTTGATTAATTCGTACGTGCCATAACTGCCACCAAAATGGTATACCACAACTCCCTAAAACGGAACACTATCCAGACATTAACAGGGTACAGGTTCTTCAAAATAACGTTACCCACAGAGGCATCAATGCACGACCTAACCAGTCCCACACTGCTCAAAATCCACTTCTTACCAGTATTTGCTGTACTCACAAATGCATATTTGTCGATTATCTTAAACAGCTTAACTCAAACGTTGCCCCCCACCACCCTTCTTCGGATTAGGATATCCTCTTTGGCTCATGCCCTGTCTTGCCCAAGTTTAATCTTCAACATGCAGGGGCATCGGTTAAGACATTTAGGACCGGAGAAGGCAAGGCCCACCCAAAATCTGTTAATGCCCACCAACTCAAGCAGCCTAGTGCCTGTGGCGAATGGGGTATGCAAGGCTGGGGCATTTTGCTTGCCCAGCCTTGAATGGCCCTCTGGGGATTCAGGCAGGGGAACTGCAGACCCAAATGTGCATAGTGGACCACTCATGCACCTCTCCACACATGTGGGTCTCTTTGGCTGGTAAGATTGAGGTGGTCCAGCTCCACAGCACAGGCCAGGAACTTGGAGTCTCTCGCTGCTTCCTGTCTGCGTCAGAACACTCAGTCAGCACTCGGGTCTCCTCCCTCAACTGATAAGGTGCTGCACATTATGAGAGAGACCCCAGACCTAAGCTGCTCTCCATGTAACTGACCCGACCTTCTGTTAGTGTTCGCTATTCAATGCCACGAATACACCACATAACCTGAAACTATTTAATTGGATTGCAGATAAGCGAGAGATTGGATGTGAGGGACACATAGCTTGTGGGTGTTTATTTACAGCCACTGACTGCCCAGGGACATGCTATCCCTATAGCCATTTTCTTCCCACTAGCTCGCCCTGCTCACCCCCCTGGGATCTCTTAGCGATGGTTCTATCAAGCAGCAACATTAAACCTTGTTCTGTGAAGTGTCTCCGAGTGTTATTTCAAATCAGTCTTCCTAGTTAATAGCAGCTGTAAATGTGCGACTGGTGTGATTAAAAGGGTCTTAACCAAGTGTGCCCTCTGCCAACTTGATTTATAAGCTGAATGTGTAGCCTTGCATCTGAAGACCTGTAAAAACAAGCATTGCAAGGCCTACAGCTTTGGTTTGTGTGTAGGAATTAGCCAGGCTTTATCATATGTCCAGGCATTTGCGCCATTTTCCAGCTGTTGCCACTAAATGGCCAAGTAGCATTATGGTAGTGCCTGTCAAATACCTCTCCCATGCCTACACAAAAGCCAAAACTGTTGGCTTTGCTGATGCTTGCGTTAACTTGTCTCCACTGCCGTCAACTCCAACTTCATCACAAGTTTCCTAAAGCGGTATGCGCTGAGCCCCACCGTCGCTGGGAATGCAGATTAGCCAGAAACTACCTATGTCACATTTGAACTCCTTGGTGGGATGTTCTTTATTAAACATTGTTGCAAAGTCCCAAGAATTTCGGCTTTTATCATTGTGTAATCGCAGAGTCAATATTTCTGTCACGTTTTCCTCTCGTACTTTAGAATGCCTCTGCAGTGTGCACCCAAGCTACTCCTCACTGATGATGCCCAACAAGGCTGAAACATGTCTGGGGATGCTTGTGGTCTGGCGAAGAAGGGATGTGACCTAGCAGATTGGGCTGGACTGCCCGTCTTGTGGTGGGACCAGGCCTGATTTGCATATGGTCTCCCCTTCTGTAATGGCTTGTCAGGCTGAAAAACAATAGTCTAGGGTAGCCCAGGGTTGTGCCCGTGGTTCTAATTTATTCAAAACCTTCCAGCCATCAAGTTTTGGTTTTGCTTCGGCATCGTCACATTTTAGTGTTTCTCCACAGGACCAACCAAAATTAGAACACTGCAATCTATGTGTTACTACTCCAACCGGCTGCGTTTTAGTACCCAATTACTTTCTTCAAATCATTCGAGGGTACGGATTGCTATAGTACCTTCACTTTCAGGATTAGCCTAGCAGGGGTACCTTGTTAAAAGCCCGTGTGTGCAACCTTGAAGGTGGTCTCCAGGCCATAACTGCCTGAGGAAGGACACAAGATCAGGGGACGTTGCTTACATTATGCCCATCCTTTAAGATGCTAGCACTGGTAATGGACACCAGATACACTGTGCCCTATGGCACTAGTCACTATTGCAACCATTTTGATTGGTTCAAGTTTCTGTTGCTAATCTATGAACCAATGGCATCCCTTCCAATCATTTAATCAATAAGCGGTTATACGTGTTTTTAAAAAAGTCATTAGAAAGTCTGCGTTTTGTTTGTCCACTTTAATCGATCTGAAGTAGACTAATCAACCCGTTTTTGTTATGCCCCCCCAAGCCCCTCTACCCCACCCCACCCCACCCACCCCGCCAAAAACCACATGCACACGTATATATGTATATGGACCATTCGACCAAAAGTGCAAACACAAAATTCAGACTTTCAAACGAAAGTATTTTAAAGCATATATCACGTATGAAAGATCTGAAACAATTATATTGCTGTTATGTTTTCAACTCTATATAAACTCGCTGTCCCACTCAGGCTGATCGGCTTTAGATAAATCCTATTTTTGTGAAGCTAGCTCTTTTGCTGCGAGTCATTCACATGGGTCAACCATTCCTTTGCACAGGAATACATTTCTCCACAATCGCTAGACCTCATGCGTCTCATCAATATCCTTAAAAATGTAAGCACGTGAGCCTGTGCCATAAACGTGCATATGACTTGATTGCTTGGTAACCAAAGCGCAGCATATGTCCCATCTACAATTCCAAGATTACAGATGACAATCTTGATGGTAAGAACTGCATGGGAGACTTACATTGGCATTTATATTATCAGACAACTTACAATGTGCCCTTGGGCTGCAGTAAAAGACCCTCCTTCAGCGAACAGTCTCCCACAATTATTGCCCCCCCCCCAATTACCAATAGACCAAATGGCACAAACAGTTGCAAACTATACTGCTCAGTGCGCATCTGCAGTTGATCTGAATCAGAGGACCGCGCACAGCGATTATCCACTGTGGCATTCAAGCCAGGGATTTGAGGCACATTGAAAGATAACACTTGGAGGATCTGCAAAGATCTGGATGTTATGAGATGACACGTACCAATCTAAAGGGTTTTTTTGATCTGACTTTTCTAACAGCATAAGCATACTAGATTATTTGGCGAAGCAACAAGCTTCAGGAGAGGATTGAATATCTCTGGCACACAACAGGCTTAATTATTGTATGCAACACCTGTTGGTTGACTATCTAAGAATAGACACTACAAGTCTTTGAAATGGATTGTATTTCATAGGCCCAGCCTTGAAAAGGACCCAAGTGGGTCGAAACACGTGTTGGCTTCCTAAATGGGCTTTGAAATATTTTTTTATATTTTTGGTGTGCAATTAAATAAGTCACCCAACAAGGGTATTATATATCCTGTGTTCGTATTTTCGCTACAAGAAGAAATTTGTCTTGACGGTGGTACTGTTCCATATATTCAAGTAGTGACAGCGCACACTCCTTACAAAACATCTACTGTCTATACTGCTCATGAGCAAGGTTTTAGAGGTAACCTAATTTGTCATTATCAGCTTGAAGGCCCCCTATAGCAACAACAAGATCATAGTATAGAACCAGGTGAACCTTAATATTACATGCTCATGCATGTACGTCACGAGAATGGCATTTGTAGAGTAGAGCTTGAACACTAGACTTAAAAATAAAAGATCAGCTAAAGTGGCTGGGTTTGAACATCAAGTTTTTTTATTGGCAACTTATCAAAAATATTAAAGTACTCATAATCCATAGTACCCTTTCCTGCATCCGTGTGGGGGTTCCACAACATGGGGGTAGGTGGCAGTAAAAAATTGAGCTTCCCCTTTAAATTTAGAGCACACGGAGTGCGGTCCCAGGTGTGGGACCGGCCACCCAAGGCCCCACCCTCTGGCACCTCTTTTCAGTTTCCTTTTAACATATTGGACACTTAGATACCTGGCTACACTGGATATATTAGCCCGTGGCACACAAGCAGGGTGGGACATATGGAGAAAAGGGGACTATGGACCGAGTACTCTAGTCACTACAGTGAGTAACTTTAATTATTCATACTTCTCGTCTCTTTTCCTCCATCCTTGTGGGGGATTCCACGAACAAGACCATAGGATAGAGCTGTGACAACCTGCCTCATATCTAGGACGAAGCAAAAACGGTCTTCAGAACCGCCTGACCAAATTCAGCATTGCGTCTAGAGCTGGTATCCAAGGAATAGTGCTAACAGAAGGCTGATGGAGTGGGCCAAGTAGCCGCCTTGCTGAGGACATCCCACAAAGCATGCCTCTGAAACCCGATGGCCGTGGCCTTAGCTCTGACTGCATGGGCATGAATCCCCCTCAGGAACTGGTTTGCCCATGGCCGTGTATGCCTCTGAAACGGACTGAACCATCCAACAGGTGATAGAAGCTTTGGAAGCCTGGGTGCCGGGAGACGTGCCCCAGAAAGTGAACAAGGCCTCAGACTTCCTGAAGGATTTTGTCCAAGAGAGATAGAACTTGAGAACTCGCTTTAGATCCAATGAATGCAAAGCCCTTTTTGCCTCCGAATCTGGGTTCAGAAGAAGACCGGCAGGCACATTTCCTGGTTGAAATCGAATGGAGAGACCACCTTGGGTGGAAAACTTGGGTGAGTGAGCAAGATGACCTTGTTGTTATGAAAGGTGGTGAAGGGTTTTCACGATGACTACGTCTGCAGCTCTCTGATCCTGCGCACAGAAGTGAGCGCCACCAATAGGTCTCTCTTTAGTGTCACCAGCCGGATGTCCACCGGGGCGATCGGCTCAAAGGGCTTGCGCTGCAAGGCCGCAACAACCACATTGAGGAAAAAATCTGGACAACCCCTTGAGGTGGGCCATAAAAACTGAGTTGGCTGCTGAAAAAACAACATGCTCCAGAGAATTCTTGTAGGCTCCAATGGCCGCCAAATAGGTGCAGCAGGTGTCCACCTGAACGCCAGAACGAGCCAAATGCGCGGAGAAGGCCAGCACGTCGTCCATGGCGCAGTTGGAGTCCAGCCACTTGTCGCAAGCCCAATGGCAAAATCTGGTCCACTTGCTTTTATACTGGGCTCGAGCAGACGGCCTTGTGGCCTCCTGTATGATGCCCCAGTTTTCATCTGAAAATTGAGAATGCAGCCGTCTCACCTGGTCAGGAACCAGGCCGCAAGAGCCCACCCGGCCGGAACCAGGTGCTCGACTGCCCCACCCTGCTGCGTCATGGAGCCCTTGCTGGGGATCAGAAGATGGACAAGCCCCCTGGTGCACAACTGAAGTAGATCTGAAAACTACACCCTCGACGGCCAGTGCGGGGCGATTCGGATGAGGCTGCAGCCCACCTAAGACCACAACAACCCATAGGTCAGACACGTGGGCGGGGGCTGTCGGTGAGTGCTTGTGCAGGAAACTGTGTGCCCACAGCTAGACCCTAATTTGTCATAAGTTGTCGCTGTATACCAACAGCAGAGGTGTTGAGGGCATGTCGTGGGTTTCAGTGTGGACGGCTCTGCAAGCAGCCAGACTGGATTTGACATAGCAAGAGCTGCATTCTAAAGTGCATGGATGGGGAGCCGTGCCTGCGGCATGTTTCCACAGACTTGGTGTGATTTATACATATCTTAAACTCAGAGTTCATCATCAATGTCACTTTCCTAGGACTCCTAAGGCAATTGACTGGTCTCGCCTAGATTTGGGAACTTGAGCAGTCGGATAAATGCCCAAGTTTGGAACACAGCAGTAAATGGAAGAATGCCTACATTTGAGACTCAACTGGAAATATTTGAGCGGTGGGAGAAACGATTTTTGCACACCAGCATTTGCTGTATATCGGAGACATTTTGGGGCCGAAATAGTGGCGAGATATGTTGATGAGAGGATGGTTTCAACTGATATCTCAGAGAGATGGTGTCTTTTCAGGCCAGCCTCTCAGACACGTGCAACATGTCTGCGCACACCTAAACCAAGATAGCCCTCGAGATCCAACTGTCGCTGCACTCTCCCCAACTTTCTCCTTCTCAGACAGAGGGCACCACCACCACCACCCTACTTGCCACCGTCATACGTTGTTCATATTACTGTCAAGGGCTGCCGACTTGACAAAAATAAACGGTCAATTTCTTAGGTAAAAGTGGAAAAAGAAAATATACATATTCTTTAAGTTTTTTTTTAACACACAACTTTTGCCATGAGATTCTTAGTTTTAAAGGCAATGCTAATGCTACCATTGTGCTCATTGCCAACTTCAATATAATATATATACTTCATTGTTTCCCGAAGCTGAATGTGGTGGCAATGATGTGCAGGTATTATAAGATGCTATCACCAGCAGTTGTCTTTATCACATCGTAGTCATTATCATTATCTGTGACCTTTGTGGGTTCAGATACTGAATATACACTATCCTTTTAGAAACAAATGAAACCTGCATAATCATTGCCAGACATCGACCGTGCAGCAGATAAAGAAGGGCACTACCTAATAGAAAGCACCGACAATGCCAAAGAGCTTGGCATCTTTACACATGCCAACGATATGTTGTGTACACTTGTGCATGTCATTTTGGAAAAGTAGGCAGCACAACGATTACAAGTGTGGTATGTGTATAGTGATGCAAGGTTGTGCACTTGGACTGGGCACCTAAGTGTCCCATATTTTCACTTTACTAGAATTGTATGATTTCTAAGTGTTACCAACTTAAAGTGAATTTGGGTAATTGAGAATGCAGATAGCAATTTGACCAAGATGATGCCATGTGGAAAAGGAGGTAAGCCTATCACAACTGGAGTGGGGTGGGCAATAGGCATGGGTCTTTCCAACCTGAGGTAATGTCCTTATTTGCTATTTTTGTTATAGCCACAACTACCAACATATGGACTGTTTCTAAGAGGTTGTCCAATTTTGGGATGCAAGAGAACAGTGATATTGAATGGCTTGCAGTGCATCATAGGAACCTTAGGCTGGGTACATCAAGCAACCCACTCGAGGCATGTTTCGTCAGGAGTTTGCCCACGTGTGCCCCTTGCTCCCTGTGCTTGGGGAATTAAGTAGCAACTGATTGATGTTGCTTACTCTTGAGAGCACACGCCCTCCTCAAGAGATTAGCTGAGCATGCAGGTTTTGAGGAAACCGGATCTAGCTCAGAGGGATCTGCCACGCCTCCTGAACCTCCACTTCCTAACCTACACCATGTAGCACAGCGCTTTTATCAAAGATGAAATAAGTAATGTCCTGGTGCTGCCCCTGGTCTCCCTTTTTTGGAGCCACCTTTTGCACTTGAGGATGCACGCTGTAGTGCCCTTAACTCCAATCAGAGAACATGGAGATGCAGCGGACCAAGTACATTGAAATTCGCACATGGGGAAGGGCACTCAGCCAATCAGGTAGCCGGAACAGCGAGTGAGAACATACTATGTAACACGCGCTGTTTCCAGGCACCCAAGGCCCTTCCCCTCGGTGGCGCAATCTTAATTGTGGAGGCAAAAATATGTGGATAGCTATCACCCCCTTGTCGGTGGGCGGACATGGCCATTAATGGCCCACAGGCCTCGCCGAAGACTTATATCCAAGGATAAATACATGTGTAGAAATACCAAATTTATGTGCACAATTAGAAATTCATTAATATTAATTAAATTCATTTATATGCTACTGTGGATGATGAAGCAAGGATGACAGCAGTAGTGGTAGAGTGGAGCGGGTGCTCGAGGCAAGTGACATGGTCCAGATTTAACTGGAAAGCACCTGCCACCTTTCTATTTTTCTAACTGGTAAACTATTTTAAACTTCCAAATAGCTACTTGCCAAACTAGTTTGTGTTTAGATGTGGCAGCTTGATGAGTGCATGGTGGTGACAGAGTTGCAGTTGTTTTTCAATGGCCGAGTTATGATTGCAGTAGAAACCACAGCTGGTGCTATATTAGGGTCGTTTTGTGCTGGAACCATAGTGCTCCCGTAAGAAACTTTTTATTCTTTACTAAATTTGAAGGGAAACAAACTTTAGCTCAGGTTTCGAGCTAAATACAGTACTTTAATGATATATATACTGAAGGTGAAGAAAAATCCTCCTTTTTATGCAAAGGCCTCTGGTGCAAATAAATCTTATCAAGATGTTGCTATATTCTTTTCCAAGAATATTTCTGATACCCGGAAGGAAATAATCTAGTTCAGGGATATCTGAACGAGCCTGTAAAATGGTTAATGCCTTGAATTCTTTTACTCTTCCAACTAATGACAAACGTATTGAATTGATGTCTAGCGTCAGCAGGCTCTGCACCGATGTTAAAGCAAGGGCTCTACTTGCTGTGCTATCTGACCGGACAGACAGATAGCACAGCGGTCGGGACTAGCCCAATAAGTGGAATAGTCCCGACTGCACTGAGGCTTTAACCAATTTCAGCGAACGGTGAACCTCAGAAGTGGAGTGGGCTGACGCCTAGTTAGCCGACGTGCAACGTTTGGATGTGGGTTTATTCACAATGTCTGTGCTGTCTTTCGACAGTCGGGCTTTGTCATGTGGTGAACGGGATCTCGAATGCCCAGAGGACAGTGTACTTGCGACCTCTCCCTAGACATTGTGTGGCCCTTAGTCGAAGACCGCGATGAGTCTCGGTCCTTGGGTATGTGTTTAGAAGAACAAGTTACTTACCAACTAACGTTCTTTCGACTGGATGTTCCTCCCACGTATTCCTCATCTTATGATATACGTATGCCAGCTCTACCGCTTCGGAAAAAATGTTCACCAGGGGGCGCTGTGTTCGAGGCCGCGGAGTCGTAGTCCCTCGAGAGCCGCTGTCGAGCGTCAACGTCATCCGCTGTATAAAGGGCTCGAGCATCGCCCGTTACCTCAGTTCTGTTTTTACAGTGTTCATGGTCGCATCAGCTGATCAGGCTTTAAGTCCTCAGGCTCTTAAGGAAGTTCGAGTGCAACTGGTGTAAACTGTACAGAGGGGTAGGTTAGGAGGGTCGATGAGGAATACGTGGAAGGAACATCCAATCGAAAGAACATTACAGTTGGTATGTAACTTGTTCTTCAAATGGATTGTGTCCTCCCACGTATTCCTCATCTTATGATAGACTCCCAAAGCAGTGGTAATTTTGGAGGTGGGAGTACTAGAAATTTTAATTATGGACTGAATGAACGACAGCTTTTGCAAATAGTCCTTGATATGAAGGAGTCCAAGCAGTCGTGCTTTACAAAGGTGCGCATTGACGACCAAGTGGCTGCAGCACAAATATCCTGCACCGGGACACTCCTCTGAAGAGCCATGGAAGTTGCCATGTCTCGGGTTGAATGAGCACTTAATCCATCTGGAGGCTCTTTCCCAGCTAATTTATAGCATTCAGAGATTGTTAGAATTATCCGTCTGGATAGAGTTTGTTTAGACACTGCAAGGCCCAATTTGTGTCCAGTATACCCAACAAATAGTTGGGTATACAAATAGTTGGTCACATTGTCGAAGATTTGCCAATCTGGAAATGTAGAAACAGAGCCCTTTTTGGGTCCAGTCTATGCAACCTTTCCTCTTCCTTACGCGTGAGGAGGAGGATAAAAAGAAGGTAAGGTAATTTTTTGTGACAGATGAAAATCAGAAACTATTTTAGGCAAGAAAGATGGTTCGACTTTTAGAATAACCTTGTCCCTATGGAAAATGGTGCGAGGAGGCTTACAAGACAGTGCCTGCAACTCACTTACCCTGAGGGTTGATGTTATAACCACCAACAGAAATGTTTTAAGAGTGAGAAGTCTTAACGGGCAAGAATGTAAAGGTTCGAAAGGGGCACACATGAGAAATGTTACGACTAAATTCAAATCCCAAATAGGCACCTGAAAAGGTGTCAGGGGGGGGGGGGGGGGGAGGTACACATTTGTTAGCTCTTTCAATAATTGAATTACTAAGGGCTTTTAAAATAGGACACCTCTTCCGAGGAACGCTTAAAGATAGATAGCGCTGCCAAATATCCTTTTATAGTACCAACTTGGAGCCCCAAATTGGCTAAGTGTAAGAGAAAAGAAAGTACTGTTGGAGTATCACAAAGGAATGGATCCACATTCTTATCCCTGCACCGACACTGGTACAGGGATTTTGTTGCTGGCCTTCTGGCCGAAAGCAAAATCTCCATTACGTCATCTGGGAGGTTCCAATCCTTATATCTCAGCCTCATGGAAACCATGCGTGAAGGCGGATTGCCTTAACCTCTGGATGGAGAACCCGACCTTCCTCTTGCGAGAGAAGATACTCTCTCTGTGGAAGACGTATTGGAGGGCAGATGGACATGTCCAGAAGTTTCGGGTACCACGCCCTCGTGGCCTAATCCGGGGCAATTCGGGTCATGGTTTTCCTGAACTTTCTCAACCTCCTGATCACCTGAGGAATCACGGGGACAGGAGGGAATCTGTAAAAGAGTGGAAATACCCAGTCCACTACGAACACATTCCCTAGAGCTCCTCTCGGGGGAAATTCCCTTGAGCAGTACAGTTCACACTTCCGGTTGGCAATGGTCACGAACAGATCCACCTAGTGGTTCCCCAAAGGGCAAAGATCTCTTGAAGATCTTTGCTGAGCTAGCTCCCATTCGCGGGAGACTGCTTTGCCTGCTCAGAGCGTCCGCCGCTGTGTTCAACTCTCCGGCTAGATGAGCTGCCGATAGAGAGATTCCTTCTTGCTCTGCCCATAACCAGAGCTGCATTACCTCTATGCACAGTGGGAGTGATCCTACGCCTCCTCTTTTGTTGAGGTAGTACACGGCCACTGTGTTGTCCGTCATTATTAGGACATTCTTTTGCTGTACAGAGGGCAGAAAGGCCTTCTGTGCTAGTCTTATTTCCCTCAGCTCCAAAAGGCTGATGTGTAGTTTGGACTCCAATGGAGACCAACGACCGCTGGTTGTCAGATCATTGGTGTGGGCTCCCCACCCCGTGAGTGAGGCGTCCGTCACCAACGTTATCTCAGGCCATGGTTGCCAAAAAGGTTCCCCCTTGAGGATATTCTCCTTTCAAGCCCACCATAGGAGATCTTGAGCCACCTTGGTTGAGACCTACAGAAGATCTGACCATCTTCCCCCGAAAATTGGGACCATCAAATCCTGAGGGCCCATTGAAGGGATCTCATTCTCAATCTGGCCTCTGGCACCATACAAATAATGCAGGATGCCATGAGGCCTAGCAACCTTAGAAAGTCGAATGCTGGTAGATGCTGGGCGTTTTTAACCTTCATTACCTTCTGCAGAATGTGGTGAGCTCTCTCCTCGGGAGGCGAGACTTTCCCTGAGGAAGTGTCCAGGAATGCTGCGAGGAATTGGAGTCTTTGGCTTGGAATCATTTGTGATTTTTGTAATTGAGGGAGAAGACCAGTCTGTGTAAGAAGTGGCAGGTCAAGGCCAGATGTTCCTGGGCTCGTTCGGGTGAATTCGCCCTGATTAGCCAATCGCCCAGATAAGGGTAGATGTGAATCTCCTCCTTCTGATGCTTGCTGCCACCACAGCCATCGGTTTGGTGAAAACCCTCGGGTCGGAGGTCAGCCCACATGGTAGAACCCGAAACTGATAATGAGAACCACCAATTGCGAACCTGAGGTACTTTCTGTGCTTGAGATGGATTGGCACATGAAAGTAAGCATCCTGATGGTCCAATGAAACCAGCCAGTCCTGAAGCTGAAGAGCATGAAAGATCTGAGAAAGGGTCACCATCTTGAACCTGTCCTTCCTGAGGAACTTGTTCAAGTTTCTCAAGTCCAAGGTGGGTCTCAATCCTCGGTCCTTTTTGGGGATGAGAAAATAAGGAGAGTACCAACCCTTGTTCCTCTCCACTACAGGTACATGTTCTATTGCACCTTTCTCTAGCAGGGTTAAAATCTCCTGCACAAGGAGCAGGTCTGGAATTTTTACAGAGTTGGCTCCCGGTGGATGATCTTGAGGTATTTGATGAAAAAGAAGGCAGTAACCATGGGTCACTATCTCTAGTGCCCAGGCATCTGACATAATGCCCCGCCATTCATCCAGATACCGAGTGATTCTGCATCCCACCGGGGTTTTGTGGGTGAAGACCTCAAGTGGCTTTGCAGCGGCTGCAGCAGTTGCCGACAAGGTGGTAGCCGCTGCTGTGGCTGATCTAGCACCTTTCCCTTTTCCACCACGAAAGGGTTTTCTCTGTTGGCCTCTCTGACTGGCCTGCCCCCTCTTTTTTCCAAGTAGAAGCAACTCTTCCAGGAAGATGAGCCTGCAAAAGAGTGTTGTTGAGGGTGTCTTATAGCGGCGCTAAGTGATTTTGCTGTCGTTTTGAGGTCTGCAGCTTCTCCAAGGTCTCGTCCACCTTGCTGCCAAACAACCTCAAGCCGTCAAAGGGCATATTAAGTAATCTAGACTGCACATCAGCTGCAAAGCCAGATTTCCTTAGCCATGCAAACCTGCGGAGGACCCTGCTAGATGCCATTGACATGCTTATACTATCTGCAGTGTCCAGTCCTGACTGAAGGCATTCCTCCATAGCCTTTTTACCATCTTTTTCTATAGCCAGGAAACCATCCCGTTCCTCACCTTACAGGAAGCGTTCATCTGCTGATGTCATGCAGTCCCAAAGGGTATATGTAAACCTTGCTAAAGTGCAAGTGACATTAGTCGATTTAAGGGCCATGCTGCCCGAAGTAAAAACTTTCCGGGCCCAAGCATCAACTTTTTTATCATCCCTGTCTGGTGGAATTGATGGGTAAGCTGATTTCTTAGTGGAGGATGCAGCTCGAAACACTAGACTTTCAGGGGAGGGATGTTTAGATAGATATTCCGGATCTGATAATGATGGCCTGTATTTTGATACAAATTTCTTGTTTACTGCTGAAATAGAATCAGGAATATTCCAATTTACCATCACCCTCTTCTGAAGTGCTTTATGGAATGGAAGAACAGGATCTTTTAGAGGAACTTCACTCAAGATGTCCGTCATGTCATCTTGATCGAAATCTGGGGAAGCCTCCTTCCAACCCATAAAATCAGTGGCCCTTCCCATAAGATTCCTATAACTAGGATCAGCATGATCTGTGGGGTCTGGTCTTTCAAAATCCACTTCAGGTGAAGTGTCTAGGCCACTGGCATTTTGGAGACAGTCAAAGAATTTTGGGATTCGGGTCCACTAGCTCTTCAGGGACCTCCCTGGTTCCAAACCTAACTCCAGCTGAAGTGACATCCTCTTCAGAGGAGTATTCTTCAAAAATGGATGACATGGATCTGAAAAATTCCTGTCTGGGTTGAGGATGGAAAACTTTCAGGTAAAGAGGGTGGTATCGACTTAGGCATGAGTAATGGTGTCGACTTGGGTATCGGGATTAATGAACACCTCAATAAGGTGTCAAAGGTGTCGATAAAGACGACGCTGGCTTCGACGTTTTAGAAGGCGACTTCGATACGGTCGAAGAACGCTTCGATACAGTTAAAGGCATCAATGACATTTTCATCGGCAGCTTCGATGCAGTAGTCGTCAACTGTGTCGAGTTGAGTTTTGACTTAGACGCCGATTCCGCTACCACCGATGTATGCACCGGAGGTTTTGACTTAGTACGAGGCGTGGGAGAACTTTCCCTTGATGACACTCGACTCTTTTTCGGCTCTCGTGCGTTTAGATTTCGATTTCCCTCTGTCATTTTTAGAGTGGGTAGAGACATGATCACCACGCAGCAACTTTGAGGGGGTCTGGGTTGCTTTCTCGAATATTTTAAGCATCAAAGCCCTAAAGGGCTCCCATTTTTCTGGGGAATCGTGCTTTGATGGATAAGTTACTGTCCTCTCAGAAGAGGAAGAGGAGGAAGAAGACCTGTGACATTGCTTTCTTGACTTTTTAGTCGAAGACTAGGAGGATTTCCCCGAGTGACTCTTTGATCTCGACCTCCTCGACTCATGTCGAGATTTTCGACTAGATTCATCCAAATCTTTTTGTCTTTTGGAAGACTTCTAGGTTTCCTCCCCCACTGCCAGCTTACCTCTATGTTCCCTAAGAGCCTTATGGTCTGGCAGGAACCGCACTCGTCAACCCGATGGTCTGGGCTGAGGCACCAGAGGCAATTCTGATAGGTCAGTTATTGACATTTTCCTACCACACTTCTGACATTTTTTGGACCCTGTCTTGGGTGTGGTGGGAGTAGATGACGAGGACATTGTTGAAGAAAAATCTGATGCGCCGATCGTAACACGAAGCAGTTGCGTCAGAAAAATGGAACCGAGGTAACGGCCGCTGCTTAAGCCCTTTATACAGTGCCTCTCGAGGGACTACGACTCTGCGGCCTCGAACACAAGACCCTCTGGTGAAAAATGTTTCCGAAGCAGCAGAGCTGGGATATGAAGATCATAAGATGAGGAATACGTGGGAGGACACAATCTTTTCGAAGTAGGTATTGTGTGAGCGCCGGTGCCGTGAGGGTCATCACCATAACAGGGCCGCTGGCCTGTCTGGTGGGGTCAGGGGCTTGCGTTTGGGAAACTAATGTCTACCCTTTGCCGTCCGAAATGGCGGTGTTGCTGCCATCGCTGATGGTCCCCTCCACGTCCCTGGTGTCTTCAGCCTGCATGGCGTGGTGGGTCCAGCATTTTGTTTTATGGTCCTTCAACGTTTTCGGTTTGAAGAGCCTGCAGGCCCGAGAGTTCTCAACGTGATCTCGTGGGAGGCAGAGGTTGCACACCAGGTTCTTGTCGACCCACAGGATTTTTTTCTTGCAACTTGAGCAGAACTTAAAAGGGGTTCTATCCATGATAACATGTAATGGCAGCTCGGCGAACGTAATGCAGGAAAAGGGGCAAATACTTTCTCGATGTCCTCTCCCCGCTCTCCCTACTGCGTGGGCCAAAGCCCGGTCCGGCCCGGAAAGGATTCATCGAAGTCTTCTCCGACAATTGTGAACTCGAAAATCGGTGATCGAATATAAAGGATAGGAAGAAAGATTATCAGTAATTATAATAATCATAGCCGTTAGCCGAAAGAGAATTCTGCTTTTTGCGTCTGTCAACAATAGCGGAAAAAAATAATCAGAGGGACCTCGATGCATGAAGGACCATGGGTACAGTGGACGTCACACTATGGATATGATTACTGGCACCTTCTGTCGATGTCCCTTTTCAAATTTCAAAAACAACAACTGTAATACTCTGCAGCTTCCACTAGATGTCGGCCCATGCACAGCATGAGATCTAAGCAGATTCCACAAGCCTCTGAAATATATATATATATATATATACACAAATTATATACTCTCACTTTCTGAGAGTATATCTATATGGCAGGTTAAATAAACAATTCTATACATAAACACTATGTTACATTGTCAAAGAAGAGGTATCCACAGTGTAATGTAGAAAAAATAAAATCAGTACAATTACCTCAACTACACTACACTAACCATTTAGGTAACTACGAACTTTGTTTTGCATCAGCAAATTCTAAATTGAATTGTCCACAGCGTCAATAGTGTGTGCACCTATAAAGGCATTCCACTACAATGAAGATATGTTTCAATACTCTACAAACATTATTCAATATTAAATGACAAATTTGCAGATTTATTTCAGCAACCTTAACCAGGACACCAAGACATATAACCTATGTCTCCAGTTTTACGAATGAATGCATGAAGACATGCCAACATTGTTACAATATGTGGAGTATAAATGTTTTAAAAGTAGTCACAGCAATTTTTCGAATAGGTAGACAATAAAAACATGTGTGTGAAAATATTAACACTTTCTAAAAGCTACACTAAGAACCTAACAAATGTAATGTCCATACATCTGAAATCTGTGTCCGTCCTTGGTTTGGCCACGTACACAAATAGGTTAATATTGACATTTCAAAATTTACACATCATATTTGAAATTTTTAAAAACTGGGTATTGTTATTTAAACTTCTATTAGCACAGATAGTTGTGTGCAGTGGGGCATACTTTTTTTTAATGAAATCAAACTTCATTTTAAAATATAATAATTATCTCAACATTGCCGTTTACTTTTTTAATTTGGTGTGTGGCCTTTTTTTGCCCACCTACACACTTAACCAGCTAATGTCAATTTTGTATAAACTACTATAAAAAAAAAAAACATGCACGGTGTAAGAACAATACTTTGGACGACTTTTCTGAAAAATTCCAAACTGCAAATAGAAGATCTTTAAACATTAACCTCTTAAGTACCAAGGATGAGGTATCTCGTCCTTTGAATTCCCTCCCGGGTCCCCCCCTCCACGCCCAAAATGGAGTGGGGGCCATATCATGCAGCCCTCCCTGGGGCAGATATCTGTCATGATCCCTGTCCCTAACCCTCATTCGCAAAACACTGGAGCCAGGCTACGATCCGACATATTTGCCTTAAAGTCCTCCCCAGCTCATCTGAGACCCTCTTGGAGTCAGTCCTGGCACCTTTGGTGTCAGGCTCGTACATGTTCAGAGGAAAGACTTGAGAACTGGACATGGTAATGGACTTTGGTGCAATATGGATGCCCCCACATAGCTCAGTTCTATGAACTGTGCTATGCGGTCTAGCTTTTTGGGTGTGGTTAGGCCTAGAGACACCTGGGATACTTGGAGGCTATATAAACCACGCCCGGGCAGACAAACACGCTTTGCGTTACTCTGCGCCTGCAGCGTGACACTCACTGCGCTTAGATTGGTCTCCTGAGATTCTTGCCTGCCTTCCTGGAACCGCGTACCTGAAAGAACAAGAACAACATTAGCACAACACTTACCTTGAGTAGAATCCTGCTTCCATCCATCGCCCCCTCTGGTCCAGAGAACAGCATCTCGGCGGCACCACCTCCAATTGTGGAACGCCACATCCTGGGAAGAAAAAAACGAAGGAAAAAAGGCATTAGTAAGCGTTCCCATATTCTAATTCGACAACAGCAAGAATAATCACACGCTTACCTGGATTCGAGCCGCTCATGGTCACATCCATCCCGGAGCATACCATCGACCTACAAAGGAGAAAAAACACAGGTTAGCACATAAAAAGACAAAAAGGCTCTGTGCATTACGCTTTACTCACCACTAATTACTCTCTCAGCCAGCAGCCATTCGGGGACATTGCAGCGGCCTGCAAAGGAAAAGAGACACATGGGTCAGCACAAGAAAAAGGCGAATAGCGGAGCGCATCGTGCTGTCACTCACCGCTTCGTGCTCGGCCCCAAGCAGTACGACACCATCAACAACCTCTTCCAGCACCTAAAGGGAGAAGAGGAGACATTATTAGGGGCAAGGGAAAAGAAAAGGACATTTTATCAAAACCAAGAAACCTACCTTGTCGGACTGGAGTTACAGCAAGTCCGGACTCATAGGGCCCGCACCAGTGAAGCAACTAGGGTGCGCCGCACCCACAATAACGCACCCCTGCACCGAGAAGCAGGACGGAGAGTGCATAATACAAGAAAACAAGGTGAGGAAAGGACAAAGGGGAAGGTTTGAACCTCAAGGGAGGTTGGAGCCAAGCAACAAGAATTAAATCCGAAATTCCTGTATTTCAGATGCAATCCTCGGTCGAATAGATTCCATGGGAGGGGTTCGAGATCGCGAGAGGTCCAATCAGGCTGAGTAGCGTCCCCATGGATATCAGGTGAGCGTTACAGATCTGCTCCTAGGAAGGGACACCAGACCCCAGGGAAGGCTGCATAAAATGGCCCCCCCTAATCTGCCCCCAGGGAGGGCTGCAGGAGATGCCCCCCTCTATTTGGGGTGGGGGGTAGAGGTGCACCCCCCTTTACATTGCAAAAATCCCTGGCGGTTTAGGGTGCCCCTCAGCCCCCCTAAAATGCAGCCTACCATTTTCAATTTTTTTATTGGTTTACCCAACTTCCCTTGGCGCAGATGGGCACATTAGTGTGCCCATGTGCCCAAATGGTTGGGGGCACCTCATTCAGCCCTCCCTGGGGCTCCTATGAAGGTCTGCATGAGGTGGCCCCACCACTCCATTTGGAGTGGGGGGAGAGGGCCATCACAAAACGTCAGACAGGCCCCCCAATTGATGGGCTAGTAGGGTTGGGCACCCTGGGGGCCAATTGGCACACTAATGTGCCCATCTGCGGCAAGGGAAATTGGGTAAAAAAACAAAAAAACTGAAAATGTTAGCATGCATTTTAGGGAGGCTGAGGGGAACCCTAGTGCCAAAACCCTACTGCCCCATCCATTGGGGGGGGGGCCTGTCTGACGTTTTGGGGTGGCCGTCTCCCTCAACCCCAAATGGAGGGGCGAGGGCACCCTTATGCAGCCCTCCTGGGGAAAATGTGTTTTCACTGGGGGGTGAGGTGCAGTAGACCACCAGGGATGGCTTGCAAGGAGGGGGGGGGGCGATTGGAAAGTATTAGGTATTAGTGTAGATTTGGTTTGCTAGGGTGACCGTAGGTAACAAATGTGTTTGTTTGGTTTACAGCTTTTCCTATGCGAGCAGCTGCAACATTATGAGAGTACTTTTTTTTATTCTATGGTTAGGGCCCACTGTCAGTGGGGTGGGTGAGACTGGGGCTGAATTGTTGGTGGTGTGGGAGGGAATGGGCCGTCTGGGGAGATATTTTGGTGGGCTGGGACACAATCGTAGGGGCAGGCCACAAATTGCCCCCCCATTGCTCCCGAACATTGGCGTTTCCCTGGGAGCGGATGTCTCCCATGTGGGTTGACCGTCTGCAAGCCCAGGCTGCACCTCGGGCTGTGCTACGTTACTGATGTCACCTCCGGGGAGGAATGGGGGTCCTGCCGGGGCACCCTGGAGCTGCTGCTGTGCTTCGGGGATTGGTACACCCACGTGGTAAATGTATGTCCAAGGCCGGGGACATCACCTCCAACCGTCCTGGAGTTGTGGCTGGGCTGGATTACAGCTTTTCCCTTCGGGGAGATATTGGCACAATGCCGGGACTCCCTGGTGGGGAAAAGCTGTAACACAGGCCAGCAAAACTCCAGGACGGTTGGAAGTGATGTCCCTGGCCTTGGACATCCGTTGACCATGTGGGTGTACCGTCCCCAAGCACAGCGGCAGCTCCAGGGAACCCTGGCAGGGTCCACTTCCCTCCCCCAAGGGTAATTCTGTATCGCAGCCCACGCTCCACGATGGTCGGGGCTGATGTCCCTGGCCTTGGGCGGCTGTCTCCTATGTGGTTTCACTAGGCCGAAGCTCAGCAACGGGTTCGGGAAACTTCGGCAGGGTCCCCGACCTTTCCCAGAGAGAGAAGCTGTAACGCAGGCCAGCCATAGCTCCAGCAAAGTCGGCGGAAATTGCCCTGGCCTTGGGCACCCTTCTCCCATGTGGGTCTTTGGCGGGGACTGTGGGTAATACATTCTGGGGAGATTTGCGCAAGTCAGACATCTTTGGATTTCCACGGGTGTCTTTTCAGAAATGCATGGGTTCCCTGTTTTTATTGGTGGCTTCGACACCCTAGGCCCAATTCTGTAGGTTGTCTCCCCACACCTGTTGGGCGTTACCAGTGGTTTAGCCTTTTCCCTTTGCGCCCAGGTAGGTGCACCCACACATGTGAGGTACCGTTTTCATCGGAACACCTGTGGGAACGCGGGAAAGTAGGCCGTGTGTTTCGGTGGGTGAGCCAAGTGAAATGTGCAGAAATTGTGTTTTTTCCCCCCATATTTCGGACTTTGCATGGGGTTCTGGGTAATACATTCTGGGCTGATTTGCTCAAGTCAGACCTCTGCAGATTCCCACGGGTGTCCTCTGATCGGAAATGCATGGGGTTCCCCGTTTTCCCTGGTGGCTTGGACACCCTAAACCCAAATCTGTAGGTTGTGCGCATGAGCAGAATTCCTGAAATTATGCTGTGCCGTAAGACTTGGGGTTACCCGTGTTTTCGGCTTTACCCTTTGCACCCAGGTAGGTGCACCCACACATGTGAGGTACCGTTTTTGTCGGGAAACATGTGGGAACGCAGGAAGGTATGACATTTGTTGTGTTTGCGTGGTTTTCAAAACGTTTGGACCCATTTGCTGCTGCCCTTTGTCACACAACCCTTTCATTTCCCAAATGTGACCTACATTTAGTCGCTGCTTCAGGCACTACACACTTTTGTAAACTGCCGAGTCACCTACCCTTGAAAAGGTCTGCTTGTGCTCTTTCAAAAAAATGTATGCTTGCCCTTCATCACCACATTTGTTTTCCTGATTTCCACATGCTAACTAGGTCTGTTCAGGCCGTAAGAATAAAACTGTGTACCATGGCTCCATTTCTGGCTTGTGGTATTGCTTGGTTTGTGAAACATTACAAAATAATGTGTGGTTTCCTAACTGCAAGAGTTGGGGGAATGTAGCAGAGCATTGCTTTTCTCAAAATTCATAGATGCCATTGCCGTACCAGGCCAACCATGTCCACCACATACCTTTTTTTCGGTCATTTTCCTGCTTTTTCCCCAAACTATGTAATTTTTCTCTACATAGTTGTTGCCTGACCTGCGCAAATCACCCCTTCAAAACTTGGAATTGTGTCTACTTTTCAGAGATGTGTGCCTTTCTGTCCTCCCATTCAGTTTTCCTACCCTTTTCTTCCATTCTGTCGACGCATGTCCTATTGGAAAATAAGGCCAAAATCCCAAAACGGTTTCCTCTCAACCTGTTCTTGAAAGCCATGAAAATGGGGAATTCAGCACAGCAAACCATTTGTTCCTAGCTCTTACAAGGAGAAAACCACAGGCTTCTTTGTACATCATTTTATTGGCATTTAAAAAAAAAAAAGGTTCTCCTTTTTGGTTTTTGTCTCTTCCCCTCCTACAGCAAACTAGGATTCCTGGGTGGCGTTACGACCGCCTACATGTGGTGAAAAAAGGGGCCAAATTTGGCAGAGATATCTCATGTAACAAAAAAGTTACAAGCCATTGAATGGTGACATACCAAATTCACCAAAAAAGGCCTTGGCACTGGGGTGGGGGGAACCCATGGCCGTTAAGGGGTTAAACAAACTAACACCTAAAGTAAGCTATTTTCATTTTTTAATGGAACTGGAACACTTTAAAATGTTGTGTGCGTCCTTATTTTGGCCACCTACACAGATGACAATTAAGACACTATATCTAAATCCTTCCCTAAAACTCTTATTAATTGTTAGATGTCCTTTATTTTACAAACTTGACCTTTATTGTTTTTGTACCTACATTCCGTTTACTTGTTTTATATGTATACAGTCATGATCGTCTACACTCCCCAACACTCAAAATAATGTACATGGAACCATTTATGTAAGCTAGTACTTATAGGAAACACTTGTACATATTACAATATACACTATTTTACACAATAAAACAGCAGTAGAAGATTTCAAAATACTGTTTTCTCTTCTAATTTATGTAATCTTCAGAATATTATCTACATTTGTTTTGTACAGATTTCAAAATACATCCTAGTAACAATCCATCTTCTACTTTACATAAATCACTTCTTACCCTATTCATCGATTTCAAACTTTTATTTAGCAGGTTTATCTTCACAAAGAATATAAACCATTTTAAAACTTTGGTTCTAACAACATTAAGTAAGCATTCTTTAAACCCTTTTGCAATCTAGCTAGTGTGTGACTATAGAGTCATAAACAAGCCAATCTACTTCGGTACGCACCTAATGTTGTGAAATATCCAGTGAATGAATGCCCCCTCATGAAAATTAATTGCACACGTCTTAAATGTTTTCTTATTAGTAGAAACCTGACAATTCACAATATTCATTACTGGCGTGTTCATTTTTCTACCAACTACACTTTATCTTTGTAACATAATCACTCGATTTTGCAGTGTAGATTGTAAAGTACATCAAATGCATTGCATGTCATGGAATAATTTAGTCAGATGATCACATTTTTCTGAACAGGGATATGAACATATAAAAGTCTTTCAGAAATATCCTGAGTAGTGTAATCATTGTGTCAGCTATGAAATGTATCTTCGTTTAAATTCTTCAGAAGAAAAAAATTCTAGAAATGTTTACATGATAGACCATACTTTGGGATATTGATTCAACATTTTTTCAGGTCACTTTAGTTTAGATATTATCGGATGGGGTCTCTGGGTACATACCACAACACGGATTGTAAATCAGTCAAGAAATAAAGAAAACAGAGGGGAAATAGGTATTTATCAGAAAACAAAGTTTTTATGTGGTGTTTCACAACATAAAAACTTGTACTCTCAGTTTCAAACCGAATCATCAATTGTGGTCACAAATGCATAGAAATTAACAAATGAATAATAAAAATACAGGAGAAAATGAAAAATGCATCATAATAACAAAATAATTGTTGCTCTGACAAAACAACTGTTGTACTTCATGAACAATTAAATATCTCACTTCGTACAAATCAAGTACTAATTGTGTGTGAGGTGCTCAATGACTTCTTCAGTAGCCTCAAACAGTAATATTTTGACAAAATGAAAAGAATTCTAGTGTAAGAGACAATTTGAAAAAAAGTGAGAACAAATTGAATTATTTTGCAAAAGAAAAAATGAATGGAAAAATGTGTGGTTATTTCATAATTTTGTACAATAAGATACAAAATATGGATGAAAATATCCCGAATTGTGAAATGAACAAGGGGAACAATGCTGGTTAAGACTTAAGGAATAATTGACAAAGTGTGGATACAGTTGACCAAATTAATTTTTGTATGTTATATCCTGTGATTAATATTAGCACTGAAAAAAAAATCAGGGTCTGACTAGTACCAGATTAGTAGTTGAGCATTCTGTCAGGGTCTCGGTTTTACAGTTTTACATATATTATCCTACTCAATTTTCTAATAGCCAACGTGGGTGGATATAATGAAACTAGATCTCAAATTTGGGAATAAATGAGATGGTAATAGTTCCGTGGGAATTCCACGTTTTGGCGGTCTCAGGTGGTTCAATTGCTGCCTTCATCAGGGCTCCATGTCAGGGACCCGGGGCTCAATCACAATTTTTGAGTCTGAAACCCCATAAGGAGCAACACATCTGGTTCATTGCAGAGTTGATGGTGGTACCACGGAGTGGAGACCACGTATGATATATATATTGGGTAGATTGAGTGTTCTTGCATTGGCCTTTGTGTTCATAACGTACTCTATTAGGTTATGCTGCTGTTTATTTGTTGCTGGTTACCTCTGGTCTAGTTCGTGGGTGGGTCACTCCATCCCAGTGAGGTCAACGCAAGGTGGATCTCCTTCATCACATTCCTGTAAAGATACTTCTGCCAATCCTGTAACAGCGTCCACTCCTCTTTAAAGAAATGGGCGGAAATATCCTGGAAAGCCGTCTCCTCTGGGCCCATCCCAGACATATCTCCACAGTACCTTCAGGGAACCTTTTCACTGTTGACCTATAGAGCCAGGTCAAGGCTTGGGCAAGAAGAGGCCGGGGAGAAGTCAAGGCAGAAGGATCTTTACAGGACTGTGATGAAGGAGATCTACCTTGCGTTGACCTCACTGGTATGAAGTGATCCACCCACGAACTAGACCAGAGGTAACCAGCAACAAATAAACAGCAGCACAACCTAATAGGAGTATGTTATGAACACAAAGGCCAAGACAAGAACACTCAATCTACCCAATATATAATCATACTATGGGATACATTGACCCAACTCAGCTGTACTTGCCCCCACATCACCAAGCTGCATTTCAGCAGAAACAACAAAACGTCTGCGCTGGCTCCAGTAAGCACCATTTTCCCAAAACTGCATTTTACAGCAACAAAAAGATGACTGCACTGTTTTGCCAAGTGCCACGGGGAAAGATGGAACAGGAAGCACCCAGAGAAAGGCTCCTAGTGTCATGACTACTGGGTTTCCCTATAGATGTTCCCCCAAGAAATCTTGGTTGGAAGCATACCATTCCTGGGCAAAGGGCAAAAAGAACATTGTGGTCTAATACTTAGGCATTTCCTAATATGGCCACCAGGCGGTCTTCCTCGATTTCGGCAGTACGGTCTAGTTATGGGAGCTCTGAGGGTATTTAGGCCCCTCCCCTTTGTTGTCCGGCGCTTCGCATCTTCTAGCTGTCATAGCGGACGTTTACCGCGGTACAACTCCTGACTAGAATTCCACGAACTTTGTATTCCTAGCTATCCCGTTTGTTGTGCCCGTTACTTTCCTTGTTCCCTCCTGCAGTCACCCTGTTAACTTCATTTTTTCCTGTATTTTGTCCCGTCTTTTCTGTCGCGTATATCCTGTCGGGAATTGGCGTGTTTCATTGAGGGAGCTCGTCGGGAGAAGTATTCCAACGTCTCCTACACACCGCAAGTATCGCTCTCTATGAACATTTGTCAATGTGTTAATAATTAACAGGAGCGAGTGCACTGCATCGTTTTTTCTTCATGAGCCCAAATATTTTTCTTAGCCACGCATTTCCATTGCAATAGTGTCACGGTGTCTGTGGCTTGTGAGGAGATTCCGGTTTACTGAGAAAAGTGGCGCTTTTATCTCAGTCACGATTTTAGTCACATTTGTTTAATGTTTAGCGAGCGTATGTTGGTAAAACTGTTAGCATGTATAGGTATTGACACCTTGTTCCAAATTAAGTTATCCTTGCTTTTATTGCGAGGAACGTAATTTCGCATTTTATCTCTTGATATGAATAGCGCTATTTAGGCAGTTATTTGAGAGTGAGGGAGAATCCTATTCCTATACCACCTGGTAGTCTGTGGTGTTCTGAAGTAGTTTACTGGCATTGGTGGCATTTTGCTTAGTATAGGAGTGAGCACATTTAAACACTTCTCTCGCACCATGAGGTCCCTTATGGTAATTTTCTTGTTGCATTTTCCAGCCGTAGTTGCTGTTGGTGAGGTGTGGAGAATTTCCTTGCCCATTACATTTTGGCAGTCTTCATTGCACTCCTCTAACTTAAGGGAACCCATACCTTCCCCCGCTTCCCCCCTGCAAAACTGTTCCCTTCTTCTCCCTGAAAAGCACGGAAAACTGGTAGAAAGGTGAAATAAGGTCCCACAATCATGAGGATTGGACTGCTATGCTCTACCTACAATATGTAATCTGCCCATGTGATTTGTTAAAATGCCACAAATGTATAAATGTGTAAATTAGGTTATAGGGATGTAACGGTATAAAAGTATACCGTTAAAGATACCGTGAACCACTTAATTGAACAATAATAACCGTCACCATTGTTTATACCGGTATACCATTTATACCTTTCAGTGTGCTTTTCAATCTGATTTGGAAAGGTTGCAGTAAGCAGGTGCTGCGCAGAGAGATAGAAAGGAAGAGAGAGAGGAATAGAGAGAAAGCGAAAGAGAGAGAGAGAGAGGAATAGAGAGAAAGCGAGAGAGAGAGAGAGAGAGAGAGAGAGAGAGAGAGAGAGAGAGAGAGAGAGAGAGAGAGAGAGAGAGAGAGAGAGAGAACACAAACAAGCGTATACTGCCATCAGCCTCCATTGATCTGTGGTATGCAGGTTTTCAAGTTGACAACATGGTCATCTTCACCAGTAGCCAGTGGGAGAGCTAAAAGCCTAAATGACCACTTAAGAAAAGCTATTCAGTTTGCTTTTCCAGTCACAGCAGGGCTTCCCCCCCCCTCCTCCTCCTCCTCCTCCTCCTCCTCCTCCTCACCACACATGTGTTTGTTTGGTGGAAGCAAGAGGGTGGCATTTCAGTGGAAAGTATATTGAAAAGGCCAATTCTGGCCCTGGGTGCCTGGTTTTGTTTGCAATGATAAATCTGACAATTTATGACCTTTTAGTAAATATTTGTTAAGATTAGTTAACTCAACCTGCTATACCGCGATAACCATGATATACCGTCATTTGGCAAGAAGGTTATCGTACCGTCATAAAACTAATACCGTGACACCCCTATAATAGGTTATGACTGATTTTGTGCAAAAAGGACTGTGGGATGGCCTTTTACCTCATAAAGTGCAACCTCAAACTGGGATTCCTCCACGGAACAGGAGGCAACCAACATCGATTGTCCTATCCGCTTCTTGGAGGTAGGCCTAGCTCAGTTCTGCACACCAATAATTATGTGATGTCACCATGCTCTATATCAAGAGTAGCTGACAGAACTACAGAAAGACACTCTTCCTGAAGTTCCTGTGCTGCGTTCCGGATATGCTCCATTCATCTTGCTGATTCCAACTACAAGGCCAAAGCATTGCTGACCCTACTCCAGAGCCTACAGCAAAACCCAAGCATAGCCAATTCCTACTCCAGCAAGGCCATTGATCCAGAAAGATCCACTAGACTCCCATTAAAAAGGGGAAGAGCTGTGGCACCTTTTGCATCCTGAAATCAGACTGGCTACAGGCACCAGTTCTATAGTGCCCTTCTCCAGCAGGGTCAAGATTTCCTGCACAAGGAGCGGATCCGGAAGCTTCAAAGAGACAGTCCCTAGTAGATTGTCATGAGGACGCTTTAGGAAGGGAAGGCAGAGCTGTGGGCTATTGTATCCAGAACCGATGTATCCGAAGTAATAGCTCGCCATTCTTCAAGATGCTGAGACAGTCTGCCCCCAACCGGCGAACAATGGAACATGGCCTCATAGTTGTTTTGGAGCGGCTGCGGCAGCGCTTTAAGGCAAAGAGGCAGCTGCCTGAGTGGCTTTGGCACCTCTATTTCCCCGACCACCACTGGTACTTTTACGTTGACCCCTTTTGACTGGTGAGTCCTCGCGTCCTACCAAAAGAGTAGTAGTATCAAAAAGGAACCTCCCCTCCACTGCTGTCCCCTAGGGCGAAAAGGCGGAGTCCAATCCCGACTGAAGTGATTCACACATGCATCCTTGCCATCTTGCACGAGAGCAAGGAACCCATCCCTTTATTCCCCCTCAGGAATATGCTCAGCCGCTAGAGAAACAATTCCACAGAGTGTGTGAAAATCTTGCCAATGAACAAGTGGAGTTGGCTGACTTCAGCGCCATACTCCCGGCAGAAAACACCTTGAGTGCCCAACCATCGAAGCATTTGTCGTCCCCATCAGGAGGGATGGTAGGGTACACCACGTGCCTCCAGGTGGCCGTAGCCACCTGAACCACCAAACTCTCTGGAGCTGGGTCGTACTGGAAGGGCGGCATTTTTTAGTTAACGACTTGTTAACTGCCGGGAGAGATTCCGGGGTCTGCCAAGCAGCCGCCACCCTTTTCTGCAAAGTCAAATGAAAAGGCAACACTGGGTCAGAGGACGGACCTTGATCCAAAATATCAGTCAAGTCATCCTGCACAAATGCCTCTGGAGGACTAGACCAACCAAGATACTCAGTAACCCTAGCCATCAGTCTCCTATAAGAGGACTCAGCATGAGCCCCAGGCTCAGACCTGGCAAACTCCACCTCAGGAGATGTGTCCAAGCCACTGGCATCATACAGTGATTGACGTAAGTCTTCCAACTGACTGTCCCTGGAGAAGACAGGAGCCACATCAGGCTCAACAGGGTCAAATTCCAAATCTGGCCTCTCCTCATCCTCATAGATATCATCCAGAGGAAGAAAGAACTCCTGCCTAGAGACAGAAGTGGGTCTGGAATCCTTAACAGGCTTCACAGACTTGGAGGTAGCCTTCCTTGGAGGATCCACAGTACCAGGGAGCTCCATCTGCAAATTCCGGCCAAAAGGCCCTGAAGGCATTGAGGGCGCTGACGGCTTCGGTGTCGACAACGGTGCCGACGGCTGGTGTGAAGGCAAAGCCTCAACTTCCGTATCCACCGGACACTGGGCCGACAGAGTCGATGCCGAACTTGAGCCCTTACCAGATTTCTGCGGTTTCACGGAGGACGAAGCCCGAGACCTAGATCTAGCACGTCTCTGGTGATCAACCTGAAACTTGTCCGAACGGGATCTCGACGGTTCCCGATGAGTATCGCGGCGAGGACCCAAACCCGAAGGCACGCGAGCATCGGACCAAGACCATTCCTTGCCGGCTTCTTCTCAAGGCGCGGACAGAACTGTGCCCTGGAATTGAAAAATCGCCAGCATCTGCTCCCTGAAGGCTGCCCATTCCTCCGGAGTTGAGGACTTAGTAGGACAAGCCACTGGTGACGTCACCGTCGACGGAGACCTTCGAGGGACATCAACCAGACGCAGGACGCCCTCTGCCGAAAAATTCCGAAGTAGCCCAGCTGTGGACATTACATGTCAAAGATGTGGAATACGTTGGAGGACACAATCCATTCAAAACAAAGTGACTTCCTGCTAGATTTTTTACAAGAAATGTCTCCATTTGTAGAAGGCCAACTGATACTGGGAGGGCAATTTAATATTGTTCCGGACCCTTGCTGGGATAAAACCGGCCCCCCCACCTCAACAAATGACTTTACACTGGCTTTATTCCTCAGAGATTTGGGCATCATCCAAGTGTAGAAATTAAAACATGAAGGGGAGCAGGATTACACACACTTCTCCCATGTACATTGCACTTTCTCAAGTATAGATCTGGTTTCTTCGCCTCTTGTGCCTTGTAAGGAAGGGGTTACCATAGGGTCCGGAGTGCTATCAGATCATGCACCAGTAACAACGGCCCTACAAGTCTACAAATTGTCCTCCCCAGAAAAACAGCCATGGAATCTATGACCCGATACTAAATGAATAGCCCTCACGGATTACATAGCAAAAGCCAAACAAAATTATTACAAAGAGAACTTCAGTGATGGCTTATCAGACTCTACCTTGTGGGATGCAATGAAAGCAGTTATTAGAAGACTACTTATCGCACACTCTGCAGCCTACACGAAATGCAGAAGTAAACGAAGGGAGGATCTCGAGAAGGAGGTACATGAATGTGAATCAGACTCGCAAGCAGAAATACTAGCCCAAATCTCTAAGGAACCAGAGATTAGCAGGAAGCTTATTTAGCAGGGCATACAGCGCAAACGATCCTAAAGGTTCAACAGTCTTCTTACACCAAAGAGAACATAGCAAATAAATACCCAGTTCAGAAACTGAAGGGGGAAAAATAACCAATACTAAAGATGGGTTATGGGATTCCACGGGAACAGTACAATATTCTGACAAGGCTAAAATAGAAATGATAGAACTGTACTTTACAGAGACCAGGCCGGCTGGAAGCCATGGACCCCAGGATTAGGGGCAGTACATACAAAACGCTGGTCTGCCACAGCTCTCTGAAATAGGCTAGATCGTCCGATCGAACCAGAGTAAACTGCTGTAGTGATAAGAACTCCAAATAAACAGGGGGCGGGGGCACGGATGGCTTCACGTCTCGGGTCTATAAATCCTTCAAGGACCAACTGATTCAAACCCCAAGTAAACAGGTTAACTCCCTTAGGCAGACAAGCATGATGACAAACTCAATCGAGGAATCCGTTAACGTCCTGCTCTTTAAACTGGGGAAAAGTGCACAGGATTGTGCATCGTAGAGGCCCACATCTTTATTGAATATCGACTCTAAAGTGCTAGCCAATAGACTAGCTAAGGTCATGCTTCCCTTAGTAAATGCAGATCAAACAGGTTTTATTACGGTATGGGATACTTTTGATAACATTCGGCAAGTGCTTTACTTAATTGAAATTGCCAAAAGGAAACATTTGAGACTGGGACTCCTTACACTGGATGCAACTAAAGCCTTTGATAGGGTGGATTCGTCCTTCCTGTAATAAATGTTGCAAGCATATAACTTTGGCAACTCATATCAACGAAATGGTCCTGGCCAACAATTGTACTACGAACACTAGAGTTTTGATGAATCGTAAAACGTACAAACCCCATCTCGATAACTTGCAGTTCGAGACAAGGCTGTCCCTTCATTTTCACTCATGACGGAACAGTTTGCCAAGCGAAAAAGGGACAATCAGGACATCACATGGATTGAGGTTCAGAGAACTCAATATATGGTCTCCCCTTTATGCGGTTGATGTCATATTGAAGCTCACCGATCTGAGCATTTCGCTGAAGGAAATGATGAATGAATCGGAAGCATTTAAATGAATGGCGGGATTTGCAATAAATTACTGTAAATCTGTGGGCCTTGGCATCTCCCTATACAAAGTTGAAATGGAATCTCTTCATCGACTATGTCCATTGACATGGGGATCGAAAGTGATAAGATTACCTAGGCGTTAAAATCCATGCATCCCCGCCAAAGCACATACCGAAAAACTTTCCGGCACTGTTCAAAAACACTTGAGGAAGATCTGAGGAGATGGAATAAACAAGAAATCTCCCTAATGGGAAGGATCACTGCGGTTAAAATGTATCCCTTATCGAAATTTCTCTATGCATGCTCAGCATGCCCTCCCTGTTAAGATCCGCTCCCAACTCTTCAACAATTGCAGAACTGGGTCTCAAAGTTTATTTGGGTGGGCAGAAAACCCAAGCTAACCAGGATGGTAGTGCTAGGGTATGCCGGCACAGATTGCCAACCTCATGACACGGAATAGACTGAAGCAGATCCCTAAATGGGTACACATAGAAAATGCTTGATCTAAGATTCCGTTACCAAAGTTAGCATTTATAAGGACGGCGGGGCTGACAACTCAAACCAGACTCCTTGCTTCCACAACTCCCTCTTTAAATTATTGGAAAACACCCTAAAAAGCAAGGGTCCTTTGTCGCAATAGTAGACAATCCGGATTGCACTCCTGGGTTAGAGAATGGAGCCTTCTCATCATGGTGCAGAGGGGAACTAGTGACTATCTCGCAGCTGTATGCAAACGGCGCACCACTGATTTTTGTAGAATGCAAAGATAAATTTCCACTTTGTGAAAGCGAAAAATTCAGATATGCCCAGTTGAAACACTGGATTACCCAACCAGTGGTTAAAATGATAGCATTATGGGCCCCTACCGCCCTTGAACTCACTATAGTGGAGGATATGTCCTGAGCCTGCATTTCCAAACGTTTTAAGTATTTTGGGATTGATATGCTATCTATGAAACCTACTGCTGGCTGGATGTGGTATTTGTGGGAGTGAGAATGCCCCATTGTTCGCCTTTTCTGGGAGGAAATTGTGGCAACAATGAAAAGGCATAACCACCACCGATTGTATTCTTGGGCGACACTCTGGAGGGGGGGGGGGGGGGGGGGTGTACTTACGCTTGGGATCCTTAGCGAGCCTCATCACCTCATAAGAATCACAATTGCACATGGTTGGCAATCCCGGGAGGGTCTGATCCAGGCTCTGTGGTGGATCAAAATATTGGACAGTTTGGTCACGGAAAAGGAGACATCAATAATGTGGAATCGGCTGCATCAGTTTCTGGATGCACGGTTCCCAATAATTGACTGATAGAAACTATTCAGCATTGATGAATAAACCTACCCACCACAAGAACTTTTTGTTGAATTGATGATCGACAGAGAAGCGAGAAAGGGGATGGAGAGGTGGTGCCAATGAAATGTGCTTCTTACAGGGGAACGGGGGAATCATTTATAAATTGCACTCAAACGCTATATCACCACTTGTAACACAAAGTTAACTGGTGTACTGTCAAACTGCAACCCAAAAAAAAAAAAACAACGTTATCTAACTTGCGACTCAATCTGTTCTCACGCCAAAAGGAGCAGGTCAATGTAATCCTTGGCTGCCTCATGCTCCCTGTTCCAAAACAATGTAATGTTTCTTTGAGTTACAGCATACCTTAAGGCAGAGGCAGCTCATCCACAATTGATTGGGGGCTAGGATGTGCGGATCCACCAGCAGCCTTGCCCATTATTGAGGAGCCATGGGTTAAACTGTCAAAGGGAAACAGTTTCCCTTTGACAATTGATGTTTTCCAGCGCACATGTCCAAGGGTGTTTTGCTTCCCCAGCCGTTCATGGCTCATTGGGGATGCAGGCTGGGAAACTGGATGACTGACGATGCGAGGGGGTGTTCCTGGACCTCCCTGACCATTCGGACTGAATGGGGTGCTGACAAAATGGCACTCTGTCTTCTGCGCACATGTCATGATCTGTGATAAAGAAAGCATGACGAGTGTGATCATGTAGATAAGAGTGGCATTTTGGAGCAGCCAGTCAGTATTTTATTACTGTGGCAAGACATGTATTACTGCGCAACTATGATAAAGCAAACATGATAAGTGTTATTACTTCTCAGACAAGTTTTCTTATTGTGGCATGAAATTTTTAAAGGCAGAGCAAACAGGGGTATGTTCTTAGGTGCGGGTACTTGCATATATTGGCAGAGCCAGCTTGGGCATGTTTTCTTTTAGCATCATTACTTGCATTAGGTGAAAAGCAAACATTAATATGTTCTTATATGGGAATACTGGCATACATATGTGCAACCAGCATGGAACAGTATGGGGACAGCCAGTGTGAACATTATAATGGCATTTATTGTGGGAAAGGCATCATTAAAATGCATTGGGAAATGCTCCTGTGTACAGTTGGTGACTTGCATCTATTGGAATATTTGACGAGTTACCCTACAAAACTCACTGCAAGTGCTCTGTTTTTTTTATCAATTTTTTGCAGAAAGTGAGCTTTATGATGCACCATTTAAACCAATTATCAAAATAAAAAAAGCTCAGTAGAAGAACCCCCATACTTGGTTGGATTGTGCTCCCTTGCTACACCTAGTCAATCACACATTTGTGCCATATATTTACGCCCCTCCTTCAAACAAATTCACCAGCCACTACTGCCTTAAGGATTACAGAGGATGCTGGCCACAATGACATGGTGGATCACATATTGTCAGTCTGCCCAAAGACCGGCCATCAGAGCAGACTACCAGTTCATAATTTGTATTGAATTTACACAACACTACTATTTGGCAGATCAACTCTGCTACAAAGCAGAGGCGTAGCCAAGATTGTCGAACATGTGGGGCCCGACGCTAATATAGTTGAGCCCACCGCAGTGATATTAACATCTGTAAATGCCCAAACAGTGCTTCTGAGTGGGCATTTACACATTTTGGGTGGGGCTTGCCCGCTCAGGCCTTACTCTGTTTACGCCTCTGCTACAAAGGCTCATCTAGTCAAATGTGCAGCTTTCTTAACTAAAGAGGAAACTTCAATAATTGCCATTGTGCCTTCAGTATGAATTGTGGTGTCGGGTCATTTATCAGCATAACATGGTGAATTCTGCCGGCTGAAAATATTTCTTCAGAGGTAACCCATCAGAGTGGGATTCCTGGGAGACAGTATTTTTCCCCTTCTGTAATTGTTAGTTACATCCCGAGGGTTTATTATCGGCTGTTACATGGAAACGTGTCTCATGTCAAAGTAACCCAATGTCTGATCTTGCATACGATATGGTTTAAGTCTGGCACAGTAACCGGTTATCGGCCCATACAGGGAAGCAATTGGGCTGGAACAAGACGAAGCTGTGCTCTGCCAAAAACTGTCTTGACAGAGCGTCGTTCCTCGTCGAGCCGTGGGCACCAATCCTCCCCACACTGCCAACCCCAAGTTGAGGAAGCTCTCTGTCCTTGACTGCAGGTCTCCTGAACGCTGTGCGTTTGGAGTCTCAATGCATGCAGCTGAGTGGCGATAGGCAACAACTTCACAAACTGCATCTAAAAGTCGCCCTTTGCTCACCAAGATAGCCGAAACCTGAACAATGAAACAGTCCACGGCTGTATTTATGTCTCTCATGCTTTGCACACATTTTACTGTCATGGGGACTATTCTGACAGGTGAAATTAGCATTTTACCAAGTGTGCATTGCATACGCCGCTCAGAAGGAACGCACATTTGAATTACTATTGGTGGCCCCTTATGTTCTCAAAACCCACTTAGTTTGTATGCAAATTAGGCAGCACCCTATATTCAGGGCACCCACATTATTCAACACTTCGTTCCACCCCTCAATCCCGCCAACACCACTGACCACCTGGCCCACCACTTGATACCTGATCCCGCCACCACGAGCAAACGGGGGATGGGGAGGAAGGTCCGCCAGTAAATATCAATTTCCAGCACCAGCATACCTCCTCTGCATTGCCATGCCCTCAAAGAAAAACCTTACTATGGTAATGATTTGCCTAACGCAGTTAAACGGATGTGTTCAAGAGTGCACTATGTAGGTTTTTGCTAAAAATACTTGCATTTACACCCTCAATTACTATGCAGATCCCAGGTTAGACATGTATAACTTTGATCTAGATTTGGGAGGTGTGTTTAACAGATGTACTTTGTGTACAGGAATTATGTAATAAAAAGAAATAAAAATGGTATGTAGTGAACTGTTTCTAACAATATAGATGTGGACATCTTCGGTAGCAGCCATTTTTTCCTATTTTAGAGTGCCGCTCACATTTGATTTTTAATCCCATTTCAACATTTCAAATAGGAGGAGTGCCATCTTATGGCCATTCTTGGTAGCCGATTCCGCACAAGACATACATGTTGTTCTCCTTAGAGGGGAGTTTCATGGAAAACGTTGCTATTTCGAATCAAATCAAGCACTTTGTTGAAACTGGTTAGAGCACAGCCAGATTCAGAGGGCAGTAGGAGCATTTTACAAAACAATTCCAATATGAAACATGGGGAACAAAAAAGAAAGGTCAAAAAGCGAAACTCCGCGCAGACAGAAATAAAGACCTAAATAAAGAAGAAAAAAAACACGCACCAAACCACAGCAATTTGCAAAACAGTATTAAAAAAACAACACTGAGAAACTTTTGTTCAAGCTTTAAATGAAAGCAGACTGCTGTAATAAATGGAAACCGAGATGGTCACGCTGTGGGCTCGTGCTCATCTTGATGTTTGGACCGTAGAGCCACGATGTGTGGTTTTCAACTGCAGCTTCCGCACAACACGAGATACTGGAAAAATGCATATGTTGGGCTGTTTCTCATTTGCTAAATCTACCAACATGGAAGAGCTGTTAAATGATATAAAATGCGGCTACGAAGCACTAGACATACAATATAAGGTCATTTACATAATAAATCTCATATGGCCTCGGACTTGGTCACGGCTTGCAACACTGGCAATCCAGCAATATGCTCATCAGGTTAACATTATTTCATTGAGGGCTGGTGAATTTTTTTGAATTCGGGACGTATCCATTCCCCTGGAATATAAATGACCTATAGTAGCAAGAGAGCCCCCAAACTAACCATGGGTAAGTTTGCGAAAGGGGTGAGGGGTGCGGCGGGGGGGGGGGGGGGTTCCTCGTTCTCTCTGCCCGCCCCCAGACCTAGAACACTCTGAAAATAATTGGTTAAAAACAGAAAATGTTCTGTAAAGCAAAACGCGGGGGGAAAAAGCACTTACAATCAGTTTTGCAGATTAACGCATGAAGAAAAAAAAACATTGAATCGATGCCAAGTCACCAATAGCGCACAGGAGCATTTTACAGTTTTCGTGATGCCTTTTTCCCACAATAATGCCAGTATTCGGACAGTGCAAAAAAAATATTTATGCTGGCTTGACCAATATATGCCAGTATTCACACATAACATACTCCTGTTTTATTTCACCATATTTTAAGTAATGATACGGTAAAAACATGTTGATGCTGGCAATGCCAAAATGTGCTGAAATCCCCACTTAAAGGACATACTAGTGATGGCTTTGCTCATAATGCCAGTAGAAAATTCAAAGCCACAGAAAGAAAAATGCACACATTGACTTCACCTATGTAGGCAAGTATGGCCACTTCAGAATGCTCTTGGTGTCTGCTGTGCCAATAATGCTTGTAAAACATGCCACTAACAAAACCCGTTCATACTGGCTAAACCAATGTAGGCCACCCCAGCCACATGCAACAATAGCGGCCCTGGACGACTCCTTACCGCGAAACTACATGTGCACACATGTGGTACTCTAATTTTTGTTGGTGGCGCCTCTTCCCCCCCCACCGTTTCACCCGTCAGCCCCTGGCAATGGTGATCCTCACCCCCAAATCCAACTGCACACATGCAAAACACACACACACACACACTTAATATGGTCTGCAGTAGTGACCCTGTACTTCTGTTTAAGTGGCGCAGCCCATAGGAAAAGCAGTTTTTGAGCGGCTCATAACGCCGTTCGCAGCTGTCGCATGGTGAGCTAGAAGCCGCCCATCTTCTCCAGAAGGAGAGTGTTCACGCACGCTATATGCGCACCAATGAGGACGGTAGGCGAGACTTCCTGCAACCAGCTTTCCTCTCACTACTGTGCTCTACATCATTTTGTAAAGTATTTGGGCTCGGTTTTGAAAAAACATAAAAGTCCCCTACATCTCTTACATAAACATAGGAACTGGGGGGGACATAGCCCTTGCCTCCTAACAACCCAAAACACCACTTGTTGGGATTAAACGGGACACCAACATTTGCCAATGGTGCATTGGTCTGTAATTAATTGCCCATAATGACAACTTCGCATGGAGGTGGTGGGGGACTGAAAACCTATAGACATGCTCATTTTATTTGGAGTGACAGTCTGCAACCGGGCATGCAGAATGGCTTGCAATGCAGGATAATGCTCCAGTTCAATGATCGCTTGCCTGGCCGGCGGCTACAGCAAAGAATGTCATCTGGGGGAAGAGGCAGGCCATTCTCACAAGCCTCATGGTTTGAAATGAGTATTTATGGTTTAGCTCCACCATGTGCGCCAAAACCTTTGCTACCAATGAGAAAGAGAAGGAGTGCTGAAAAGCAGAATCTCTCATTGGTATTTGTATTTATTGGATTTTATATAGCGCTTTAAGCCAAAGTGCTTTACATGAAACAGGAGAAACATTACAAAACAAGTTAATACAAATCATGAATCAGGTAACAGAATAATATATGGAACAATTTGCCATGAGACCGTCAGAATAAACGTGTAGGACAGGGGAGTTATCAGAAAGCAGTAGAGAACTGTGAGGTTGGAGATTGGAGTAAGTGGGAATTTAGAGAAGTAGGAAAGAGGAGTATGAGGTGATGGAGCAGAGAGAGGAAGATAGTACTAGTGAGATGGAGCAAGAAACTGGAAGGAACGGAAAAGGTCAGGTTCGAGATTGAAACTGTCAGTTAGGAGATTGGAGTAAGTGGGATTCTAGAGAAGTGCGGAAAGAGGAGTACGAGGTGATGGAGCGGATAGAGAGAGGGAGACTGTTCCAGTGAAGTGAAGCTGGAAGGAACCGAAACGGGATGGTGCTCAAGGTGGGGGTCGAACAGCGAGTAGGAAGTGATCAGCCGAATGGAGTGGGTGAGAGTGTGAGTAGAAAGAGAGGATGGAGGAAAGGTAGGTTGGTGCAAGGTCATAGAGAGATTTGAAGACAAGACAAAAGAATTTGAATTTGAGTTGGGAATGAAAAGAAAGCCAGCTCAGCGAAGAATGAAACCATAAAGGCAATTATCAATGTGCCAATGTGTAGGGGTGTTACATTAACTGGACCAATTATGAGTTGTCTATCCAAACAAATGCTTTCATTCTTTTTTGGTGCTGTGACGAATACCTAGGGCGAGCTCCTTCCCATGAGGTGAGGAGATGAGGGCGCCACCCGATAGTCCACATGGGGGTTGTACTCAGCGGGCGTATCTCATGAGGGGGGGACGGCCCCTATAGAATTAGTGACAACCTGGGGATTCCAAGGTATTCCCACAGCCCACCTAACCCTAACACACCTTCCTATCCCCCCCACCAACACCTTCCCTAGTCATGTTTTTTCCATACTATTCTATTTAATTTTCATAAAGCGCTAAATTCGCCCACATGCCTCAAAGCGCTGACACAAATACATAGAACAGACAAGACAGAATCATAGTGCCGTTAGCGAGTCAGTATTCCAGTACATTCGTATATCTAATAGGACAGTTGGCGCAAGAAAAATGTATGTGTACTTGGATGAGGAAGAGCGTGGACTCCTCAAGGGACATGCATCCCTTAAATACTGGGACGTGGGAGAAACCAATTGAATCACTGGAAGACCTCAAAATCAGTACTGGGCCGAAGAAGTGCAGAAGCATAAAGAGCTCTAATGAGAACATGAATGAACAGTCTAGTGGTTCCCGAAACAGGATTGGGCAAAACCCATTCAAAACTGAAGAGGGAACAAAGAAAGGGGGAGAAAGCCCTGCCTGGAGGAACTACGAGACGGGAAGCCGACTGGAGTGGCGAACAGAGAAGCGTGTAGCTGGGAACACTGCGCCGCAGGCGGAGCTGTTCCTATCCGGTCAGCCGCGGAGAGACTGACCGGAGACATTGAGAAGCAGGCCTCCAGACACGAGAGCGGGAACGTGTGGTCAACAGGAGAAAGACAGAGGAATCAAATGCTCCAGAGACGATGCAGCACACGGGAAAGCAACAGGGGCCGCGAGAGGCCTGAAATGACAAAGAAGAGCCTCTGACCGACCGAAGAACACCGGCAAGACCTTTTCAGGTACCTGGGTTGCCAGGACGGTTGACAGGTCTTCAGAAGGGCTGAAAAGTAAGCAGAGATGGGCCAGGGACCCGCACCCTTTTATGAAGAGTAACCCAAGTCACGCGGAACAAACCACACTACTCATGGCTAAGGCCAAACAATCATACTACGCGAAGAACAATAAGGCAAATAAAATCCTGGTAGCCAAACTGGCCAAATTAAGACGAACTAACATGATCTCTGGCCTGCGCGACCCCAAAGGAGTCATTCAATACTCAGAACTCAAAAAACAACAACTGGCCAGGATATAATACGAATCTGTGACAGCCACTGCCCACGGCCTCATACGGCAGCGGGGGGGGCCTCCTCTAACTGGGGGGGGAAGAAAAATCCTGCTAACGGGGAACATTGGTCCTGAAATATTTCTATGCACGCCTGATATCCCTGGAGTCTGCTACAGAGCGCCCACCCCTTTGTGCCCATCTCAAACTGACTGCTTGGTGGGGCACCCATACGCAAGGGGTTGCATAGCCTCAGATCTTTTGGCACGAAGACCTGGTCACCGGACAACCTGTGTTGGTGGCCTGACCGGCCCTGCACGCTAGAGGTCATCCAAGCACCCATACAAGCCCACACCATCACAAACTGAGGCGTTCCCCATGATCCGGTAACAAACTACGTGGGAGAATACAATCCATCGCCGGTGCCCGGGCATTGAACCCTATTGACCTGGTACTGGCGGCTTCACCGAAAATCCGCAAGTGACCTAGGAACCGGAGGGCACGGCAGAGGGTGGGGGCTCGGGCGCCCAGTAGTAAGAGTAACAAACTGTGAACTGTGAGGCGGCACCATGGGCGAACCACACAAGACTGGGAGAGGAGGCAAAACCCCCGGTAACAAAAAGAAGGGCCCTATGGATGCATATACTGGCAGCCAGGCGCCAAACGCTGCAGCTGAAGTACACGTTGACGCTAATGGAACCCCAAATGCAGAGAATGAAGAAGACGACAGGTTGACCATAATTGTGCAAAATGGATTCCGAGCAATGAACATGAAGCTAGATGACAGTGTCCACCATTGGTTCCCTAAAGGCTAGAGTTGAAAAGGAGAGCATACGTGTCACTGACGCAGAAAATAGAATTAGTACTAACGAAGACACCATCGCACATCATGGTCGTGACATCGCCCAGCTCAAGGAAGCCATGTCTAAAATGCAGAATAAATCTGAGGATATTGAATCTAGATCAAGACGCAATAACATCCATGTGGTGGGCGTGGCGGAGACATTTGGGAAAGGCCAAATGGAGAAGCAACTTGAACAACTACTTAAAACAGTGTTTGGCCCCGAGACATTCTCCGAGCATTTCTTTGTGGAGAGAGCGCACCGCACGCTGGCCCCGGCCCCTAAACCAGGTGCTCCCCCTCGTACAATAATTGCGAGGCTACTCAACTATAGAGACAGGGACGTAATCCTACGGCTGGCTAGGGAGGCTGGAACGCTCCAATACGAGGGGAACCGAATACATATATATCCAGACTTTTCTGCCAGGGTTCAAGCGAGCAGACGATCCTACGAACCAGTCAAGAGACTCCTCAGAGACCGCCAGATTCCATATGCCCGGATGTTCCCGGCTAAAATGAGGATCCAACATGCGGGAAGGGCGCAATTTTTCGAATCCCCGCCTGAGGCCACGCAGTACATTGAGACTTCCATACCTCTTCCCCCGAGGGGAGGGGGGGCAGGCCGGAAGAGAACAATAGACCTAGACCTGAGGACTAAGGAGTCCCGGCGACCGGAATGGTTTCCATTTTCAGGCGGCATTTACTGCAGCCCTGCGGATCTGACAGATAAGGCGGCTCCATTCAATAGGGATTATTGGAGATCGGAGACAATCAGGCAGCCATGTGAGGCAACACGGCTACCCCTAGAATGCTCCACAAATTCTTTTGGGTGCATCATCAAGTTGGGGGTGATGATGAGGGCGGGGTGGGGGTAAGAGGGGTTGGAAATGGGTGGTGGTGTTGTGGAAGTTTTGGCCACTTGAAGAGGTTTTATTCAGATGTCAGGTTGGCTTCGGCCGAATGTTTGGTCAACGTCAAAACTGGCTTGACCATGGTTATCGAGTTGTTTAATGTTATGAAAAAAGTGGATGCATTGGAAGCGGTACTGGTCGGCTGGCGCACACGATACGACATTAAGGGTCATGGTAATGGAAAGATATTCCACTACATAGTACTGGTGACGGGGTGACAATAAAACTACTTACTTAGAATGTGAGAGGTCTAAACAACCAGGTTAAGGCCAGGAAAATTGCCAATTATGTTACCAGGCATGGCCCGCGGATACTAATGCTGCAAGAGACACAAATGATGGGGAACAGCAACTTACACGTACTGCCCAAATGGAGATCCCAGCGTTTTTACACAGACTACTCCACGCAAGCCAGGGGTGTAATCACCCTTATTCATCCGGGCTTGGGGTTCTGCCCTGAGGGACATAAGGTGGATCAGCAAGGAAGATATGTGGTTGTATGGGGCAGGCTCGTCGGCCAGCAACTGCTTCTAGTTAATACATAACGGCCAATATAGACGACCCTTCATTCTATGTAAACATGTACCAACTGATCGCTGCCAATGGGCTATCTAATGTGATATGGGGTGGGGACTTCAATGTGGTAATAGACCCTGTACTGGATAGGTCCTCCAAGGTCACCAGAACCCCAAGTAAAACAGCTTCTACCCTACGTGGCATCCTTGCACAGCTGTCGATGGTAGATTCCTGGCGCATGTTGCACCCTGGAGAGAGGAAATACACCTAGTACTCCTCGGTGCACAACTCGAGTCCAGAATAGACTACTGGTTTGTCAAATCGAACATGTCCTCTGCGCTGCAGAACTGCGAAATCTTGCCCCGTACGTTCTCTGACCACTCCCCAGTGATGATAGAATTTAAAATCAAGGATGCCCCCTGTCCCGTTCGTAGATGGAGAATGCCGAATGGGATGTTGGGCGACCCGGGGGTGGTGGAAACACTACATGGCGAGATAGCTGAATATTTCACAAACAATGTGTAAACGGTGAACGGATACTCCACTGTGTGGGAATCATTCAAAGTGTGGGTCAGGGGGGTGTTGCTATCCAAGTCGGTTGGCATGCTGAAAAGCGTTCGCGCCAAACTGGCGGACATCGAAAATAAGATGGAGGTATTGGAGGGGAGATACACTCGAACACAGAATAAGGAGCTATTAGCAGATATACATACACACTTACAGAAGTTTGATAAACTGGCCGCTAGAGAAGTGCAGTACATGGCTGCCCCCTTGCGGGCACGTAGGTACGGGGAAGGTAACAAGGCTGGCAGGACACACTCTAATCTCCGCAAACACGATAAGAAACCACACCAAATAACTACTATACAGACGGCACGGGGGGAGATACTCCTAAAGGAAGAGGAGATAAACCAGGAATTTGTTATATTTTATACCAGTCTGTACTCGAACCAAGACAAGAAATCGCCCACAGACATTGTAAATTACCTTGCTGCTCTCAACCTCCCCCAACTTGCAGAGGTAGATCGTTTGGCGCTGGACCAACCGATATCGGCAGACAAGCTGGCGGAAGCTATTAAAGGGTTGTCAACGGGTAGGGCACCGGGATCTGATGGGATAGGGGCAGAATTTTACAAAAAAATCCATGAGGAACTGGTCCCGATACTCCGAGTGTGGGAGGAATCCCTTGAATGCAACATACTGCCCCGGACCATGAGAAAGGCTGTGATCACAGTGCTCCCCAAACCAAGGAGGCCGCCACAAGATATGTCCTCCTACAGGCCCCTATCACTAATTAATACAGACGCTAAAATATTCGCAAAAGTAATGGCCAATCGACTTTTACCGGCGGTCCCCTCACTGGTCCACCCCGATCAAAATGGGTTCATTCCCGCTAGGTCAACAGCCCTAAATCTCCGTAGACTCGGACTAATGACGCAAATAGACCCCAAGAGAAGCGCTGCCGCAATATCCCTAGACGCTGAGAAAGCTTTCGATTCGGTTTCTTGGGTCTATCTCCTAAAGGTGCTGGAGGCGTTTGGGATGGGACCCAGTTTCATTAGGTATGTCAAGCTACTATATACTGAGCCGGGAGCCCGTGTTTTGACCAACAGGTCCATCTCTGAACTCTTCTTGTTGGGTAGAGGCACTAGGCAGGGATGTCCGTTTTCGCCTCTGCTGTTTGCATTGACTATAGAGCCTATGGCTGCTGCGGTGAGACTGAGATACACTGATAAAGGCATAAACATAAAGGGATCCGTCCAATTGATTTCGCTATATGCCGATGACACCTTATTATATATCCGTGAGCCTAACACAAATATAGCTCCTATAATGGCGGAAATACAGGATTTTGCTGAGTACTCGGGGTACACGGCCAACAGAGCCAAATCTGAAATATTCCCACTCATGCCGAACACTGAGTGCCCTGCGACGCTACACGGTCTCAAATGGTCGGATCAACATATTAGATATTTGGGTATCCTGGTTTCAAGGGACAGAACCACACTATACCTGGACAATCATGAGGCCACACTGCAGTCTATCACTACAAAGTTACAGATTTGGGGTCGCTTGCCGTTGTCCTTACATGGTAGAGTGGCGGTCCTGAAAATGGTAATCCTCCCTAAACTGCTCTACTTGTTTGTCAATATCCCCCATACGGCCGGGTAGAGCCTTCTTCGCTAGGCTTCGTTCCATGGTGGCGACGTTCCTTTGGAACGGGAAGACGGCCAGGATTGGCTGGGAGAAGATGACTGAGGCTTATTCCACGGGTGGTATAGCGGCTCCTGACTGCGCATTATAATTATGTGGCCCAAGCACAATTTGCAAAGCACTGGTATGATACTGCACAAGAGACACCTCATGCACTAATAGAGGAATACACCACACACCCCACGAACATCCAATCTATATTCGATACACAGTACAAGGATAACTGCGAGTACAAAGCATGGGAGGCCATATATAAAAGATTGCAAATTGAGGCACCGTACAATCCAGAGATAACTCTTTGGAACTACCCTGGTATACCCCCCACACATGATAGCACAATACAAGGTGCCTAGGGACCCCAATATGGAAATGAAAATTGGTGATATGTTTATAAATGGTAAATTTGCAACTCTGGGGGAAATAACAAGAGCGTTTGGGGGTGGGTCACTCATAACACTTCAATACTACCGCATGCGAGCAGCATTCCAAAGGAAAATGGCCACTATTCCCGGATGAACCCCAGCCACACCCGTGTGTACAGATGGTAACCGCAACAGGAGGCCTAGGTAAATCTAAATTATACACAGAGGTTCAAGCCCACACCCCCACGATCAACCAGGTGAAATAAAAATGGGAACGAGACCTACAGACACCCATTGAAGACGCGAAATGGCATAGATACTGTTCTTTGACTAAAAAGGTCTCCCTGAATGCAGGGTTGCGGTTAATCCAATTCAAGATACTTAACAGGCACCATTACTCTTCAATTAAAATAGCGAAGTTCACCCCCAATGTGTCAGATACCTGCCCTAAATGTAATATGCCACAGGCAGGAGACTTTCACATGTACTGGGAATGTCGGGTTGTGAGGAACTTTTGGAAAGAAGTTGCAGAAATGCTTGAGGAAATCACACAGGTTCCCCCTGACCTGAAGTCCCAAAATATTTGTTTGGGGATATAGGAAAATGTTCAGAGAAATTGAGAAGATTGTTTAATGTTGCATGTACAGTTGCTAAAAAGTGTATCCTCCTTAAGTGGAAAAAGCCTTGCCCACCCAGTATGAACCAATTCCTACATGAACTGACCTATGTCAATGAATCAGAAGAACACTATGTAATGACCCGACCCACAGCCTGTAGACCTAAGGACATATGGGGCCCTTTCAGAACCTATCTGTGCAATCTGTCCTCCGATGATGACGAATCCATGTAAATATGTGTAAATGCTATAATCATGACACAGATAATTTGTTCTGAAATGTGTGCTGTAGACGATGAAGTCCCTTTATTCCTATGTTTCCACTAATAAAAAGAGTTTGAAAGAAAAAAAAAAATAAAAAAAACAACTGGCGTTGGACCATCTCGCCCAGGTCATGACAGCTACTCCACAGAACCAACCGCAACAAATGTAATACTTGCAAAAGGCAGTGCTGCCCCGACTCCCCGACACGGCAAGAGAGGAGCTGGAGGCGCCCATCACAGAGGAGGAGATTGAGGAAGCCATTAAGTCGCTCAAAAAACGAGCCCCGGGCCCAGACGGATTCTCGGCCAGGTTCTATAAATTGTTTAGACCCCAGCTGATTACCCTCCTGGTAACACTTTCCAACTCCTTCAGGGAAACAGGATCGGTAACACCCTCGATGCAACAATCGACCACCATCCTCCTGCCCAAACCAGGGAAAGATCCAAGAGACCTGGCCTCATACAGACCGATTGCACTACTGAATATAGACACAAACCTATACTCTAAAATCCTGGCAAATCGCCTGGATCACGTCCTACCGGAGATCCAGGCAGGTTTCATCCTACACCGGGCGGCAGGAGAGAACATCCGGAGAACCCTGAACCTGGTGGACCTCGCTTCCCGGAACACCCACAAACTGGTTTTAATGGCCCTGGATGCGACCAAGGCATTTGACAGGGTGGATTGGACATTCATGAAACACACTCTGGGGACCTTTTGGCTTTGGGCCAGCATTCCAAACAATGGTCCTGGCCAACTATAAAGGACCAAAGACACTCCCGAGGCTCAACGGATACAGCTCGGCCCCGATGCCTCTGTCTTGTGGAACTAGACAGGGCTGCCCGCTGTCGCCTCTGCTCTTCGCACTTACTATGGAGCCTTCGCCCAGAGAATTAGGCGAAACAACCAGATCAAAGGCCCGCAGGTCGGCCCTTCGCAACACAAAATCGCCCTGTATGCCGATGACGTTCTGCTCGTGATCTTAGAGGCTTGCTAGTCTTTGAAGCACGCTCTAAGAGAAATAGCCTGCTATGGAGAGGTATCCGGCCTTTCAGTAAAGTTCTCTAAATCAACGGCCCTAAGCATCGGCCTCACCTCGGGGGAACAGGAACCACTCGCCAAGATGTGCCCAATCACGTGGAAAAAAAGGGCCATCCCCTACCTGGGGGTTTACATCCCGGCAGACCCAAAAGACACATACAAAGCTAACTTCCCCCGGTTGCTCAAAGAACTGGAAGGAGACCTGAAACGTTGGGCGACCCAAGAGATCTCGCTACTGGAACACAACAGCCTGTAAAATGAACCTCCTCCCGAGGTTTCTTTACGCCTGCGCCTCCCTCCCAGTGGCAATCCTTGCACCAACCCTTCGAGACCTACATAGGAAGATGCTGAAATTTATCTGTAGAGGTAAGAAGGCAAGAATCCCCCTCAAGATGCTACTGGGGGGCTCCAAACTGGGGGGGCTGGGGGTCCCAGACCTACAGGCCTACAGAGTGGTGGCCCAATTAGCACAGATCCATGCGTGGCAAACTATCACAAACCGCCCTAGATGGGTAGAACTGGAGCAGTCACAGGTGCCCCTACTCCGATTCCTGCCACACATCCCATTCCCCCCTCAGAACTCACTGGGGTGACCTTCTCCTAGCAACCAAACATACTCTAAGCTCCTGGGACTGGGCACAAACGAAAGGGAGTTCCGAGAGGTCTGAGCCCACAATCCCCGATATTCCATAATCCGGCTTTTTCACCCGGAGCGAACCCCTGCAACTTCCAAAATTGGATAAACGGCAGCCTGGAGACTACAGACCAGCTGTATGCGGGAGAGGTACCCCTCACATTTGAGCAATGTAAAGAAAAGTTCCAACTCCCGAAAAGGGACAGATTCACTTATATCCAACTGCGCCACTGGTGTTCACACCCCCAAACTCTGCAGGCAGCAACGTGTCCTCTCACCGCCCTGGAGCTAACACTCAGGGACCTCCCGGCTCGTGGGAGGGTATCCACCCTATACAGGCGCTTTCTGGGCGACTTCCTGATAACGAGAACTCGCTGCATGGCCCAATGGGAGGCGGATTTGGGACACCCGATAGAAGACCAGACCTGGGGTGGACACCTGGACCCAAACACACGCCTCATCCACTTGCATTACCAACAGGGAATGCGCATACAAAATCATGCTACGGTGGTATTACCTGCCCCTTAGACTACATCACATGAGCCCCCAACTGGACTACTCCTGCTGGAGAGGGTGCAGACACCCAGGCTCCTTCTTCCACATGTGGTGGACATGTCCAAAGATCCAGCAATTCTGGAAATCATGTCTGGGAACCATCACACAGATCACCGGGACAGCGATCCCGCTAGAACCTGAGCCCATCCTGTTGGGAGTCCCGATCCCCGCGATCTACCCACGCTTCGGGAACAGAGCGAAACTGCTGACCCAATGCCTGCTAGCTGGGAAAATGGTGCTGGCCCGCTCCTGGAAATCCCCAGAAGGCTGGAAATCCCCATGAGGGGTCATGGCCCAGTGGTGGACAAAGCTCTGGGACATAACGATTGCGGAAAAGCTGACAGCGGCAAAAGCAGGAGCCCTCCACCGATTCCCGAACATCTGGGCCCCAGTATTGCAATATGACCAGCGATTCCCCGCCCTGACCTACAAACCCACCAAAGCCTGGTGGACCCTGAGGGACCAAGAAAACCCCAAAAGGGACACAGATGATGGGGCGCAAGGTGGACGGCCCAGGGGGGAGGAATCCTGTCTCGGGAACAGGGGGAGGAGGGGAAGAGATTTTAAGAAAATGTCTGGGGATCAACGTGCCTTAATTATTGCTCAATATGTTATGTAATGTCAACCTGCCTTGATTTAAAATAAACAAAGTTTAAAAAAAAAAAAAGGAGTAACCCAAGTCATCTTCATAGTCAAAGTACCTGGAAGGATAGTGAACCAGGTCTACAGCAAAAAACAAGAGAAGTAAATGGGGATGGGACACGCAGCCAATAGACAGAGTTAATGCAGTTTGTGGACTTTTGAAGTGCAAACCAAGCCAGGGGAAGGGAGAAACCTGCACCTCCCCCTGACAGTGTGAACTGTATACTAAAGCCTGGGAAAGGAGTCACCCCCCTCAGCCACCAAGCCTTTGCGAACTGTGAAGCCAAGAGACAACATGAAAAGGAAGCTATACCCCCTGGTGTTGTATATCGTGAAGCCAAACAGAGGGAGGCCCAGGGAAGAGAGTAATTCCCCTGGCACTGTGGAAGCATTGAGAACAAAATACCTAGAGAAGGGAGGCATTCTCCAAGAACCCAATAGTGAAGAAAACTATGGGCAATAAGGAATTAAGTTGAGAGTTGGAACTTTACATTTTGAATTGGAACCGAGAACTTTACAGCATCACAAGCTGGAACTTTGTTTCCTTGGAAAAGCTGGGACCTGGGGAAGGGAGTCATTCTCTCAGGCGAAGTTCCTACCTACGAGTGGAACTGTGGCTTATTGTCCAGAGAAGGGGGAGTCCTTCTGAACGAGGAAGATCCACTAACTCTTTAATATTAGTTACAAGTGCGAGGGACAGAAGTAGGCATTTTGACACACAACGGTGGACTCTTATTTAAGTGGACATTCTGACCGATTCCTTAGTTCCATTAGAGGCAGGGAAACCCCTCTTAGTTAGTGAGGTATAATTTTCCTCTTTATTTTTACTAAATAAATGTTTATGCCAACAAGCGTGGATTGTCACCTGTGTGTCAGTCTCCTCCTTCTGTATCTTTACAGTGCACAGTGATCATTTGGTCCTGCTAAGCCCCGTTAATGCCTCTAGCTGCTCTATTCACATCAGAGGACCGCTTGAGAGCTCAGTCTCGCTCCCTGCGACTGTCTCATCAAACCCTCATGCATGCCCTTCCTTAGAAAGAGCACTAAAGCATGTGTAAAAATACAATGGAGAGGATTGTGATGCAGACACACAGCTAGGTAAAATGGGGGCAAGCTTGGTAGAGAGGCAGGGCATCAGGTAGGGATAGTCTGCTATGGGGAGTCTACCTTTACACTGTCACCGCTAAATGTAAAATGCAATAAACTGCAAACGCCAAAACTATTAGCCTTGCCAATGCTTGATTTTCGTTTCTTGCTGGTGGGCAGGTGCCGAATCAGACAGGGTGCCTGGAGCTGCTTGTACTTTTTTCTGAACTGCCTCCCATTAATTTGTAGATGTTTTTAATGCTTGCCTGCTAGTAAAAGCAGCCCTCCCCTCTACCCCCTATGCAGGGCAATTCTCACTTTGTGAATATACGACGCGTGGGGGAAGGGAATGGAAAGGTGAACTATCCAACTGAGTGAAGCTAAAAGTGCCAAAAACTGTACACAGCCCCATAACCTGGGAGCATTCATTTTCAGGAGTGGTCTCCTTTTCTTTTTTTAAAAGGAAGCAATTCAATCATATCTTTAGAAATGTGGAGGTATGTACGGTTTCATTAAACTGCACAACTTATTAATTCACATGTGTCCTTCCTTGATCTTGACATTCCACAGATGCACTTCTAATGTTTTAATCCACGTATTTCACTTCACTAACTTTAACTGTTGTGGTTATTTCTCCTCTAAAAGTGAGCCATGCTTGCTTTGACCAACAGATTTCTAAAACCTTACATATTGTTGGGTTCACTTATGAGCGCAGGTTGTTTCAAAGAGAAGTCAACCAAATGATAGGTGTCAAAGTTATCTGGGTGGGGCGATTCCCTGGGAGATGTGTGATCGAAATGTGTTGCATTATGTCCCCCGGTTAATCATTTCTACCCATTGCACAACATGTGTGTGGGAGGCTTGGTAGGCTTGCATGACATCAATTCATATTTGAATGGGATTTCCATGAATGTATGGAATATATGTGTCAAACTCTTGCAGGTGCATAATTTGGAAACAAGAAAGTGGGATTCCCCCACATTACTGCCAACAATGCATGATCCTGTGCACATCACCCTGTTTGTTTGTGCCGTCAACTTAAGAGCCAAAATTGGGAGTGGATAAAAACAGTGACTTTAAGTGCCATTTGGAAAGTAAACGATCACTGGGTAATCCACGAGTTTTAGCTTTGGTAGAGGCACCATTTGCCAGACCCTTTTGGTGTACTTTTATGGCATGAACTACTGCGTAAAGGGAACGTCAGGAAGGGAGATTGAGTTCCACAGGATGTTGTTTGAAATGCGTTCTCCATGTATCCCGAGTCACATACACGTGCTTTTTTCTGTTTTTTCAGAACAAAGATAGTCCATGCCATATCTGACTATTCCAAACCTTTCAACTATTTCGGTAGAAAGAAGGATACCACTGTAGTGAAGGAGCCAAGTACCCCCACCTCAACCACCTCGCCCATACTACCTATATGTTGGGAACCAGAGTGCGAGACACGTGCAGCACCATTAAAACTAAAGATACCAAGGAGAATCCAGGAAGCAAAGTTCCCATTAAGAAAGCCATACTTACATACAAAACAGTATGATGGCCATTTGAATGAAATTCCAGAAGAAACAGGCCAGATGAATGGAAGAGAATGGTGACGTCACACATGAAGCAAGACTGACGTACATAGAATAGATGCAGAGACATGAGAATGCAGATATTCTATAAGGCATCAAGAACGTATCAAAGTTAAGTGACATCTTGGGCTCAAGATGAAGAAACCTATTCTACAGAAACGATGAAGATATCAAGTCATTTTATACGTGTACATATGCAAAGAAACGCAAGTAGACAACGTATTTTTGAGGCTGGCTTTATAATGAATAGATAGCAGCATGCGCCAACATATACATATATCAGATTAAGTAAAGAATGGATGTTTCCGCTACGTATTATAGCAGTGCTGGACAAGAAAGGAAGGCCTTTCCAATGTGTCACAGTTATAAAAGAAATTGAATTAACAGGAGTGAAACTCAGAAAGGAGAGACTGGATGTGCCCCAAGAAGCCAAGGTTGTAACAGACTGGAATGAACAGACATTGGATACAAATCTTGTGAAAGAACGAAACTCCTGTTCAGAAGGAATGGACAAAAACAAGGAAGACATCAGAGGTCTATTATAAAATAGTATTTTAAATACACTAGAGCTTAATTTTATGGTCTTCAGTCACGTGGAAGGATGAAGTTGGACAAACATGAGCACACCTACACATGGAGGCAGAGCGTGCCTTCACTCCCCTGAATTCTCCACAGCAAAGATCACTCCCAAGGACAAGTTCAAAGCCTTAATTGACAGCAGACCACGGAGGTGATGATATGCTAATTGCTGGGAAGCTGTGATTATGACCAGCTCACCAGCACCTGGAAGTCTAACCTGCGTGCTGCTAACGTAGGTGGAAAAGTACTGACAGAGGTTAGAGTGCCAACCAATTGTAGGGGGGCGTGTGATTAAGGGTCCTATAGTGTGTGTAACCAATAGGACGTCATGTATTTAGTGACGTTCATAGTGATCTGATTTGGGGGAGGGTTTAGTTGCCCCGCCTGATGTTAAGGAGCCTATTACTCTTAGACTAGTATGGAACGTATACTTAGATGTTCCCGGCAGTAGGTTAACCTCATGAATGACACATTTTTACAATAAAGATGTTTTTTCTGAAGCAAATTGAGAAACCATGCGCTGAGACGTCCGTTGAGGTCCGTTGTACTCCCAGTTTTAGAGAATTGATATTAAAACAGTTAACCTTTTTTGCCAACTACCCGAGTCGTTTTGATTATTTATGTTTGAGTAACTTCTGCATCCCGATTCATCTCCGGGGTATTGCTACCTCATCTTAAAGGGCTGGGCGGACCCATAGTTCACGTGGTAGCAGAGATGATGGTTAAAAATTAATCGAGATCGTAAGCTTTGCGGTCCCAGAAATATCGAACGTCCTCTGCCATTCGGCCGAAAACACGTGAAGCTCCCTGTAGATAGCAGAACCAGTTTGTTAATATTAGACTTGCAAGTACGGGTGTGATGGGTCCCCCGGTTTCCAAGAAATCCCCTCTCAACGCCTACAGGAAGCTGAGAAAATGGAAGGTTGAAGTGACTGATAAAGAGGCGTCGATCCAGAGAAACAGAAGTCAAAAAAGCAAATGGTGAGTAAAACTGAGTGAAGTGGCAAAATTGTGAATGGTTAGAAAGTGGACAAAGTGATAAAGGGAAAATGAGTAACGGAGGGAGGTCCGGGTGAAAACAACTCGACACAATGAGTGTCGAGTATTAAGTAATTGACTTGAGAAGAAGCCAAGCAATTAAGAAAAATCGTGAGGAAAGGTAGCCACGATAAGAGTGCGCCCAGTGTCCTGCGTCGTAAAAACATAACAGAAGGAACCGTATCTAGAGCACTATTTACGGGTGACGTAGACAACAGATTTGTTTAAAGACAATCCAAAGAGAACAGTTCACATCCCAATCGGGGTATTTTTAGGGGCAAGAAATGATAAGTCTTGAGGATAAGACTGAGATATATGTGACCAGATGGCAGGATGATAATACTGAGGGGAACAGTGGAAAACAGTGAAATATGTATTAACACATACGCCCCAAATCATGATACTGCTGCCCATTTTAGATCCTTATATACCAAGATAGGCCTGTATAGGGATTGTGTGCTGGCATGGGGAGGAGATTTTAACTGTATGCTGGACCCGGTGGTAGACAGGTCAGATGATAAATGTGCTCATCCAGCCCCTGCCACAAAAGCCTTAAACACATAGTAACACACATTTAAGTTGGCAGATGTATGGAGAAGAAGATATCCACAAGCCAAGGTATACCCCCATTACACAGATCCTACGAACCTCTATACAAGGCTAGATTACATGTTTGCAGGAGGAGAACTGCTGGGAGAGTTTACAGCGGCGGAATACAAAGCAAGGGTGCTTTCGGATCATGCTCCTTTAGTTGCTACGTGGCAGGTCCCCCTCCCCACCGAGCTAGAATTCCATGAAGGAGACTAGTGGAGGCACTCGGAGACACAGGGTTCCGAGAACATCTGCAGGAGGTAGTGAAGGAATATTTTGTGCATAACAAGGGCAGTGTGAAATCGGCAGGTACACTGTGGGAGGCCTTTAAAGTGGTGGTGAGGGGAGCGGCAATAGCAAAGTCAAAAGGAATACAAGATGTTATTACACAAGATTTGCAGGAAGTAGAGGGCAGGCCAGAGGACACCGCGCAAGCAGGAAAGAGGACACAGGAGATGACCTGCTACAGCAAGAAATGTCGGAAACACTGGGATAGGTTAAGTAACTTAAACTACAGGAAATAGATTGAGAGACAACATGCAGAAGGAGACAAGCCGGGGCGATTGTTGGCCTGGCTCTATAAAAGTGAGAGTAAACAGGAGATAGAGCAATTGAGGGAACGGATGGAGAGTTGTGTGAGACATGAAGGAGTGAATAAATGTTTTTATGACTATTATAAGCAATTGTATGAGGAAACCTCGGAGTGTGATGTGTCAGATACACTAGAAGCATTGTCGGAGATTAATCTGCCCAAACTAAATACATAAGAGAGAGACAGGATGGAAGTACCAATCACAATATAAGAATTGGAGTACGTGATTAAAGCACTACCGAGTGGCAAAGTCACGGGAGCGGACAGGCTTCCCAGTGAGTTCTATAAAGAATATAAGATGGACATATTGGCTCCGCTGCTAGACATGCTTAATGAAGCACTGGACACGGCAGACTGCCCGAATCATTTAGAGAGTCGATAATTGTCCCCTTCTTAAACCAAATAAGCCAGATACAGACTGTGGCTCGTATAGGCCTCTTTTGTTACTGAACCAAGATGAGAAGATTCTCACAGCAGTAATGGCACTAAAGCTCAAACCGGTTATCGCCAAGCTGATACACTCGGACCAGACAGGATACGTCCCGCACAGAAATATTACCATTAGTCTGCGAAGATTGCACCACGTAATAGATTGCACTCGAGGAGACACAAGACAATGCGTGGTGCCATCACTAGATGCAGTCAAGGCGCTTGACTCGGTCATATGGCCTTGGCTGGCATCAGTATTAGAATGGCTTGGTATGGGGACGACTTACATTAGAGGAGTGTGACTGTTGTACAACGAACCGATGGCCAGGATCAAAACGGGTGCAATCATCTCGGAACCATGGCAGTTAGGCAAAGGCCCAAGGCAAGGAAGACTGGTCTCCGATGCTCTTCATTTTAGCGTGGGAGCCACTGGCGGTCTATTTGCGGGAGGAATATTGAGGGGCGGGCATAGACACGCCGGGAGGGAGGCACTTGATCTCATTGTACGCAGATGATATGATCCTTTACTCGCAACGCCCATAGACAAATTTACAATACATACTAGATGTTATGGAGCAATATGCTGCTTTGTCAGGCATAACAATTAACCCACAGAAGTCGAGTCTGTTCCCATTAGGGGGACACGTCGGCAGACCCGAGCACACACTCCCGTTGCTGCCAATCAAATGGGAAATACACATTCCGGTACCTGGGGGTGAACATTTATCATGATCCCCAGACCGAGAGAGCAGTGCACAAAAGTGAAAACTCCAGGTCGTTCTGGTCCAGATTACCGTTATCCATGATGGGTCGGGCAGCACTGCTAAAGATGGTTGTGTTGCCGAGACTCCTTCATCACTTTGCAAATGTCCCGTTTGCGATAACGAGACAGTTTTTCAAAAAACTGCATAGTGTATGCAGGAGTTTCCTGTGGAATAACCTAAGGTGCAGGATGGCATTTTGGAAGCTTCAGAATTCGTATGAACAAGGGGATATAACATTGCCCAATTTTGAAATATATTTCATTGCTAGCCAGTTGAAATTTGTAGCCAAATGGCTGTCTGATGAACAAACAAATGAATCGTGGCTGTTGCAAGCAACAAGTACCCGTTTTTTTCAGAACAAAGTAATATGGTTAACCGAACCCTGCATGACCTGCTCGCCCACGTTGTTGCGACTGGGGTGTGTAAGGTGGCACAGAGCCTGTCAATTGATGGGCAACGTCACACCGTATTCTCAGCCGATCCCGCTGGTAGCGACAGAAGGGGGTTGACGAGCAACTGAGGTTGAACGTGCAAAGGTTTTGGGAACCTAAGGGGGTGGTGACGGTGGAGGATGTGATAAAGGAGGGTTTGCCTAAGGAGTTTGGGGAAATGACGAGGGAAACGCTCCAGGGACAGCACCTCACATTCTCGCCTACTAAGGAACCTCATGCGCAGATGGCCGGAGACCGAGGCACCATTGCAATTAGACAAGACGATGAGACATTTTATGAAGTCTCACGGATATACGAGTTACTAATATAAGTGGGGAAGGAGTTGGGACAGACTAAGCAGAATTGGGAGGTAGACCTGCAAGAACCAATGTCAGAAGCGGTGTGGAATAGAGCTAAGGTGTACCACAAAAAGGGGTCTAGAAATGCAAGGCTCCAACAGATTCAGTTATATGTAATCCACAGACCCACAGAACATAACCTAACTCCGAACAAAATAGCAAAGTTCGGCCAAGCAGCAATACAATCATGCCCGAAGTGCGGAGAGGTTAATGCAGACTTGGTCCACATGTTCTGGGCTTGCACAGCGATTGGTAGATTCTGGGAGGCGGTGGCACAAATATTGACAAAGGCAGATATCACCCTGGAAATCGGATTACCCCTCCCCCGGCCTGCTTGCTAGGGGGCTTAACAAGGCCCAAGAGAGCTAAACATGCGAGTAAGCTGAATGATCTTGCATATATTCTGGCAAAACGTAGGATAGCGATGTGAAGGAAAGCCCAGACGAGGCCTTTGGTGGAGGGACCTTCTGCAATGGGCGAATGCAGAAACGGTAGTGTGGCAAGAAGCAGTAGATAGGAGCGTAGAACGAGAGGGGGAGGGGGTAGAAGCCTGGAGGCAGTTGATTGTGGATTTGGCCACTTCTGCACAGGAAAGTAGAGAGTCATTGAACATTCCTGCACAAGAGGGAGCGGACACGGGGGTAACCGGGGAGGAGTAAGGGACCAGTAAGGTAACCACCAAACAGAGTGGGTGTCTCCACCATCATTCACAGAGAAGATACATCTTACCCCTTGAGGTACAAGTTTGTTCCCTCTACAACGCATTCAATGCCCCACAGATATCTGTACTCTTGATGGATTATCTTGCTTACCCCTTGCACTGGATAAGTCTTTGATAGAGATTCCCGGACCACCTTTAATGCCATCACATGTCCTGATGAAGGCCTGCTCACATAGCTGCACTGCACAGCTCCTTTAGGCCGAAACACTGTTGTGTCGACGATATCACCATTCAAACAATGCATATTGGAAGCATTGTTCATGTGTCTTTTGTATATATGTCCATTGATGTGGGTTTATGTTTACTCCTGTGACTGCATAATTGAAATGATTGACCAATAATAGCAGTTCATTTATATTTATTTTTGTTGTTATTTCATTGAGATCCAGTCGTTTTCACTGGATCATACTCATTTGTATTGTTGTGTCTCAATATCCCTGGGTGCTCTATCCCCACGAATACTATCCAGATGTTATTAAAATACATTTTGTGAAAAAATGAATGCAGTGTCAAATGACTGTCATTCCCGTTATCATATTGGAACTGTATGACCTCTCACCCTGAAATTTTGGTTTTGTTTATTTAAGAATTCCCACCTGGGTTTTTCAGGGCCCTGCCAGGTGCCCTATTTCCGATCTACACATTAATATACATACATAATTCATTACAGGTCACAACTGGCCTGAAACCTCTTAACCCCAATTGTAATTTGAATGGTTTGCATGGATATGTCAAATGACATGAAGAAAGCAGAATAAACAGGTTCCTTTGAACTGGCAATAACTATCTCATCCACCCCAACTTTACCGGAATCCCGGAACACTCCAATCTAAAGGACTACCATTTCAGCAGGCACGGCACATCCTGAGAATACAACCAAAGCCCTTGGGTGTCGGTCACTCTGTCCTCGAGCATTACTTCTCCCCATGTTTATTGGTCAAAACAAATTGCTGAAACCTTTCAGCAAGCTCCCATGCACTTAATAGATTAGACCTGCTTTCGCAATACTGTCAGACCATAAAGACCCTGGCTGGATGGTTAGCGGAGCTCATCATCTGCGAAGGTCGTAGTTACGCATTTACCCTTCCGCTGGCCTCTGAATATCTGCAAAACCAGTTTCTCAAAGTCACTTAAAATTTATTGTGTGAAAACCCTGATTGACTAGTTGAATCCATTTATAAAAAATCCCACTACATGTAGATTAAGTATTCCCTATGTATGTAGATCAGTGTGCATGCGCGTTTAATACATGTATTCTCCTTTACAGTGGGCCTTCTGTGACAAGTCCCCTTCTTTGCATGCACATTGCAAAACTCCCTGTCAGTTTGCAGGCACTTCGTAGTACACCATAACTGGATCATATTTTACATTTTATTTTGGCGGTTTTGGCATTTGTCTTTCTACTCGCATGCAAGTCTAATATATATCAATCTGAACACAAAATAGACACTAACATATCCCATTCACATTTAATTACACTGTTAGCAATATGTATTTTCATTGTAAGCTTTGCAAGTGTTGAACATAAATTCTCTTCTGAAACAGATACCTGCAAACATGTTTTAAATCGCATTAGCCTGAAAAAAAAAACACACAATGTCTAGGTCACACCTGCTCTGAGAGCACGTACAAAGTGTTAAATAAGGCAGGAGCAGCACTAGAAGGAAATGCGAGACTCAGGCTGCAGTTCAATTCTAGCTGTTGTAATGTAATCTATGTTGTAAATTGTATATATACTCCCTTTATGAATGGAAGGGGGCAGAGAAAGGGCACAGACAGCGTCCTTACACCACCCGAGTAAAGCTGCAGCAGACAAAATAACCAGTCTTTCTCCTAGCGGTTTAAAAATCAACACTCTCTCCTAGTCTTTCATGGTGTCTTGATATTATCTAAAGGAAAATAGAAGTATTATTTTTTATTTAACAACTGCATACATACGAAATTGCTACATCGCACCCATTTCGCCACACCCCAGTCACAAATATGGTGCATGCAACATGAGCCCCTCTTCATCGTTTGGACCTTTCCCGACCACCCCAAATCTCCCCTGTCTGCATAGGCATGAATCGTTGTGTGCACAAAACACTGCGCACGGAGGGCAAAAGCAACTATGAGGACCTTGCTGGTAGACCGAGAGAAGGGAGCGACGACTGGTAGCTGGTGGCACACTGGTGTTGGAAGCGCGAATGGCCAGAGGGGCACCAGTGTTGAGGATCAGAGCAGATGGGAGCTCCTTCCTCCATGGCTTGATTTTATGCTGCATCTTAACATTCATAACAGATCAAAAGGGTTTTCTGGTGGGTAGTAATATTAAGGGGTGGAAAATAATGAGAAGCTCATGGGGGGCGGGGGAAGGTGTTCCCACCCCTCCCCCAAATGACTTTTTACCCCAGTATGCTAGTCATATTTTACTCTAGATATCATCTACATTCTCTGTGACCATGATCATTCCGAGGTCAGAGTTTTGTTTTCACGTGCCAGGTACCAGACTGCTCGTTTTGCATTGCATAGCTTTCTACACCCCCAGAAGCATTTTGGAATGAAAATGCATTCATTTTTACATACAAAGTTTACTTAAATTACAAAATCGAACTAGGTTTCCCCCCCATTTTCTTTTTACTGCACTCTTCATACAGGAATATTATGGCTTGCATAGCAAATACCCACATGTGAAGGCAGCAGCACAGTATCTTGCTGCGTCGTGGACCTTGGTAGAGTGAGGGTTCCACAAGAATGGAACAGTGAAGTGGCAGTTGATAGAGGGCAGCGAGGCTGGTCCCAGCAGGGCCCCCCCATTAGTTATCCTTGTAACTATGTATTTTCCGAATAAAAGCACACATCATTACTTACCCTCAATATAGGTTTGTGCAGAGTCATTACAGACTGGTGATGAGCGAAGACCCACTGCTGGGAGCCCCGATCCAGTCAGCAGTTTCCCACGATTCAGATAACGCTCATTTCTCCTTGAAGAGAAGTTCTGCATCGGCCCAGAGATCGAAGGGCATGGGAGCGTCCTCGTACAAGGCCTACTTCAGTCCTGACCCTCTAAGTGTGCCACAGTGTGAGGAAAGTCTGCCTCTGGTTGTGTCCGTTGTGCGGACAGCACCGCATGTTTAATAATTTATTGTGATACGGTCGGGAAACAGCCTTTGGCTCTCCGAGTGAGCACTGCTCTCTGAAACACTTCACGTTGTACGCAAGACTCAGTGGGAGTTGCCCCCACACACGTGTCTCTCGGCTGAGGCTTACATTGGAAACTGGTTAGAGGAAAGGACATACTGAAGAACAGAGCAGCCTTCACACTGATCATCTTCGTCCCCGTACCGGTTCACGTATCAGAAGTGCAAGATTGTTTCCCAGTGAACACTAGATTTTCCAGCCACTAACTCTGCAAGTAAACTTCAGTCAATTAACTATTATACTGGCAAACAGAGGCCACAGAGAATGAAATATCACCCACCAGCACCGCTGAGCCAGCAACTACGGTGTCTTTGAGGGGTGCTGGAGACATGGCTCTCAGAGTTTCGCCACTGCCCTTCTTTTTACCAGAAGTTGGAGAACCCGCTGTGCCATGGAAAAGGTGGATAAAATCCTGCAAACATTACGCTAACGTGGTGTAAATTATAGCGTGGAGAGGAGGAAATCGCCCCTCCTACATTGCCTCAGCTCTGCAGGGCAGGAACAATTTGAGGATTTGCTGTATCTGCCTGTGGGGGAAAGTGCAGACCTGAAGGAGTATGAAAAATCTATCAAGAAGATTGAAAATCACTGAGAGAAAAAGTAAGTACCATGAATTCGGGAAATAGGAAGAGGCAGAGAGCATAGAACAGTATATTATAGCACTAAGAAAAATGGCAATGACAGGTACATTTAATCAACAATTGGATGAGAGTTTTTAAGAGACCAAGATATGTTGGAGAGCAGTAGCAGCAAAGTTAGGGAGAAACTATGGTCAGAGGATGATCCACCCATTGATACTGTCCTACGTATTGCGAAAGAGGCAGAACATACCAAACAATGTGTCAAGGTGCTGAAAACCAGATTGAGGGAATCAAGTGCGAAATCCAAAATTTCCAAACAGGTGACCATTTCTCCGACAGACGCAATTGCCACAGTGGCCAGTAGTAGCTCTACCGACAGGAAGAAACACTCAAATGAAAGAACGTACAGAGGCAGAAGGAACTTTAAAGGCAGAGGAAGGTTTATCTCATGCGGAAGAGGTCCTGGTGACATGAGGAGATGCTTCAGGTGTTATAAAGCATCTCACTGGGAGAATGATCCAGAATGCCCTGCCCGAGCATCATTTGCAGGATCTGCAAAGGGAAATGACACTTGGCGAGATGCTGCCAAGTTGAAAAAAACACCAGTTGGATTGGCAGTGATCACAGCGAGGCAAGCAGGAGGAGTGTGTCCATTTGATAATGGATAAAGATGACATTTGATAACGGATAAAGACGAAGAGGTAAATAAGACCGAAGGCGACCGTCCTTGTGAATGGAGTTTCTACGTTGATGATGATTGACTCAGGTTCCAAGTACAAGTTGATGCCAAAGAAATTCTGAGAGGGCATGGGACCAGAGTATCTCAATGAAGTTGACATTTGTCCATGGGTATATGGGGGAGCTACCCCAGATTTAGTAGGTTGGTTCAATGCAACCCTTAGTTTCGAAGGATGAAATACTTCTGGAAAGGTTTATGTTTCAAGGAAAGGAGCCACACCACTACTTAGTTGGACAACAAAATAAGCTATCGGTCAAACTTGATCCTAATGCAGAGGATGCAGTCCCGTCAGTGGGAGGTACATTAGTAGGAACAAACGTAGTACAGGAAATCTTCCAGGACAAAGTTGGATGTTTACAGGGGTTTGTTAACCAGATCAGACTGGAGGATGACTGTACACCAGCGGCACAAAGAATGCAGAACATTTCCCTCTCAATTACAGATGAAGTCAAATTGGAATTGAAGAAGTTGGTGGAACAGGACATAATTGAGAGCATTGATGCCTCCGAGTGAGTCTCTCCATTGGTTGTAGTGAGGAAACGTCTGGGAAGATACAGATGTGTGTGAGCATGAGAGAACTGAACAAATGTATTGTACCGGAAAGACATCCGCTGCCCAACATCCAAGAGATCGCCATCATGGGACCAGCAAGTTTCATCTCTACGTTAGATCTCACTTCAGCCTATCAACAGGTGAAACTTCATAAGAAGCCCAGACATTTAACGGCGTTCATAACTTCCGAGGGGCTTTTCAGTGAAGGTGAATGCCCTTTGGACATCTGCGAAGCATCATTTTTTCAGAAGATGGTGTATCGGATAATCAATGGCAATCCAGGAGTGCTTTTCTTCCAAGATTACATAATTGTCTAGGCAAGACAATCTCGAAACACACAATGAGAGATTTGAGGGTGTGTATAAAAAAAATGACAGAAAGCTGGAATTACCCTCAGTAGAGGGAAGTGCAAAATTAACAGGAGTGAGATTGAATACCTGGGACATGTTATATCAAAGGAAGGTATTTGCCCCAAGTAGAAATTAGCGAATGCTGTAGAAGGGATGCCTGAACCAACCAACCACTAATTCCATTCCCCCTCCCTTCTGCACTTGCACGTTCGCAAGGCATAGTAGGTTCATCCAAACCCTACTGTATTTCATATTTCTTTTGCTTATGTATTTTAATTGTTTCTCATCCATCTCAGGAGGATAGCTCAAGGGCAACGTGCTCGCCTTGGAAGCAAGACGACACAGAGCACCACAGGTTCGATCCCCGGGTCCATGCTTAGAAAGCTCTGGGTATTAAGCGCATTATAAATAACCATTCATATGATATCATATCCACTTGTCCCCTCCCTGTTGCCCTGTGGGCACTTTCAAACAGTATTTACTTCCTATATAAGCATCTAACAAAGCAAACAAATGCATGAATAAAATAAATCAGTTCTGAACATTCTTGGGAACAGCTGAATACTATTCGTAATTTAACAATTTTGCCACTCACACTGCTAATGAGGGAGCTTCTCAAGAGCAAAGGAGGATTCATAAGGAAGGATGCCTGGAAGGAAGAGTTTGCACTCATAAAAGATGCCTTAGCTAAAGCCCCCCCAACCCATGTTGCAGAATTATAATAGAGGAAGAGCTACAGTCATCACGACCGATGCTAGCAACATGGCCCAGCCGGAAGGTGGTACAGAGTATTTAATCACCTTTGCCTCATGACTTTTGAAAGGAGAAGAGAAAAACGATGCCACCATTGAAAATGATGCTTTGGCTGTCAAGTGGGATGCTGAAAAGTTACGAAATTACGTGTGGGGCACAAGATTTGAGTTTCACTCAGATCATAAACCCTTAGTTGAAATTACGTAGAAAGGGTTGGATAAGGGGTCTGGCAGGATCAGGAGATGGGTCTCGCGTCTCCAGGAAAAGGATTGCATCATTAGATACATCCCAGGAGTAGAGTACCATTCTGTCGTCTGTCAAGGATGTCCTCTAGTGTAACCTCAGGAAGAGTGGCGAATTTCTGGAATAGTTATGTGGTAGAGAGGGCTATCCCAGAGCATAGTGACCGATAATGGGACTCCAAAAGGAATTTGGGGGGGGGGGGGGGGGGGGGACTATTGCTGCATGCATTCCAAAACACGAAACGAGTGCCATCTACCACCCTCAGACGAATGGGGCAGTGGAGTTCTTTAACAGGGTTCTGAAAGAAGCAATCAGGTGGGCATTGACGAATGGACGCAATTAGAAAGTTGCTGTCCGAGAGGCTAAGAGAGTTCAAAGGTTCACCCCACCCAACACCACTGGCATTTTCCCACTCTAACTCAGCAGGGGGAGGAAAGTCAACACGAAACTCTTTTCCCCCCATGAATGGGTCATCCATTTTCTCCTCTGATAAGGCAGGGACAGGTCAGAGAATATTGAAAGAAGCCGGGAGAGGGAGAAGAGAGACTGACTCCGTGTACCGGGGACACAGTGAGGATCAAGCTGCCTCTGGCCCTTTGGGTTGGGGCATGTAAGTGGTTAGATCCTATCAAAGTAAAGGAGGTGTTCATGTTTGCGGTTAAGACTGAAGCTAATAGGGTGTCGAATTTGGAACGTGTGATGGTTTAGGTTTCTTGCAAGGCGCCACAACTGGAGGGTCGTCCTGCGGAAGAAGGGGAAGTGGATTGTGCATCCCAACCGCTCAGGGTGTTACAGTCACGGAGCAGACTAGTTCGAGGATTGGAAGGAACTGCCGCAGACCTACTTACCTCAAAGACCATCTTCAATAAGTCCATGGTTCTTGTTTTTAGTTCCTATGGAAAATCTCGAAGAATAGGGGATGTGTAGGGTTGGCTTACTAGAGAGCCGATCCTGCTGCCTCGTGAACCCTGCTAGAAGGAAGGTTCCAAGGTTGGAACGGTGAAGTGACGGCTGAGATAGGGCAGCGAGACTGGTGCCAGCAGGGGCTCCCATTAGTTATCCTTTTAACTATGTATTTTCCTAATAAAAGCACACGTCATTACTTACCCAAATATAAGTGTGTGCACAGTCATTACAGCCAAGCATAAAAAGTCATTTGCCTCCTCGTTGCCACTTGCACACTGCAGAGCATTTCTTACTCGCCAAGAGTGTATTGCTAACACTGTGTGCACATTTTGAGGTCCGCTTTATCCGAGGCCATTCAGGAGCAAACCATAGCACCTGCAAAGAGCTAAGGAACAGGGCTGCCGGTGATGAATGGTTTAGACGTGAACTAGCACCCTTCAATTTCAACCCCTTCAAAATATTTACTTTTAGAACGAGGAATAAACCTTTCTTGCTACTCCTTACGTCCAAAGTTGTTCCTATTAATTATGCGATAGAAAGTCTTTCATGTAAGAATATACATCCGAATTTTTCAGTGCGTGTAACCTGAGGGGAAGAGGTAGGCTCATTTGTGCCTCCAGGATTCACAGCAAGTTTTGTCTTAAAGACGTACTTTTTCTATTGTTGACTTTTGTTCTATGCAAGAATGTCTCAATTAGTGTCTTTCATTTGCAAATTTTTGGACCAGCAAAATAAGTGAACATCAAGAGTTTTCACTTAGTTGGTTTAGAAATTCTCCAGCAAACACTTTGTCTGACTGCATTATATTATATTCCAGCAAATGTGTGGCCTAGGTCCCCCACCCAAACAAGCAGTTTGGTGAAAATATGTAAACTCGTTCAAATGTTAGGCAAAGGAATAAAAATATTTTTTTCGGCCTACTCCCATTTCCACTGAGAAAAAGGTGCTTCCGTTTAACATGTGGACCACCAAAATCCACATTTACGGATTTGCGGCAAGTAAAAAACAAATTGGGCACATAGCGTCACATATCTTACTCTTTTTTGGTGTTGTGCAAAACAGTGCAGGGGTTTTCTTTTTTTTAAATTGACAGACGTGGGAGCACCTCCGATCCCAAAAAACATATATTTATTTCCCCATGGTGCAGTGCAGCGGCTTTTCAGAAATTAATAGCCACCGTTTTTCCGGCTCAATCTGAGCAATTCAGGCAATAAACCTGTGGGAAGTCGAAAAAGTACAAAAAAAAGTATACTTGGAGGACGGAAAGAGGTGGTTTCAAATCCAGGTTGGGGTCAGGGGCCCAAATAGTTAGGTGGCCCCTTTTCAGTCAGAACATTTTCCTCTTTCCAAGGGAGCACAGGACAAAGCAGCAGGAAAAAAAAATCAGAAAATAGCAGCAGAAATTGAATAATAGGACAGTGTCAGGAGGGATGTATAGTGTGTGGGGGAACCCAAAAAAGAGGGGGTGCACAAGGATGGCAGCAGCTGGGATGGGAACACAATGTTTGCTCATTACAGCGGTAATCATAAAATGCTACATTACCATTGAAACTATTGCAGCAACACAAGGCGCCGTTGTGGTGATCACAGGCATATTACGGTGGGAAGTTGTTTGGGGAAACGACCACAAAAATGAAAGAGGGGCAGAACTGCCAAAGTGTCTTGCCCAATTTGGGAAACCGGGATTGTGGCCACAGCCGAAGGCCATGGTGGGTGGGATCTGGGACACAGCCGTAAACTTGTCTTTTAGCTTAATTGTGGAAATGTGGCCACTGGACTAGGTTGGTGGGCCCAGGTTGTTTACTCTTGAGTGGGAGCGGGATCAAAGCCTCAGCTCGTGGCCACTGGCCATGGCCTTTTATCCTAATTGTTGCAGAGCATACAGTGGCCACGTCCGAAAACCATAGCCCTGAATAAAATTTAGCATAACAAAACACCTGGAATACAGTAAAAAAAAAAAAAAACGTTGAGTTAATTAAGGTGATCCAATCCATTGCATCAAAAACCATGAATTTGAGGTGATGTGGGAGGTGGTGACAATCTGAACCCGGCCCCACCTCACATTGCAAAGCCCATGAGTACATACATGAGATGACAGCAGGGAACTACAATGCCATCAAAAATTACATCATGACGGACATCTACACAGTAATGGTTGTCATCAACTATCACAACTATCACACCGCCACATTTCACGGGCTTTGTTGCAATGTATTGCATCATCTTAACTCCGTCTTAACTACATCTTTTCCTCTCTTCCTAAATATTCTGTACGTTTATGAGCAAACCAGGTATGGCATAACGTACTTCATGTTCTTACTTTAGCAAAGGGAACTTACATTTGTAATGTATACTTGGAACATAAGTAGTCCATTTTTCAATAGTGTCCGAAAATTTCTTAAAATAAAAAATGGAGGAAAAAACCTGCCCCCACGACTTAAAAACGTCCAGTATGATTACACCAATACAGTTGGGTTCTATTCTATTTAGCCCAACTATTTCACTCAGTAGATGACTTAACATAAGTGGAATACGGCATCACCTTCCAAAGAGCGCCAAATAAAGACATGTGGGTATGAAATAAATAGGAACATTCTCAACCAACCATGAAATTTCACATGACCATAAATATATGACAGACCAACCAAGAAGACAAAAACATGTTGGCGCCCAACAAGCATGGTCAGACCATAAACAGTGTCATGCTTATTTTATTTGAATTCTTGTTCCGTGCTGGCACTACCCAGAATGTCTTGGTGGCAGTGCACCTTACAAGGATGAAGCGTTAAAAAGGTGGGAGGTCAATAAGAATGTACTAACTGTTTTCAGGATAGGATAGACAAGTAGTAGCAGGGGGTTATGTGTGGGGAAACGGATATGATTTCAAGCTCCTTTGCACTATGGTTGCCAATCATTAATCGCTCTCACATCAGAGAAAACCTAATTTAGGTCTAAAGCGTACCTCACAGCTAAGTGAATAAAAAAAATGCAAGTAATCGAATGATTTTAGAATAGAGGCCGCTGAACTGCTTGAAAGAAATAGTTCCATGTTAATTTAAACTATTTTAAAAGGTAAAGTAAAAACGTAGATGATGTGATGGAAATCCTAGGATAGGGTGGATTGCGAACTTTTGTATCTCAATATTCTCCGTCAACTCTGGTTAAAACGGGATTCAAATTTATGAGACGTAATGAAATGCAAAAGTGAGGAGATGCACAAAATGCGAGCTCAGGATAAGTAATCACTTATGAAAAGTATTTTTTTTTCACACCATATGGTCTTTATTGACATTTTCACAGCCCAAGTCACAATATTTATTTGATGAGAAGTAAACCCTTCTGTGTTCATTAAGAAATGCATCAATAAAGCATAGAAGCTTAGATTTCATACTGTTTAGATGTCACTAATCAAAGCAACGTCAAGAACACCACAAAATAAATACGAGCTTTACAAATACATATAAGACAGAATTCAAATCTGTTCCTTGGGCAATATTTATGTGGAATAAATGGTCTCTTACTTTCAATTCAATATGCATTTCAATGAATATCCAAACGATTGTGACTAAGGACTCTAGGCCAACTCCAGGCAGACAGCATGGCATAGGCTGCTGGTCACATGACCAGGCCCCGCTACTTAGTTGCTCCCCCTGTCACCCATTTAATCAGTACTCCTTATGCGTCCTCATCACCAGCGTCCTCAGCAAAAGATGTGCGAAGACAAGAGCCTCAGCCTGTTTGGGCCTGATGGGGCCAATGGCCTGACACACTATCCTGCATTTCACCTAAAAAACCAATCGCTACTACTGCTACTCACCAAAAGACATCACCAGGTGTCTCCTCCCTCCACAGCCCATCCCCACTCTCACTAGGAGTCTAATGGCCAAGTGCCCAGGCCAGCCCCAGCAAGCTACCCTAGAGAACCTCATCAATATTGCCCTTGCCCCCATGCAACACGCATGGAGCACAAGCTCACATGCCTGCCGATTCCCTCTATTGCACAAGGAATTCATCACCTACCACCTCATCTACAGACCACCTCACACTAGGGACCCTTTCATTGCAGACAACTCCAATTTACTCTCCTCTGCCAAATTAGCATTGTCAAATAATGTATTTCTCTGTGATTTTAACGTCCTAGAGTCAGTCTGACAAGCACACTCGAAGCACACTTTTCGCACTGATCGCTTCCACGGACATTCAGCAAATTGTGCACTCCCCTACGCAAAACAAAGACAACACCCTATGCTTAGTATCTTCACATCATCCCCAGCATCACTTGTGCAGAACCTATCCCACTTGACTGGTCTAACCACGCCACTATCCCATTATCAGTCACCCACTAGACTACAGCTCACAAAGGTCAGACTAAACACCCCCTCACTCAACGCTATTCATTCAAAACCTTCCTGAGCGAGAAGCAAACTTTGCAGACTTCCCCACGACAGGGAATGCCTCGGGCCTCCTGGAATTCAGCAACTCTGCTATAAAACTGCTGGCCACTCATGCCACACTTAAATCCAGCCAGGCTAAGACCAAATCATATCCCCCATAGTACATCCCAGAGCTAGCCTCCAACAAATGCTCAAGCCCTAGAGAAATGGTGGTGCAAAAACAATAACTTGAGAGAACTCGCAAACCTCAAAATTCTGCTTGCAAACTGTAGGATTCCGATTATCAAGGCCAAAGCTGCTTACTACTCCACCACCATTGTGGCAACCTCTAACAGGAACAAAGTAATTTTTGAAGTAGTAAAGCATTGTACCAAACCCTCACCCGACCCAGAGGTACCAGCAACTCTGGAAAATGCAACAGAATCAACACATTATTTATTGAAAAAAGACAAAATCTGAGAGACCATTGAATCTGCCTCTCGCAGCATTTGCATCCCCTGCACCCCGGCATGCACACTGCCCCTCTGTACCAAAGTCTCTCCTCTCTTTTCCCCGGATCTCTTAAAAATGATTGCCTTCCTCAAACCTACTTCTTACTCTGATGCTCTAATTCTGGCCTCTGTCATTAAACTATTGACGGGTCCACGCTCAATGTGGTCCTCAGCATCATCAATGCCTCCCTCGAAGAAGGGTAATTCCCTGACACCCTAATTCGACATCTTTTGGAAAAAAAAAGAACCCTAGATCCAGAATACCTGGCCAACTACAGGTCCATTACGAACCTCCTGTTTATTGCCAGAATCGAAAAACTCCACCTTCTAAATGACCATCAGTCAGGGATCCACCTAAAGTGTAGCATCCTCTGGCTGGTGGATGATGCTCTCCAAATCATGTATGAGGGCGGCTCCTGCCTCCTCGTCCTCCTGGACTGCTCGGCTGCATTAGACACCATCAACCACCGAATCCTTCTCTTCCTCCTTGCTGAAAGAATGAGATTTTCTGGCACTGAACTGAATTGGTTTAACCTCCTACCTTTCAGGCAGACGCCAGGCTGTCCAGAAGAACCTGTTGCGTTCTAACCAGCTCCAGGTCCCCTGCAGAGTCCCCCAAGGCCTCATCCTCTCACCAATCTTTTGTAACCTTTACATGGAGCTTCTAGGCACTTCTTCAAAGATCCCAATATATCCATCCACCAATACGCAGATGATGCTCGGTTGTCCTTACTCATGTATATGTAGATCGTTCGTCTCTGCGATTACCTAGCCATCATCCAGTCCTGGATATCGACTGCCTACCTCAAACTGAACCCACCCAAGACTAAATTCGTCCTCATCGGTCCGCCCACTAAACAACTTTTCTACTGAGTCATGATCACGGCCTACTCCTACTCAGAGGCCTACTCCTCAGCAAAGGGCGCATCAATTGGAGGAGGCATTATTTTAGAGGTTCCAGAAGCCGATACATTCAGACCCTATGAAGGAGTATTTCAAAAGGCATCTTTAGAGAGATAATGCTCTTCCAAGGATCCCAAATCCGCCTCTGGTGGAACCCTAACCTTCGCCACCACCCCTGTAACCCGGCGCCTCCTCAGATTCAGGAACAAGCTCCTCTGTCGCCACCTGACTTGCAGACTCCAGCAGATCAAGACCTCATGGAGGTGGGGGAAAGAAATCCCACCATCGTTGACAGCTTTTCACGACAGGCTCATGTGCCTTATGGGTTTTCTTGAAATCCTGGTCCCATGGCACCCCTTTAGGAGGATGGGGTGCTGGCAGGGGCAAAGTCAATCAAGAGGTCTGACAGAACAGGGATTGGACTGCACAAGGACATGCTAGCGGAGGCAAATACAATCTGGAGTAAACCTTTCAGTCACTCCGACAAATAAGAAAATCGACCTCCGTTAGACTTTTGCAGAGCGAAGAGATCGTAACTTGGGCGATGTTTGCAAAGCCGGCATCTATGTTGTCCTCTTCTGCATCACAGGTGTTCAGCAAGGAGGATTGTGTCCTTGAGGGCATGGGCAAAAATGTATTTGCAAACTCTACTGTGGAGCTCAGGCAATTCAACGCCACAGAACTACTCACAGCCACGAATCAACAGCTACAGAAAGCTCTCACAGAGTTTGAGAAGTTCATTTCTCAGGATGGCTTGGACGAGTTCAATGCCAGTCTGGCAGATGCTACAATGGTCACGCGAAGGGCCTCCTCGAAGCGGCTGCCTACCATGTCGACACATCAGCCAGGGTATGACGTTGGGCACAGACACCTGCAGGCAGGTGTGGCTGCAAGCTACAAAATTCACAAAGGAGGTGCACGATAACGTGCTTGATCTCCTATTGGAGGGTGTGGATCTATTCCACAGCTCGACAGACAACGAGCTGTCTAAAAAGAAAGCCAGTATGGCAAAGTCGTTGTCTGCGCTAACAAAGTCAGCCCCTTCCAAATAAGTCTTTTTCTGGATTCAGGGGATTGCAGGAGCGAAATGCGAGACTGTAGGACAGATCGCCCAGTATGCAGCGGAAGAAGTGGCAGAAAGCTACCAGGGTTTATTCTCCCACCAAGCTGCCTCGACCAGCTCTTCCACTGACAAGACAACCAAATGATGGCTTTGTTCGGTCCCATAGGACTCCGGTGTGCAAGGTGTGGGGGGGATAGTGAGGGGGTCTCCTTCCACTGGAAGCCTAGAAGACCATAACCAAAAACTCATGGGGGTGCAATCCGTGATCAGCAGGGGCTTCAGGCTCCCTCTTCCCATTGAAGCAGGCTGGGTCTCCTCACTTGGGGCAGAGTTTTCCAAGCTCCTAGAAATGGGGGCGATTGGGTTCCAGCCCCAGAAATTGGACAGGGCTTCTATTCCCATCTGTTCACAGTGCCAAAGTCCAACCAGGTAGGCCTGCGCACCATTCTGGACCTTGCAGACTTCAAGGACTTCCTCCCACTTAAAAAAAATAAATGATCATCATATTGCAGTTCCGGTCGGCCTTGCAGCAGGAGGGTGGGATCTGTGCAGTGGACCTTAGCTGCATATTCCTATATAGACCCCTCATCGGAAAGATTTTAGATTCTTGGTGGGGGAGCACCATTTTCAGTTTTGAGTCCTCCCTTTTGGTCTCAAATCAGCACCTACAGTATTCACAAAAATGATGGGTGCTGTGACCTCCTTCCTACGTCTCCAGGGTATTTAGGTCTACCCATACCTGAATGACTGGCTGGTAAGGGGGCCGTCTCGGAAGAAAGTGAACTCTCACTTTCATTCCTCCTGGACTTACTTTATGACCTAGGTCTTTCAGTCAACTGGAAGAAGTCAAACCTGATACTGTGGCAACGCTTGGTCTTCATAATGGCAATGCTTGGTCTTCATAGGCTTCCTATGGGACAATCAGGAGGCCAAGGTCTTCCCGACAGCAGAGAGGGTAGCGGATATTCAGGAAGCCTGCTCCCAGTTTCTTTCTTCCAGCACCGCCACAGCATGGTGGTTTCAAAGGCTGTTGGGGATGATGGCCTCCTGCATCCAGGCGGTCCTGCTAACAAAATTGAAAATGAGGAGGACTCAGCTGATGCCAAGACTCACCTGGTTGCAGGGGGGTGGATCATCAGACGCAGGTGATTCACATTCCTCAGTACTTGACTCAGGACCTCCAGCCAGGTTCTGGTTTTCGGATCCAGTCAACCTGACCTGACCAAGCAGGCGCCAGTATCTCAACCACTTCACCGTGACTTACTGTCATTGAAGGAGGGCAGGATTATCCACCCCTGACCTCCCCTAGCCCCACAATTGTTGAACTGACAGCATGGTTCCTGAGGTCAGATCCCTAGGTCACATGGGGCTCTCAGACGGTAACATAGAAATCTTACAGACGGCACGGAAGGGTTCTGCCAGGTGCAATTCAAGAGTAAGTGGCTAAGATTCTGCCACTGGTCATTGGAGAAACACAAGAAACATCCATCTGCCTCTTTGGATGATGAACTATCCTTTATTTCTTACTTGCCGTAGTCGGGCAATAAGCTCCACACCTGCAGAATTGTCAGCACTGGGTGCCTATCAGAATTCCAAGCCCGATGTGTGGTCTTGCCCCTTCTGTAATGGCTTGGCAGGCGAAGAACGATGGTCTGGAGGGTTGCCTAGAGCAATGCCAGTGGTTATGATATGGCATTTGTAACGCGCCTATACACAAGTGTTTCAAGGCGCGACAAGGCAAGGGGTTGGGGGTGGAACAAGGGGAGACGGACAACGATCCTACTAGGCCAGGTGTCATTCAGATCGCGCAAGTGCAAGGGTAAAGGGGAAGGGAAAAGTGCAAGGGGCGAGGGGAAAGTGCAGTACATGGTTAGTAGAATACAAGATAAATAATAGGGCCAGCTGGTGGCAAGTGCAAGGTAAGTGCCGGGAGGAGGGGCTGTAGGATACAGAGACAGTCCCGTAGTGCAGGTAGGCAGTGCAGGGAAGAGTGGCTGGGCCAAGGACCGAGATCGGTGAGTGGCCAAGTTGTAGAGTCCTTGAAGTCTGCAAGGTCCTTGGGAGGAAGTCCTTGAAGTCTGCAAGGTCCAGAATGGTGCGCAGGCCTACCTGGTTGGACTTTGGCACTGTGAACAGATGGGAATAGGTTCAGTGATTTTAGCAGGGGAGAGAGGGAGAGAAAGCGCAGGAAAAGAGGTAGGTTTTGAGGTGCTTCCGGAACCGGAGATGGTTCTCCTCAAGTTTCAGGGAGGCAGGAAGGCTGTTCCAGAGGGAGGTCGCTGCTGCGGAGAGAGATCTACCCCCAGCTCGTTGCTTGGAGAAGCGGCTGACCCTGAGGGAGTTGGAGGTGGATGAGCGAAGAGCTCGAGAAGGAAGATATTTAGGAAGAGAGAGTTGAAGGTATTTTGGCCCAAGGCCCCAGAAGGCCTAGTGGACAATGCAGAGGGTTTAAGATTACGATTAATCTTAAATTAAGGTGAAGATTAATTCTAAACCTTCCAGCCATCACCTCTCTGTTTTTGCTTTGTCACCCTGAGTGGGACGGGTATGCCCAGACATGGGTCGCATGCCTGCTAGGCCTAGAGACCCAAGCTACTCCTTACAGATGAGGCCCAACAAGGCCAAAACATGTTTGGGGATGCATTGAAGCAGGATGCATTGAAGCAGGCTGGTGCAGAAAGGATATGACCTAGCAGTTCAGGCTGGACTGCCCCTTTTGGGGTGGAACCAAGCCTGATTTGCATATGGTCTTTCCACTTCTGTAATGGCTTGTCAAGCGACGAACGAGGGTCTGGATGGTTACCCAAAGCAATGCCAGTAGTTAGGATTCATTCTAAACCTTCCAGCCATCACCTTTGTTTTTGCCTATCTGAATTTAGACAGGCAAACCTTCTCCATCAGGAATCTGGTTTTAAGGCGTCCTTTTGAGGGACTGCATAGGTGGTTTCCAGTGGTCAAGCCTCCACATCCAAAATGGGATTTAAAAGCCACAAACAGTTTGAGCCAATGGCTTCTGCGGATATCAAACTGGAGTCTACAAAGACGGCATTCCTGTTGGTCATAACATCAGCCAGGAAAAGTGAAATACAGGTCCTAGCGGCACACAAGCCTTTCACGACCTTTCATCAAGACACCGTGGTGTTACGCACACATCCTTTGCTCGGTCTAAAAACAGTCTGAATTTCATATTAACCAGGGGATTTGCCTCCCAGCGTCTTTTCCAAATCCAACTGCTGAGTCGGAGAGCGTTCTTCACTCCTTGGGCATTAGGAGAGCCCCTTAAGTACATGACAGGATTAGGTACTATAAGAAATCAATCTCATCCGTTTGTTATGTTTGGAGGGACAAGCAAGGGTGCATCAGCTTCCAAAGCAACCATTGCGAGGTGGATTGTGGCAGCCATTTCCATACAAAAACTGCTGCCACCAAAAGGACTTCATGCTCAGCTGGTCAGAGCTAAAGCGGCCTCGGTGGCATTTCAAAAAAACATTCCATGGGACACTATTGCAAAGGCAGCAACCTGGGCTTCACCTTCAGCCTTCTGTAAGCACTATTGCCTGGACATGAGCTTGAGAGCCAATGCTCTGTTTGGTCAAATGGTATTGAAAAATCTCTTTGGCTAACTTAGTAAGAGTGTCCTTCCAGCCTTGTGCTTGTGAATCTCCCACAAATATGGAGGAAAGGGGACGGGATGTAGGAGTAAGGAAAGGTTACTCATTGTAGTGACTAATGTGCTCTTAGTTCATAGTCCTCTTTCCTCCACACTTCCTTCCTCCATACCCCTAAAATGTCCTCAGTTATGTCGTACGACCTACGCAGGTCAAAAAGGACTGAGGTGCGAGGCCTGCAGGCGGGGTTTGGAGAGGCAGAGACTGGGGCCAAGCATGTGCTCTGGCCCACGACATAAAACTAGGACAGAACATTTTTGTATGGTGCTTCAAAAAGCTCATGTCCCGTCCTGAAGGACAGAATAACCCACAAGTAGGGAGGGAAGGGGGCTATGAACTAGGAGTACAGTAATCACCACAGTGAGTAACCTTTCCTATTTCTCACTTTATTGTGCTGAAAGGCAATGGGGGGGGGGGGACTTTCTGGATACAGCAGTAGTTTCTAACGCATATTTACTATTTTGACCCATTTCAATCTCTATGGGCTTGTCCAGATCGTTTTTTGCTTTGCAGTTTGGGACTTGTAGTTCTGCTTTTCCCCAGTATAAAACTGACCCAGAATGCAAGGGAAATAATAGAACTGGATAAGCACCTACAGATTGGAATGGATTATTTTGACAACTATGCTTTAGTCAGATGGTCCATGGAGGTGACTCATGAATGACAAAACCGACGACTGCGGGCATACCATCAATCTGCTCCTTGTGTAAAAAAGGATGTCCTTGGTTGGGGGGTGGGGTGTACTTTTTTGGGCAGGTCTGTGGTTATTACAGTTTCCAAGTCCATCTTAAAGACATGGTGGGATGGAGGGAACTTGACCTCAGTACGTTCATGTCATCCTGAACAGCCAGCACAGCACCCTTTAACGAAGATGGTGTGGTTGGCTGCATGAAAATTCCATGCCTTGCAATGCCACCGTGGTCTTCGTTTACAGTGGTACACAAAATAGCACCTCTGAGCAAAAACTTTGCAATCTGACATACACAAGAACAACAACTGAACGAGATCTCAGGACTATGTTGACCAAGCACTTGATCACCAGAGGTGCGAGCTTGTGGCTTTAACTGAAGAAATGCAGATAATCATTCCACTAAACATTTAATGATTATCCCCAGCCAAGCTCATCCAAGCTGTACACGCACTAGGAGGTTTCAACTGACCAAATGCTGCAGCAACCTCTATTGATTCTTTGCAAATAGGTTGTATTGTATACATCCCGATGGGTCGATAGCATTTGGTGTGTGTCATCTCACAGAAAACCCGTTTTACAAGACTTCAGCTCAATGCTTGTGCATGCCTTTTTCTCTGCATAGTTGAAATTGAAACAGTTGGCTCAAATCATAGACAGATGGGATGGGTGAAATTACCGTAGTTCCTGCTGGGCAGCACATACCCTATTCCATTGGGTGCCAGCCGACCAGTCTTCTTTCGCAGTTATTCCCACGATCTATACCCATTTTGTTCAAAGCATAAGTTAAAGATTTCCAAGGGATATGGGAGGCAGATTATAGCTGATAGTTTTCTCTATTTGGCCAAGCGAGGGAGGTTCCCCCACTGAACTATCAGTAACAGTGACAGAGGCGTAGAGCACTAGCATGTTCTTTTACTTTATTAACATGCATACCTGGGAAGCTACAATAGTGAACATTTAGGGCCTCGATCACACTCGAGGAACACAGGCCTGGAATACTTTGTTGCAGAATATATTCAGTGATCGGTTAGTTGCAGCTGTTGGAAGGGATTCGTTTGTATGACAAGGCTTAAACTGCAAAGAAAGAGAAATGGCACTCCAATGGAGGGGGGGGGGTTCATCTCAACCCATTTCAGTAAACAATTAACCATGTTTTGCCACTTCTGCTTTACAAGCTGCGTAACCTTCGTGGATGCTGCTCCCCCTCTCCCCCCGAGAAAGATATGTACACTTAGGCCTTCTTCCAAACCCCAAAAATAAGGATGTAAAGTTAGAGATGGCCGGCTAGACAGACGACTGGACCTGCATCAATCAATGAGGAACTGAACATCTCTGGGAGTTGTATAGCAAATTCCAGAACGATTTCTGGGTTGAAGCAGGAGGGCATTTGTGTAGCCATTTAGGACATTAAATGTTTGAAGGATTGTTTCATTAAAATAATTTGTTGATGCATCCCATTTTTGCAAAAGGTTGGGGGCAGTGAATTGTGATGGGGGCTGTAGACATGGAAACTGCTGGGCTGAAGAGTCAGGCAAGAAGGGGTGAGAGGTGGTTGCAAAGATTTAATGTTTCCAATATGTCAGTGTGAAACACATTTAATGTTAAGGACCCCAATTTGTAATATGCAGTCCCACATTTTGAAACGAGCATTAGCAATGACAATAGTTTGGGCGTTTGTGTAGGTCTGGGAAAGGCAATTGCCAGGCACTGCCGTAGTGGTATTAACTGGTCATTCATGATAGCAGGTGCGGAATGGTGCGAGTACCTGAGGATCGAATAACGGTGCCTGGCAAATGGCTTATACACAAGTCAAAACTGTTGGTTTTGCCAATGCTGGTTTTGAACAGGACTTCAGTGAAGGACATGCATAGTGCTTATAAATCGAGTGGCTCAAGGCAGACCTGGTTAGGATTTTTATTGCACCAGTAGTAGACAGTTTACAGCTCCAATTAAGGCTAAATCCTAGACAACTGCTTTGAAAAAACACTGGCAGGGGCTTGATTAAAGCAAGCTCAAAAAGAGTTCCCATGAGGAGGTAGATTGATTAAAGCAAGCTCAAAGAGTTCCCATGAGGAGGTATATTGGATGGGGCGGGCAGGAACTGGTTGGAATGGCCATAGGGATTAGCATTGCCAGTCAATGGGTGGGAAAATAACCAAACACCTACAAGCTGTGTGGCCCTCCCAATATGCCATTTCTCCCCATCATAATGCAATCGTTTCGGCAAGCAAGTTTTGATGACGCCACCTAAAAGCATAAACTAAAAATAAAAGAGTTGGGTTTTGAAAGTGCAAGTTTCCTTTTTGTTCATTGGACACCAAAATGTTATGTGTAAATCAGCGGCACAAAGATGTGTAAACGAGGTATGGGCGGTAGCTATTTTGATTGGTAAATACAATTCCAGTGCATGGATCGTAAAGCTGATCCTAATGGGCTGTATAAAACGGAGGTAAATAAGGAGCGATATAATTAATGATTTCCTCATCACACAGGTGGATGACGACCAACCACCTCATCCTCAACCCTGGGAAAACCGAAATCCTACTCTGTGGGAAAACATCCCTCATCCCTCAACCTATCCCTTGGCCCGAATTACTAGGACAAGCACCAGCACCCTCAAATGTGGTTAAAAACCTTGGATGCGAATTTGACTCAGATCCATCCCTCACCGAACACACCACCAACGTAACCAAAACCCGTTTTTCATTTACGTATCCTTGGGTGGATTTTTCCCAACCTCACCTATCCCCACCGGTTCTCGGCCATCAACTCCATCCTCCTCTGCCGCCTTGACTATGCAAACTGCCTCTACCTAGGAGCCCCTGCGTTCCAACTACGGTAACTCCAAAGAATCCAAAATGCAGCAGCACGCCTACTCATTAACCTCCCCACCAGAGAACACATCAGCCCTTCCCTGAGAGTCCTCCACTGGCTCCCTATTGCTCCACGCACCACCTTCAAAGCCATGTGTATCACCCATCATGCAATACACAATGGCCCTGAATTCCCAAGAGACATAATTGTCCCCTACCAACCATCCAGGAACCTCCGATCTCGCAATGCATTACGCCTAGTGATCCCACCACATAACTCCATAAGACTTAGGCCCTTAAAACCTCTTCTAACTTTACACCACCTTTCTAGCCCCAATCACCTCTTCCTTTGGTATCTCTCACCACTTCTACACTGATGATACCCAGCTCTTCCTTTCCTTCTCTTCTTTCACTCCTGACATTCACCTCAAACTCTTCCTGTCTCACTGCATCAAAACTTGAATGTCCTCCCACTTTCTCACCATTAACACTGTCAAAACTGAAGTTGTATTCCTTCCTGCCAATACTCTTTCTCCCCCCATGCTCCCCTCCTTCTATCCTCTTTCCCCATACTCACCTTCCCCATCTCTGCCTCTGTCCGTAATCTCGGCCTCCACTTTGACTCTAACCTCTCCTTTACTCACCGTATCTCCCTTACCTCCAGTGCCTGTTACTACCATCTCTATAATGTTCGCAAAATACAATCCTCCCTCAGCTTCCACGCCACCATGCTCTTAATTTCTTCCCTTATCTTTTCTCGTCTCTTCTACTGTTCAGCTCTCCTCTTTGGCCTCCCTGCCTCTCATCTTGCCCCCCTCAAATCCCTCTACCATTCTGCAATCCACATTCACTGCTCCCTCTCCCCTTATGACTCCATCTCCTCTTCCCTCTCCTCACTTGGTTGGCTTTCCTTACACTCTCACCTCAAATTCAACTACCTCCGACTTGTCTTTAAATCTCTCCCTACCTGTCCTCCCTCCTCTCTTTCTACTCTTCCCCCCCCTCCGTTCTGCTGACCTCTTTCTACTATCTGCCCCACCCCTGCCTTGTGCCCCTTCTTGCTGCTGATTTTTTCAGCTCCTTGCCCCACTTCACTGGAAGTCCTTACCTCTCCCTATCCGCTCCATCTCCTCTTACTCTTCTTTCCGTTCCTCATTAAAATCCCAACTTCTTCAATCACCCTCCTGACAGCCCTTTACTACTTCCTCCCCTGTTTCTCCCCTACCCTGGCTTTTAACCTAATGATCTCAGCAAATTGTTATGCATACTGTTCTTGTTTATTTAACTCATGACTTGCATTTTATTGCTTCTAATGTATTCATGTTTCATGTAAAGCGCTTTGGCATAAAGCTCTATATAAAATTTAATAAATACAAATACGCCTCCTGGCTCTTCCCAATACTCTAAGCCACTCCACCCCTTGAATACTCTGCCAATAATCCCGTCTGCTTTGATCATAACTCAGAGGCCGGCAGTTCCTGCAGCGGTTTCACCTGACACACCCCCAACTCTCTGCTCAACAACACTGCCCGCCGTCTACAACTCCAGGTAAGCCAGCAGCTTTTGTTGGGGCTTTCCTGATCCACCAACATCCCACCCACAACAGCATTCCAGCCCTACAAGCGGACGTTTTAAGGCAGCAGCCTCCGCTGTGGCTACACTCACATCACACTCACCGTGAAACCCTGCCCATCAGTCCACATGAGAGACAATTAACAATGAGATAAGGGCCCTGGCTAGCAAATGTTCATCAGTAACTATTCACTGCCACTGTTAACTTGCAACGATCACCCTGGGAAGCTCCCACCACTAGCAACCCCCCCTCCACAACCCTATTCCCCAAGTTAGGTCCACAAATCCCTCGATTACAGTTACATTACGGATACTTACTATACAATAGGCTGATACCTATGGTCTTTCATGCCTAGGCCCCCATCCACCTACACGAATCGAGGGGTAGCCCCCTCCGTTTTGGTCGTTTAATATGGAGCCCCCCAGCACCGCGAAACATGGGCCGCCTACCAACCATAGAGGACTCTCAATTTAGGCGCAGCCTCCCTTGGCTTACTATATGACGAACATCCTGCAGGGGGATACCCGGGACTCTCTAGTCAGCACTCTACTCAAATTGCACTGTTAGTGTAGGCTCTTCCTTGTTTAGCCTTGTACTCAATTGCATCGTCAGGTGTAGGCCTCTCTCCCACTATACAGGGCTCTCGAATATACGGTACGTATCTCACACCATTAGCGTAGACACAGGCCGCAGGCATGGCCAAGCATCCATGTATGATAGAATATGCTTACAGCTAAGCACATCCGGCCTAGGGCATACATAGCCGTTCAGACTGAAACACCTGACGTACCTCAACACCTCTACCACTAGCATGCAGCGACCTGAAAGGAACTTGGTATAGTCGACCCACAAACTCTCTCAACAATAGAAATCTATCTCTAACCCTCAACAGCACCCACTCATGTGTCTGACCTCTCTCGGGCTGCTTAGTCGAGCCTTGCCAGCCACCCAAGTCCTAGAACGGCAACATGCACACAAGCATCTCCTAAATTAACCCCCTAGAACTCTCCAACGACATTGAATACGGTCACCAAGGCCGTTCAACCAAGGAAAAAGCGCATGGAGGTCACACAAGTGGGGAAAGAGCGCTATATCAATAACAAAATACAATATCCAACACAGGCCAGACGGCATTCCTGTCCCCAACTCTGCTGAAAAAGTTTTACACAAAAATATTATTTCTTCGTTTTGTGTCCTGCCAAAAAAGAGGTTTGAATCCACTACAGAATGTACACTGAGAAATGACACTGGTCGGAGACACATTTAATTACAGCAAGTAAGTAAATACAAACTCCATTCATGAAAAGATAATCATTAATGTATGCTCTTCGGTGCCTGCCTGCTTCTGATAATCCCTGTGCTGTTGGGTTTTGGCCATGAGTCTTGGGCAACTAGACCCAATCCAGTGGCGATAGGCATTTACCTCACCAAATTGCAATATTATCTCAAGATGAAAGTTTCCTGAAAATGCAGAAAAATTGTAATTTTGATTAATGAGATTTTTTCAAATAACTTTCTCCAAGGAGTGGGGGTGTGGATAACAGCCATGCAGTAAGGCAGCAGGATTTAGGAGCTCCCGCTAGATCCTTGTATATCAGGTGAAAAACGGTCCAATTTGATTGGGAAAGCAGCGACACGCTGTGAGAACTCTACACGAACAACCGCTCAAAAAAATGCGGTGCATAGGAGGGAGAGACTAAACTTATAAGGCAGCGAAGGGTCGGCGCCGCGTGAAGCAGGGAAGCCAGATGGCGGCAATGCACTGACCCACCTGCAGCCGGCTCTGTGAGTGGCGGGGCGGCCCGAGAACAACCTGAGACACCGGAGACGAGGGCACAGAGAGGAAAGAGTGGGCGCTGCTGCCGGTGGACCCCTGAGCTGAGGGAGTGCCGCAGACCTAGACAGCGGTGTGGCCGGCGGAGGCGGCTGTGACCGGACACCCCCTCACGGCGTATCACCACAGCCGGTGCAGATGATCAGGAATCTGCGTGCACCGGTCCGGGTACAGGACTGGAGAGCGCCGTGGGGGCACACCATGCGTAAGTGCACCCCCCAGGGAAAAAAGAAAAGAACAATTCCCAGGGAGTCCGTTGGGCTGCCGCGCTGGCTGCCTGTGCGTGCCCTATGGCAGCAGAGTGCCTGAGGTCCGGGCCTACTGTGCGGACCGCCTGCGGCTCACGTTATGTGGCTGGGCGGTCTCCCTCACAACGGGCCCCCGCGGCTTGAGCAGAGGGCTAGTCCACGCGCACTGGTCTGGATCCGGGACTGGTGGGAGCCGTGTGCAGAATTGACAAGCCCCCCCACACTCCTTTGACACAGAGGACTTCCGGGAAACCCCAGAGGAGCCAGCATGCTGCCTGTGCTGGTAGTGGGCTGCCCTAACAGAGCCTCTCAGCAAAACAAGTACCAACGGGGCCAGAGTCCCCCACGAGCTAGGACTGGACGCACAGGCAGACCCACTGACATAGCATACCCTGACCAAGCCTCGTGGGGAGGTCTGCTGGTGGTGCAGAGTGCTGGAATGCGCACCGACCGATTTTGCAGCACATTATAGTGCCAAGGAAGAGCTGCCCATGCAATAAGGATAATCGCTGTAAGCGCGCACAGTGACCCGCAACTCTTACTTTCAAGCAGCTGATTCAAGATAGCCCATTGCCAGGCACCACCACCCGAGGTGCACCAACGAAGCCCAGGAACGAAGCCCAGGAACAGTGAAGAGGATAACGGGGATAAAAAGGACCTGCAACCCTGGGCATATTATAAACAGCACATTACACCACTGCCACCGGGACAAGTGACTGAGCAATAAATTGTGTGGGTTGGGACCGCGGCAACCCTGAAAAACACCTGCGCCACTCTTAGGACAAGACCCTGAGAAGCCTGATTGAGGCCTGCACCCTGACCAATCCCACGGATAATGCAACTGCGAAACCAGACTAGAAAACTGCAAAATGCCGGATAAACAGTGCAGCGGCAAAGCCAAACAGACCAGCATGGAATCTTATGCTCGCAGAAGCAAAAAAGGCCCACACACCTCCACTGACCCCAGCACGACATGGTCGGATCCACAAACGCAGAACCAAGAAGATGGCCCCATGCTAGAGGCGATCGCAACACTATAATCCACGCCAGAGCACAAAATGGACACAGTAATTGTGGACATGGGCCTGTTGCGTCCGGATGTCCATGCTTTGGTAGACAGAATGGGTGCGACAGAACAACGCCACCAATATTGCTAGCGCCCAAACTCAAATTTCGGACATGCTCTGAAAAATACAAACCTTAGAACACAGAGCCGAAGGAAGGGCCCGAAGAAACAGCATCCGCACAATTGGCCTACCAGAGGGAGAAGAGGGCAGAGACCCCACTAACTACATCGAAAACCTGCTGTTGCAGGAGAACCAGGCACGCTGTCGCAGGGCTTTACAGTAGAAAGAACCCACGTATCCCTAGCCAAGAGGCCCCATCCAGGTGCCCCACCAAGGCCAACGATAGCCAAAATCATGAACTTTAAAGACTGAGAAAAAATCCTTACTTTCTCCAGAGAAGGTGGCATAATCACCAGAAACTCCTCTAGGCTGGCGTGCTATCCGGACTACACAGCACTTGTACAAAAGTGGAGAGCGATGTTTGGCCCGACAAAGGAACGCCTCAGTAAAGCGAAACTACGATACATGCTGTTATACCCTGCCAAACTGCAAGTGCTACATAACGGACAATCCTATTTTTTTTTAGAGCACCACTGAGGCCTACTCCTGGCTGGATGAGCAGGGTATACCTCAGCTAGTGGGCTGACATAACAATAACAACGGCAACGCACCTGAATAATTAACTATGTTGACAAGCACCGCAGGATCTCAGATAAAATAGCGGAGACCTCCTATCAACGAGAAACCCAGACCGACAGGTCTATGCAGTGGGAGGCAAAGGAAGGAAGCCACCCACATGGGAACCAGCTGCATCAAGCAACCCCCAGACGTTTCTTAAAGTTCAGATGCCAGTTAGAAGGCACTGTGCTGCTGAAAGCCACTTCCACAAGAAGTAACTGCGCAAAGAAGGCAGCAGAGCTTGAGCGGGAGGGAGGGAGGATGGGCATTTGTTTAAAGTTCAAGTTTGTTTGTTTGTTGATAGTTGGAACTGAGACAGCATCCTCAACAATGAGCTGACAGGAGGCACACTGCAAAGGGAATGTACGCATAATAAGAGCAAAGGAAGCCTGCATCATGGTAGAGAATCGGGTAAGACCCACCCAGCAACCAACCGAGCTGCCCCAGGGGAAGCAAGGGTAAAATTTAGGGACACGGATCCAGGAAAAGGGCAGGGACACAATCCAGGGGTCACTGGAAGGGGAAATCAGACAGAGAAGATGAAAGAACAGGCAGGCCCATGGTAAGACGCAGGCCCTCAGACAGACCATAGTGACAAATCTTGAAGGCACAACCATAGTCACATCGCAATTAAGGGGGCTGAATAACTATGTGAAACAACAGAGTGTACACATGGTTAAATAAAATGAAAGTGAAAGTGGCATAGCTGCAAGAAACACACTTGACAAACGAAAGACAGTCCACGATCACGAGAAAATGGGGGGTGGGGAGGGGGAGAGGAGTATGCGGATCAACCTATTCCACCTCCTGCACTGCCTCCTGGCCACCCCTTGCACTGGTGGACTGTATCTGTACCCATCTAGTTCCCCACACCCCCATTTTCTTCTTTTTTCTGCATTTAGCAGACTTACCCAGTCTGCTGCCTTAAACACAGCACTTTCTGACTGCACTACCACTGTTTATTGCCTCGACTATTTATTTGTATTTATTATTATTTATGTTTCTTCTCTGCTCAGCACTTTCCACTCTCACCCTTCCATGCAATTTTCCCCCTTTCCCTTTCCCATGCACTTGCGCGTTCTCAATGTCACTGGGCCTAGTAAGATTGTTTTGTTCTCTCCAGTTTCCCTCCCTTGCCGCTCTCTGAAAAACACTGTGTACGAGCGCGATATAAATAAATCATATCATACCTATGCCAGAGGAGTGTTGACGTGGGTGGCCCCCCAACATCCCCTTCCAACGCTTAGTAGGCACCAAGGACACAGAAGGAAGGCTTGTGATAGTACATGGCCTACTTGGACACAGGGAAGTGTGCCTAGTAAACACGTACCCACCCAACCACGACACCACCGGGTTCTTCAGGTCACTGGCCCCTCAACTGTCACCATACAGGGGGGCGACATACATCAGGGGCGGGGACTTCAACTGCACACTTAACACACTGCTAGATAGATCAGGCAACAAATTCAAGAAGCCGGCCCCACCGGCGAAAGCCTTAAGAATCCTCCTCAGTCAATTTAGTCTGGCCAATGTCTGGAGAGAAAGGCAAGGGGAGAGCCGTGACTACTCCCACTTTTGCGCCCCCCATAATACACACACAAATATATTATGTGTTCTCTGGAACAGAGACCCTAGGCGAATTCACGGAAATATAATTTAAGGCATGTATCCTTTCTGATCACGCCCCGTGGCGACATGGGTGCATACAACCACAGCAACCCCAATACCAACATGGCGACTGCATGCAGAAGCACTGTTGGAGGAGGAATTCCACGGTCACATGTCAGTTGCTATCAAGGAATATTTTCAGCACAATACAGGAAGCATAGACAAGTTGGGAACCCTGTGGGACACCTTCAAAGTAGTAATAAAAAGGCGCAGCAATGGGGTAAATGGGGTGCCTTAAAAAAGCATGCTGAGGGAATTATCTGACATAGAAGACGACATAGCAAAAGCTGAAGGGAGGGAAGCAGAACTAACGGGAGTAGAACCAGCAGAACTGGTTGCGCCGAGGATACAATGCAACACTACTTGGTATAAATTAGGGAAACTAGATTACACAAAATACATACAGAGACTGCATGCAGAGGTCGACAAGCCGAGCAGGTTACTTGCCTGGCTAACCAAGTGAGAAGTACCGAAAGACCAGATCAGTGCAATACGAAACCGTGTCGGGGAGACCATCAGAACCCAAAAGGATATCAACCAGGTCTCCTCCCACTTCTACTAAGAATTATACTCTCCCGACCGGCATACAGACGACATGGATATACCAGAGGCCTTAAACCAAATTGAGCTACCAGAATTGACTGAGGAACAGGCAGCAGCCCTAGACGCCTAACAATAGAGGAACTGAAAATAGTAATAGCAGACCTCCCAACGGCCAAGACCCCGGGCCCAGCTGAACTCCCGGGGGAAGTAGTACAAAGCAATATTAGCACCCAGACTCCTGCAGGTCTATGAAGAAGCACACGAATGGGGTCTCTCGCCCGACACTATGCAGGAATCACTAATGATACCCGTTCTGAAACCAGGGAAGCAACCCCTTGATTGCGGATCATACAGGCCCCTCTCTATGATCAACCAGGATTGCAAAATCCTTACAGCAGCCCTGGCCACAGAATGAAACAGGTCATACATACCCTAGTACACACAGACCAGATGGGAAATGTCCCAGGCCGCAACACCATGGGGAATCTAAGGAGACTCCATCATGTTATAGACCAGACCAACCACAGGATGTGGTGGCTTTCCCAAGCGTGGTCAAAGCCTTCGACTCAGTATCCTGGGACTGGCTACAACACGTGTTGAAACACTTGGGATGGGCACAAACTTCCTGGGATGGATCACGCTGATCTACAAGAAGCCCAAAGCCAGGGTTAAAACAGGCAGGCATGTATCGACAGAGTGGGAGATTTACCAACGGCATGAAACCGGGCTGCCCACTGTCCCCAATGCTTTATATACTAGCCCTAGAGCCATTGATCGCCTTCCTCAGGAAGGAATATGTTAATGCAGGGATAAATATTGATAACACTACTCATTTAAACTCACTTTATGCAGATGTCATGCTTTTATACGTCAACTGGCCGGAAGACAATCTGCCGCACTTGCTAGATGTCATAGCAGAGTTCGCCACACTATCGGGTATACGTATCAACAAGGACAAATCCTCACGGTTGCCTTTGGCAGCCCTCAAAGAATGTAGCAGAGAACAGCTAACTGACTTGGGCCTAAAATGGATGCAGGACTCCTTCCACTACCTGGGGATAAACATACACCACGACCCAGCAGCATCACACCAACGTAACACACTACTGGTGCTAAAAAATGTCACATATTCCATGACCTTCTGGAAGACACTGCCCTTGCTGGTGCCGGTCAGGGCTGCACTGCTGAAAATGATAGTGCTCCCCCGCCTACTATACCATTTCACCAACATACCAAATAACAGCCAAAATATTCTTTAGGCACTTGAACGTGACTATAAGAGTTTTTGTGGGGAGGGAGTAGAAGCAAAGTCGCCCTGGGCAAGCTACAGAAGGACTACAACCAAGGTGGGAATAAATCACCACATTTTGAGCTGTACTACCTGGCAGAACAGCTACAGTTTGTAGCAAACTGGTTAGGGGATGAGCCTTCCCTGGACATACTACTTCTACAACCCCGCACTGCGCCATTGCTATCTAGCAGAAATTATATGGATGAGGAAGACCTTGCACCAGAAACCTCCCCTACTTATTACACAGGGCATAACCCTATGGTGAAGGGCTTAGAAGATTCTGAAAACCCCAAACTCCTGCTCTAACAACATTCCCCTAGCAGGACTCACTGATAGCCTCGGAGTACTTAGAGCATATCGAAGGCACTAGGATGCCAAAGGAATAGCCCAAGTAGGTGACCTATGGAAGAAGTGTCAGTGTATTTAATTCAGCAGCCTAAAGAAAGAGAATGATATACATAAAGGCCAATTTCTGCTATACAAAAGCATAGTGAAGACAAATAAAAGATGTCGAGTTAAAAAAGGGGCGAAGGAACGAACATTGTGCTCGATGCATGGTTTGACGTGGGGGACACGCCATGTCCAGACTACGAACTGCTCCTGCATAATTATAACACCACAGTATTGCCTGCACGCAAAAAATGGGAAACTGAACTGGGAAGAGCATTAACGGATGCGGAATGCGACAGAGCCCTGCTGTACATTAAGTCTCCAGGAATGCCAGATTCAAACTAACGCAACTATATGTAACACAGAGAGCCTATCATACCCCGGACCGACTATCCAAGATGGGGAGCAAGGCAAGACAGGCATGCCCCAGAGGATGCAAATATGCTGTACATTTTCTGGCTCTGCCCAGTGATCACGAAATTCTGGGAGAATATTAAAACGAGAGGTGCCGCTGGCTGTATTCAAACGCATGCTTGGCTTCCAGAATCTTACTTGCTGGGACTGTTCCCAAGAGGCAACAGACAGCTGGCACACTTGTCTAAAATGAAGGACCTAATGTGCATCCTGGCTTAACGCCGAAGAGCGATAGCATGGAAATCACAAACTGGCCATGAGATCGAAGCATGGTGGGCAGACCTCAAAAGATGGTCGCTGGCTGAGTCGACCGTATTGGACAGAGCGCTACAAAGAGGTAGTGAAGGGATTGCTGCATGGAACACACTGGTACAGACTACGTTTGGAAGGCCCTAGCTAATAAGACAGATGAATGACACTTACCTGGAGTCAGACCAGATAACACCTAAGCAACCTATTGCCAGCCAGGGACAGATGAACCAGAGTGTGCCCCCCTCCAACAGAACATACCCCAGGAACCCACACAGAATAACGCTAACAAGGCTAAGTGCAAGACCCTAAGTTCTCTAAGTTGTTATGATATGCTATATGTTGCCGCCGCCTACTGCGTGTATGGTTATAAGGTTGTTAAAAATCAATAAAGAGGTTAAAAAACACTCCAAGTAATAACTGCTTCAGAGAAGGGAACAAGCTGTGCTCTGTAGAGCACATACATAAAAACCTTTAAGTGATGTCTCCAATGTGCTGGGGATATCATTCTATGGGTATATTTTGAAGACATGCTATAGGAAGAGAAATTCTCTATAAAGAGAAGCCTACAGCAGTATTGCCTGCTAGTGATGCACACTCCTGCCACACTAAGTGGTAACTAATACAAAAGGGACATCTAGGTTGATGCCATCGAAGAGAGTCGTGTGGCATTACTAGTGCTAGACAAGGGACTGCTTTAGCGAGATGAAAAGAAAGAAAAACTCATCCTGGGAGTGGGCGGGGGGGCAGGTGTTCCAAGCGTTACTAGAAATAGACTGCAATAATGGCTGTGCTGCAGCAAGAGGAAAGGACAGCTGAGTGCAACCACTTTGAAAGAACCAGCTGCAACTTTGGTTCCTGACCTTTGACAACATTTCAAATGATGGAGGCGACAGCCCCCGCGAATTGCAATCCGTCACCAATTTCCACTTTTGGTGCTAACACTTATTAAACACAGAGAAATAACTTAAGAAAACGCTTACCATGTGAACTATTTAAGTACGGCCTGATGTAATACTGGAATGTAGCCGTTTTCATGGTGCAGTTTTAAATGATCCATTTTCAAATTTCAGAAGCAGGATAGAAGGAAACAAACGTGCGTGCTCAGGGAAGCAGAGGGTTAACTGACAATGTGTCTTATTGTTAGAGTGATGACATTGAACAAAGCATGGAAACAGTATCACAAGGGTTGGCAGCACAAGGCAACAATTTGTTAATCGCACGTATTTGCTGACAAGATTTGCTACTATGTGATAATTACTTTATTTAAACACACTTTCCGAACCGTCAGTGTGCTACAGGGAAAAACTGCTGTACTAACTGCTGCTGAAGTACATCTACAACAAACATAAGCCCCAAGATGAAGACAATGATTTCATTTTCTTGTGAATTGGCACTTAAGGGATTAGTCCGAGAAAGTGATCGCTCATGCTCCAGAACAATTCGGAACACCTATTTAAATATTAGATTCACAGTCTCGATCATCTTCCTCACAATGCATTTAAATTTCCAAAGATAACACGATATTTTTTCTGCACTTCTCTTCTAGGCATGAACATTGGCACTGGAAGCGAACCCTAGCTGTGGACTACCACCACGTCAATCATACAGGGAACAGAGGAAACGCAACTGAGGAGAAAGGGTAGGAGTACTGAACAAGATCTAAGGCAGTTTGGTGGATAAGAGTCGATCCTGTGCCAGCTCAAAGAACTTGAAGAACAGTGACTTTGCTCTCTTAGGATGTATTTGTATTTAAAAAGGGCGACTTTCCTCGTCCCCCGCCTCCCAGCAGTATTCTTCCTAGCTTCAGAACTAGCAATGAAGGCTGATGATCTTTTGAAGTTGACAAGTTTCAAAAACGCCCATTATAGAATAATAGCTTGGTGCATCAGCTGTTTGCAGCAAATTCTTGAAAACCTGGCCTAAGAAGTCATTGTGCATGGCTCGTTACAGCCAATGCACTGATGCAAGAATATAATTAGAGCATCTGGAAAAACAAGCAAAACAGATCTCTGCCCATGGCAGCAACAACAAAAAAACAGATTAGTCTAGATTAATTTGTAAATTTCTTAATGACCCCATTGATCAACAAACAAAAAACGCATATCAAAGGAGACCAAACAAAGCTTTTTTTCTGACAAGAAAAGCTTACCGTCACAGGTGCGGTATAGGTAGGAAATAAGGACAACACACTGTTTTACCTTCTTAACAACTTTTATTTTTTTGCTATCCCTTTTTTTCCTCAAAATTATCAACCCCCAATCCTTTGGGGATTCTCGAGTCGTACCCCAAGTCGGTTCTCTCTCTATGCCGACCTTCCTTTGGTCCTGACGGAGGTCTGCTAATCCTTTTCCCAGTTTACTGGTTCTCGCTCAGGATTCAGATAGGGAAAAGGTGGTTAATTGTATCCCCCCTTGTGTTAGCCTTCGCCTTCTTCAGGCTATTTGTTTGAATGTCCCTCAGCCCTGGAGGACCAACAGGTGGTGCCAGGTAGGTGGGAGGGTATGGGCAAAAATCCCTGTCTATGCTTCTCCAGCTTGGGATGTTCCCCTACCTTCTCACACACTCTTTTCTTCTGCTTCCTCTCGCTCCAGAGAGGAGTCCTGGCACCTGCACTCCCAGTCTCAGCCCGGAACATGGCTACAAATAGGTAGACAGAACGGGTGGAACGGAACACTCCTCCGGCGGTCTTCAGCCCAACAGGGCTCAGATTCCGTCAGCTCCTGCCTCAAACAGCCCAATGGGGCTCTGGTGGGCAACGCTCCTCATGGCCTCACACAGTCCAATGGGGCTCTGGCGCGTAACGGCTCCTTACAGCCTCAGCCCAACGGGGCTGTTCACCATACGGCGTCCCCCTCATGCAGCCCAATGGGGCTCTTTTCGTCTCGTTGCAGCTGCTCTCCTAAATACGCCCACATGAAACCGTCGTCCTCCCCTTCTTCCACTCGCAGATCCAGGGGACAATAGAGAAAAGCACCTGCAGTCCCTCGGTGCCTCCGATTCCACGCATCAGCCATCCGTCATTCCCCCTTGTCCGTCCTTCTCCAGTCGGCTTCCCACCCTTTCCTTGCCAGGGTGCCTTTACCCTTGCTTCCCTTTCTTTCACTACCTCACACATACTCTTCGTAATTCCAAGTTTAAGCACTGCTACAGTAAATTTCCTCTGAATCGTAGAAACAGGTCAACATTTGCGGTGAATTTGCTACTTACATTCGTCTGATTGAAATCACTTCAGAACATGGAGCATAAAAAAAACATTTAAAAAGGGGAACAATGATCAGGTTCATTCAGTGTACCTAGAACTGTGCCCATTTGACACCTAGAGACCCTGCTTTTTCTAAAACTTACCCTAAAACATACCTCTGCATATCCAAGACGCTGTTTCACTGAGCACATAATGACAAAGCTCATCACACATATACCCCAGCTGAATTGGCATTCTGCAAGAATAAATGCATTGCTAGATTTCTGAGTGATTAAGCTGTCCCGGATCACTCCAACATGACTTTACGTTACCTGCCATTGCAGCCTAATACATAATCCACATCTCCCGAAACAGTTAGGAAAACAAGAGGATTTCCCAAGACACACTTCCATTGTGGCTATATCTCAGCCAACATACTTTATCAAAAAATAATGTTTTGGAAAATATACGGAGGGCATTATAAGTTTTCCGGATATGTTTAGCACCAACATAAACAACAAATCCATGGGGACACAACCTTGAACACAAGCAACTAAAAAGATTAATCGGAGAGTTGCCAGCAATACACAACTTTCGTTTTCTGTCAAAACATACAAAATTCGACATTTAAGCAGTATCACCAATGTAAAAGGCCAGATTTCGATCTCAGTCAAACCCCAGTCATCCTCTGACTTTGCCACGCCCCATTGCAGACAATATTGCTCAACGACACAGAACATGAGCTACTATTTCCTGGTTTGCTTGCTCTCTAACTCTGGGTTCAGCTAACAATTGCCTTCTAGTCAGGAACATACAGGCAAGAGGGAAAACATGATCCAAATCTGTCAGTGATTCAGTCTGGATAGGGTTATTAAAAAAAAATTTAAAAAAAATGTGTAGTTATTTGTTTTAAAGTGTGAAAAAGATAATTCTCTCCCCCTCTCCTTCTTCCTATTGTGTCTGGTCTGTCTCGTATCTCGCACTCCCACCCCTGTTAGTCCACCCTATTGCATCATATACTTGAATCATACTCAATAGTAGGCCACAATGTAAGATATATATGACATATGTTTAACTGTACTTCTTTCTGGTTAATATTTTTTGTTGGGATATTTCATGTCATCTCTTGGTTACTACTGTTTTTATCTAGGCCTGATTGTCCTATTGATTGATCATATATTCGATACCGAGTCTTTTTTTGTGATACCATTGTATGTATGTCTTGTCCATATCTATGATAATCTTTAGAAAACGTATTAAACTTTAAAAATAAAAAAGTGTGAATTTAGAAGTGCAACTAAAACAGAAACTTTAAATGTACTTGAGAAACTTAGCAGCATTTGGCATGAGGCTTGCTGAACCATTTTAAAATAAGTGGAAACAGCTCAGTTACTAAGCTATTTAGGTCACTGTATGCTTGCGCCCTTATCACAGTAAAACCTTTTCAAAACAAGTGGGTTGAGCAGGGAAAAGAATAGAGTCTTTGTACCAGATACCTGTCCATTGTCAGAGGATAAAAAGCAGACTGAGCAGCTATGATGCACACTGGGTCTGGCGAAGATTAGGTTACCTTGCATTTACAGCTTAAGGGGAAAGGTGGGCAGTCTGTCACAGAAGGAGCAGATGCCTGGAGGGTGACAGCAAAGGGGGACAATGGCTGCAGGTTGTTGGTAAAGGAATGCAGAGGCAGGTGGGCCACAGTGGAAAATATCAATGTCTGGGTGTCCGAACATTTGGAACCCTGTAAGCAGTAAACAACCCATCACGGCCTGTATTGTGGCGATTAGCTCACAAAACAGTACATGGCCCCAATACGGAGGACATAGAACATTTTTTGGTGTGCATGATGCGTTTAAATTGTGAGAAACCTCCATATTTGGTGCCTAAATGTTACAGTACCTACTTGCATGCTAAATTGTTGAATATTCTGAAGCGTGCATGCTGTCAGTGAACAATATAATGCCAGTACACCAATACAAATTCTGGGAGCTTCATGGTTGTTCCCCAATCTCTACAAGGCCAGCATGATGTGGCTAAAAAAAATAATAATAATAAAAAAAATGGGTTCGCTCAATAGGCTGGTGTTCATTCTCCAACACCAACATACCAAAGGTCTCGTGCAGTTGTGAAAAGTTGGAACTCTTAAATTCTACCATTTCAGGCAGAAGTAGATTTTCCAGACTCGGATAAAATTCCTTGCATCTTGGTCTTCTAGTTTTTTCCTTTATCATTATAAATAAAAGGAATAAAAGTCCCAGAATGCAAAGAACCAAAACAGGACTGAATGGGCCACTTAAGGCTAACTAATTGAGAGTTAATGGATATCAAGAGATCTGCATTCCTGGTACGTGAAAATTATAAATAGGCATGCATACTGCAGAAAACTGCAAGGTCTACATGTTGCATGAATAAAAAGCAAGATTACGGTTGATAAACATAGCCGTCTGCATGTTCGGTTGTTGAGAACTATGAAGAAGGCATTAATAGTCTGAACTGATGCCCAGTATTCCGTGAAAATAACACTAATGGTACAAGTGACCATGGGGCGACAGGTGCACTCAGCGAAAATGTAAGTAGGGCCATCATGCAGTCACTGGATATTATGAAGCCTTATTGTTTAATCACGGAAAACATTCAGTTTCTGTACGTTGCAAGGGCAGCCGCAGCAGGCATCAACTTTGAAGTCTAAATTGCCATCATAGAAAACAGCATGCTCCTTCGCTTTAAAGGAGAGACAGTATAACCATAGGCATACCACCAACAAACAGCATATTCTCCCTAAATTTGGTGGTATGCTATCCTATTACACGCGGTGAAACAGAGGAAACATGGTTACAGAGGTGGAGAGAATGACCATAAATTGGAGGGGGGGAGAACCCACCTCACCAAAGCTTTTCATAATAATTCAGGCCTTTAGCTTAGAGCACACTGAAATATAAAATGACTAGTACATAATGTGTATGTTGAAGAGGATTCATTTGATAGAATTATATACAAAGTACTGTGTGTCGAAAAGTGCAAATGAGATTTTGATGTTTAGCATCTGGAAGCTTAAGCAAAGAAAGGCGGACATGACAGACAACCTTAATGCTCATGTGAAATGTATCCAGCATATGTGCGTCCGGCTATTCCACAAATTAAAAATATACAAAAACCTGAATCTAAAGAGACAGAATTAAAGCCCATAGATAGAAAAACGTTAAGTTAAAACAGCTGCTTGGTTATATGTAGTTCTTACGTACTCGTTGAAGGTTTCATGGGCTACCGGAAAAGCCCATATACCGCCTCCTAGGATCCAGATAGCAATCAGAGACAGTAGTAGTTTTAAAACCCAATCACTACTGACTGGCTTCCGGCACTTCCTAATATTTGAAAAACATTATTCCAGTACTACTCAAAAGAACTAAGGTTTAGTGTGACAGTAACTGCACTTCGCAAGAAGACGTTAACAAAGCAGTAAACAGTTTTCAGTGGGACTGTGATGCTGTTAATGAAATAACTGCCGTTTTCGAACACGACTGCACAACTCTTTAATTCTAACAGTCAAAGAATGCCCTGACTGATTCTTGTGAGAGATCATCACAAAATAAACCCGGTTTTGGACAGATATAAAACTAAGCAAAAGGGGAATTATAGCAATACTGCGCGAAAAAAACCAGAGGACGAAACAGAGAAGCCAAAACGTGCTCTTCTGGACGACACTCGTAGTGGAACAAAAATCGCTATTCGAATCACAAGCGAACGGTAGGCTACATGGTAAATGTGGGGGTGCCTTTCTCAATGACAACAGGTTGCTGAATCGCTGGAAAGGATTAGTAATGGTGCAGTTCATCAGGCCTACAATAGGATCAAACGGGACAGTATGTTTTCTTTGCATTTTTAAAGGCTCACACAGCCCGCAAGTATCAGGCCTGTTACAGGAATTGTTTGTTTTAGTTGCGTATACCCAGAGGTTTCTAAGCGCGGACCCGGGGATCGCACCTGTGTTGTTTCGTGTGGTCTTGCTTCCAAGGCAAGCACGTTGCCGCTGAGCTACACTCCTTTGACAAAGTAGAAGCCCTTGGTGCTGCAATGCTTAACATGCTTGTCCACCAGGTCATTAAGTTGCAGTACTAAATACTGTGCTGACAAGTATAGTTTGCGTTAGGTGCAATATTGTAAGTGGAAGTACCGCAGTGCAGAAACTGTACTGGAGAGGCGATATACAGTATATTTTGAGACATCATGTAGCAACATGGATGGTATACTTTGAACATTAAAAAATTCAGCATGCATAATTTATCGAGTCAGTGCTAACATTGTGTGGAAAAAAACAGGTGTCCATGCCCACTTGGATTTTAAGTATGCCCTGGTACATCGCAGCCAGGATTCACGTGCAGAAGGAACTTGAAACTAGGTGTGCGTCCTGGCCCTGATGGTACACTTGCATCAATAATTAACCCCCTTCCGCCCGCCCGCAACTTCCCGAGAGAAAGATCTCCTTACCAGATTGAAGACAGTCTCCACCAGGTCTCGGGTGGACACCTCACCCACCTCCAATAGGCCGCTCAGCACCGCAAACTTCATTCTGATGCCCCTAATTGGAACACCGGGTGCCAGGGCTAAGGCAGAGCCACTCTCGGCCTCCGCGCCATCAGTTGCCGGATGCACGGAGGCCTGTTTCTCCTCACTGGCCATAGCTGGCCGAGAAGGGGCCCGCCGCCCAAGGGTCTCCAATATAGACAAATGTTCTTCCCAAAGTCACACCAATGAGAGACTTCTCAAAGAAACGAGAATAAGTTCTTGTCCGGGTAGAATACTTCCTACCCCCACATCAGGGGGTCACCTGCAAGAGAACAGAATCATTACACACCATCCAATGTCTGACAACGGTCACACGGAAGGCATACGCTTAAATCCGCGAGGAGGAAGTTGAAAGATCAAAACCATTACACGAGCTATCAGATATGATAATCGTTAAAGGAGCTAAGGCGTCAGCTGGGGGGGGGGGGGGTGAGGGGAAACGTGCGGCAGTTAGCACTTTGAGGCGGGCCACTTTATTATCCGCATTTACCCAGTCACACATCTGATGCACTTGCAGTACCCAATAAACACGTGGTTATTTCTGGAGGGAAACATACTTTATTTAAAAAACAAGCTCCATAATGTTTCATATGGATCAAATAAGAACGACCCCACGTCCCTACTTTAATAAAAACAAAATACGGTATTCTGTTGGTGACAGCATGCCTATTGAAAGCTTGGAGTGTGAAATGTATGGTTAATGCAATAGATGTCTGGTGGCGGGCCGAGTGTCTACTTATGGGACTGATACATGGAATTACGTGTAAGGGTACTGAAGGACGAATTAGAGACCCTGTGCTTGACGACAGTGGGCATGGTGCTCAAGGTGTGCACACAGCCCTATTCAGGCTGAGCTAAATGCACTGCGTGCAGTTGCAGCACTTCTGTGACAGGTGCAGCGACACCAACACCTGCAGAAGTGGTGATTCCTCACCCTGTTACTGCCCAGCTTTATTTCTGTCGCTCGGCGCTGTGCCGCCTCAAGGTGCCGGGTCGCTCAACTCTGGCTCAGCCCCATCGCTTCCTGATTCATAGGTTGCCTCCACAGTCGCTGCTGATCTCTGCCGCCATGACAGCGCCAGGAACAGTAGGAGGAGAGACACCGGTTGCGGCGTGCGCGTGCACGCTACGCACACAGAAAGGAGGGGGTGCTCAGGTGTGCTGGAGAACTCAGGTGTGGTCACAGGTATATACAGTGAACGCGCACGCGTAGCCCTCCGTTCTTTGCCATGCGTGCGCGTTCTTGAGAAAGTCCAGACTAGAAAAGGCGTGAATTCGTGCCCTATCAGTGTCGAAGAACAGAGAGAATAGAGGCTAGCCCGCTTCTTCCGAGGTCATGTTCGTTTAAGCGGCCATTTTAGAGAGGGGATGTTTCGTTCCCGGAAAGGAGAGGGTGAGCCATAAAACGCCCACGCCCCGCCAATCGAAACGTCCAATACGTCACCTCTTCCTTTTAATGAAACCGACATTATAATGCATTTATGAGGATCATTTTTGGTATATGACTAATCCCGTGCTTCGATAAACCTGTTGGTAAACCTGAAGCACCTTCACCTTGCCCAACGATGCAATAATCATAATTTACTTATTAGAAGTTAATCATAAAAAAAGTTTTGCAAAAGGGTTTTTTCAGGTTTATTGAATACCATTCTAAAATGGCCGCCACGTTTACTAAAGAGAACGTTAATATTACCACCCCCCCTAGCTTTAGGTTGCTAGACTCAACGGAGCCATATTCGTGTGGAGAAAAGGATATCGAGCGAGTTCTGCACCCCCGTTATTAGCTGCAGATATCCGCGTGGCAGGGCAAAGGATATGCATGCTGGGAAGTGGCGGGCTTGTGTAACCGGTACATACTAGTCTGTCTGGTTTTAAGACGAAGTGTCTCTTTCGATTGTGGCTGTACTGTGACAGAACTCACGTCTCCTCTAGCAAACCGAAACCCATAGCAGGGGCATCCCCCACCCCCTTCGGCGTATAAGACATCATGCAATAGTTACACATACCAAAGAATCACAAGGACAAATGGGGTATATTTGGAAACGCAAGATTACATTTATTGGAGTCGTACAACATTCAAGGTCAAAGTGGGAGGGAACTAAAGGATACAACGTTACATTACTTCTCCGGGAAATCAATCATAGTTCCCTTACTTTATGTGACCTGGAGTACAGTTCAAGAACAGTAGGAAAGGCCACTTAAAAAAATAAAATAACAGTAAACAACATTATGCTATTTCACAAGTGCTGGCTAAGTATCGGCGAAAGGGGCTTGTTTAGGCACAGAGGTGTTTGCAGGTAATGGAAGGGGCGGGCCTATCAGTGGCTATTGTTATGTACATGCCCTTAAGAGGAGTGAAAGGAAGGGGTGGCTACATAAAGTTGCATGCTGAGGGGTCAATTGCATACTAATGTTAAAGGTATTTGTACAGTGCACTGTCACCAATGGAATTGGTCCCCAGGGGCTCAGGCGGATCTGCAAACAAGACTGCGGGGGTGGGTTAGTAAAGAGAAGAGGGAGTAGGATAGTGAGAGAGATGGTGTCCTATTGGCAGCTTCAGTTCGGTTTACACCGTGCGCTGGGCTTTGGTGCAAAAATCGGATCAATGTCCGTCCTCGTGTGCTGTTGGTGCGGCTTATGTGTTGTTTGTCCGTTGCGGTGTGGTGAAGTGCAGGCAACTTGCTGTGCCAGAGGTGGTTATGTGAGTTAAGTATGCAGAAATGTTGAGCTTTTTGGTTAGTGGGTTATGTGTTTTGCAGCTAACCTTCGTAGTATGGCTGAATACCTAGGTTCGAGAATCCTGTACGGCGGGGGAGAGGCCCAGGTCTCACAATACACTACATTCCACCATGCAGTAGACAAAGATGGAGGCTATACCTAGATTCGTGTGCCCTGCAAAGTTGTGGAGAGGCCTAGGTTTCATCATAAATTACGTTTCACCATATAGTAGACAAAGATGGAGGCTATAACTAGATTTGGGAGTATTGTATAGTGGGAGAAAGGCCTAGGTTGCATGATCAGTGTGTTTCAACATATAATAGACAGAGATGGAGGCTACACCTAGATTTGAGAATCCTGTAAAGTGGGAGAGATGCCTAGGTTTCCTAATACATTACGTTTCACCATACAATAGACAAAGGTGGAGGCTATAGCTAGATTTTAGAGTCCTGTAGAGTGGGTGCGACGAAGGGTAATGTTCACAATTCTGACTAAATGTGCACTTGCTAATAATCACAATTCCAACCAAGCCAGGCACTTACTAACATTCCCAATCATATCGAGATGCGGCTCAGGCTAATGTTCCCAATTCTAACTAGATGTGGCACTTGCTATCATTCGCAGTTCTATCTAATTGTGCGGAAACAACAAATTGGCAGGAAAAGTCACGATCCACAGCGCTTGTAAGTATAAGTTAGACAAAGAGCGTCAAGGCTGCAGGTATCTGGATAGTGTGGATATACTGCCAGTATGATTCCACTGAGGCAAGTACAAATGCAACACAAACAAGTGCCAGTTTCACTGTGCCAAGTATAGCAAAATAAAAATCGGGAGTCAAAGTGATTTGTATGAAAGAACAGCCTTTAAAGTCCAAGGTTTAGTACAAGCAACAGCCTAATACGTTATTTCGAGCCTTCCACAGCTCTTCATCTGAGGCTATTATTAAACATAGGATACAATAACAAAATGGAGTGTGCAACATTCAATAATATAGTGATACCATACAGTACCATAAGCAGGACAAATAAAGGCATAGCATCCAGGGGAAAAGCAGGGGATGAATGAGCCAAAATTAAATATATGCAATTTGCAATAGGGTTAATGCAAGACAAAAATGAAAATCGAAAGCATATTTGACAAAAGAAAAAAATTATAAACGTAATACATTTAAAGCCATACCAAAAGTGGTGTAAATCCATTAGGAGGTGGATGTTGAAACATTCAAAATAGAGAGAAAAACAAATTTGTGCTAGGGTTACAATTTATTTGATGGAATGACTGCAGCAGCGCAATCAAAAACAATAATGCCAAACAAATAAATGATCTGGTGTAAATTTACACTTTATAAACCAGACTCCAATTAATCTGAGGCAGTATTACCTTAATAGGGATAGAGCCTGAAATTTAAGCTGAAGGGACAATGCCCAAAAAGTACTCTGCAGAGGAGAAAGAAACAATCAATCTTTGGAGAAATGGCCAAATTGTTGCAATTTGAGGGATGAAAAAAATGGGTAATTAATTAAAGTACCGGAAGGCTTCGCAATTGCTGTTAAAGCTGCAAAATAAAGGAAAGGGAAGAAAAGAAACGAACTGTATCAATGGATTGAAACAAATTTAAGTTAATATTTACCAGGTAGTGAAAAGCAACTGTTTAATGCAATAAAAAGAGCGCACGCAATCAAAAAGAGGTACCCATTAGTAGCGCTAAACTGAGCGGGCTTGAAGAGGTTAAACCTCCGGCTCGAATGAGCAATAACACTGAATTACAATTCCAAAGTGAACAGGGGGCCATGTAAAACCGTCTTACCTGGTCGGCTGTTTAGAAAGACTGAAAAAATCAATGCGCCCGTCTCGAAGCTAGAAAGAAGACTAGATAAATACATCAGTTCAGAAAAACATGGCAGAAGGAAGGAACTAATAGAGCCGCCATGTTTGAACTGCCTAAAAATAAAAGGCAATTCAATGGGTAAGGGATATTAAAAGAAACTAAAATTGCCTAAAAAATGCTCAGTGCACACACGAGAGAAAAATGCGAAATAGAAAGCCACTAAAGAATGAAAAGGAAAGTAAATGTTTTTTTTTCCTTTCTTTAAAAAAAAAAAAGTGAAAATAGTAGGTGGAAAGCAAAAGTGAGGGCAAAGTGGTTAATTACTAAATTAATTGTGCACGTGTAAAAAATCAAGAGAGTACCATTAAGCGAAATGGAGAATTTTGGATAAATGAACCGAGGGAACATCATGAATTAAGAGGGACAGGATACTGTCTGTGAGTGCGCTGCTGCAAGAACATGTACAAGTTGCACAAGGAGACCAATTTACAATAATTAAAATATGGCCCCATGGTTAAAGAGGTTTAATAAAAATGTGTGCGAAAGAATAAGAGGTTAGGCACATAAGAAACACAAATTCCACAATACAGTGAGGGAAGTGGCACCAAATTGGCAGAGACAAAAATAGGGACAGCCTGCTGTTACAGGAAAGTAGCAAATTCATGGTCCGAATTTAATCCATTAAAGACAGTACAGTATTTACAGATTAGTCTTGCTTCCAATTGTCGTAATTTCAAGGTTAGGTTGCCCCCTCTCGGAGGTAAGGACACTTTGCATAGGCCAACGAAACGTATGTCATCCTTACAGTCTAGTTGATGAGTTTTTTGCCAGTAATTGGCTAAAGTATATTTGGACTCTTGACTACCAATTGTAGCCAAGTGCTCGCGGATGCGAATCTTCAAGGAGCGAATAGTGCTCCCAATATATTTCAGACCACAGGTACAGATTATACAATACACAACAAATTTAGAATTACAGTTGATGAAAGAATACATTGTGTGATCTCCTCTAGTTCCAAAGGAGACCTGTGGTGTTTCCAAAGTAAATTTACACATGTTGCAAAAGCCACATTTATGAAACCCAGTGGCTTGAGCTGAATGTAGCCAAGTCAATTTAGGAGAGGGCATACTCATAAATGAAAGACAACATTTATTTTTGAGTGATTTGCCTTTGCTAAATATTATACTAGCAGTCAGATCTAACCAGTTGACGATGTCAGAATCAAGTTGTAACAGGTGCCAGTGTTTCCTCAGCACATTATGGATCTTGTGACTGTCCGAATTGAAACTCGTGATTAACCTAATTTTCTGAGTGACGGGAGACTTGTCATGAGTTTTAGGAACAAGCAGGTCCGCTCTCTTTAGCTGGCGTACTGAAGCTAATGCTTTATCGAGACAGCTGTGACGGTAGTCCCTCTCAAGGAAGCGTGATTTAATGGTGATACTTTCATTGTCAAAATCCTTGGGATTAGAGCAATTCCTCTTAGCACGGATGAACTCACCTTTCGGAATGTTAGCCTTTACATGATTTTTATGACAACTTTCTGCATGCAATGTTGAATTGACATAAGTAGATTTACGATAAGTTTTAGTGACTAAACCATTAGGGGTTAAATCAATTGATAGATCCAAAAAATCAATATGCGTTTGGCTCGCAGTGGAAGTAAATTGTAAGCCCCAGTTATTATTGTTCAAGAAGACAACTAATTCAGAAAGTAAATCTTGTGTACCAGTCCAAATTACAATAACATCATCTATGTAACGTTTCCACAAGTGAATGAATGGAAGAAAAACAGGGCAAGCAAATACAATTGTTTGTTCAAAAAAATGCATGAAAGCATTGGCAAGTGCTGGTGCAAAGCTTGCACCCATATCCACCCCAATGAGTTGCATGAAGTACTCATTGTTAAATACAAAAACATTATTCTTCAAAGTAAATATTAGGAGCTCTTTCACCATTTCAATATGATCAAAAAAGGATGCAGAGAATTCACGAAATAGAAAGTCAACACTTTGTAATGCTTTAGTATGGTCTATGGAAATATAAAGTGCTTTCACGTCTAAGGTGACTAGCCAACAATTAGATTGAAGATTCAAATTGTCCAGAATTCGTAATGTGTGCATTGTATCTCTGATATACGTAGGGGTCTTAAGAACGGGTGGTAACAAGAATTTGTTAATGTAAATAGAAATAGGTTCTAGCACACCACCACCCCCACTGACTATTGGCCTCCCTTCTGGAATATCTGCTAATTCTTTATGGATTTTGGGAAGGAAATAGACAGTGGACATAATAGGCCCATCTACGATGAGGAAATGTCTTTCCACATCAGTAAGCAGAACCATTTTGTGCCATTTCAAAATTAGATTAGTGGCTGCTGCATGGATTAACTGCAGAGGATTGTTCGAAAGAGTAGAGTAACAACCAGGAGTGTTTAAGTGACGCATTCCCATAGTGATATCTGAACGGTTCATAGCAACCACATTGCCACCCTTATCGGCTTCTTTAATTATCAAATCAGGATTGGAAGACAGATGTTGAATTGCTTGAAAAACACATTTATTAAGATTACTTTTGACAATAGATTTGTAAGATGAACCACAGTCTTCCAGTAAATGTATGTCCTTAATAACTGCCTGATAAAAGGTGTCGATGATATTGTTAGTGAGAAGTGTTTGCATAGTGACCTCTTTAAGTTTATTCGTAAACTCAAACTAAAAAATTCTTTGCAAACCAAGTACATAATTACAAACCTCCACCACCAACACTGACTCCGTCCCAGATCTTTATGCAAATGTATTATGCCTTTGAAGACTAACTCTGCGTTAGATATCTTGTCCAAGTATAAGCAATCCATGAATCATAAGAACATGAGCAGATGGTGGTCTAAGGTTCAGGAGTTCTTGACTACGTTAGATGTCTCTGATGAGATACTTATACAGAATCCAAATAAGGCAAATAAGGCAAAGCAAAAAATATGGACATGGGACTGGATTGACACCAGAGTGGAATGTTTGAAGTATAAACACTTTCTTTGAATGAGAAACCACAGACACCAGAATCCTATGTAATTAGATTCCCAGCGGCTAAGCCCTTGATCTATTCATCAGATTTAGACTAAACATCTGGCATGCAAAAGAAGTCATGGCAAAATGGAAGTTGATTCCATCATCTAAAAACAACTGCCGTTTCTGTAATGACTCTGCTGAGCCTGAGACGCTAATACATCTCATAACTGTCTGACACTATTGGAAAATAGAATTAAGTATCTTAAGCATCTTTTTGAAGGCTATCGACTTCAAAAAGAAAAAATATGGACTGCCTTGTATAATGCTGACAGAATTGCGTTAAGACTTGCAATAGTAAACTTCGTGATTGCATTGAATGTGGAAGATAACTGATCTAAAATGTATTCCTAAAGTGAAAGCTAACTATAATTTATTGTTAACCAACTAGATGATGAACTACCCCTTGACAAATGTACACTTTCCTCTTTCACCAAATCTGAAAATTTGACAGTTGCTACGAATGTTTTGTCGTGCTGTTGCATAGCTGGACTTAATTGCAAATCCAAGATGAGAAATATGTGTTGAGAACAATTATGTGGATGATGTAAATAATTTGATATTTTATAGGTATTATAGACAAAAATGTATCTCTTTATGACTGTATATGGTTCATATATGTATTTTTCGTCTATTAATTTTGTAATAAAAAATATTGAAAAGTTGTTTTGTGCAGCTATATAAAAAAAACATTGCTTTTGACACACTCAAAAATGTACCGTAGCTCTGCTGGTACCTGGACGTAAGGCCGGGTGTGAGCGATCGCTCCCCCAAGTCCCAGAGTGCTTTGTCCACGACACCAGCTGCCACCATTCGGTCTTGAACTGCGCCTCCTTCTTGTCCGTAGGATGTGCTTCCCGGAACTTGCTCCACTAAAACGAGAAAGAGCATCAGCGGCAACGTTGAGAAAACCCTGCACCTGCTGAACCCAGAACTCGATATTCCTGTGTAAGCAGACTTCTACCATTCTCCTCAAAAGGCTTAGAGCAGACGGGCAAGATGCAGACTGTACATTTATGGGTTGAACGCACCCCTTTGTTTTGCAACTCCTCAGGCCACAATGTGAGTGCTATGACAATGGGGAAGAGTTCTAGCGCCATGATATTCTTCGTCCTCCCCTTCTTGCGCCACTGGGTCGGCCATTTCTGTGCACACCACTTTTGGCTCAGGATTACCCCAAATCCCTGATTACCTGATGCATCAGAGTACATCTGTAATTCCCCAATTGCACCCCATTAAACCCTAAGAGGAACGACCGCCACATTCGTAAGACTTCTTTCAAGCCTGATCCCAACCGGATATGGTGATGTCTCTGTGCAACTCCAGCTGTTGCCATTGCCAACCTGCGGGCGAACACCCTGCCTGCGGTAATAACCTTGGAAGCAAAATTAAATTTCCCCAACGACTTTTTGGACCTTTTCCAAAGTGGTCCTGTCCCTTGATAAGGTGCTCTCCATCTCTGCAATCAACTCATGAACTTTCTCCCGTGGCAACTTGCAAGTACCCTTTCTAGTATCTATTTCAATGCCCAAAAAGGTTAATACCTCTATAGGTCCTTGCGTTTTTTCCGGTACCAGCGGAATGCACATCCAGTCCATCAGGTTTTTATAGAAAGATCGTGCATTAGAGCGCAGTCCTTATACCCTTCACTCCCTATAAACAGGACATCATCCAGATAATGGATGATGCTTCCCCGTTGCTCCACCCTGCACGCCTCCCACTCTAAACATTTGCTGAAAGCTTCAAATAGTGTGTAAAACACAGAGCAACCCATTGGCATGCATTTGTCAATGTAGCAACTGCCATCCCATTGAAAACTGTCTGGGTGTACAATGAGGAGACAGAATGCAGATTCTATGTCTACCTTGGTTAAGAGTACCCGTTTGCCCATGCCGGCCGCCATAACCATGGCCCGGTCAAAGGACGCATAATGCACTGAGCAGTGGTCCTGATCTAGCCAATCATTGGCCAAGTCCCCTTTAGGGTATGATAGGTGGTGGATCAATCTGAACTTGCCCTTTTCCTTCTTGGGCACAATGCCCAAAGGGGAAACTATGCAATTCGGAAGGGGGGTTGGGGTGTAAAAAAAGAGCCTGCCCCACTCAACCCAGTTCCAGTTTTTTTTCTTCACTCAGCACCTGTGGTTGTTGGAATGCAGAGCTGAGGTTTTTCGCATACAATATAATATCAGACTTACGATACCATGGCTTCCTTGTACCTTTTGACACACACTTCAAAACTTGGTTTACTGACCCTGTCCTTACCACCCATGAATGATACCCAAACGTCCATGTCCTTTTGATCCCATGTCATGTTAAACACCATTGCCATCTTAGACCCAAAATCCCTGTCAGAATCTATCTAACCCGTGGAGCTGTGCTTCCTTTGCTCATTCACAATAATATCCCTGTATTTCCTTAAGGCAGGGCCCTGCTCAGGATATTTTTTCCATCAAACTGCTGCCCTTTTGGAAGCGGTCCAGCATTCTGCAGCATGGCGCTCATCATGGGACAAAGAAAAGTCAGCCATATAGGGTTAAAAATGTACATTCAGTGAGCAGGCGATAACACCTGTTCCTGGGTGTCAGGCATCATCCAGTAGGCAGGAGTGTATCACTCCAATATATTGCAGCCAAAAACGCCAAATGGCGAAATGCGCATTTCTATGCATTTCTATGTGGGGGTGGGTTAGGGTAATATTCTAGGGAGATTATGGGGGAGCTGCAGAGGTCTCCCCCCCCCCGCATATAAGTGTGTGGAAATTTGTGAGAAGAGAATAAATCGGTATTTTCGTACGCCAAATTTATTTTCTTACAAATATCGCATTGATCCGGCATGAGCTAACGCTGGGAAACAAGGAGAGAGTACACAGTACACTGGAAATCTAACTTCTACAGGTGAGGCTAACCTTTTGCCCATTATGTAAGATCCATTATGTTTAACTGTGTCGTAAATGTGTCCTAATTCTTCTTTATGAACATTCTCAAATACTCTAATGTTATAAAATTATGTTTTGAAGACACCAGTTGGCTTGTGGGAGCAGAAAGTAGCTCCTAGTAGCTGTTGCTTTCAATCTAACCATGCTCTCCTAGGCTAGAAGTGGGTGCAAAATAGCTTGCAGCAATATCAAACCCTGCCATATCACCCCTATCGCTGCACCAATTTACACTTCAAGACAGCCTTTATCATCTAAAACACAGTCGACTTTTGTACCCTTTCTATTGTACGTTCTTTTGTGATCAAAAGAGCATCGTTCCTCCCTGTATATCAATAAATAAATGTGTCTCCTTTTCCCCAATGAATCTCCAAATGTTTTGGGACACTTGCATTACTTTCCATGGTCACTGAATTTTGACACAGTGCCTGCTGTTTTTGTGGGTAGGTTTACTTTTACCCAATTCCCTTCTTTCAGAGTGAGCAGGGTGGCATGCTGAATTTTCGTTCTCCATACTTCTAAGGCTTCACCATACTCTTTTATAGCTTCTAGAGATGGATGCATTCTGGAGGTTTCTCCATAGTCCCACTCTTGGAGCTTGCCAACTGGAATAAAAAGTAGCAAAGTGTCTTTCTTTGTGCCAGCTGGAAGCGTTGGTGCAGAGGTTGAATCAACAACCCCAGACATATATTATATGAAAATCAAAGTTCTTATGGAAAATTCTCCAACACTTGAAGATATATATTCATCAATGACACCAATCCATACTATTATTAGTGAGGTTTGAAAATTAAGAACTTTGGCATCATTACATAGCCTAGAACAGTTAGAGCTTATATTCTTGCACGACTCCTAATGACATTTCATAGTACAGCCCATATGATTCAAATCTAGCATCATTGGACAATCCCAAATGACCACTGCCTTTAATGGTTGGGTCTTATATTATCCTACAACCCCTAATAGCATTGATATATTCCATAATGGTGTTTGTTTTGCAAAATCCTTTAATACTTACAGGTAAAGCTGTCTGTTGGACAATGCAGACAACTTTGTGAATTTTAGGATGTAAGTAATGCTGCTTCTCTGGTTTCCAAAGTTGGTTTGCGCTAGAGACCTTGATTGCAGAGGTCGCGCAGCAGGGAAGCTTTAGCTTTAGAAGCTCCCCCCAGCCCGGCGGAGACCAGTACTGCAGAGGTCACACATCGGGAAGCGTAAACCTGGTAAACTTTCCCGAAATAAGGAGGGCTCTGGTAACAGGCGAGCACCGGAGAGCCTCTGGATCAGAGAACGCTCCTTTTCCAAGTGGCATGAACCACAGGAAGAATGCTGCCGGGCCAAGCAAAGCGAAAGAAGCAGAAGATCTGGATGCAGCGGAACGAGCGGACACTCACACCATAACCAGTGAGTTCACTGTTGTACTGTGACCCAAGGAACGCTTCGTGGTCATCCCCTGGCCAAACCAGGGTGCACTAAATACTGATCTAATGTAAACAGAGTAAAGGGGCAAAACAAACCTTATTTTGAAAAGAAGAGAAAGTGGCAGAATATGAATATAACAAACCAGAAAGGTGTGATTGTTTTTTTTTGTGGGTCAGAATAAATGGCAGCAACTAGAAAGGGCAATATTAAGGGAACCATTAAGAACCCAAGAGTTTGTGAAGAATATTGCCCATATGTAAAAGAGGCCATACCATTGTTAGTATTTGGTTTATGCGGAAGTGGGAAAACCAGAGACAAGAGGTATTCAGAAGGAGTGCAGCATAACCTGCATTGCGTATTGCAATCAAAAGAGTGTAACAAACAGCACCAGTGTGTTTCTTGTTTTCCCAGAAGAAATACTTGAACTTGATGTTGTGAAGCAAGATGCAGTGCTAACTTGTTGGAAGATGACCTTTACCACAAAAGTGCTTATAGTTACTAGCTTATTCTGTCTTGGCAGGAGAGTACACTAGGGCAGAGGACCTTGTAGTAGGCCTGGCAGGTGAGTGGACCAGGTGAAAATTATTGAAGTTCTGTGGTGTGGTTAAAAGTATTGAAGAAGTGGCAGAACCATTCAAATGTTTTTGTGAACTGATACATAACCATCTTGACAAAACGTTAAAACCAGTGTGTTATGAACTGTTGCGGAACTATCCTGACAAAGACGTTTTGTTGATCCAAATGAGCTATGGAAATGTTCTTGGTTTATGAGAAGTTGTTTTGTGCTCTTAGTCACAAGTGAAAAGATGAAGGCCTTGCTGAACATTTTTTGAACTGCCGGTTGAGTCCAAGTTGGAACTTTGTGTTGTCAAGTTGGAATCAAAAGAACTGAAGTGGAACTTTATTATAAGACAGGATTTCCTTATCCTTTTTGAACTGTTAAATAGAATCCTGCTTGCATCTGGGGAAGGGGAATTCACCCAGATTATAAGGAGAGACGGGTATCAGATTGTGAACATAACTGATATATTTGTTTTATTTGAATTGCCATATATTACCATATTTAGTTGTATGTACAAGTGTGAGGTATGGAAACCTTTTGTTAGTGTTTCCTTTAGTTTAGTTTAGGCAGGGAAATCCTTGTCAGGGGAGGGATAGTGAGGCATTCATCCAACCTTTTGAGTTAATAAGATGGCATCTTTAAAAAAAACCTTCACAAAGATGTCTGCTTCACATTTTGGACCCCTCACAAAGATCTCCAAGTTGGTACTAAGACGAAGAAGAAGCACAGAGCTGTGCAGATGATCCTGCAGAACCAAAGCAAGCATTCTAGCCGCATCAAAGGCAAAACAACCTGTCATTAAAAGGGAAGAGGGGCAACCAATGTTGCCAGAATCGCCCTGGAAGAACCAGGAGATTCCAAGCCAGACGGATCAGAGAAAACAGAAGAGCAGAGACCGGACTCTTACCCGCAGGCTGAAGTGTCCCTGAAAGGTCTGCTGTTGATGAACTGGCAAAGGAGAATAGGTAACGGGTTGCCAGTCAACTGGGAACGCTGGTACACAGTCAGCAGGTGACGCACAGCCCAGTAACAGGAGTATGCTGCATAGCCGCCACAGCCCCTGGAGAAGCCAAGAGCGACCCGAACAGGAAGGCGGAGGTGCCCACAAACGACCGGAGAATGCAGGTAAGCACCCTGCAGAGCTCTGGGTGAGAGGGACGATTGGTGGGAACCCCGAAGGGCAGAATATTAAAGAAAGACGGGTCTGGGACCCTGTAAGGAACTCATGGTGGCAACCGTAAAGACAGACACAAGTGATCACAGTTCAAGGGTGTTTATGAACAATGAATTCAGGGTGGAAAAACGCAGAAGCTAAACCTATTTCTGAGATATAAGCAATCGTCAACCATCAAATTAAAAATAAGGCAGTGCTAGTGGCATTGGGTCAAAATAAAGAAAGGGTCTATACTAAGAAAAACCTATTGCCAATTCCTTACCACTAATTATAGAAAGAGTGTGGTACAGGGTTTCAATAAATAACAGAAGTGTTCCAAATAGTCAGGGTGTGATTGCCAGGGGTCTCCCTTCCCCACGTTTTCAGCACAGGACAGGGTGAGACCTTGGAGCACAGCACACACTCGAGCTTTCTCTGCACAAGCAGCTAGTTCCGTTCCAGCTAGCACAGTACATGCTCAAGCTTTCTCCGCACCAGCTAATAGTTCCGTTCCACCTATCAGGTTGTTAGATGGTAAAGTCTCTTTTCACAAAATAAGTCTCTTGCCTTCGAGGCCTGATGTATCCAACAAACATTTTCCACAATTAACGTTGGTGATGGCTTCACCCCTGGGTCCCGCTCTCCCGGGCAACGACCGCTCATGTATCGTATTCAAGCAATCAACTGAACAGTTCCTTTATCAATGAACTTTGGGTGATTACTTGTTACTCTGACTCTCCCTTAACCCGGACTCGTACCCATTTGACAAGGGGGACCATTCACGTCCCCTGGCCTTCCAATATCTCTTACTTTCACGAGGCTCAATGTCTTTTTAAACAGTACTCAGGCTTCGTCTCTGATTGTCAGCTTCCCTCTTCCGGGTTCACTCTTGCCAACCTTTTACCAAACAGTTCCTTATGGGACTTTAGACTTCATCCCATCTCGCTAGCATCCCTCTGCCGGGTTCACTTCTTGCCAACTTTAACACACTGTTCATGCGCTCATTTCACCAAACTGGATTAATTTCTCTTTGCGTCTCAATCATCTATAGGTCAAAGACTTTCGACGGTACAGAGGATTTCTCTGTTGCTGGTTTCCCCCCTCTTTCCTCAATCGTATCTTTTTGTTTGTTTTTTTGTTTGTTTTTTCAAATTTGTTTTTATTGTTTTTAAACAGAGAAAAATTAAACATTACAATTTTAGCTTAAACAGAATGGTTTTACCAATAGTTTTGTATCACGTTCAACAATGTATTCTTACTTTGGTATACACCCCTCGAATATCTTCATTTCCCTCCCTTCCCACCCTCCCCCCACCCTGAGTAGTCATCGGCGTCTCTTGAATAAATGTTCTCGCATGGTTTCCGGAATCCCGTAGGCCCAGCCTTTTGTTATCACATGGCGTGCCATGATGATCAGTTTGTTATGTTCTCACAGGCTTGGCATGTTCTCACAGGCTTGGCTTTATCTCTGTGGTTGGGAGATATATACTGTGGGGTTGATTGAACGTGTACGAGGGTCGATCAATCACCTACAGGACCTTTATGGTGAAGGGTCTCTTGAATTTAGGACAAATGTATTTGCAAAGTCGTTCCACGTTTCATGCTGTGCAGATCGTCCGTGGAGTGCAGCTGTAATTCTTTCCATTGTCCATATGTTAGTAACCACTCCTATTCACTCTTTCTTGGAAGGGGGGTTTTGCCTTCCACCTTAATACCAGGCAAGCGTGTGCAGCCCGGAATAGCAGGGCCTCAAGTCCGTCCTGTTTCATTACTTCGTCTTCATTCTCCTCTAGCCCAAACAGAATAAGCAGTGGTGACATTTCTCTGGTTATGCCCTCTGCCTGCTTTATCCAGCCCAGTACCTCACTCCAGTATACTTGTATTTGGGGGCATTCCCACCACATGTGCCAGTAATTGGCCTTCATACCACATTCTCTCCAGCACATCGGGTCTACTGTCTGAAACATTTTCGAGAGTCTATAGGGGTTGTGCTGCCATCTGTGTAATAGTTTAAGGGCATGTAGTTTATATTGTGCGGCTATGAATACATATGAGGATGTTCTGCAGATTTTGGCCCAAGTTTCTCGTCAAATTGTCTCCCGAAGTCCCTCTCCCATCTTTGTTTGAGGTTTGCGGTTGAGTCTGGGCCAGTTTCAAGTAGTGCTCAATACATGAGCGATATCAGACCTTGGGTCTCAGTGAGGGTGTCTAGGAGCTTCTTGAATGGTGTTAGATCTCTCTGTATCTTTGTGGGCCATAATTCTCTGGTCATCACTCCTTTGAGATGTAAGAATAGGAATACCGAAATAGGATGGATCTGAAGCGCTTCTTCTAATTCTCGAACTGTCAGGTAAATCCCTCCCCTCCAGAGTTGTCCCACTCTCTCAAGGCCAGCGTCGAACCGTGTTTAGAACATTGAGTGATCGGGTATGTCCTCTCTGATTCCCGGTGATTAAGGGAGATGGCCATGTAGTGACCCCCACCATGTCTCTTCATTCTTTCCATATATCCCAAATTGTGCCTAATATGGGGTGTTACTTGAGTCTTCTCAAGAGTTTGGACCAAGGTACCAATAGCCACTCGGCTAATGTGGCCGGCATGAGGTTATCTAATTGGACCCACTGTAAATCTTTTCTATTTCTCAGGTGGGGAATCAGCACTCTCAGTTGGGTCGGCCAATAGTACTATTTTAGGTCTGGGTGGCCGGCTCCACCTTTTTCCTTCGGAAGGATGAGAACCTCGTATGATATACTCAGTTTCTTTCCTTCCCATAGAAAATGTAACATTGCGCTTTTCACTTCCTTGAAGAATGTCTCAGGGACTTTCAAAGGGAGAACCTGGAAGGGGTATAAAAAGCGGGGGAGGCATACCATTTTGATCGCGTTCAGCCACCCCATCCAGGAGATTGTGAGTGGCTGCCATCTTTTGAGCTCAGTGTGGAACGCTGCAAGAAGCTGAGGGAAGTTGGCTTCGTACATGTTGCTCATATGTCGTGTTAAGTTGATTCCTAAATAGCCCAATCTGGGACCTCCGAGTACTAAACCCAATCCCCTAAGTTCTTCGGTGGATTCTGGAGAGGGGTCGTGCAGGAGAAACAGGATTGATTTGGACCAGTTTATTTTAAATCTCGAAAGGGCACCATATGTTTTGATTAGTTGTATAGCTCTGGGTACTGACGTCAGGGGATTCTGGATGTGGAGCAGTATGTCGTCGGCATAGAGGGCTAGTTTATATTCTCTCTCGTGTACCTTCAAGCCTTCGACCGAGTCGTCAGCTCGGAGTTTGTGATCCAGTGGTTCCACCAAATGTGCAAACAGTATAGCCGAGAGAGGACATCCTTGTCTTGTGCCTCTCTCAAGGGTGAACAATCTGGAGTATTCAGCGTTAACCATGACTGATGCCTGTGGGGAGGTGTATACAGCCTTTATTCCCCTTCTAAATGTTGGGCCAAGTCCAATTTTGCATAATACTGCTTCCAAAAAATTCCATTCTACTCTGTCGAAGGTTTTTTCCGCGTCTATGGACAGCAGGGAAGGTGAGTTCGTCATTTTCCTAGATTCATGTATCAAGTGCAGGGTTTTTCGAGTAGTGTCTGCTCCTTGGCGTCCTAGGATAAATCCAACATGGTTGGGGTGGATCAGTATTGGCATGTGTGTCTCAAGTCTAGCTGCCATTACGCATGTGTACATTTTTGCATCTACGTTAAGTAATGAGATGGGCCGGTAGGACGTGCACCACTTGGGGTCTTTACCTTCTTTGGGGATGACAGTGATGATTGCCTGCGAGAACGACTCTGGGCAATTCCCGATTGGATAATTCGGGTAAACAGCTTTACCATGAAGGAGAGGAGGGGGGCGAGGAAGGTCTTATAGAATCCTGCAGTGTACCCGTCATTACCAGGGGCCTTTCCTAGGAGTAGTCGTTTTATAGCGGCCTCAATTTCTTAGGGCATTATCGGGGATTCAGTGTCGTCTAAGGAGAGTTTGGGCTTATTTATCTCATCTAAGTAACTTTTAATCTCTTCCTCCCCCTGGTTGGCTTCGGATTTGTACAGGTGCTCATAGACGTCGGCGAAGGCCTCGGGGATATTTATGGAGTCAGTGATCAAGGGGGGGTGCTATGACTGTGACCCAACATTCAATACATTGCATTCGTAGCTTAGCAGCTAGGAGTGCGTCAGCCTTGTGCCCTTTTTGGTAGTGTTTTTGTTTTAGGAACTGGAGTTTCCGAGTTCCCAGGCCCTCTTCTAAACGTCTGAGTTCTTCCCTCTTTTGGACAGCCTCAGCATTCCTATCACTCCTTCCTTCCTCATTGGATTGTGCTTGGGAGTCTAAGTGTGCAATCTCCTTTCGTAGTCTGTTTCGTATGAGTGTCCTTTCTCTCTTTTTCGCTGCTCCCTCTCTAATTAATACACCTGTCCATGTTGCCTTTCCAGCAACGCAGACCACATTTTCAGAGACCTCCCCCGTGTCATTCAGTCCAAAGTATTCCGTAATCTGTTTCTTCATTTGTTCTAGGAATATTGGGTCTTTCCACAAGGAATCGTTGCATAGCCATTTCAAATTTTTATACGGCAGGGCTAGTAAGTCGATGTCAGTGGTGACCATATCATGATCTGACCAGGAGATCAGCGAGATCTTGGAGGTTGTGACTGTTTCTTGTAGACTGGTGGTGAGGTATATGTAATCTATTCTTGTGTATAGTGGTGTCGAGTAAAATGTGTACCCCGAGTGGTGGGGGTGTAGGAGGCGCCATATGTTGTGTAATCCGTATAGGGACATCATTTCCACAACTTCTGTGTGCCCTCCATTAGGTGATTCGGGGGCTGCTGGCTTGCCTGTCAAGAGAGGGTTTCGCCCACATGTTGAAATCACATCCCAGTATGACTTTGCCTTCGGCCTCTAGCATTACCTTGGGAATCATGTTTCTAAGAAAGCGGAACTGTCCCGTGTTTGTGTCACGCTGTCCTCTCATTCTGTCCCTTTTTCGCAAACATCTAGGTCAGACAATAGGACAGGGTGAGACAATAGGACAGGCAACACTCACAATACACCAGTTACCCCAGTCAGGTTTCCACTCCATGTCCCTCACAGTGGAAGGTTGTCACGTGAGCGGGGTTACCCCAAGGGCCACACATGCAGACTCGGGGGTTCTCTGTTCCTTCATTGGCATCTGCCATGGCGTCTACAAGAGGGAGCTCGCAGACGCCGGCTATAGGACGCTGCTCGCAGAAAGTCAAGTCCGCGATCATGGAGACCACGCTCACGTGTCGCGGATCAGGTGACGCTGAAGCTTCCGCTATTTAAGCGCTGAACTTCCGCACGTCCGCGCTTCACAGCTGTCCTTTGGAGGACTCTGTACAGCGTTTGGATACCTTGTGTTTTCACGGCTTCTTGACTCTTGGTATGTTTTTTGGATTCGCTTTTGCTCACGTCTTTGGCTCTGTTTGCTGGATCATCTCGAACTCGGAACGCCTTTTGGACTGTCTTGGATTACCCTGAATTGGACTTGGCATTTGTCTCTTCACTGCATTTGTTATCAAGTACTTTGGATTTTGGTCCTTTTGTTTCATCAAGTTACAGGAGGGCAAGTTTGGTTTTAACCCAGCCTACAGTTCTTCTCCCTACTGTCATCGGGGAAACCAGCTCACGTGCCCATCCACGGAATTACCAACTATTTTAGGTTCTGGGCTTCCTCACCCATCAGTTTAGGTAAGCCCTGTTCTTGATTCTGCCTGTTTGCTTGTACTGTGCTCAGTTGATTGCTAATAAAGAATTTCGTTACAGCTGCCTTAGGTTTCAACATTTCCCGTGGATCCGATCTGCAAGAACTACCCACCTGTGGCCTCAATGATCGCATAGGGAGTAATCTTGTATTCTCTCTCTGTGGTACTTGGGGACGGAGGTTTCAATACTCTTCACGACAATCAAGCAACCTGACAGACTGTGAAGCCATTCTTTGTCGTGCAGAGTATGCAGGGTGCCGCGGATGACCCCATGGCAGCTATGATTCAAGCGATCACAGTACTAAGAGCGGACATGGCTGCAGCCACCACAGCCCTTCACCAACGTTTAGATGCTATCCAGAGTACCCGCAACCCATTACCTGCAGATGCAGAGTTCGGGGACGCGGCATCACCTGCCCCAGTTCCCCAGCCCCCAGGCCCAACCACTCCTGCTCCCGTGATTCTACCCACTCCTTTTCCATTGGCTCCACCTGAAAGATTCCAGGGGGATCCCACCAAGTACCGCACATTTATAAATCAGTGCAAGTTACACTTCCTGTGTCGACCTACCTCCTTCCCCGATCCTACTTCTAAGGCTGCCTTTCTGTTATCACATTTATCTGGAACAGCCGCTGCCTCGGCCAACCCACTTCTTGAGAATAATAACCCAGCATTATACAATTTTGACCTCCTGGTCACAGAAATGTCCCGTGTCTTTGACACCCGCCACAAAGCTCAGTCCAGGGATCTAGAACTATTAGAATTACATCAAGGCAGGGGAACACTCATTGAATATATTACAAAATTCAACCAACTGTCAGCCGAGACTTCATGGCCTGAGAGCAAGAGGGCTGTGGTATTCTACAAGGGTCTGAACAACGCTATGAAGGACGCATTATCAGTAGTTCCTTCCTTGCCCACAGCGTTCCCCGATTTAGTAGATCTGGCTCTCCAGGTTGATGCCAGGTGCTCAGAACGGAAAGCTGAAGCTGGGTTTTCTGGTTCTATCCCTTCTACAGGTTCCTCTCATTCTGAGTCTGTTTCTGAACCTATGCAAGTGGGAGGTCTACGTAGTCCTTTAACTTCCACGGAAAGGGAGCGCAGGAGGGTGGACAATGCTTGCTATTATTGTGGGTTGATTGGTCACTTTGTGAAAGAATGTCCACGTCGCCCAAAGGCTAAAGCTCAGGGTTTTCGAGCAGCTCGACCATAGACCCGGGGGTGGGTTTGAGCGCTATAAGTCACTCCCCGGACCAGGTACCTGCGTTTGGCACCATTAGACCCGTGATGGTACATGCATTGTTACAACCCAGTATTGAGGTCTCACATTCAGTAACTGTCATCATCGATTCTGGTGCCACTGGCAATTATATCGATATCAATATGGCCCACACACTTAATCTCCCTCTTATCGCCAAGACCAGACCAGAACCCGTACAGACCATAGATGGGAGTTCGTTAGTCTCTGGCCCAGTTAAACAACAGACAGCACCTCTTACTTTGGTCATACAAACTAACCACAAAGAAACCATTAGTTTTGACTTGATCTCCATGCCTCAATATGGCCTTATTTTAGGCATCCCTTGGTTGCGTCTGCATAACCCTTTGATCAATTGGAAGACTGGTTCTGTGTTCTTTGAGTCAGAAGTTTGCCAGGAGTTTTGCCTTACTACACCTTCTACCGAGAGCACTCCAGCCCAACTTCTCAGTACTGTTTCACAACTCACTTTGGAACCTTCTCCCATTACCTTGGCAGACACGCACATTGTTGGTCTTGTAGCTGAGGCAATTCCGGAGCCTTATCGAGACTACCTGGATGTCTTTGATAAGGGATTATCAGAAATCCTTCCACCTCATAGGTTGTCTGATTGCCCTATTGAATTACTACCAGATTCTGTAGTCCCAAAGGGTCGTATATATTCGCTATCTCCCACTGAGGAACAAGCCTTGAAAACTTACATTCAAGAGTCCTTACGTAAGGGTCACATACGTCCATCTTCATCTCCAGCAGCCAGCCCTATCTTCTTTGTCTCTAAGTAGGAGGGAGACCTTTGCCCATGTGTTGACTACCGACGTCTAAATGCCATCACTAAAAAGGACAGATATCCTATTCCTCTCATCACGCCCCTATTAGATCTCCGCACGTATGCTTCAGTATACACTAAGTTGGATGTCAGAGGTGCGTATAATCTAGTACGTGTGAGAAAGGGTGATGAGTGGAAAATGGCCTTTTGCACTCGTTACGGATTATATGAATATTTGGTCACGACTTTCGGCCTTTGCAATGCGCCTGCTACATTCCAGCGCTTCATGAATGAAATATTGAGTGATATTCTGGATGTATTTATGGTGGTCTACCTGGATGACATTCTCATTTTTTCACGTTCTCAAGAGGAACACGTCAGACACGTAAGGGAGGTACTAAAACACTTACGCATGTTCTCCCTTTTTCCGAAACCTGAAAAATGTCAATTCCGCACTGACAACATTGAATATTTAGGGTTCCACATCACTCCTGATGGTCTCACTATGAACCATGCCAAAGTCAAAGCGGTTTTGGAGTGGCCGACTCCCACCAACCTTAAAGCATTAGTCTTTTTTGGGTTTTGCTAACTACTATAGAAGATTCATTTCTGGATTTTCTTCCATAGAAGCACCTCTTACTCTTTTGACCAGTCCTCTAGTTCCATTTAATTGGTCCAACGATCAACAACTTGCATTTGATACCCTAAAAGCTGCATTTACCACTGCTCCTGTCCTCCAACACCCTGACAGTGATCTTCCTTTTATAGTTGAGGCGGACGCGTCCTCGTTCGCCTTAGGGGCAATACTGTCTCAAGAATGTCTCTCTACTGGACGCTTGCATCCAGTCGCCTTTCATTCCCGGAAGTTTACACCCACAGAGTGTCACTATACAGTGACCGAAAAATAACTTCTGGCTGTCAAAGAGGCTTTCCAAGTATGGCGTCACCATCTCCTGGGTGCAAAACATCGGGTGACAGTCTTCTCGGATCATCAGAATCTACACGATTTAGCTTCTCTGAAATGCTCGAATAGCAGACATGTTAGGTGGCATCTGTTTTTTGCCGCTTACGATTTCCAGATCATACATCGTCCTGGTACCGTTCATGGTAAGGCTGATGCTTTGTCTCGCTCTCCTGGGGGGGTTTCATTGCCAGTCTATCCTGAGTCCTTGCTAGATAAGAAACATGTGATATGTCTCTGTACTCCTTCTCTGACTCTGCTGGATATGGTCCGTAAGTGGGTTTCCACTCACCCATCCTTACTTTCACATTGGGATTTGGTATTACAAGACGGTCTGCCTTTCTTTCAGAACAAGTTGTTTCTACCCACCACTGATATTCGCAATCTGGCTCTTGAATGGTCCCATGATCTCCCTGTTCATGCACATCCTGGGCAGCAAAGAACACTTTCGCTTCTACAACGTTGGTGTTGGTGGCCTTCCATGAGAAGGGATGTGGAATGCTATGTTAACACTTGCTCTGTTTGTGCCCAATCCAAACATAGGAAAGGACGACCGTTGGGTCTCCTGCAGCCTCTTCCCATACCCCTGAGGACCTGGCATACCGTGACGATGGATTTCGTGACGGACCTTCCCCGGGTTCAAGGTTTTGATTCCATCTGGGTTGTGGTAGACTTGTTCACCAAAATGGCACGATTTATTCCATGCTCGGGCATTCCCTCTGCTCCTGTTCTGGCAGGATTGTTTTTCAAGTCCATCGTATGCCTTTTTGGTTTACCATCAGTGTTGATATCCGACAGGGGTCCTCAGTTCACTTCTCGTTTCTGGCGTGCCTTGACTAGATTAGTGGGGATCGATTCACGTTACTCTAGGGCCTACCATCCGGAGACGGATGGACAGACCGAGAGGGTTAATCAAACCATGGAGCGGTATCTGCGTTGCCTGATTCTCCAGCATCAACAATCCTGGTTTCGCATCTTGCATATGGCTGAATTTGCCTATAACAACGCGGTGCACTCTTCCACTGGTTTCTCTTCCTTCTATGTCTTGTATGGTCAGCACCCTAAAATCCTGCCCATCCCGGATTTCTCGCTTTCTGGTAATCCGGCTGCCTCTTCTTGCATCAGAGACATCTCGGCTGTCCACGCGCAGACCTTGCTGCACCTCAAAGAAGCCCAGGATTCCATGAAGCCTGCCGCGGACTGGAAGCGTTCTGTGGCACCTTCGTTTGCTGTGGGGGATAGAGTTTGGCTTTCTTCTCGTCATCTGCATCTACAGGGTTGCCACAAGTTGTTGCCCCGCTTCGTTGGTCCTTTTGTGGTCTCCCGAGTGATCAACCCCGTGGCCTATCGCCTTCGAGTCCCGGTTTCATGGCGGCTTCACCCCGTCTTTCATGTCTCTCTTCTCAAACCTTGCCCTGGTCCTACCCGTCTTCGTTCCCCTGGAGCTCCAGTTTCTCCTTCCTCCCCAGATGTTTTTGAAGTGTCTGCTATTCTGGGTTCTCGTTTCTTCAAAGGGGGTTTGCAGTACCTAGTGGATTGGAAGGGTTATGGCACGGAGGAGCGCTCATGGATTCCTGCGGGTGATGTACATGCCCCTCGTTTGGTTTCCAGTTTCCATAGGGACAATCCGTTGTGCCCACGGGGTCGTGGGCCTTTGGGGCGGGGCTCTGTCACGCTGTCCTCTCATTCTGTCCCTTTTTCGCAAACATCTAGGTCAGACAATAGGACAGGCAACACTCACAATACACCAGTTACCCCAGTCAGGTTTTCACTCCATGTCCCTCACAGTGTAGGTTGTCACGTGAGCGGGGTTACCCCAAGGGCCACACATGCAGACTCAGGGGTTCTCCGTTCCTTCATTGGCGTCTGCCATGGCGTCTGCAAGAGGGAGCTCGCAGATGCCGGCTACAGGACGCTGCTCGCAGAAAGTCAAGTCCGCGATCATGGAGACCACGCTCACGTGTCGCGGATCAGGTGACGCTGAAGCTTCCGCTATTTAAGCGCTGAACTTCCGCACGTCCGCGCTTCACAGCTGTCCTTTGGAGGACTCTGTACAGCGTTTGGATACCTTGTGTTTTCACGGCTTCTTGACTCTTGGTATGTTTTTTGGATTTGCTTTTGCTCACGTCTTTGGCTCTGTTTGCTGGATCATCTCGAACTCGGAACGCCTTTTGGACTGTCTTGGATTACCCTGATTGGACTTGGCATTTGTCTCTTCACTGCATTACGTTATCAAGTACTTTGGATTTTGGTCCTTTTGTTTCATCAAGTTACAGGAGGGCAAGTTGGGTTTTAACCCAGCCTACAGTTCTCTCCCTACTGTCATCGGGGAAACCAGCTCACGTGCCCATCCACGGAATTACCAACTATCTTAGGTTCTGGGCTTCCTCACCCATCAGTTTAGGTAAGCCCTGTTCTTTATTCTGCCTGTTTGCTTGTACTGTGCTCAGTTGATTGCTAATAAAGATTTTCTTTACAGCTGCCTTGGGTTTCAACATTTCCAGTGGATCCGAGCTGCAAGAACTACCCACCTGTGGCCTCAATGATCGCATAGGGAGTAATCTTGTATTCTCTCTCTGTGGTACTTGGGGACGGAGGTTTCAATACTCTTCACGACAATCAAGCAACCTGACAGTTTGGAGCGTATAGGGATGCAAGGGTTGTTATTTATTTTCCCCACCAGGACAATGGCTCTCCCCCCCCCGATCTGACCAGGTCTCTGTGACTTCAAATTGGAGGTCTTTTTTGATCAGTATACCTACTCCCGCTTTTCTTAAGGGTCCCGACCCCCAGTATTCACATCCGGATTTAGTGTGCAATACTTTCGCTCTTCCCCCGCGTGTGTATCTGGTCTCCTGTGCGAAGAGCACATCTAGGTTTGCTCTCTTGAATTCACGGGAGACCAAAGATCTTTTGGTGGGGGAGTTGAGGCCTTTGACATTAAGAGTGCCAGCTTTCATATGTCTAACTTTGATTGTCGGGTTATTCGCCATTGCGAGCACCGTTGCTCAACAGAAATGTTTCCGGAGGCCCTACTCTATGGATTTTAGTTTTCGAAAGGATATCGCTGCATTCACATGCGTCCATACGAGCCGTGATCAATTCCCACCACCAACTCCCCGACCTCCTCCCTGTTAGGCAGAAGCCTGTGCAGTTCCCTCTGGGACCACTGCAAAAGATTTAGGACTACAGGTGTTTGGCAGTAAACCCAGTTGGTAGCAGTCTGTACCACACAGATTCACTTGGTAGCTGTGGCTGAGCAGTCAGACTTCCCCCAAGAAGAGTTAGGCAGTATACAGAGTATTCACAATAGGTCAAGAGCACACAATAGAACAAGTAAACACTGACCAGGGCTTGGTGTAAAAGAGATATAATTATTTATTTAAAACCACATCTAGAAAAACACACAGGCACCAATAGTAAGCAATTCAAAAACACGGTCACTAAAAGGTATACACTCCCTTGTAAAGCCCCACTTATTTTCAGACATCGGTAAGCGCTTAACGTAGATGGCACTCTAATAATTTGTTTTTAAAAAGGGAGAGAAAAGCAGAGAACAACTTGAAACAGATCCCAACACTTTTACAAGAACAGAACAGGAGGGGAAGGCAAGTAAAACCGTGAATTCAGAGTCAGTAGGCCGGATCCGCTTTAAGAGGATCTAAACGAAATGTGTCCAAGGTCACACGGTTGCCGTGCACAAAAGTCTTGTAATGGTTCAAAAAGGAGTTGGATCAAAGAAAGGGACCAGTTAGAGGGTCAAGGCGGCCAGCCCAGTCCAGAAGGTTAAGGAGTTATTATTACCTTGTTGCAATCTTTAGAAAGGGAGGCCTGGCGGACACGGTACCTTAAAGTGGTGAGAACGCTCCACCGTGGGCAGTTGTTCCTGGCAGCGGATGCAAGTCAGTGCTTCGTCCGGGGGAAGAGAGGATCTCGTCGTGGAGGAAGACAGGAGTCCGTTGCACTGCCAGGGAAGACACCAGCCGCAGAGTTTCTCAGGTACAAGGAGCGGTCCGTTGATTCGCGGCTCAGTGGTGAGTGGCTATCCGGCTGCTGGGGTGCTTGGCACGGGCAGTTCGACCACAAACCGGGCTGGGGTGCGAAGAAAGAAAGGTAAACTGGTTGTGCCCACCAGTCAGGGGAAGAAGCCTCTCCAGCCGGGAGATCTTCTCTGTCGTCGGGAAGTGGTGAGTCGGTTCTGCAGGGCTCCACCGGTGGTGTCGTCATGGTAGGTTGGCTCAGCTTCTCCCTCGTCGGATTCTCAGGTCCTGTGGCGACTTCTGAAGTTCCAGTCCCCAAAGACCTGCTTTTATGCAGAAAACCCCCATTCACTCAGCCTAGCTGTCACTCAAAAATGCTAAGTGGTGAGCCGGCTCACCACTTGGGCCAAGCACACAAGAGTGTGTCTTGAGTTACCAAGGTAACTCAGTCCAGGGTGCATAAACCCCATCCCACACCCCCTGTGGTACCCAGACAGAGTGGCACCACTTTTGGAGGCTTCTTTGGAGAAGCCCACCAAAAAGTGGAACAAAGGGCTTGACTTGGGTTGGAGTCACAGAAGAGAACACAAACGCCATTTTAGAATCGAGTCTTGGCAAAAAATACCAACCGGAGAATTAATATTAATTAAATAAACCGGCGGTATGTTCGAGGCTATGAGAATTAAATAATTAAAGTTGGTAGCCTCGAACAATGGGAAAATCCCATAGGGAAATATTCGCGGTCGAATATAAAAAGTAGTTTCCACTGCCACCAACCAAAACTCGATCAGGGGGGACGGAGACGTGCCCCCTCGACTAACAGACCCCGGGGCAATCGAATTGCCCCAACCAGTACGTCCACAATATGATGGTTTGTACTGGTTTCTGTTAATAATTTGGGACTAGTAAAGCCAACGGTGACTTTACATGCCCTGGGAGACAGTAGTCAGTCCCAGGGTATGGAGTCTATGGTGGGGTGTCACTATGACACTCCTGTGTTACTGCACGGAGGGTGCTGTGTAACACACATAGGAAAAACACATGAGACCCTATGGAGTAAAGAACCCCACAGCCCATAAAACACATTACCAGTCAAAGGAATACCATAAATCACGTCCAAGAGTGGGAGAAAAAGAGTCTCACTCTTGGCAGGAGGAAAAAACAAACTCCAGAAATCCAGCAAAGCTGCTGGGGGACTCACTAGGTTAGGAAATTTAGCCTAAAGAGAGAATTCTCCCTAACACTGGCCCCCCCCGCAGACTAAGGGACAGGGGTATTTAATCCACTCCTGGATGAATCTCATACCTTTAGTCGATGACATACATCCTAGAGAGACCATCAGCATTTTGGTGGTGACACCCTGACCTGTGCTCAATGGTGAAATCGAACCCTTGCAGGCAGATTGAACATCTCAATAGTTTTGGGTTTTCCCCTTTCATTTGCATTAACCATCTCAAGGGTTGGTGGTCAGTCTGAATGACAAAAGTAGAACCATACAAGTATGGCCTAAACTTCTTCAGAGCCCACACAATAGCAAAACACTCTCGTTCAATGGTTGCCCACCTTGTTTCAGGATCCTTCAGTTTTCTACTGATGAAGCAAATGGAGTGCTCCCTACCTTTCCCATCCAGTTGGCTGAGGACTGCACCTATTCCTACATTTGAAGCATCTGTTTGCACAATGAAAGTTAGGTGATAGTCAGGAGCTCTGAGTATTGGGGCTAGGCAAAGAGCCTTTTTCAGGGTTTCAAAGGCCTGATTGCATTCCTCATTCCACCTAACCTTTTTAGGGAATTTAGGAGAGGAGATGACATTCAGTGGAGAAACTATGGACCCATAGTTCTCAATGAAATTCCTGTAATACCCAGTGAGACCTAAGAAGGCTCTCACCTGGGTTTGAGTAGTAGGTGTTGTCCAATTTTGCACAGCTTCAATCTTACGGGGCAAAGGCCTTAAATCTCCACCTCCTACCTCATGTCCAAGGTAGACCACTTTACTCTGCCCAATCCGGCATTTACCTGCCTTTATGGTCAGATTGGCCTTTCCAAGAGCCTGCAAAACATATCTCAGGTGGTCCACATGTTCCTCCCAGGAATTGCTGAACACTGCTATGTCATCCAAGTATGCCATGCAGAGGTTCTCCATCCCATTCAGAACCTGGTTTACCATCCTTTGAAACGTAGCAGGTGCATTTTCCAATCCAAAAGGCATAACCTTAAACTGGTATAAGCCAACTGGGGTAGAAAATGCAGTTATCTCCTTGGCAGGGTCTGTCAGGGCTATTTGCCAATAGCCTGACGTTAAGTCAAATGTGCTGTGGAACTTGGCTGCACCAAGTCTATCCACCAACTCATCTGTCCTTGGCAAAGGGTGGGCATCAGTCTTAGTGAATGTATTAAGAGCTCTGTAATCCACACAGAATCTAAGTTCTTTAGATCCTGCCTTTGGTACTAACACAACTGGGCTAGACCATGGACTAGTAGAGGGCTCTATTACCCCGAGATCAAGCATCTTGTTGACCTCACCTTTGATGTGGGTTCTTACATTTTCTGACATTCGATAACCTCTGCTTTTGACTGGCAGGCAGTCACCAGTGAGTATGTCATGCTGTCCCCAGGGGGTCAAGCCTGGTGAAAGTGAGAACAGAGAGGCAAACTGATTCAACATAGATTTGCACTCTTCTTGTTGCTCAGGTGTCAGATTTGAAGAGAAATTTACTCCTTCAATCTTTTTGTCTATAGGTAAGCCTCTGAGGAGATCAGGAAGAGCTTCACTCTCTTCTTCTTCCTCTGATGATGCTAGAAGCAAAGCTCCTACATCAGGTCTGGAGACATACGCTTTTAGTCTGTTGTGTGGAAGACTGTTGGAGCCTCCTTGGGGTTTCCCAAGTCCACCAGATAGTTGACCTCTCCAAGTTTACCCACAACTTTGAAGGGTCCCATCCATTTGTCTTGCAAGGCCCTCTGCCTTGTTGGAATCATAACGAGAACTAGCTGGTCTTGAGTAAACTCAACCATGTTAGCCTTTTGGTCATGCCAGTGCTCGACCAATGCTTGTCCAGCTTTCAAGTTATCACTTGCTTCTGCCATCATTTGTGACATTCTCCTCCGGGGACCTATCAAGTGAGTCACTCTGACCAGCTTGGGGGAAGGAGCACTCTCCAACCCCTCCTTGATCAGGGCCAATGGACCTCTGACCGGATGACCATAAAGAAGTTTAAAGGGAGAATAACCTACTCCCTCCTGAGGGACTTTTCTATAAGCAAAGAGAAGGCATGGCAGTAGAAGGTCCCACTTTCTTTTAAGGGGGTCCTCTAAAGCACCTATCATGCTCTTCATGGTTCTGTTGAACCTTTCAACCAGCCCATTTGTCTGAGGGTGGTATGCGGTTGAGAACTTGTAAGTAACTCTGCAAGTTTTCCACATGGCTTTCATGTAGTGGGACATAAAATTTGACCCCCTGTCAGAGATTACTTCCTTAGGAAACCCAACCCTGGTAAAATACCAAGGAGGGCCTTAGCCACAGCCGGAGCTGTAACAGTCCTCATAGGAATTGCCTCAGGGTATCTAGTAGCATGGTCTACTACAAGAAGTATAAACCTGTTGCCTGAGGAAGTTGGAGGATCAAGGGGACCAACAATGTCAATCCCTACTCTCTCAAATGGGACTCCCACAACTGGGAGAGGCACTAAAGGTGCCACATTCTTGGAGCCAACCTTACCAGAAGTCTGGCAGGTGTGGCAGCTCCTGCAGTATTTATCTACTTCGGCCCCCATCTTTGGCCAATAAAAGTAGAGTGAGAGCCTTTCCTTAGTCTTCTTGAAACTCACGTGACCAGCCAAAGGAATCTCATGGGCTAACTGCAAGAACTGTGGTCTGTTCTCTTGGGGTACTACAAGTTGTTTGTTGTCCTCAGGTGCAGACTCGGTTGGTTCACTGTAGAATAAGCCATCTTCCCAGTGTAACCTATAATTCCCAGGCTCTTGCCCTTCAGTCTGAGCATCTGCCTGGTGGCGAAGACCTTCCAGAGTTGGACATTCTCTCTGTCCCTTACTGAAGTCCGCCCTGTTGGGTCCACCTTCTGCCAGTAAAGACTGCAGCTCAGGATGGTCAACAGGATCCAGATCTCCAATGAGTTCCTGGCCTTCCACTAGCTCTTCTTCAGAGTCTAGTTCAACCACACAGGGTTGTACCTCCCTCTCAGCCTCAGCTGGAGGGGGAGTTACTGGTGTAACTTTGGACAACCTAGGGGAAGTCCTTGTTGGCTGCACTGGGGTGCTGGCTGTGAGGTTCTTTTTAGAAGTTTTAGGTATCCCTTTTTCTTCTATTTTCTTAGAGACAGCAGCTGACATCTCCAGTGGAGCAGGAGTGATCTCTTTCTTCATCATCTCCTTGGGAGTACCTCTCATGGTTCTCTCCCTTGCAGGTCTGGTGAGCTCCTGTAACCTTTTACTAGGAGGTCGGGGGTATGTGACACTACTCCAAGAGTTTTCAAGTCATTACCCAGCAGAACCCTTCCTGGCACCTCACTTTGTATGCTGACAGGTATCTTCACAGTCATGTCATTACACTGGATGAGAACTGGTAATTGGGGAAGCATCTGCACAGGCCCTCCAGCTAACTTGGTGAGGCGTTTGGGTGCCTTAGCAACATCCTCAGCCTGAAAAAACGATTTGTCCACCACAGTTATGCTGGCCCCAGTGTCACTAATGGCAGGAGTCTCCTGACCATTCACCTGGACACTGTCCTTATAATACTCTTTAGTATTATCTGGGATAGAATTGTAGACATCTAAGTTCTGTTGTTCCCACAGACCCAGAGACTCTAAAGAAACACTAGCTGAGACTCCAATGGGTTCATCAGCCAGTAATAGAAAGTTTCCACTTGCCATTTGGACTTCCTCCTCTGGAGCGAAGGCTAAGGAGACAAGCTGGACCCCTGAAGGTTTACCCTTACATCTGGGATCTCCTTTCACATGGTCAGTAGATCCACAAACAAAGCATTTACCAAATGCTTTCTGGAATGGTGGCTTATTCTGACCTCCTTCTGGTTTGGCACCAGGAGGTACACTAGCCTGATTTGGTTTCCCTGGTGGCTTACCCTTTTGGTTCTGTTTGGTGCCCTCTTTGGAATTGGAATTATTCGAATTCTCTTTGGAGTCCTTTTTGGATGTTTTCCCTCATCCTTTCTCTGAGTAGCCCCAGAATCCTTGTGAGTGGCCCTGTTGGCAACCCACAAGTCAGCAGCCTTAGCTAACTTCCTGGAATATAATTCCTTTGAATCAGCCAAGTGCTGTCTGAGCTCAGGAGAGCAGGCATCATAAATTGACTCCAACATTACAAGATTCTTCATTCCTTCACAAGTGTTAACTCTGTAACCCTTAATCCATCCCTCTAAGTTTTTCAAACTTTCACTCACCCAGGTAGTCCAAGGAGTACCATCATGCTTTTTGAGGGTCCTAAACCCCTTAAGGTACTGGGAAGGGGTCTTCCCAAATCTAGCTATCAAAGCTAGTTTCACACATTCATAATCCTTCTTATCCACCTCCCCCAACTCCATTACCAGTTGCAACAGGGGGGAGCCTAGAGAACAACCAGGGAAGTAACTCATTCCCTGTGATGTCCTGGAGCCCATGATTATACTCAAACATTTTCAACTAATCCAACACATCCAATCTAGGTTCATACATACCCACTAATTCCTTAGGCATCCAGGGTCTTTTGGGACTGGAACTCCTAGAAGAACCAAAGGAGAGAGAAGCATTTTCCACAGACAACTTTTTCATTTCTAATTCATGATTAAGCTCTATTTCTCTGAGTCTTAACTCAGCTTGCTTCTGCTCAGCCTGGGCATTCATTCTTCTGAACTCTAGCTCTTGGTTTCTTTCAGATTGAGCTAAAAAACGTTTGTACTCTAATTCAAGCTTCATTTTTTCAAGTTCAAAATAAGCAGAGTTACATGTGGGACCTGGTATAGGCCCAGTAGGTACAGGAGGTAAGGCAGACAGAGGCTCAGAGTGGCTAACTTCATTAGGTTCACTTTTCTCTTCTGACTCATTATCAAGACTTTGATTCAGATCAATACCATCACTGTTTTCTACATTTGCTGGGGGGAGGGGTAGATTCCTCTGTACCATCCAGACTTTGGTTGTCTAACAATCTTTCTATAAGTTCCATTTTCATGCCCTTCTCAGAGAGATTCTTATGTCTACACAATACTTTTAAGCAATCAGCAGTTTTGGCAGACAATGATTCTAGGGTATAACTCTCCATAGCAGACATAGTTAGAAAATCAGCTTTTTAGTGCTAAGCTCTGAGGTTAGTTGTCCTAAAGTGTTCAACAAGCACTCTAAAGTGTATACTCAATACAAATCCCACCGCTGTACACCAGTGTTAGGCAGAAACCTGTGCAGTTCCCTCTGGGACCACTGCAAAAGATTTAAGACTACAGGTGTTTGGCAGTAAACCCAGTTGGTAGCAGTCTGTAACACACAGATTCACTTGGTAGCTGTGGCTGAGCAGTCAGACTTCCCTCAAGAAGAGTTAGGCTGTATACAGAGTATTCACAATAGAACAAGTAAACACTGACCAGGGCTTGGTGAAAAAGAGATATAATTATTTATTTAAAACCACATCTAGAAAAACACACAGGCACCAATAGTAAGCAATTCAAAAACACGGTTACTAAAAGGTAACACTCCCTTAAAAGAATTTTAGACAAGTCTTAAGTAAAGCCCCACTTATTTTCAGACAGCGGTGAGCGCTTAACCTAGATGGCACTCTAATAATTCGTTTTTAAAAAGGGAGAGAAAAGCAGAGAACAACTTAAAACAGATCCCAACACTTTTACAAGAACAGAACAGGAGGGGAAGGCAAAGTAAAACCGTGAATTCAGAGTCAGTAGGCCGGATCCGCTTTAAGAGGATCGAAACGAAATGTGTCCAAGGTCACACGGTTGCCGTGCACAAAAGTCTTGTAATGGTTCAAAAAGGAGTTGGATCAAAGAAAGGGACCAGTTAGAGGGTCAAGGCGGCCAGCCCAGTCCAGAAGGTTAAGGAGTTATTATTACCTTGTTGCAATCTTTAGAAAGGGAGGCCTGGCGGACATGGTACCTTAAAGTGGTGAGAACGCTCCACCTGCGGCAGTTGTTCCTGGCAGCGGATGCAAGTCAGTGCTTCGTCCGGGGGAAGAGAGGATCTCGTCGTGGAGGAAGACAGGAGTCCGTTGCACTGCCAGGGAAGAAACCAGCCGCAGAGTTTCTCAGTTACAAGGAGTGGTCCTTTGATTCGCGGTTCAGTGGTGAGTGGCTATCCGGCTGCTGGGGTGCTTGGCACAGGCAGTTCGACCACAAACCGGGCTGGGGTGCGAAGAAAGAAAGGCAAACTGGTTGTGCCCACCAGTCAGGGGAAGAAGCCTCTCCAGCCAGGAGATCTTCTCTGTCGTCGGGAAGTGGTGAGTCGGTTCTGCAGCGCTCCACCGGTGGTGTCGTCGTGGTAGGTCGGCTCAGCTTCTCCCTCGTCGGATTCTCAGGTCCTGTGGCGACTTCTGAAGTTCCAGTCCCCAAAGCCCTGCTTTTATGCCGAAAACCCCCATTCACTCAGCCTAGCTGTCACTCAAACATGCTAAGTGGTGAGCTGGCCGGCTCACCACTTGGGCCAATCACACAAGAGTGCGACTTGAGTTACCAAGGTAACTCAGTCCAGGGTGCCTAAACCCCCTCCCACACCCCCTATGGTACCCAGACAGAGTGGCACCACTTTTGGAGGCTTCTTTGGAGAAGCCCGCCAAAAAGTGGAACAAAGGGCTCGACTTGGGTTGGAGTCACAGAAGAGAACACAAACGCCATTTTAGAATCGAGTCTTGGCAAAAAATACCAACCAGAGAATTAATATTAATTAAATAAACCGCCGGTATGTTCGAGGCTATGAGAATTAAATAATTAAAGTTGGTAACCTCGAACAATGGGAAAATCCCATAGGGAAATATTCACAGTCGAATATAAAAAGTAGTTTCCACTGCCACCAGCCAAAACTCGATCAGGGGGGACGGAGACGTGCCCCCTCGACTAACAGACCCCGGGGCAATCGAATTGCCCCGACCAGTACGTCCACAATATGATGGTTTGTACTGGTTTCTGTTAATAATTTGGGACTAGTAAAGCCAATGGTGATTTTACATGCCCTGGGAGACAGTAGTCAGTCCCAGGGTATGGAGTCTATGGTGGGGTGTCACTATGACACCCCTGTGTTACTGCACGGAGGGTGCTGTGTAACACACATTGGAAAAACACATGAGACCCTATGGAGTAAAGAACCGCATAGCGCATAAAACACATTACCAGTCAAAGGAATTACTTACATCATGTCCAAGAGTGGGAGAAAAAGAGCCTCACTCTTGGCAGGAGGAAAAAACAAATTCCAGAAATCCAGCAAAGCTGCTGGGGGACTCACTAGGTTAGGAAATTCAGCCTAAAGAGAGAATTCTCCCTAACACTCCCCGCCCCCCATCCGCGCGGCGTACGATCCAGCTGGGTTTACTTTACCCATTCGGCGTCGGGCCACAGGTAAGGACTGAACCTTGATGGTCCATCAAATGAACTTGTCCATTAACCAGTGAGCCCCCATCGACCCCCCCCTCACCCCCCCACACACACACCCATTATCTCTAGCAGCCTCTCGGGTTAATCCCTTCTTTTCTTACTTCATCGCATTATTGTCCGCTTTGAGCATGGAGGTCAATGTTCCATATCTGAAGAGGCATTCATCCGTCTGAATTTCTGGGATCCTGGAATTGTCTGTCACCTTGGGCCTTTGATCCTCCATTCTCTCTCTGTTCCCAGTGTCGTCCAAGGCTGGGGGTCCTCACTGTTCATCAAGTAAGTCCACGATGCAACTATTAATGTCTCTTTCGGTTCTCAATTTTATTGTGGATCCTTCCCATTCAAAGGTTAACGGGAAGGGGAACCCCATCTGTATCTAATCGCCTTTTCCTTTAGGAATTTGGTCAGAGGGCCGCGTCTTCTTCTCAATGCCAGAGTAAGGGAGGAGAAGTCTTGGCAAATGGAGATATTTGCCGTGTTCATGCGTATCTGCGTGGTATTTCTGGCTTTTTCTAATATACGGGCTATGTCTGCATAGTTATGGAATCGGGCCAGTATCGTCCTGGGTCCTCCTGCTGCTCCCCCGGCACGATGAATGCAATCGAGTTTGGGTTCATCAACTGATTCATCTGCAAACAATAGTTTCAGGATGGTATGTAGGGTTTTCTTTAGGTCTGGTTCTGTTTCACCTTCTGTTTCTGGGACACCAAAATCACAGATGTTATTGCGTCATTCGCGATTTTCAAGGTCGTCAAACCTCAAGCGGAATTCTTCTTCTTGCATCTCAATGTCCGTAAGTCTGGTGTCCATTTGTGTTTCAAGGGTCGATAAGGAGGTCCGATTGTGTTCTACTTCCTTGAGACTCTCCTCCATTTTGTCGATCCTGTGTGTTATTTTGTCGATTTCTCCCACGTCTGCCCGCATACTTTTCATCTCGGTGAGCAAGTCTGCTACATCAGATTTGGTTGCTGCTGCCTCAGGCCCCGAGGATGCCATCTCGGAGGTGGGGGGTGGAGGCGCTGGGGTTACGCTGTGGAGAGAACCTGTAGTTTGCTAGTTTTTCCTTAGTGTTCATAGTTCGGCGTATGAAGTATGTGGGACTGTAGCGTGTAAGGGTGGCTTTTTGGTGTGTCACATTAACCATCCCACTTCAGTGTTCGGCTTATTTGGAGGCCGTTGGTTTTAGCACTATTGCTGCTGATTAATGCGTTCACGTGCCTTCAGATTGATTCCAGGACTAAGGACCCTTGATTCTCAGAGGATCGTGGAGGCTGGAGGGCACAGAGGTCTGAGGTAAGGCGCCAGTCTATTTAATTGTTTAATTATCAGATTGAGGAGAGCAGGGGTGGACACTTGTTGATGGGTGTGGGTCACTTGCTTTTTGTGAGACGTATTCCTCTACGAAGCCACTGTGCTGGCTTGGTGATCCTCGGGGCAGGCTGCCCTGTTCCTTCCTGTAGTCGGGAGCTGGGAATTGCCAGAGTGGAGCGATCTTATAGTGAATGTGGTCGCTTCGCTTCCTCCTTTATTTGCCTTTCACCTGTAGGGAGGGAGTGGGGTGCCGTGTATGCCTTCCGCCTCAGTGTCAAATGGTATGCTTGTTACCACCTTGTATGTCCCCAACTACAGACTTGATGCAGTGAATTATTCTAATATAATGGCCAGCTGGGCGCATGCTGCTTGCGTAGTATAGTCCGAATTGTTGAATGGCTGTGGTGATATAAGCGTGATTGGGTCACAATTGGTCTTATTCTCCACTACTGAGCATGACACCGTCTGGAGCATTGCCAGGAAGCGATTTCGCGATTTCGATTTGCTCGGGCCGCGGCGCTGGTTACGTTCTGAGTCCGTGCCCGGATGTGTGCTGCGGCTGTGCTTCCAGATATGGCAGCCTCTGTAGGGTCGTTGGCGTGCATTTTTATTTTTGAGTTTGTGAGGTTGCACATTGGAGTCAGTTCCCTTATGGGCCTCTGCAGTCTCCATGCGCGAACTTACACTAAGTGTATCTCTGTGTGAGTGCGGGGGGCTATGAGGCGGAGAACACCACAATTACTGGTTAGCTTCAACGGGGAGGAGTGGAGGGGGTGCCTTGACTCACCTGGTGGATTCGGTCGCTCTACCGGAGCTCTCTCCCTTGCGCGCTGGGCTGTGCCTGCAGTCTGGTGTCTACTTCAACAATTTATGCCTTCGGAGACACCGCCACGTCCATGTGCAGCGTCCAGGGTGGTGGGGCTGTAAAGCCGCACGAGATGGTTCTTCACTCCGTTGATGGCGGAATCAGTCCTTGACTGCCCTGTTATTCTGAGGGAATATGAGGGGCTAAATTTGCTTTAGCTGTCGCTCGGGCTGTGCAGTGTGCGTCCGTTCTTCGTTGCTCGGGCGCCCTTATTCCACTCTGCTTTTAAGTGGCGTTGGGCCACTATTGAAGTTCTTCTTTGTGTTTTATTGCAGCTTTTGTTCGTGGCGTTCTGCTCCAAGCATGGCTCTGTGGTGTGACCGTCTCCCAGCTCGGTTTTGGTTTCGTCCAGCTTCTGCCGTGACGTTGGGAGCTTTCCACGACAGTTGCTGTGGTCTCTTTTGTCCGATTTTCACCAGGGCTTTTCCCAGGTGTGGGGGGAACCTTCAGACACCTTTTTAGGTCATCTTTTCCTTCGTGGGGGGGTCAAAAAGCGGGGGCTCATGCCACTTTCCAGACCATAAGGCAGGCGCTCACACAGAGGTAGGACTCATCCGTGCGCCCCCTGGTGGCCAGATGCCCTCAATCGTATCTTTAAGTCTTTCAAAGTTCAAATTAGCAGTTGGCTACTTTTCGTTCAGCACAATTCGGTTTCTTATCGATTCTCCCCCTGACTCACCGGCTGTGATGAACTACTTGCCTTTCTTTATCTTTGGAGTCAAAGTTGGTACCACCGATACCAGCGTCCTTCCCCGGCTTGGTTATATGAACTGCTTGCCTTTCTTTATCTTTGGAGTCAAGGTTGGTACCATCGAGACCAGCGTCCTTCCCCGGCTTGGTTCTCAGCGGAGGAGGGCCTTGCATACCATAGACATCTGCTGCAACACACGCTGGCTATTGTTTGCGGTCTTATTTTTCCATCTGCAGAGGTTTCACGGGCCTTGATCGGAAAGGGCAAGGTTACTTCTCTCCTTGTCACCCTCTCGGTATTCACCGTCTTTCGCCTCCTCTTGAACTGCCATGCTGAGTTAGCTCTCACGTCATGCAGTCTGTCTTGCTCGTCTTGTGCTCCACCTTTTATCCCTGTGGGGAAGGGAAAGGGCGGTCAGGTGTGTGTGATTCTGGTCAGTTGCCTGACTTTGCATGACCCTTGTATTGGGACATGTCAGGTAAACGGCTCTGGTGTTAGTTTGTTGTCTTCCTTGTTGTGGGAAAGTGATTGTGTCGGAAAAGGGGGGTGGGTAGTGTTTTGGAATATCCTACGCGGTAGGATGTGGGATAGGTGTTGAAGGAAGTGGGATACCGCATCTCGCCTGTCGGTCTTCCACTCCCCAAGGACCCCCGCCCCTAATCAAGGTGATCCTCCCTCACTGGATACAATTGTGATGGCTGTGTCCTGGCCATCTGGATGACAGATCCCCGGGGGCTATCTAGGAAAGACACCATCAGGTTTCTCACAGACCAGCAACCCATAACAAGCAGCCTCCTAAGCCATCTTCCTTGTGACAGTACCTGTAAGGGGAGTGAACCAGTCCTGCCAAAACCGTAAGAAGAGAAAAGACAGGTCTGAGACCCACACCCAAAGAAGAAGAATCCCTTAAACCATCTTCTGCCTCGCAGTTCCTGGCAGGGTAGTGAACCAGGTCTGCCCACAGCAGAGAGAGAAAGAAATACAGGTCTGGGACCTGCACCCATAGAACTGAGAAACCAGTGGGGGTTTGCAACCCAAAACAAAAGGACTGGGGAAGGGAGATATTCCCTGTGGCATTGTGGACTCCCATGCAAAATATAAGAAGAGCCAGGCAATCATTCCCCCTGGCATTTCGAACTGCAAACTAAAGCCTTAGAAAAGTCATGGGGAAGGTAGGCATTCCTGCCGGCATTGTGAACTGCCTGAGAAAAGGCCAGGGGAACAGAGTCATTCTCCCTGGCAGTGTGCAGAAGTAAGGCTCGGACACAATGGTGGCATGTTTCTGGATATGAACTTATATTAAAAAAGAAATGGTTGGAAACATGCTTCTCTATCCCTAAAGCTAAGAGGGGTTTTGCATCCTCAAAGGAAACTAGTGAAATTGTCAGGGAGTCCGCAAATAAAGAGTCTATCACTGTCATGTCCACAAACTTATTTCTGACCCTAACACTAATAATCTACAATCACTGTGCAACGATAGTCTCTTCTTAATGTAACAAATGTTCTTTGTGATTTCAATCAACAGAAAAGCTCCCAGTCTTTCTGGTAGTAAAAAGTTATGAAATAAACAATGTTCAAAAGTATAAGATTCCCAGGCTGGGGTTCTGCTCCTTTCCCCTTAGAGTTCTTCTCAGTTTCCCTCCTTTTGGCCTGTTGAGCCTTAATAGGATTTCAGATTCCCAATGCCAGAGGTCCTTGACCCTTTTTGCCTCTCACATGGGTGCAACTTGCAGTTCGTAACGTTGTATGTTTGGTTCACTCTCACGCCAAAGATAGGATTTCTCTGCTTTAGTTATTCTCATCGTATTATAGGTGTTTGGCTCACACTCCTGCCAAATACCTGATTCACTTATCTTAGTTGCCCGCTGTTTGTTATATGGGTGCGGGTCCCAGACTCACAATTTATCATATCCGTTCTGTTCACTATCCTGCCAAACAAATGATTCTCTGCTTTTTGGGTTTCCCAGGGTCCCCAACCCTCTTGCAACATATGATTCTTGTGGGTCGGGGTCCCAGACTCGAAATGTCTCTCTGGGGTCCAAGACGCTTTCTCCAATATTTATAGTGACTCTTTAGCTTCCGCTGACCTCCAACACCTCCTGGTAAACCTGCATACCTGTTGTCCTTCTCTTGACAGGCACAGACATTTCCCTAGCCTCTGTGTTGCTCTTCGATGCTCCAGCAGCTATCTTGCGAATGGCGGGGACTGCAGCCGTTCCGCAGGCATCTCTCTCCACCCGGTTGTACGGCCTGCCTTGCAAGCGGCTCACTCGAGCCTGTGGTGCCCTGAAATACGTATCTGCAGCAACTCAAACTGTTCCTCCAGTTTGGACCACGTTCGGGTTCTCCTTATCCTCGCTTCTCTGCTTCTTCCCCTTTGGCTTCTCTATACCTGTCTGGTGCAGGTGTGCCGCAGTTCCTCCTCAGAGGATCATTCACCCTGAGTTTAGCTGAGTTCCTTCTGAACTCCTGTGTCGGCCAGCTGCATTTGTTTGAGCGAATGACATCTCAAGAAAAGCTTGACTGTTCACTCTGCTTCTTCTGAGTGATCCTCGTACTCACTATGATCTTCTTCTTCCCAGTACTCATTTTCAACTCAGATGTAAGATACTTAGTATTCTCTTGTGTTTAAACTTTGTAAAGTATATTAAAATGACTGACCTTGCAACAGAGTATATTTGCGCTACCTATAGGAGGTAAGGAGGATTCGGTAATTGAGAAGTGATTCCATGAGAATAGTCGTACCCAATCCCATAGCAGGCTTCCCTCCCCATGTAGATCATTCCTCATTACATCACCCCCAGAGGGACTTTTGTACTATGGACCCACTGCCCCAGCCCAGTGGAAAAGGTCTCCCCCTAGGGAAGAAGGGACATAATCCTCAAATTCGTCATATACCTTTCCCCTTATGCTGCTGGTTTCCTCATCTCCAAATGGAAAACGTGACACAAAGTCTACATTACCCTGCTCTTTACCCTTTCTGTGTTCCACACGAAAGCAATATGTTTGGTGATCATGAAACCAGCACATAATCTTGTGGTTTGTGTCTTTATGGAGGTTCATCCACGTATGGAGAAAGCCTCTGGATACCTGGTAGCATAGTCTACTATCACTAGGATGTAACAGTTTCCTAATTTGGAGGGTTCCAGATGCCCAACAATATCCATTCTTATTCTTGCAAAAGGGACCTTGACAATGGGTAGTGGTTGCAAGGAAACTGGTGAGGGCGTATGATTATTGGTTTTTCTGACAGTGGACAAGTTAGAACAACGTTTTTAACCTCAGCATATACCCATGGCCAGTAAAAGCGATTCAGTATGTGCACCTGGCTCTTAGCAGCATCTAAATATCCAGCAGACAGATGTGCATGTGCAATTTCAAGGACCATCCTTCCTTCTATGGCTACATGGCACTACTATTTGAAAATGGGGTCCATATCACCCTTATATAATAACCCATGCTTAAGGAAGAATAACTGGCCTTTCTCTAGTTCGTTCTTCTTCCTCAGGAATAATCTTAAGGGGGACCTCTGTTAAAACTGGGTCATTCCCCTGTGTGAAGGCTAAATAAGGGATGATTTTGGTGTCCTCTTCACGGTAGGAAGTTCTTTTCAGTTCAGTGTTAACTACTGGTTTTTAAGTCCTCCTTCCCGAAACCTTTGGTTCCTCTCTCTGTACTTGCTACGTCAGGTTATACTATTTTGGGGAATCATTTTTTACTCAAAATACTAAGTGCCACCTTATCCCCAGATCTAATGTGATCGATTTGTTTGAACATTTTTTGTAATAGTATTTTGACATCTCCCCTGAAATCTGGATCTATTATCCTATCCATTATATTTAGGGCGAATTTCCCTGTTAGACCTGATTTTCGAGATCAACCTGATGTAAGTTCTAGGGGTAGGGGTCCACACCAAATTCGTTGGTACAAATTGCTTTAGACAGGACGTCAGACAACTTCCCTGCTACTGGAGGGATCAAATCCTATTGATTATTTAGTGGTGACTGTGGGAGTTCTAGCACGCTCACTAAGTTTGGTAAAAGTAAGGGTCCCCCAGTTTGTATCAACTAGGTTAGATCCCATCCTGACACCATATGTAAGGGTGCAGAAGTGAGGCTCGGACACAATGGTGGCTTGTTCCTGAATATAAACCTTTATTGAATAAGAAAAGGTTGGATAAATGACTCGCTATCCCTAAAGCTAAGAGGGGTTTCCCTACCTCAAAGGAAACAAGTGCAATTGTCACGAAGTCCGCAAATAGTCTCACTTTCGTTTCCAAAAGCCTAGTTCTTACCCCAGCACTAATAATCTTAAAGTAAGAAGTGTTCTTTGTGATTTCAATCAACAGAAAAGTTCCCAGTCTTTCTGGTAGTGAAAAGTGATGAAATAAACAATGTTCAAAAGTATAAGATTCCCAGGCTAGGGTCTGCTCCTTTGCCTTAGAGTTCTTCTCAGTTTCCCTCCTATTGGGCTGTTGAGCCTTTCTATGATATAGGATTCCAGTTTCCCAACTCTGGGGTCCTTGACCCTTTTTTGGCTCTCACATGGGTGTGAGTCCCCGACTCGCAGTTTGTAGCATTGTATGTTTGGTTCACTCTCCTGCCAAACATAGGATTCCTCTGCCTTACTTATTCTTGTCGTTATATAGGTGTTTGTTTCACTCTCCTACCAACACCTGAGCCTCTTATCTTGGTTGCCCTCGGTTTGTTACATGGGTGCGGGTCCCAGACTTGCAATTTGTTATCATATCCATTTGGAACACTTTCCTGCCAAACATTTTATTCTATGCTTTTGGGGTTTCCATGGTTCCCCAAACCTCTTGCAACATGATTCTTATGGGTCTGGGTCCCAAACCCTCCTGCTCCAATATTTATAGTCGCTCTCTAGCTTCCCCAGATCTCCAAAGCCTCCTGGTAACCCTGCATACCTGTTTTCCTTCTCTTGGTGTTTTCCAGCCTCTGTGTTGCTCTTCAAGGCTCCGGCAGCTCCCTGGTGAATGGCAGGGCCTGCAGATGTTTCGCAGGTGTCTCTCTTCACCAAGTTGCTTGCCCTGCCTTGAAAGTGGCTCACCGGAGCATGTGGTGACCTGAAATGTGTATCAGCAACAACCTGAATAGTCCCTCCAGTTTGGACCACGTTCGGGTTCTCCTTCTCCTCGCTTTGTAGCTTCTTCCCCTTTGGATTCTCTCTGCCTGCCCGTTGCAGGTGTCCCGCAGTTCCTCCTCCTCGGAGTTCCTTTTGAACGCCCACTTCGGCCAGCTACATTTTGTTTGAGCTAATGACATCTCAAGAAAAGCTAGACTGTTCACTCTGCTTCTTTTGAGTGATCCTCAGACTCTCTATGATCTTCTTTTTTCCAGTACCCATTTTCAACTCGGGTGTAAGATACTTCGTATTCTCTGGTGTTTTAACTTTGTCAAGTATATTAAGATGACTGACCTTGCAACAGAGTATATTTGCTCTACCTATAGCGGAGGATTTGGTAATTGAGAACGGATTGGATGTATTGGGGGTCGGGGGGTGGCGGGTACCGCCTTCCCTGAGAATAGTTGTCCCCAATCCCATGGGGGGGGCTTCCCTCCCCATGAGATCCTCCATCAGTACACCACCCCAGTTAGCCTATTGTACTTTGGACGCACCACCCTCGCCTCATGGGAAAGGTCTCCCCTTAGGGAAGAAGGAACAACATCTTCAGATTTGTCACACCGGACACTGTGAAAGTACTGAGAGCAAGACACCCAGAGAAGGGAGGCATTCTCCAGGAACCCAATAGTGAAGAAACAACTATGGGCGATAAGGATTGTTGATGTTTGAGCTGGAACATTGTCTTGTGCCTTGAAAAGGGATTAGGACCTGGGGAAAGGAGCCATTCCCTGGGGTGAAGGTCCCACCTACAGTTGGAACTGGGATCCGTTGTCCAAGAAGATCCATTACATCTTTTGTTTAGTTACAAGTGGTGAGGGACAGAAGAAGGCATTTTGACAAGCAACAGTGGACTCTTTTTCATTTAATTGGACATTCTGACAGAATCCTTCATTCCTTTGCTGAGACAAACCTCTTAGAGTTAGGGAGAGATAGGTTTCATCTTTATTTTAATAATAAAGGTTCATGCCAACAAGCATGCCACATGTGTGTCAGTCTCCTGCTTCTGCACCCTGACAATAGGGTCAGGCCATTCTTGACGATCCTTTTCAGTACTCTACCTAAGGTTTGTTCATGCTTCTCTTGGGTGTCTCCATGTGCCAACACATTGTACTGAAAATATATGTCCCAGGGAAGGTTTTGAAGTAGATGAGACATCATGCATTGGAAGACGGATACAGCCAAAGACTACTCAAACATGATGCAATTGAACTGATGGGTCCCTTTGGAGTCAAAAACATCATAATCGTTTTCAATTCAGAATGGAGGCATATCTGGTGATATATGGTTATGAGGTCTGAGTTTGAAACGTACATGACTTTTCTCATTGGGACTCACCCATTCAGTGGTTTCTACTGCCGTGATTACACCAACTCTTTCCATGGATTATATGAGGGTGGGAAGTTCCTCTCTGGCAGTGACTAGAACTGGACAGATTTTGTATTGACTAGAACGCGCTCATTCTCGAAGTTTTCATTTGCGTACGTATCTTGTCATTGATCCTACTTCAAAGTGGAAGACCGTGGCATACCTGTTGAGCAATTTAGGGTCATTTCTGCACGTATCGTGTCTTATGCGCAGTAAGCCTTTGTCTTGCCAGCCTAAAATTGAAGGACCCACTTTTGATACATAGTTCACCACCACATAGCACCCTTTGAACTTGAATTCCTCCACTAAGTATCCCAACATGTGTATTTTCTGGACTTCATAAGCACAAGGGCAATTATCAGGCTTTCATAGGTGAGTATTGTGAACAATCCCATGATGTTGTCAATGCTCCCGAAGGGGGAACCCCTTCCGATGAGGCCAGGGTGGTGAGGCCACTACCTGATGGTACTGGGGTGGTACTCAATGTGTGGCTCTCATGGGAGGAGATACTCCCTTTGGGACCAATGACGATCACATCGGGAGAACATGGTATTCCCACCAACCCCATGGCCCTGGTGCCCCTTTCCAGAGTTACCCCATCTTTCCTTCCTCTGCTCATTTCTCTTCACACCTACCCTCACACCCTATCTACTTTGCAAAGGCAACACAAATGGAGAGTACTGAGACGAGGAGGAGTACTAGTGAGTTACAATCTCAATACTCATTTAGCACTGAGACGATGAGGGAACGCAGAGCATTACCAAGTAAACATGGGAGCCACTTTCACCAGCCTGGTGGTTCACAAACAGTGATTGGCAGAAGCAAGATAGGGGAAGAACCGCAAGAGCCAGACAGGCGGTGACTGAGACACTGTTAAGAAGATCGAGCCTGGGGCTGGTCCAGGACATGAGGGCTGCGCGGCCCAGAAGCGGACCAAGGCACCAGGCACCTCAGAGACTGGGGGACTGGGAAAGTGCACAAGCACGGCATCCCCTGAGCAGAAGAAACCTGTGGTACGCGGAAAGCCACAGGGGTTCAGAGGTGGTTGCAAAGCCAGGAAAGGCGAGTCTGGGACTCGCACCCAAATCGTACATGGACTTGTACTAAGGCTTGGCAGCAGAGTGAACCAAGTCTACAGAAGGAGAAAATAAAGTCAGTTGAGCGAGTCTGGGACTTGCACCCAAATCGTACATGGACTTGTACTAAGGCTTGGCAGGAGAACTAAACAAGTCTACAGCAGGGAAGAATAAAATCAGAATTGTGGGTCTAGGACTTGCACCCAAAGAAGGAGAATTGGGAGGTAGTGGAACGACCACACAGTACTTGGCAGGTTAGTGAACCAAGTCTGTCTGGCCCACTACAGTCTGGAAAGTGCATCCAGGCAATGCTTCTTCAGCGCAGCACTTTGTGAAAGGGAACCAGGTCTGCACCCAAAGGTCAGGAACCCATTCAGCTTGGAGAGAGCATCCAGGCAGTGCTTCTTCAGCGCAGCACTTGCTGAAAGGGAACCAGGTCTGCACCCAAAGGTCAGGAACCCATTCAGCTTGGAGAGAGCATACAGGCAATGCATCTTCAGTGCAGCACTTGGTGAGAGGGATCCATGTCTGCACCCAATGGTCGAGGACTCATGACGGCTTGGAAAGAGTATCCAGGCGGTTCTTCTTCAGCGGAGTAGTTGACGAGAGTAAGCCATAGCTACCAACCAGGGTCTGGGACCTGTAAGACAGGCATGGTGTCAAGATATGACCCAGATAACAAGGTTTACATTTTAAACCGTTATCTTCTTTATTTAAGGTCACAATGGTGCAAGGCCTAGCTTGCCCTCTTTCTAATTTGGGATTTCGCTCGACTGAGGCAACTAAGGCAAGTCGAAGTCAGTAAGTCCAAAACAAAGGTCGGTCTGTGTCAAAAACATATGCTTGCCCTCACATCTAAGTAAACACTGTGTAGGGATTTTCTTGCTCAACGAAAATGGTGTTCAAAAGTAAAATGGAAAAAAACTGATCTGCTGGAGCTCTTTTCTGGCTCCCTTCTCCAAGTTCATAGCATACTAGTTCACAAAGTTCACCAAGGTTTCTCCAGGTTCATTTCCCCAAGCTTTAAAGCACTCGGATTCATAAAGGTTAATGGGCTTCTTATGGTTCCCTTCTCCATGCACAAAGCCCCCTGGTTTCAGAAAGTTCAATAGGTTTCTCAGTGCTCCTTTGCCCGAGCTCTAAATACCTTTTGGTTAACAATGTTCAGCGGGTTACTGAGGTTTTGCTTCCCCAAGTTCAAAGTCTCTTGTCAAATTATTCAACAGTCTCACTCTACTTGACAAGAGCTTTGGAATCCCTTTCCCAAAGCTCAAAGCACTTTGAAATAGTTCACAATATACAACCGAAGATTTCTTGGTTTCTGTTACGCTCACCTGGTCTCTGTGGAGGAGTTGGGGCACAGTTGCAGTCCTCCCAGTGGTTCAGATCACCCCCTTCGGGTTTCTCCCCCTGCGGACAAGCTGCGGGCGGCGACAACTGGTGGCACTGCTCCTGCGTGGATATGAGAAAACGTGAGTGCGCTGATTGGTGACTGTTGTACCTCCCAAACCCTTTGACCCAAAGTGCAGTTTCTGTGGGCATGTACCGGCCCAATAGGCTCACCTGGTAAGCATGGAGGATGAGCTCTCTGTCCTGCTACTTCTGGCAAGGGTGCTTGTGGATGGGATCTAGTTACTTCACTGATCCCTGATGGGTATAGTCTAGTCCTTCTGCGACTATGCTCCTCCTGGTTGGTGATAAGTGTCTCTTAATGTCTCTTGTCTTTTCCTCTTTCTATTTTCTGTATTGGTATTGGTGCTCTCAATGTTGTTAATTCCTGAATAACATTTGAAATTGCGACCCAACAGCAGCTGTGGAGACGCGGAATGCGGCTGACATGAAGATGGATGAAACCGCAATGTCCAACAACTGGTAAGTGATGGTTTAAGGGAAAGCGCAAGGTTTGATGGTGGCACAACCTTAAACTTAATGTCTGTTAAGTATCTAACCTTGCCTTTCGTTTTATTTGCAGGTGCTGCGGTCGCGGGTGGAGCGCTTCGTACTGCGGTATCAAGATGAAGATTCCAGCGTCCCTGAAGAATGGAAGATGAACCGCGATGCCAGATGATTACTGCGTTCCAGGAGATGTTTGAAGGTGAGCCGCAATGCCCAAATGACGATGCCTGCGCTCCGGAAGATGAAGGTGAGCCGCAGTGCCAAGAAGATGTGCAGAGATGATCACGAAGACAGGCACAGGTGAGAGCAAGATCCCCCAGGTGGTAAGTATGAGGTGACTGGACTTCTAAAGGTAAGTGGAATCCTAGGCGGCGGTGAGCATTACGCTGCGTGTAAATGCAGAATAACGCGAAGCGTCTGCCTCAGGGATCAGAGCAGCTTATATAGCTGTGCTTGTGGGCACGCCCACTAGGCTTGGCTTGCCTGCCACACCCTGCCACTCCTAGTGAGTCATCATGTGTCAGGCAACCCAATAGCAAGTAGCCCCACCCAAGTGTGCATGTGGGGCTGCTTCAAAGAGGAAAGTTCCAATGTTAAATACATGGTTCACCCAAAATGAAGTGCTATGTCCATAATAAAGGTATTTTTTTGACCCAAATGAATGTTTTGTTTATTGTTCCTTATGAGCCTGGCGCCAAATGCACTAGGACTGTGGCCATCCGGGCCCCCTGTGTGTGTGACCCTGTAAGGTCTATGTCCTTGGCCCAATGACATGACAGTTTCCTTGATTACTTTCATTGTTGGTTGGGGCCCTCTGGTCTAGGCGCAATTGATAGACCCCACGGTCCACCTAGTACAGGTTGCGCAAACATATGCCCTTAGCTTCCCAAGCTTTCTTTGCTATGTCTTGTTCAAGTTTTGCTCACACTTCATTTTGCTCCCCTTTTCTGTTTGCCCTTTATTCGTCCTTGATACTTGCAAGGGTTTTCTCATTGTTCAGAGACCTTCCAACACGTGTCTTTCCTTGTACGCGGTCACTCTGATGCAATGTTTTACACACTGTAGCTTTCATGTCATTGTTCACTTCTGTACTTGATTGTCCTCTTGTTAAGGCCTCGCCTCTTCGTTCAGAGACTTTCGACAACGTGCAGACGGCACGCCACCACTCCACTGTACCCAGTCAATTATTCACTTGCGCACCGGGTTTCTTAACACATGAAACTCGCTGGTCGCTCTTTGGGATCTTGCCGCTTTTTGCTTCCACGGTTTGGGCCCGTAGGCACTCCTGGGTCGCTTCTCCACCCACGGGGACGAGCACGGCTTCCTCTTACTTTTGCTACTGGTTCTCCGGAGACTCAATTTTCTCGCCATGCTCCCACAGACAACTTCTCTCTGCTACACCACAGCATCTTGGCGTTCCGGTTTATTCGGCTCCACGACATCTCGGCTTGGCTTCCTTTTTGCCTTCACAATGCGCTCTCTTTGCTCTCTGTGGTTTCTCCTTTTATACCGCTGTCAATCAATAATAGGTTGCAGTTGCGAGTATCAAACTCAATTGCCTGACTTTGCCTGAACCTATTCAATGGACATGTTTTGTTTGAGTAATGGTATTCTTCTGTAGCCTTCTTCCTTGTGTCAGTACAATACTGGTGTTTTCTAAGGGAGTTCTGCATTGCTGTTTGAGGCTTCTGCCTCGTTCCCAGTACTTGATGTAAATTCAGAGGATAGGACAGGATATTAATGGCAATATCCTATAAAGGCTGAGGGAGAAGGGAAAATCAGTGTTGCGAAAGAGGGGATACCATGTCTCGCCCACAGGCACCCTCTCCCCTAGTAACACCCCCAGGGTCGGGGTCCGAAGGCCCTTCCCTGGCCACCTGAACAGAAGATCACTGCAGAGTGTAGGTGAGAGTACCTTCAGGTTTCTCACAGATACCAAAGAACTGATTTGTAAACCTGCGGAAGGCTGGGGAAAGAAAGATACTTCTCCGACAGCCAAGGAGAGGTTGTAGTTAGATTAAGAGAATCTGATCAAGACAAGAACTGCCCATTGTCCAGGGGAAGGGAATCTCCCCTCTGGATCAAGAAGACAACTCGATTGATTTAGTTAGCTTAGTGTGTAAGGGACAGTGTTAGGATTTTGACACTGGACAGTGGGACTTTTACTTTGGACATTCTGGCACTAGATATATCCGTTGAGGCAGGGAATCCCCTCTTAGAGTTAGGGCCAGTTAGGGTTTTCTTTTCCTTTTTCACCTTTCAATAAACGTTTATAGCCAATGCCATAGTT